>NW_026606076.1:39245000-39868125 GCF_029834395.1 Sorex fumeus
AGGATGATTTGTGATTGATTGATTGTGAAAGGCTGGCAGACAGGGAGCGGCGGAAGGAGGATTGGAAACCACTGTCGCTGTATTTTCTCTCCCCTTGCAGCCCATCTCATACATGTATCCTTGGAACCTTACAAGACACCCCGAGATTTTTCTCTTGGGACTGTCAGAGGACCCTGAACTGCAGCCCCTCATCTTTGGGGTGTTCCTGTCCATGTACCTGATCACCGTGCTGGGGAACCTGCTCATCATCCTGGCCGTCAGCTCAGACCCCCACCTCCACACGCCCATGTACTTCTTCCTGTCCAACCTGTCCTTTGTGGACATCTGCTTTGTCTCCACCACCGTCCCCAAGATGATGGTGAACATCCAGACACACAGTAAGGCCATCAGCTATGAAGGCTGCCTCACCCAGATATACTTTTTCATCGCCTTTGTCAGCCTGGACGATTTCATCCTGACGGTGATGGCCTATGACCGCTTTGTGGCCATCTGCCACCCCCTGCATTACACGGTCATCATGAATCCCAGGGTCTGTGGACTGTTGGTCCTGGTGTGCTGGGTCTTCTGCCACCTGAATTCTTTATTTCAGAGTTTAATAGTCTTAAGTCTGTCCTTCCCTGTGGACTTGGAAATACCCCACTTTTGCTGTGAACTCAAGCAGTTGTTGCAGCTGGCCTGTTCGGACACACTCCTGAATGACCTGGTGATATATATTTTAGCTTTGCCATTTGTGGGCGGTCCCGTGGCTGGCATCATTTATTCCTACTCTAAGATCGTCTCCTCCATCTGTAGGATCTCCTCGGCTCAGGGCAAGTTTAAAGCCTTTTCCACCTGCACATCTCACCTCTCCGTGGACTCCTTGTTTTATGGCACAGTCATTGGTGTGTACCTGAGCTCTACTGTGAGTGAGAACACACAGTGTAAAGCAATCCTCTCGGTGATGTACACGGTCGTCACCCCCATGCTGAACCCCTTCATCTATAGCCTCAGGAACAAAGACTTAAAGGGGGCTCTGAAAAAAATCTTTGGAGGGGCCAGTTATAAACGAATTTTCTGGAACCATTGAAGTGATGCTCTGACGGGGATCAAAGCAGTGAAAGCCGCGATATGTTCAGATTGGATGAGAGAGAGAGGAATAGGAGGTTTTGGTTTTCTGTGAATTTGATTTCTCTTATGAAGTTTTTCTTTGTTGTGGGTCATACTGTTTAGCCCCTCATATTCAAATTTTATATAGAGTTGAAACTGACCATGTTTAGTGAGCTACCTGTGATCCAATTTCCCCTGTCATCATATTTCTACTTGATAAATGTATTCTCAATCTGGGATCAGAAAAGGTTGCCATTCTTAATTCTGCATTCTGCTTTTTCCATTTGGCATTCTGCAGGACTGCACCTTCGTTTTTGTTTTTGTGCCACTCTCCGCAGTGCTCAGACTGACTCTTGGCTCTGAGCTCAGAGGTTACTTCTGGTGACGCTCTTGTATGGGGTGCTGGGAATGGAATGAAAGTTGGCCGCATGCAAATCAAGCACCTTCCCACTGTACTCTCTCACTGGCCATCAACTTCCTTTCTTTTATTTGTTTTCTTGCTTTATGGGCCACACCCAGTGATGCTCAAGGGTTACTCCTAGCTCGGTACTTAGGGATTACTCCTGGCGGTGCTTGGGGGGACCAGATGGGATGCTGGGGATTGAACCCAGGTTGGGCGCTTGCAAGGCAAACACCCTCCTCATTGTGCCATTGCTCCAGCCCTCTTCTTATGTTTCTTAAGAAAGAATTCAGGGCTGGAGTGATAGCACAGTAGGTAGGGTTTGCCTTGCATGCAGCCGACTGGGGTTTGATCCTCAGCATTCCATATGGCCCCCTGAGCACTGCCAGGAGTAATTTCTGAGTGTAAAGTCAGGAGTAACTCTTGTGCAATGCTGGGTGTGACCCAAAAAGACCCCCCCAAAAGAAAGAAAAATAAAAGAAATAAATTCACTTGAGGCTCTGCAGCAATAGTATAATGGGGAGGTCATTGGCCTTGCATGAGACTATCCAGATTCAGTTCCTGGCATCCCATATGGATCCCCAAGCACCACAGGAGTTATTCCTGAGAGCAGAGCCAGGAATAACCCCTGAGTATTGCTGGGTGTGATCCAAAAAAGCAAAAAAAGAAAAAAAAAGAAAAAAAAAGAATTTACTTGAATCATATGTGAACGCTAGCAAGTGGTAGGCGTTTGCCTTGCACACGGCCAACTTGACCGACCTGAGTTCAATTCCTCCACCCCTCTCGGAGAGCCTGGCAAGCTACCGAGAGTATCTCGCCCGCACAGCAAATCCTGGCAAGCTACCCGTGACCTATTTGATATGCCAAACACAGTAACAACAAGTCTCACAACGGAGACATAACTGGGCCCACTCAAGCATATCGATGAACAATGGGAGGACAGTGCTACAGTGCTATATGTGAGAGCAGGTTATTAGTTTTTGTTGGGGAGTCACACTTGTTCAGCTCTGGGGACATTCCTGGCTCTGCTCTCAAGGATCATCCAGGCTCCAAAATATTATGGGGTAGGGCGGCAGAACCTGGGTCAGTTGCGCAGAAGGTAAGTGCCTACTGCTATGATGTCTTGGTTACCCATTCTCTAAAAGCTCTCTTGAATTTACTACTAAACGGGAAACACACTGTGTTTGGGTACAAGTAATATTTGTATGTTGAGATGAGAGGAAAATTGGAGATTATTCTTTTTTTTTCTTTTTGGGTCACACCCAGCGTTGCATGGGCTACTCCTGGTTCTACACTCAGGGATTACTCCTAATGGTGCTCAGGGAACCATATGGGATGCTGGGAATTGAACCCAGGTCAGCCGCGTGCAAGGCAAATGCCCTACCCGCTGTGCTATCACTCCAACCCCAGTCACTGTCCTCCCTTTCTTTGTGTGTCACTAAAATGCTCTTCCCAATGTCATCACGTGAAAGGAAAATGGCTTCATTTCCTCTACAGATGTGTATCTCTAAGGGATGTTGCTGAGTTGATGTATTTTATTTCTGTATTTTATTTCTGTGTCTGTGTGATGACTTTCAGTCATTTCTGCGATTGGTCAAATACAGCCCATGCCAATATGCTTTGTCTTTATTTTTCTTGTCATCCCTGGGGATGCTCAGGGCTTCCTTCTGCTGTCTCTCAGGAATTATTTCTGGTGGGATTTGGGGGGACCATTTGGATGCTCATTGTAGGGGATTGGATCTGGTCTACTTGGTGCAAGACAAATGCTTTTCCCACTATATTCTCTATGAATTCCCCACTTTGCTACTTTACTTCTGGCCACATGTCATTACCTGGTCCCAGGGCAGCTCTGCAGACCAGGGTGTAGAGTGGAAACACGGGGAGAAGCTTCTGGGAAAGGCAGTTCCTGTCAGGTACGGGAAAACCAGAATGAACCCTGATGCCTAAATTCCTGATGATTCATCTTCATCTTGGAGTTGGAGAAGGGTGTTAGGGGCATGTAATTTTTCCTCACAGTGGATACTTCATCCATGTTCTTCCTTTGAGCGTGGACCTCTGCAGGTATCGATAACAACTCCGCCATCATCATTAACTATCTGGCACATGGAATCACAACCGCGAGGATCGCTGTTGCAGGAGTGTGGACTGACAGCAATGGAGCCCCCACACTGTCCCGGTCCCCCTCAACAATATCTTGTGCAGGACTCCTATAGGATGGCAAACAGATCTTCAGTGGAGAATGGAGCTCACAATATTTGTAGCTGAGAAAATGAAGTTCTGTGAACACTCAATCACACAACCCTCAGGGGTGTCCGTGAATAATGATTTCCCAATGAATCAGCATTAAGAAGAGGGGGAAGCACCTCTATTTATTTATTTATTTATTTTTTTAATTAATTAATTTATTTTTTTGCTTTTTAGGTCACACCCGGCGATGTACAGGGGTTACTTCTGGGTGTGCACTCAGGAATTACTCCTGGCAGTGCTTGGGAGACCATATAGGATGCTGGGAATCAAACACAGGTTGGCTGCGTGTAAGGCAAATGCCCTACTCACTGTGTTATTGCTCCAGCCCAGGGAAGCACCTTTAATAGGGATTTGGGCAGAGTTGGTGTCTGTATTCTCATAAATTTTAATTTAATTTATTTTAATTAATTAATTAATTTTTGCTTTTTGAGTCACAGCTGGCAATGCTCAGGGGTTACTCCTGACTCTGTACTCAGGAATCACTCCTGGCAGTGCTCCATGGACCCTATGGGATGCTGGGGAACAAACCCAGGTGTGCCACAGCAAGGCAAATGCCCTACCTGCTGTACACTTTCCCCGCCCCCTGAGTTTTTATTATCTCTTTATTTTTTATATAATTTTTATTAGTGAGACACCATGAGGTACAGTTGTAGACTTATAAATTTTTGTGCTTGGTTTTCAATTATACAATGATCAAATACGCATCCCTCCATCAGTGCCCATTTACCACACCCACTGATCCCATTATCCCTCCCACCCCCCACTCCCCCCATCCTACCCTGCCTCTGTGGCAGGGCATTCGGGTTGGAGAAATGTTATGCTAGGTGTGAGAAAGTGTTTTGAGCATCGCCCTAAAGAGTGGATTGGCACCAACTGGAAAGCACAGAATTTGCTCTTCTCCGTGTCTTTCCTTTGGGAGGGCATCTGTTGGGTAATTTTCCATTATTTCTGTCCAGCCCAGCATCCGTCCTCCTGGGAAAATCCTGTGCAGGGAAGGAGAGCCCTGAGCTAATGAGCAGTCATAAGAAGCCCGAATACTATTCTGGGCCACCGGCCAGTGTAACCTTATGTGTGCCGGAACACACTCACCGCTCTGGAGTTCTGACTCTGGTTTGATGAAGCATCCAGCCTGCCATCTCATGTGGGGACAGAGACCCAGCCCCCCACCAGGCTTCCTGGAGACAGGCTGATTCTGACACTGAGTCCTTTCTTGCAGGGGCCCCAAGGTGAGTCCTCCTGCCCAGTGGACTTAGCCAGGCACAAATATTGTACTATGTAGGGCCAGTGCAAACCGCACAGCCCAACTTTGTGCCCAGATGTCCACGTGGTCGTCGCTGTTAAATGAAAATTTACCCACGGGCTGCTGGGAATACAAAAACAATCGATATGGAGAGATGGATTCTACTTGTGAGTGAAGAATTGTGCAGGATAATGATACATATTTGATTCATTTTCTGTAATGATGGCGAAGCTCCTGACCAAGGGTGTTGGTTGGGATTCAGGGATTGAAATCATATGCATGTTAGATGCCCTCCCCAAGGCAGATGTACCTCTTGACCTCCAATTTTCATGTGCACTTATGTACAAAATTAGTAAAATGATAGAGAAGCAGACAGAGCACATGGTAATCTTCAGACAGGCCCTGTACATGTTCCCATGTCTTACAGCTATGGGTGGTTTCTTTGTAGTGTTTGTGAACAGATTTATTTTTAAAAGTTGCATCAGCCAATATATTCTCTCAAGGTTATCAATTTTTTCTTTTTTGATTTTTGGGTCACACCAGCGATGTACAGGGGTTACTCCTGGCTCATGCACTCAGGAATTACTCCTGGCGGTGCTCCGGAGACCATGAGATGCTGGGGCTCAAACCCGGGTTGGCCGTGTGCAAGGCAAATACCCTACCTGCTGTGCTATTGCTCCAACCCCAAAGTTATCATCTTTTTCCTTGGACAAAGTATCACTGTGATGTTTGTGTAGAGAGTGTGAAACTTTCCACCTACACACACACACACGTGTGTGTGTGTGTGTGTGTGTGTGTGTGTTGGGGTCAGACCCAGCGATGCTTAGGAGTTACTCCTAGCTTTGCACTCAGAATTTCTCCTGGCTGTGCTTTGGGGATCATATGAATAGTGGCTGATTACACCAAGTTCAGGAGCATGCAATGGAAGAGCCTTCCCTGCCTGCAGTACTATCTCTCCAGTTCCCTTCCAAAGGCATCTTTTTGTTTTGTTTTTTGCTTTTTTGGGTCACACCCAGCAAAGCTCAGGGGTTGCTTGTGGCTCTGAACTCAGAAATTATTCCTGGTGGTGCTTAGGGAACTCTATGGGATGCGGGAATCGAACCAGGGGCAGCTTTGTGCAAGGCAAACACCCTACCTGCTGTACTATCATTCCAACACCCAAAGACATCTTACTAGAGCTCTTCCTGCCTTCTGTTACTTCCCACAGTTTGACATTTTATATTGAATTGGCAGTCAAAGGGTAGGTGCTCATTTTGCATGCAGTTGGTCTGGGTTTGTTCTGTATCTCTTACATGGTCTTGAGTCGGTGAGGAATGATCCCTGAGCACAGAGCCAGGAGTAAGTCCTATGCACTGCCTGGTGTGGCCTGAAATAAAAAAGAAATACTGAATCGGTGTATCCCATGGATATTGTTAGCTCCTAAGTTTATGTCTTAATCAAAGGTGAATGTGACGAAGCATGATTGGGAACAGCCGAGGGTGGATTGGAAACCACCATCGCTGTATTTTCTCTCCCCTCGCAGCTGGTCTCACATATGGATCCTCGGAACCTTACACGACACCCCAAGATTTTCCTCCTGGGACTGTCAGAGGACCCTGAACTGCAGATCTACATCTTTGGGCTCTTCCTGTCCATGTACCTGATCACCGTGCTGGGGAACCTGCTCATCATCCTGGCCGTCAGCTCAGACCCCCACCTCCACACGCCCATGTACTTCTTCCTGTCCAACCTGTCCTTTGTGGACATCTGCTTTGTCTCCACCACGGTCCCCAAGATGCTGCTGAACATTCAGACGCACAGCAAAGTCATCAGCTACGTGGGCTGCCTCGCCCAGATTTACTTTTCTCTCCTCTTCATAGGTCTGGACGATTTCATCCTGACGGTGATGGCCTATGACCGCTTTGTGGCCATCTGCCACCCCCTGCACTACTCGGTCATCATGAACCCCCGGCTGTGTGGGCTGCTGGTCCTGGTGTGCTGGGTCATCAGTACCTTGCATTCTTTGTTGCAGAGCTTATTGCTCTTGTATCTGTCCTTCCCCATGAACTTGGAAATCCCCTACTTTTTCTGTGACCTCAAGCTGATGGTGCAGCTGGCCTGTTCGGACACACGTCTGAATGACCTGGTAATATATATTTCATCCGTACTATTGGGGTGCGGACCCCTCGCTGGCATCCTTTATTCCTACTATAAGATTGTCTCCTCCATCCGCAGAATCTCTTCAGCTCAGGGGAAGTTTAAAGCCTTTTCCACCTGTGCGTCCCATCTCTCCATGGTCTCCTTGTTTTATGGCACAGCCCTAGGTGTGTATCTGGGCTCTGCTGTGACCCACAGCTCACAGTCTAATGCGGCCCCCTCGGTGATGTACACGGTGGTCACCCCCATGCTGAACCCCTTCATCTATAGTCTCAGGAACAAAGACTTAAAGGGGGCTCTGAATAAAATCTTTGGAAGAGCCAGTGATAAGGACTAATTAATTTCCTGGTACCATAGAAATGATATTTTGGAGGAGTCAAAGCAGTGGAACATAAAATGTTCAGTTTGGGTGAGGTCAAGGATAAGGATTTTTTGGTTTCTGTGAATTCTATTTTTCTACTATTTTTTTTTTTTTGGCCCACAGCTGTCGTGCTCAGGACTTACTCTTGGGTCTGGCGGGGTTCAAGGGACAACATGGGATGCTTAGGATTGAATTAAGGCCACTGTCCTATCTCTCCAGCCCCTCATATTCAATTTGTATATGAGTTTAAACTGATCATGTTTGTGCCCTACCTAATAGTTTCCTCTATCATCATTTTCCACCTTTGATAAATGTATTCTTTTTTTTTTTTTAGCTTTTTGAGTCCCACCCAGCGATGCTCAGGGATTACTCCAGGCTCTGCACTTAGGAGTTACTCCTGGTGGTGCTTGGGGGACCATATGGGATGCAAGAGATTGAACCCATTTGGCTGCTTACAAGGCAAATGCCCTCCCTGGTGTATCGCTCTGGCATGATAAATGTTTTTTTTTTTTTTTTTTGCTTTTTGGGTCACACTAGCAGGATTTACTCCTGGTTCATGCACTCAGGAATTACTCTTGGCGGTGCTCGGGGGACCATATGAGATGCTGGGAATCAAAGGCAAACGCCCTGCACACTGTGCTATTGCTCCAGGTCCCGATAAATGTATACTTAATTTGGGATCAGAAAAGGTTGCCATTCTCAATTATGCGTTCTGCATTTTCCATTTGGCATTCTCAGTGACTACGCTTTCATTTTTGTTTTTGAGCAGTGCTCAGGGCTTACTACTGGCTTCTAATTCAGGGGTCATCCTGGTGAATTTTATGGAATCATATGGGGTGCTGGGAATTGAAGCCCAGTTGACTGCCTGCAAAGCAAGTGTCTTACCTGCTGTACTATCTCACTGTGCATCAACTGCAACATTTCTTAAGAATGAACTCAGGGGCTGGAGTGGTAGCATAGCAGGTAGGGCGTTTGCCTTGTACGCTGCCAACCCGGGTTCGATTCCCAGCATCCCATATGGTCCCCCGATCACCACCAGGAATAATTCCTGAGTGCATGAGCCAGAAGTAACCTCTGTGCATCGCTGGGTGTGACCGACAAAAAAAAAGGCAAGAATGAATTCAGTTGAATGGTATGTGAGAGCAGGTTATCGGTTTTTATTGAGGGGTGAACAGGATTAGCTCTGGAGCTACTCCTGGCTTTGTACTGAAGGATTCCTCCTGGCCCCGGGTTCATGGGATACTGGGGATAGAATGTGAGTCAGTCGTGCCAGAGTAAGCACCCTATGTAACGTGCTATCTCTTTGGCCCATACTCTAAAACCTCTCATGAATTCACTACTAATACGGAAACATGCTGGCTTTGGGTACAAGAATATTTGTATGTTGAGAGCAGAGGAAAATTGGATGTCATTGTCATTTTTGTGTCCTTTCTTTCTTTGTATGTCACCCAACTGTTCTTCCCATGTTCTAATGTGAAATTAAAGAAGCCCCATATGTTCATCTCTCTACGTGTGGTTCTAAAGGCTGATGCTGTGTTTAGCTATTTTTATTTCATGAGCTGCTTTTATTTCATGTTTCTGTGTGATGACTTTTAGTGATTTCTGTGGCTGGTCAAATACGACTGATGCCATTTTGTTCTTTGTTTTTATTTATTTAAAAAATTTTATTATTATTATTATAAGGGCTGGAGCGATAGCACAGCGGTAGGGCGTTCGCCTTACTAGCGGCCAACATGGCCGACCCGAGTTCGATTCCTTCGCCCCTCTCGGAGAGCCCGGCAAGCTACCGAGAGTATTCGATATGCCAGACACAGTAACAACAAAGTCTCCAATGGAGACGTTACTGGGCCCGCTCGAGTAAATCAACGATCAATGGGAGGGCCTTTACCTTTATTATTATTATTATTATCTTGCCTGCATGGCAAAGCCTGGCAAGCTACTCGTGACGTATTCAATATACCAAACACAGTAACAACAAGTCTCAAAATGGAGACGTTACTGGGCCCGCTCAAGCAAATCGATGTTCAATGGGAGGACAGTGTTTGGACAGTGTTTGACAGTATTATTATTATTATTATTATTATTATTATTATTTGCACGGCAGAGTCTGGCAAGCAACCCGTGGTGTACTCGATATACCAAAAACAGTAATAATGATGGTCCTCATTCCCTTGACCCTAAAAGAGCCCCCAATATGCCATCAGGCTACACTAGCACGCAACAGGGATGAATGGAGACATTACTGGTGCCCACTCGAGCAAATCGAAGAACAACGGGATGACAGTGGTATAATGATTATTGTTTTTGCTCCTTTTGGGTGACACTCCGTGATGCTCAGGGGTTACTCCTGGTGCTCCTGGTAGTCAGGAATTACTTCTGGCAGTGCCTGGAGAACCATATGGGATGCCAGGGATTGAACTGGTCCCCCGCTTGAAGGCAAATGCCCTACCTGCTGTACTATCACTCCAGCCCCTTTGTTTTTATTTTTGTGTCACAGCTGGGGGGGCTCAGGCCTTCCTCCTGCTCACTCTCAGGAATTCCTTCTGCTGGGGATTGTGGGAGACCATCGGGATATATGTAGCAGGGGATTGAACCCAGGTTAGCTTGGTGCAAGGCAAATACTTCACCCACTGTTCTCTCTCTCCAGTCCCCACTTTGCTACTTCACTGCTGCCACATGGCACCATCTGGTCTCCATGGCTGTTCTGCAGACCAGGATGTAGAGTGAAAACCCCAGGAGAAGCTTCTGGGAAAGGGCCTTCCCATCAGGACCAGGAAACTGGACTGGACATTGATGTCTAAATTCCTGGTAATTCATCTTCATATAGAGATTGGAGAAAGGTGTTTTGGGCATGTGATTTTTCTTCATGGTGGGCATTTGGAGCTGTGTTCTTATTTTATTATTTTTTGCTTTTTGGGTCACATCTAGTGAGGCTCAGGGGTTACTCCTGGGATGGACGTTGATGTGTGAGTGAAGAATTGTTTTGGACAATAATACTTACTTGATTCACTTTCCATATTGACAGCAATACTCTCAACCATGGGTGTTAACAGCCAGCATCATTTTATCTCCACGATTCTTGAGATCTCAGTGGTTATTTTTGCACTCTGTATTTCTTTGTTTCCTCTTTTTTTTCTGGTGTGTGTGTGTGTGTGTCAGGGACATGCTGTGGTGCTCAGTGCTTAGTCCTGTCTAAGCATCCAGATTCGGGGAATCGCTTTCATGTTTGAGTTTCCTTTTATTTTTTAACTTATTTTTTATTTTTAATTTATTTTTATTTTTTATTATTGAATCACTGTGGGACACACTTACAAGCTTTCATGTTTGAGTTTCAATCATATAACGATAAAACACTCATCCCTCCACCAGTGCACATTCTCCACCACCAATGTCTCCAGTATACTCCCCCACCCCAATCTTAACCCTCCCCCTGCCTCCATGGCAGACAATTTCCCCCATGCTCTCTCTCTGTTTTTGGGCATTCTGGTTTGTAATACAGATAGTGAGAAGTTATCACGTTTGGTCCTTTATCTGCTTTCAGCACACATCTCCCATCCCGAACGATTCCTCCAACCATTACTTCTTGGTGATCCCTTCTCTATTCCAGTTGCCTTCTCCCCCAGTTCATGAGACAGGCTTCCAACTATGGGGTGATATTCCTGGCCCTTGTGTCTACTGGTCTTAGGTGTCAGTCTCATATTATGTTATTTGATATTCCACAGGGCTGGAGCGATAGCACAGCAGTTAGGGCATTTGCCTTGCATGTGGCCGACCCGGAAAGACCCAGGTTCGATTCCTCTGCCCCTTTTGGAGAGCCCAGCAAGCTACTGAGAGTATCCTGCCCGCACAGCAAAGCCTGGCAAGCTACCCGTGTCATATTCGATATGCCAAAAACAGTAACAAGTCTCACAATGGAGAAATTACTGGTGCCCGCTCGAGCAAATGGATGAACCGTGGGATGACAATGCCCCAGTGCTCCAGTGCATTCACAAATGAATGCAGTCTGTGTCTGTCTCTGTCATTCTTACTCATTTCGCTTAGCATGATCGGGGGATCACTCTTGTTGGTGGGCTGTAGAAGCACAGGAGGTTTCAGGGATTGAACTCCGGTCAGCATTATGCAAGACAAAGACCTTCCCCATTGTTCTCTCTCTCTGGCCCCTTCATTTTGATCTGTATTTCTGTGAAAAAAAATAATTAAGAGGACTGGCAGAAGCTGATGGAGCACATATCAATCTTCAGACGTTTTCTCCCTGGCACGTTTCCATATCTTCAAGTTGTTGGTGGTTTCTTGGCAGTGTTTGTGATTCGTTTATTACTTAAAGTTGCATGAGTCACAACATTGTCTATCTTGAGTTTTTTTTTTTAATGTAGGAGTACTGCTATTTATTCAGCCACTGATTAGCTGATTGAATTGGGCACGAACTCTACCTTACTTTTTTTTTCATAATTTCATTTATTTATTTATTTATTTTATTCTTCTAATACTTATTTATTGAATCATTGTGGGAAAAGTTACTAAGCTTTGAGGCTTAAGTCTTGGTCATACAATGATCAAACACCTTTCCCTTCATCAGTACTCATTTTTCACCACCAAGTACCCCAATATACCCCTGTCCCACCCCTCCTAATGCCTGTGAGGCAGATGATTTCTACTGAACTCTTCTCTACATTGATTAGATTCATTATTTCGACAAAAGATGCACCATTGTTGTTTAGAATTTCCCCCCCAACAACCAGAATTGCTAAAAAGGCATTGTGAAATACTTTGTTTTCTATCGCTGGTTATGAGAATCATATAATGATCTTGGATTTCTGCAAAGAGCCAGATAATTACGAGATTGTTTTCTGTGCGTCTAGTGTTATGGCTGTGCCGGAGAGCCACTTGTGGGGGGCAACTCATGACCTCGGTAGGGCGTGAAAGACGAGCTGGTACTGCCCCCTTTCCTATGAGACTGCAGTTGCCCTGTCACCACCGGCTCATACCTGGCTTTCCTATAGCTCTGAGGTGGTGGCCACCTTGCTGCTTGTGGGGGGGTCGGAGAAAGGCGGAAGGGAGCAACACCCTTTCACTCCCGGGGAGGCATGGAGCCGTAGTTTAATGCATAGTCCATTCACTTTTCTGCCGCAAGCTGCCGGGCTCTGGATTAAGTCCTTTTGCCTCTGGAGCCAGGGCCGTGCTGGAGAGCCACTCATGGGGGGCAACTCGTGACCTCGGTAGGGTGTGAAGGATGAGTCTCTTGAGGTTTTCATCTCTTTTTTTTTCTCTTTGGGTCACACCTGGCACAGGAGTTACTCCTGGCTCTGCACTCAAGAATTACTCCTGGTGGTGCTTGGGGGACCATATGGGATGCTGGGAATTGAACCTGGGTTGTTCGCGTGCAAGGCAAACACCCTACATGCTGTACTATCACCCCAGTCCCGGTTATCATCTTTATCCTTGGACAAAACATCACCTTGATGTTCCAGAGGCATTGCCAAAGCCATATGCACACACAGCAGGGCAATCTAGGGGCTGTGGATTACTTTTCACAGTCATCTTTTGTTTGTTTGTTTGGTCTGTTTTAGGGCCACACCCAGAGATGCTCAGGAGTTACTCCTGGCTCTGCACATAGAAATTCTCCTGGCGGTGTGCTGGGAACCATATGAATAGCTGTGGAACATTATATACTCCGTATCAGGAGTATATAATGCAAGTGCCTTACCCGTGGTACTATGTCTCTAGTCCCTTTCCGAATACATCTTAATAGGATTCTTCTTGCCTTATATTATTTTCCATTATTGTCCACTAATTATTGAACAGGGGTTCAGAATGATAGTACAGCGATGAGAACATTTGCCTTTTATGCACGGGATCCAGGTTTTATCCGAGGCACCTCATATAGGATATCGTTCATTTACTCCTTATTTTAGGTCTTAATGAAAGGCTGGCAGTAATGAGCATGATTGAGAGCTGCAGAGGCAGGATTGGAAACCACCATCGCTGTATTTTCTCTCCCCTCACAGCCGGCCTCACACATGGATCCACAGAACCTTACAAGATGCCCCTAGTTTTTCCTCATGGGACCGTCAGAGGACCCTGAACTGCAGATCTACATATTCGAATGGGCTCTTCCTGTCCATGTACCTGATCACCGTGCTGGGGAACCTGCTCATCATCCTGGCTGTCAGCTCAGACCCCCACCTCCACACGCCCATGTACTTCTTCCTGTCCTACCTGTCCCTTGTGGACATCTGCGTCACCTCCACCTCGTCCCCAAGATGCTGTAGAACATCCAGACACACAGCAAAGCCATCAGCTACATGGGTTGACTTACTCAGATGTACTTTTTCATCCTCTTCACAGGCCTGGATGATTCCATCGTAGCCGTATGACCGCTTTGTGGCCATCTGCCACCCTTTCACTACCCAATCACGATGAACCCCCAGCTGTGTGGGCTGCTGGTCCTGGTGTCCTGGGTCATCTGCAACCTAAATTTTTTGTTACAGGCTATAATGGTCTTGCGTCTGTCCTTCCCCATGAACTTGGAAATCCCCCACTTTTTCTGTGACCTCAAGGAGCTGGTGCAACAGGCCTGTTCGGACACGTTTCTGAATAACATTGTGACCTATAGCTTAGCTGTGCTATTGGCAGGTGGTCTCTCTGGCATCCTTTACTCTTACTGTAAGATCGTCTCCTCTATCCACAGAATCTCCTCGGCTCAGGGGAAGTTTAAAGCCTTTTCCACTTGTGCCTCTCAGCTCTCCGTGGTCTCCTTGTTCTACGGCACAGCCCTAGGTGTGTATGTAAGCTCTGCTGGTGCTCACACTCTAATTCCATCCCCTCGGTGCTGTACGCAGTGGTCACCTCCATGATGAGCCCCTTCATCTACAGTCTCAGGAACCAAGACCTAAAGGGGGCTGTAAAAAGAGTCTTTGGCTGAGCTGCTAAAAAGAATTTACCTTCTGGAACTGAAGTAATGATTGTGATCGTGTGCTTCAAAGCGGTGGAACAAGTAATATTCAGTTTGGATCTGGTTAAGAAATGGGAGGTTTGGGGTTTTCCTGCAAATTTTATTTCTCCTATTATTTTGTTTGTGGGTCACTCTTGGAGGTGCTCAGGGCTTACTTCCAGCTCTACACTCAGGGATCGGTCTCTCCTGGTGAGGCTTGGAGACCCTAGAGGATGCCAGGGATTGAACTCGGGCCAGCTGTGTGCAAGGCCAGTGCCCTACCCGTTGGACTCTCTGTCCAGTGGCCCCTGTTCAATTTTCATATAAAGTTGAAACTGACCATGTTTTGTGCTCTCTCTGACATCACAGTTGCCTCTTATTATTTTCTTTTGTTCATCAATATATTCTCAATCTGAAATCAGAAAATGTTGTCATTCTCAATTCTGCTTCCTGAATTCTCAATTTTGATTCTCATCGACTGCAGTTTTGTTTTGTTTTTTGGGTGACACACAGCACTGCTCTGGGCTGACTCCTGGCTCTGTTTTCAACAGGGATTCCTCCTGTTGGGGCTCAGGGTACCCTCTGTGGTGCTGCCGAGTGATCCTTGCTTTGTGCAAGTTGAGCATTTTACCTGATGTGCTCTCTGACCATCAGCTTCATGCATTTCTTTTTTTTTTTTCCTTTTTGGGTCATACCCTATGATGCACAGGGGTTACTCCTGGCTCATGCACTCAGGAATCATTCCTGGCAGTGCTCGGGGGACCATATGGGATGCTGGGAAATGAACCCGGGTTGGCCGTGTGCAAGGCAAATACCCTACCTGCTGTGCTATTGCTTCAGCCCCTTCATGCATTTCTTAAGAATGTATTCTCTTGAATTATATATGAGACCGGGTTATAATATTTTTTGAGTGGTGATAGGGGTATGTCACAAACAGATTAGCTCTTACACTACTTTTGCTGATGGAACCCATCAGCTGAAATCCAGGTAAGCAGTCTACATGCTGTACTATCTCAAATTATGTCACAGTCCTGTCACTGTCCTCCCGTTGTTCATCGATTTGCTCGAGCGGGCCCAGTAACATCTCCATTGGAGACTTTGTTGTTACTGTGTTTGGCATATCGAATACATCACGGGTAGCTTGCCAGGCTCTGCCGTGCAGGCGAGATACTCTCGGTAGCTTGCCGGGCTCTCCGAGAGGGGCGGAGGAGTCGAACTCCAGTCGGCCATCTCAAATTAAAAATGAAAAAATAAAGCCCTGTTAAATTTACTAACAACAGAAAAACATACTGTCTTTGGTTACAAGGAATATAAGTATGTTGAATAAAGTTGAAAAGTGAGGTTATCATTTTTGTGTCCTTGCTTTGTGTATCAACCAACTGTTCTTCCCAATGTTGTTACATGGAAGGAAAAAGGCTTCATGTTCATCTCTAAAACTGTGTGTGTGTGTGTGTATGTGTGCACGTGTGCATATAAGTGCTGATGTTGTCTTCTACTTTTTTTTTTATTTCATGAACCTCCTGTTTCTGGGGTTGGTCTAATACAGTGATTGCTGTGGTCGGTCAATACAGGGCATCTCGTTTTGTTCTTTGTTTTGATTCCCACCTGAGTATCTCAGGCCTTCCTCCCGGCTCTGCTCTCAGGAACTACACCCGGTGGGTATTGGGGGACTGTCTGGATATACGGTGCAGGGGATTGAAACGGGGTCAGCTTTGTTCAAATCAAACACCCTCTACTCACTATACTCTATTTCCAGTCCCCTCTTGGCTACTTTACTGCGAGTCACGTGGAACTGCTTGGTACTCAAACGCTGTGCTGCATCCCAGGATGTAGGATGGGAACACTAGGAGAAGCTTCTGGAAAAGACACTTCTCATCAGGAACCAGGGAACCAGATGGCCATTGACTTCTAAATTCCTGGTGATTCATCTCCATATTGAAATGGGAGAAGGGTGTTTGAGGAATGTGATTTTTCCTCACAGTAGCGCTTTGGGGCTGAGTTCTTATTTTGAGGGTGCTCTCCTGCAGGTATCATAAACACCTCATCCAACATGGTCAAGTAGTTAGCTCGGGCAATAACCCCAGGTGAGAACTACGTTGCAGGGCATGAAGACTGACGGGACTAATGGAACGGAGACACCACACTGTCCCCTCCTCTCAGCTGATACCTTGGGCAAGAACTCTACAGAAATTCAGACAAATCTTCAATAGAGAACAGAGCTCACAATACTTGTAGCTCAGAGAATGGAGTTATGTGAACAATCAGACAACCCTCCTGGGTGTCTGTGAAGAATGATTTTCCAATGAAGCAGCATCACGAAGAGGGTAAAACACTTCTTCTGGGGGTTTCGGGGACTTTGTATTGCCATGAGTTTACTATTTTTAGGATTGTGTGTAGGTCACACCCGATTATACTTAGGAGTTACTCTAAGAAAGTTCTTTCTTTCTTTCTTTCTTTCTTTCTTTCTTTCTTTCTTTCCTTCTTTTCACAATATATTATTACATTTAATATTTGAACACCAATTCCACCATCACTACACCTTCCCACCACCATATTTTGGATATTTCCATCCTGAACCCCAGCCCCTTCTCCAAAGCAAGACCGAAAATATTTATTTTATATTGTTTGTTATGAATAAAGGTAAAGGTAAAGGTAAAGGTAAAGGCCCTCTCGTTGATCGTCGATTTGCTCGAGCGGGCCCAGTAACGTCTCCATTGGAGACTTTGTTGTTAATGTGTTTGGCATATCGAATACTCTCGGTAGCTTGCCGGGCTCTCCGAGAGGGGCGGAGGAATCGAACTCGGGTCGGCCATGTTGGCCGCTTGTAAGGCGAACGCCCTACCCGCTGTGCTAATGATTCAAAAAAGTTTCCTTAGTGGAAATATATATATTTACTCTCTCTATATACATATATATGTGTGTATATATATACATCCCTATATATATGTGTTAAAATATATTTCTCTCTAAGATTGGTTGCCTTATACTTTAAACTTCATCAAATATGGTGCACTACTCTAAGAAAATTCTTGAGTGCAACCGTAAGCCCTAAGTAATCTACTAATTACTCCTGGTGGTGCTCGGGATACAGTATGGGATGCCAGGGATTGAACTTGGGTCAGCTGAGAGCAAGAAAAGTGCCGTCCCCACTCTACTATCTCTCCAGCACTGAGTTCAGTATTTTTAGGACTTATGGAACCTAATCCAGCCAGGACCCTCAGAGCTAGAGTTTGGAGAAATTTTATGTTCAAGGATCTGAGGAAGTGGTAAAATTAGACCTCTGAATGGCAGGAGAGTTGATTGGACGTAAGCGGAAATCACACAATTCACAGAGCTTCTTTCTAAGCCATTCCCGCTGGAAGGGGCATCTGTTGGGTAATGTCCCATTATTTCTGTCCATCTGTCCCCACAGGGAAATTCTGTACAGGGAATGGAGAGCCCCGTGGTAATGAGCAGCAATGGGAAACTTGAATAGCTGCCCTGCTCTAGGTCACAGGTCAGTTCAACCTCACGCGTGCCAGGAAACACTTGTTGCTTCTGGAATCTTGACTCTGGTCCCAGGACTGATGCTGCATACAGCCCGCAATCTTGTGTGGGGACTAAGACGCAGCCCCCCCATCAGCATCCAGGGGACAGCCTGACTCTGACATGGATCCTGCACGCACGGACCCCAGGTGAGTCCTCCTGCCCAGTGGACACTCTCTGATGGTCAAGCCAGGATGCCACAAGCATCGAGCTATTGCCAGTGAGAATCATACAGCCGAATTTTGTGCCCAGAACCCTGTGTGGTTGTCACAGAAAAATTACAGCTTCCTCGCAGAATGTGGGGTGTAGAGAAAACAATCCACAGAGGGATGAATTCTGACATGAGAGTGAAAAATTGTTTTCGACAATGAAGCATACTTACTTCACTTTCTATATAGACGGAAAAGCTCCTAACCATGGGTTTTGATTGCCAATGTCATTTTTTTTGGGTCACGCCCGGTATTGTACAGGAGTTATACCTGGCTCATGCACACAGGAATTACTCCTGGCGGTGCTCAGGGTACCATATGGGATGCTGGGAATCAAACCCGGGTCGGCCCTACCCACTGTGCTATTGCTGCAGCCCCACCAATAAAATTTTTTAAAAATTTATTTTTATTAAAACACCATGATTCACAAGGCTGTTCATTACACAATGGTTTCAGGCATTCGGTGTTCCAACACCGTCAGTGGGTCCTTCCCTCACCAATGCCCCCGTTTTTCCTCCATCCCCAACCTGCCTCTTTAGGCACACAAAAAATTGATTTTATATTACTGGCTCCAACTAAACTTTTAGAAATGGCAAATAGAATGATTGGAATCCAATATCATTTTGTCACCTCCATTCATAAGATCTCAGTGTCTTTTCTTTCACTCTGCATTTCTTCTTTTTTTGGGGGGGTGCATATGGTCCTCGGGGCTTACTCCTGGCTCTGCACTCTGCAATCTCTTTTTGTGGTGGGCTCTGTGACCATACGGGTTTCCAGGGATTGAACTCAGTTCAGACCAATGCATGACACATGGCATGCCCATTGTTACCATCTCTCTGGGCTCCCATTTTGATGTGTATTTCTGTGAAAAAAAAAAAAAAAAGAATAGGACTGGAGCGAAAAAGACAGAGCATATGTGAATCCTTATCTATTTCCCCTCCACATTTCCATGTCTTAGAGTCATTGGGGGTTTCTTTGCAGTGTTTGTGATTAGTTTATTGCGAAAAGTTGCATTAGCCACCCATTCTCTTAAGGTTTTCACCGATATCCTTGGACTAAACATCACCTTGAGGTTCAAAGACTTCGCTAAAGCCCTACACTTTCATACAAGGGCAATCAGAGGCTGTGGATTACTTGACCCACAATCTTTTTTCCTTTGTTCTAGGGCCAGATCTGGCAATATGTCTGTGTTACTCCTGGCTCGCCACTCAGAAATGCTCTGGGCTGTGCTCAGGGTACCATATGAGTAGCCATGGATCAAACCAAGTTTAGGAGCATGCAGTGCAAATGCCTTACCTGCTGTACTCTCTCTCAATTCCCCTTCCACACACATTTTATGTATTTTTTATTTTTTAATTATTTTTAAATTTTATTGAATCACGTGAGATAGTTACAAGCTTTCATGTTTGGGTTACAATCACACAACGATCAAACACCCATCCCTTCACCAGTGCACATTCCTCACCACCAATATCCCCGGAAACCCCCCCTTTCCCACCCTCCCCTTGCCTCCATGGCACCCATGATTCCCCATAATCACTCTCTACTTTTGGGCATTATGGTTTGCAATACAGACCCTGAGAGGTCATCATGTTTGGTCCATTATCTACTTTCGGCACACATCTTCCATCCCTGATTCTTCCAGCCATCTTTTTCTTCGTGATTCTTTCTCTATTCCAGCTGCCTTGTCCCCTTTGCTCATGAGGCAGGCTTCCAGCTATGGAGCAATCTATCTGTCCCGTCCACACACATTTTAAGGGACTCATCTAGTCTTATTTTACTTCCCACAGTTTTCCATTTAATATTGAACCGGGGGATTGGAGTCCAGTGGGTAGGGTACTTTCCTTGTATGTAGTTGACTCTGGTTTGATCTGAGGTGCTCCAGTGGTCCTGAGATAGCTAGGAATTATCCGTGAGCACAGAGCCAGGAATATTTCCTGAGCAGTGCCCGGTGTGGTTCAAAATAAAAAAACAAACAAAATATATTGAATCGGAGTACCCCAGGAGATCATTCATTTCCTCCTATTTTATATCTCAATGAAATGCTGGCAGTGACGGAGCTTGACTGAGAGCTGCAGAGAGAGGATTGGAAACCACCATCGCTGTATTTTCTCTCTCCTCACAGCCCATCTCACAGCATGGATCCACAGAACCTTACACGACACCCTGAGTTTTTCCTTCTGGGACTGTCAGAGGACCCTGAATTGCAGATCTACATATTCGGGCTCTTCCTGTCCATGTACCTGATCACCGTGCTGGGGAACCTGCTCATCATCCTGGCCGTCAGCTCAGACACCCACCTCCACACGCCCATGTACTTCTTCCTGTCCAACCTGTCCTTGGTGGACATCTGCTTCACCTCCACCACCGTCCCCAAGATGCTGCAGAACATCCAGACACACAGCAAGGCCATCAGCTACGCAGGCTGCCTCACCCAGATGTACTTTTTTATCCTCTTCACGGGTCTGGATGATTTCATCCTGGCCGTGATGGCCTATGACCGCTTTGTGGCCATCTGCCATCCCCTGCACTACCCGGTCATCATGAACCCCCGGCTGTGTGGGCTGCTGGTCCTGGTGTCTTGGGTCATCAGTCACCTGCATTCTTTGTTAGAAATCTTAATGGTCTTGCGTCTGTCTTTCTACATGCACTTAGAAATCCCCCACTTTTTCTGTGAACTCAAACAAATAGTGCAGTTGGCCCGTTCAGACACTTTTCTGAATAACCTGGTGATGTACTCTGTGGCTGTGATGCTGGTGGGTGGACCCCTGGGTGGCATCCTTTACTCCTACTCTAAGATCGTCTCCTCCGTCCGCAGAATCTCCTCGGCTCAGGGCAAGTTTAAAGCCTTTTCCACCTGTGCGTCTCACCTCTCCATGGTTTCCTTGTTTTATTTTACGCTCCTCGGCGTGTACCTGAGCTCTGCTGTGACCCAGAGCTCTCAGTCCAGTGCCATCCCCTCGGTGATGTACACGGTGGTCACCCCCATGCTGAACCCGTTCATCTACAGTCTCCGGAACAAAGACCTCATGGGGGCTCTGAAAAGACTTTTTCACAGAACTGCTACAAAGGGTCTAGTGGTTCAGGACTGAAGAATTTGTCTTTGATTGTAACTTCAGAGTTTCGGGTTCTGGAATGATGACCAGATTGTGGTATCCCCACGCCCTTCTTCTGGGTAGCTCTTTAGTTGTTGTGGTTTTGGCCTACCCCAGGTTGTGCTAGGGCTGACTCCTGGCTCTGTGCTCAGAGAGCACTCCTTGAGGGCTCTGGGGACCATATGAACCTGTATCAGCTAGAGTTGAACTGGACCGTGTTTTGTGATCTCTCTGATGTCCATGTTCCTTCTGTAATCATTTTCCTTCTTTCATCAATTTGCTCTCCTGGCATTCTCAATTCTTATGTGACTTCATTTTTTGTTTTTGTGTTTGGGTCACATCCCCTAATAATGCTTAGGGCTTAGTCTGGCTCTGCTGTGAGGAATCACTCCTGGTGGTTCCTGGGTGATATGGGATGCCTGTGATTGAACCTAGCTTAGCTGTATGCAAGGTAAGCTTCTTACCTGCTGTACTAATCACACTAACCCTCCAACCGCAAGCATTTCTTAAGAACAATTTCTCTTAAAGCACTGGAGTGATACAGAGGGTAGGGTGCTTGCCTAGCATGCAGCCAACCTGGGTTTGACCCATGATACAGCATATGCACCCCTGAGTCTTGCCGGGAATAATTCTTTTGTGTAAGCTAGGAATAAGTCCTGAGAATCACTGAGTGTGGCCCAGAAACAAAACAAAATAAAATAAATCAAAGAAGAAGAAGGAGGAGGAGGAGGAGGAGAAGGAATAGGAAGAGGAGGAGGAGGAGGAGGAGGAGGAAAAGGAAGAGGAGGAGGAGGAGGAGGAGGAGGAAAATGATTTATCTTGAATGATATGTGAGACCATGCTATTAGTTATTTTTGGGGGGGAGGGGCGCGCACAACTGGATTAGCTCTGGGGCTACTTCTGACTTTGAACTCAAGAATAACTTTAGGTCTGTGGGACCCTATGTGGGGCTGGGGATGGGGGTTCGTCAGTCATGCACAAGGTAAGCACCCTCCCTGCTGTCTTGTCTCTCTAGTTTCATTTTCCACTAGCAGTCATGAGTTTACTACTAACAGGAAGCACGTTGCTTTTGGGAGCAAGAAATATTTGTATGTTGAGAACAGAGGAAGATTTGAGATTATTGTCACTTTTATGTCCTTCCTTGCTTCATATATCACACAACTGTTCTTCTCAATGTTATTATGTGGAAGTATATGGCTTCATGTTCATCTGGAGGGCTGTGTGTGTGTGTGTGTGTGTGTATGTGCGTGTGTGTGTGTGTGTGCATGTGCGTGTGTGTGTGTGTGTGCTCATGCCTATATGTGCTGATGCTGTATTTAGCTACTTTTATTTCATGAGCTTCCTGTTTCTGTGGTTGGTCAAACACAGCCCACCCATTTTATTCTTTGTTTTTACTTTTGGGTCACACTTGGAGGTGCTCGAATATTTCCTCCTGGCCTGAAGTCAGATATTTCTCTTGATGGGGGTTGGGGGACCATCAGGATAGGCAGTACTAGAAAGGAACCCAGTCAGCTTCATGCATGGCAAATGCTCTACCTGCTGTGGTCTCTCTCCATTTTGCTACTTTACTGCCGGCCACATGGAGCTACCTGGTACCCAGGGCTGCTCTGCAGACCAGGATGTACCATGGAAACACTAGGAGAAACTTTACGGAAAGGCAGTTCTCATCAGAAACTGGGGTACCACAATGAATATTGATGTGTAATTTTCTGGTGACTCATCTCCATTTTAAAGTTGGAGAAGGATATTGGTTTTTGTTTTCGTTGGGTCATGCCAGAGATGCTGAAGGATTCCTCCTGACTTTGCATCAGATATTACTCCTGACAGGGATTAGGGAAAACTGTGGAGTGCCAGGGATAGACCTTGGGTACACTGCATGTAGGATAAGTGCCCTACGTGCTGTATCTTCTGTCTGGCCCCAAATACGACCCATTCTATATTCATGTGTGTTTCTTTCATTTTCAATTTGCTAAGAGTTTTGGCCACAAGAAGAAGTGAACTCATGTGAAGGTGATTTCTGAGTTGATTGGGGATGATGCCACAAACTTATTCTCTGATTCTATCAACACGCTCTATGTGATGTATGGATTTACATAGGACAGACTTATTTTGTCGACAAATTTTGTTTCACATCTATATTTGTGAGGAATGAGGCCCTGAACCAGATGAACGCTGACCAACTTACGGGAACTAACTTGCCTTTCCTAGATTAAGAACTAGTTTTTCTTTCTTAGATCTTGACTCGTTTTTCTCAGATCCTTTTTACCGGAACCCCATGCTCTTAGAACGACTTGTTCTTCTCCTTGAGGCCCAGCACCCCGGATGCAAGTGTCCCAAATGATTGATGACATGGGACACGGGTGGTCAGGGGAGATTGCCTATGCTTCACTGCCTTAACTTGTTTGCCCGCTTAAATGCAAATGCTGACCTTTGAATCTATGGGTTGAGAGACTGCATGGCTTTGAAATCGTTTAAATCCATTGATTAGATATGTATGCTGTGTTTAAACTGATTGGGCAAGGCGCAGAGAGCACCAGTGAAAGACCTATAAAAGGGTGGAAAATCAACCACTCGGGGTCTTGCTCGGAATCCTGGTCCTGCGTGACCTAGGTGGAGCTTGAACCTAGAACAATAAACCTCGTTTGTCCATTGCATTCTCGGAATAGTTTCTTTGCACCGTTTGTGGAGATCAAGAACTGTGTCCTAACAATATTCATTCAGGAGATGAAGATTGAGATGATGGAGATTTGTTGGATAACATTGGCCAGTCCTTTCTCCTCCACAGGAAGGAGCTTAGGTTTACTGAGTAACACTCATCACAGTGCTCCCGAGGCACTGCCATTCATCTTTAATTTCTCGTTTGTGCTCTGCTTCCCCTATCTGTTAACCACTCATTTCCTCTCATCAGAACCTGTGACCTATAAAATCGGATTCTTCAGAGATCTCTGGATTTTGCATTTGTAAGTGAAATATTTCTTTTCCGTTTTTCTTATGCCCCTCAGATAGTTTACTTTAGAGCAATGTCCTTTTTGTATAGACACAGGAAGACAGTTCATGCTATGCTTTTGTAATTTGGGAGTTAATTGACTCTGAATAACATTTGCTCCTCGGTATCTGTCGTATTTACTCTACTTAAGCCTCAGATGCCGTTAGTTCGGAGCATCTCAAAAGCAGGGTCCCGATGGAGGGACTGGATGGACCCAGGGCAAGCTGTAAGCTACTTTGGCATTGGAACTGGGACTGGCCAAGTGCCATAAAACTTATAAATTAAGAGCACGGCTGTGGACAAATTTTGTCATGACCCAAAGAGAAGTGATGAGCAAGGACCCTGCTGGGGTTAGGAAGGACTAATCTGGCCTGAAGACTGTAGTCTGGGTTCTATAGTGAGATGTTCCCAGGAGACCCTCCGTAACAGCTTAATTATCTCTTACTGTGTCCATACAAAATGATTAGAAAGATTATTAAGAAGTAGATCTTAAAAATTAAAAAAAATTTTAATGAATCACTCTGATGTGCAGTTACAGACTTACAAACTGTAGGATGACATTGGTGTGTCCTTCCTCCCTTGCCACAAGGAACTCAGGTTTGTTAAAGTGCTCCTGAGGCACTTCCATTCCATTGTGTTTTTCTGTAAACTCTTTCCTATGCTCTCCTCCCCAATCAGTTACTCAGCTTTCCCCCCTAATTAGACTATGTTAACCTGTAAGGTCAGATTCCTCAGAAATCTATGATTTTATATGCGTGAGTGAAATATTGTCTTTCTCCTCTCCTTATGTCTTATGAAGAGTTTACGTTAAAGCAATGTCCTTTTTGTATAGATACAGGAAGACAATTAATATTATGCTTTTGTAACTTAGGATTTAATTGTCTTTGAATATTATTCACTCCTGGGCATCTGCTTTCTCGACTTAGCCTCAGTTGCCCTTAGTTCCTAGCACCCCAAAAGTCGGGTCCCGACGAGGGACCGAATGGACCCAGGGCAAAATGTGAGCTATCTGGCATCGAAATGGGCCAGGCCAAAGTGCCACGATTCTTAACTCTAAGCTAAGAGCTTGATCATGGACAGACGCTGTCATGATTCAAAAGTAATAACAAGACTAGGACCCTGCTAGAGATAGGAAAGACTATCTGGCCTGAGCACTGTAGTCTGAGATCGAGATGGCCCTAGGAGAGCAGTTCTATAAGCTTAATGTATCTCTTACTGTGTCCATACAAATTGATTAATATTATGAATGCTTATATGTTTGTTGGACAAGGAGAGGAGAAACACACCCAGGGGAATCCGTTCTGGGGGGGGGGGGGGTTGTCCTGCTGAGAGAGTATCTGTCCTCGAAGAAGTACCCCCTGAAGGAAAGAACTTTACCCCTATTGATTGTGACCACACCTATGTGTAAGCCCCAACCCCTCATGTTTTGTGATTTAACTAGACTGTAAGAGTAGGCTGTGGGATCCAGACTGCAGAAGGAGAAGGAGAAAGGAGATCCAGATCCAGATTCCAGAGCCAGAAGGAGAATGAAGGGGGATTGAGAAGGAGAATGAAGTAGCATGGGGGAGGAAGAAGCAGGAGGAGAATCAAAGGAGAATATAATTGGGAATGGAATAAACTGCAACTAAGAACAACCAGCCTGGCCCTTGTTTCCTTCCTTTGCCTGCCCATCGCCATCCACCTTCCCCTGGGTGAGGGAAGCGGCGTGAGACTACCGAACGTGGGCAGCGGGAGAGATAGACTGCAGCTGTTTCTTTGAGTTTACACAACAAACTTTCATGATTCTGTTTCAGTAATAAAATGATCGCGTACCCATCCCTCCACCTGTGTATATTTTCCTCCACCATTGTTTCCAGTATATCCCTCCAGCCACTCTCACCCCATGCCTCTCCTCCCCCTGCCTCTGTGGCAGGCACATTCCCTTTTACTCTCTCTCTTCTTTTGGGTTTTATGGTTTGCAATGCAGGTGGTAAGTGGCCATCATGTTTGGTCTACAGTCTACTTTCAGCACGCATCTCCCATCCCAAGCTTGCCCTCCAAGCATCATACACTTAGTGGCCCCTTCTCTATCCCAGCTGCCTTTTCCCCCAGCATGTGAGGCCCACGTCTAAGCTATGGAGAGATCCTCCTCCTGGCCCTTATCTCTCTTATCCTTGGGTGTTAGTCTCCCATTCTGTTCAGATGATTGTTGATGGACTAAGAAAGGAGAAGTATACCCTGAGATGAAATTCTGCCCTTGAGAAGTTCTCCTAGCAGGATGAGATCTTTGTCTTAGAAGAAGCTTCCTCGGAAGGAAGGGTTTTTATATGTTGATTGTGCTAACTGACCAATGTATAATTGCTACCCCAACCTTTCCTGATTGGCTATGTAGCTAAGGCTGTGAGTGGCCAAAAAGTGGGGATATGGGCAGTGGGTGAGACTGCATGGAAGAAGAGGAAGGCTAGATTGGAATAAATGACTCTTTACTGAGCACTTTTTTGAATTTTTAAAAAATTTTTATTAGTGAAACACCATGAGGTACAGTTGTAGACTTACAAATTTTTGTGCTTGGGTTTCAGTTATACAATGATCGAGTACCCATCTCTCCACCAGTGTGCATTTTCCACCACCACTGATCCCATTATCCCTCCCACCCCCATACTCTGCCTCTGTGGTAGGCATTGGCATTCCTTTTTGTTCTCTCTCTCCTTTTGGGTGCTGTGGTTTGCAAAAGAGGCATTGAGTGGCAATCATATTCGGTCTGTAGTCTACCTTCAGCATGCATCTCCCATCCTGGGAGGATCCTCCCAGCACCCTTTATTTGGTGCTCCTTTTTCCCCTAACGACTCACTCACTTTTGAACACACACAGCTGCCTTTTCCCCTAAGGACTCACACACTTTTGAACGACGATCTCGACCATCCTGTTGTTCGTCGATTGCCTTGAGCAGGCCCCAGTAACGTCTCCTTCGTCCTAGCCCTGAGATTTTTTAAAAAGTGCCATATTCCAGGCTCTTTCAGGGTTAGGAGAATGAGACCCATCATTGTTACTGATATTTGGCATATTGGGTACGCCCCGGGGAGTTTTCCAGACTCTGCCGTGTGGAGAGGTTACATTCGGTAGCCTGCCAGTTTGTCCAAAGTAGGAATGAGATAATAAGATGTCGGGTGGCCGTGAATGCGGCCATGCAGTTCCGGGAGCTGGGTTTTATAGTCTCTTGGTCTTGGCCGTTGATGGGATTACACGGCGCCAGGGGGCCAGTTGGTAGGTGTGACCCCTGCCTACTGGAATTTGGAGGATCTGGGTGGAGGATGCTCAGCCCCGATCCGAGTAGCCTTGGAAATCTCAGCCCCAGGACCCGCATGCCTTTGTTCACACTTTGTCACTCTTTTGAACACACACAGATATTGGCCCCTAGTTGATTTTTCTGTGTAATGCTCATCTGGTAACATTAGGAGAATGATATGATGGCTTTGTGTTTTGAGCTCAAGAATATTCCGTCCTTGGGGCCAGAGCGATAGTACAGTGGGTAGGGTGCTTGCCGACCCAGGTTCAATTCCTGGCATCCCAAAAGGTCCTCCATGTACCATCAGGAGTAATTCCCTGAGTGCAGAGCCAGGAGTAACCCTTGAGCATCGCTGGGTGTGACCCAAAATGCTAAAAAAAAAAAAGGAGAATGTTCCATCCTTATCAACTACATTGCTATATATGAGAACTGTTGTTAGCAGAGTCTCCTGCCTCCGTGCCTGGCTGTCCTCGTCGGGACCCCTTGGAGGGGAGCGGGTTCCCTCCCTGCCCCGACCAGGGCTCCGGCAGCCGAAGACCTCCTGAACCAGCCACCACCATGCTGAGACCACTCTCTACACGCAGGAAGGTACCAGCAGAAGAACAAAGGCACGCAAGTCCCGGGGCTGAGATCTCCAAGCCTGCTCGGATCGGGGCTGAGCATCCCCTACCCAGATCCTCCACATTCCAGTAGGCAGGGGTCACACCCACCAACTGACCCCCTGGCGCCGTGTAATCCCATCAATGGCCAAGACCAAGAGACTATAATACCCAGCTCCCGAACGTGCGTGGCTGCATTTGCGGCCCCGAGACATCTTATTATCTCATCCTTACTTTTGACAAACTGGCAGGCTACTGAATGTAACCTGCCCACACGGCAGAGTCTGGCAAACTCCCCGTGGCGTACCTAATATGCCAAATATCAGTAACAATGATGGGTCTCATTCTCCTAACCCTGAAAGAGCCTTGAATATGGCACTTTTTAAAAAAATCTCAGGGCTAGGATGAAGGAGACGTTACTGGGGCTTGCTGGAGACAATCGATGAACAACAGGATGGTAATGATCGTGATCGTTGTTAGCATTTGATCTTTTATTTATTTTATTTTCTTGGCCACCCCTGGCTATGCTCAGAGGTTCATCCTGGCTCTGCAAATAGGAACCATGCCTGGCGGTGCTCAGGAGAACCTAAGGGATACCAGGGCTCGAACCCAGGTGGGTTGCATCGATACAAATGTCCTCTCGTTCTGGTCCCCACCACTGAGAGTTAACAAAAGACATCCAGCAGAACTCACCCCTGATGCGACCTCTCCAGGTCACATTTGGAGACAATTTTTTAAATTGAATCACAGTGAGATACACAATTACAAGGTTGTTCATGACTGAATTTCAGTCATACAATGTTCCAGCACCTCTGTCTTCACCTGTGTAGTAATTTCCCACCACCAATGTCCCCTGTTTCCCTCTCACCTCCTTCACCCATCCGGTTCCGCCTGCCTCTATGACAGGCACTTTTCCCCTCTCTCTCTCTCTCTCTCTCTCTCTCTCTCTCTCTCTTTCTCTCTCTCTCCCCTTTTGGGCACTGTGTTTTGCAATATTGATACTGAAAGTTTATCAAGAATACGACTTTCCTACTTTATTTATTTATTTATTTTTATCTATTTTTACTTTTTTTTGGGTTACACCCTGCAATGCACAGGGGCCATTCCTGGCTCTGCACTCAGGAATTACTCCTGGCGGCGCTCAGGG
Source organism: Sorex fumeus (assembly GCF_029834395.1). NCBI lineage: Eukaryota > Metazoa > Chordata > Mammalia > Eulipotyphla > Soricidae > Sorex > Sorex fumeus. Next base: position 39,274,228 of record NW_026606076.1, read on the forward strand.
GACCATATGGGATGCTGGGAATCGAACTCAGGTCGGCCGCATGCAAGGCAAACGCCCTACCCGCTGTGCTATTACTCCAGTCCCCCCTTTCCTACTTTTGACCCTCAGCTCTTGTCCAGTGTGATCATTTCCAGCTGTTATTGTCATGCTGGTCTCTTCTCTATCTTACCTATGCTCAGCCCCATACACACTTCTGGTTAGTTCCAACCATTGACCAATCCTAGTAACCCTTGTTTTCCTTTGTCATGGATATTCTTCTTCTTCTACGATATATATGTATGTATATATATTTATAGACTGCAAATGAATGTAGTCATTCTCTATCTGTCTCTTTCCTGAGGACTCATTTCACTCAGCCTGATACTCCTCCATGTTCATCCAAAAATACATTTATTTTTATTTAAACACCATGATTTATAGTTTTTCATAATACATTTGTCTCAGGCATTAAGTGTTCCAATACGACCAGTGTGACCTTCTATCCACCAATGTCCCCAGTTTCTCCCCCAACGCCAACCTGATCCCTTAGGCACCTGACACATCTACTTTATACTGTTTGCTCCTACGAGATGAAAGAAATTGCAAATTGAAAGTAAATTGAAAATAAATCAGTAAAATCCAATTTGTGATAGCTCTATGATTTTAACCTATGAATACAAAGAAATTCAAACCATGAAATAAAATATAATAAAATATATCCATTCTCATTTAGATAAGTAAGCTTTCAGCTCTGGAATTTAAAGTATATTGCATTCAATTTTATTTTGTGCTTGGTTCTCATTATGGGAGTAATCATGCTTTACCTGTCATTAATAAAACTTAAAAAATTTCCGTACTAATATATTTTGGAGTTTACATGAAATAGATAAGGTCTACAATATGTAAATCTCCCCTACACTTTATATGAACACCGAGGTTGACAAAGTTGTTCATGATGATTTTTTTCACTTTTTATTTATTTCTTTAATTTTTTATTCATGATGATTTGTTACAGGCATTCAATATCCCAACATCAATTCCACACCACTGTCACTTCCCTCCACCATTGTCTCCAATTTTCCAAGCACCCCTCAAGCCTGCTTCCATAGCAGGCCCATGAGAATTTATTTTAGATTGCTTATTACTTGGCTGGAGTGGTAATACAGCGGGTAGGGCGTTTGACTTGCACACTGCTGATTCGGGTTCGATCCCTGCCATCCCATATGGTGAGCACCACCAGGAGTAATTCCTGAGTGCAGAGCCAGGAGTGATTCCTGAGAATCACGGGGTGTGATCAAAAAAGCAAAAAAAAAGAAAAAAGAGACAGCTTTTTACCAATACATTGCTAATGGAGTGATTAAAAAATAAACTCCTGAGTTTGAGAACTCTTACGCACAAGGACGTGAGACAGTGTTGTGAGAGGCAGGAGAGTTGAGAGTTGAGAGTTGATGGGGACAAAGTGGAAAGCGCAGATTTTGCATCACTCCCAAGATGCTCTCCAGGGAAGCTTGGGCAATTTTTCCATTATTTCTGTCCAGCCAGCATCCTCCCCCAGGGGAATCCAGTGCAGGGCGGGGGAGCCCGTGCTAATGAGTGGCTCCGAGGCTAGAATACCTGCCCTGATCTGGACCATTGGCCAGAGCAGCCTCATGTGTGCCGGGAGACATTCGCTGCTTCTGGAATCCTGACTCTGGTTCTGGGAAGGATGCTTTACCCCAGCCTGCTGGCTCGTGTGGGGACCGAGACCCAGCCCCAATTCAGAATTCTGGGGACAGGCTCACTCTGACACAAAGTTCTGCCTCGCAGGGACTCCAAGGTGAGTCTTCCCTCTCAGTGGACACTCTCTGATTGTCAAGCAAGGAGCCTGCAAGCATTGAGCTATTGCCGGTGAGAACCATACAGCCAAATTTTGTGCCCAGAAGCCTGTGTGGTTGTCATAGAAAAATGAAAAGTTTTCAACAGAATGTGGGCAGTATAGAAAACAATCAGTAGAGGGATGGATGCTGACATGAGAGTGAAAAATTGTTTTAGACAATGAGATGTACTTAGCTCTATGTTGATTGCAAAGCTCCCCAACAGGCGTGTTGATTGCCAATTTGCCCGAGCGGGCCCAGTAACATCTCCACTGTGAGACTTGTTGTTACTGTGTTTGGCATATCAAATACGTCACGGGTAGCATGCCAGGCTTTGCCATGCGGGCGAGATACTCTCCGGAGCTTGCTGGGCTCTCCGAGGGGGGTGGAGGAATGGAACCCGGGTCGACCTGGCAAGCAGTGTACAAGGCAAACGCCCTATCACTGTGCTATCACTCCAGCCAGGTTGATTGCCAATAGCAATTTTAAAAAATTCATTTGTATTAAAACACCATGAATCACAGAGCTTTCCATTATAGAGTTTTTTCAGGCATTTGGATTCCAACACTGTCAGTGTGTCCTTCTCTCACCAATGCCCCTGTTTTTCCTCCATCCCCAACCTGCCCCTTTAGGTACACAAAAAATTGATTTTATATTACTGGCTCCAACAAAACTTTTAGAAATGGCAAACAGAATGACCGGAGGCCAATATCATTTTGTCACCTCCATTTATAAGATCTCAGTGTCTTTTCTTTCACTCTGCATTTCTCTTTTCTCTTTGTGGGGGAGGGGCATGTGATTCTCAGGTTTAACTCCTGGCTCTGCACTCTGGAATCCCTTTTGGTGCGGGGTTCTACGACCATACGGGGTTCCAAGGACTGAACTCATCTCAGCCCAATGCATGGCACATATCTTGCCCTTTGTTACAATCTCCCTGGGCTCCTGTTCTATGTGTAATTCTGTGAAAAAAAATAAATGAATAGGACTGGAGAGGAAGAGACAGAGCACATGTCAATCCTTATAAATTTCCCCTTCACGTTTCATGTCTTAGGGTCATTAGTGGTTTCTTTGCAGTATTTGTCATTAGTTCATTGCTAAAAGTCGCATTATCCCCACATTCTCTGAAGCTTTTCATTGTTATCCTTGTACTAAACATCACCATGAGGTTCCAGAGGCATCGCTGAAGCCATACACTCTCATAGAAGAGGACATTTGGAGGCTGTGGATTACTTTACCCACATTTTTCCCCCTCTGTTCTAGGTCTAGAACTGTCAGTGCTTTGGTGTTACTCCTGGCTCTGCACTCAGAAGACTCCAGGTTGTGCTCAGGGTATATGATCAAACCAAGTTTAGGAATGAGCGGGGTTAATACCTTACCTGCTCTATTAACTCTCCAGTTCCCTTCCACACACATTTTAATGGAGCTCATCTTGCCTTATTTTATTTCCCAGAATTTTCCATTTAATATTGAACTGGGGGACCAGAGTCCAGCGGATAGGGTGCTTTTCTTCTATGCCGCTGACATGAGTTTGATCCGAGGTGCCATAGTGGTCCTGAACCAGCAGCAATATCCTTGAGCACAGAAACAGGAGTATGTCCTGACCATTGTCTGGTAGGACCCAAAATAAAGAACAAAAACTATTGAATCTGTAGATCCCAGGATATCATTCATTTACTCCTTACTTTATGTCTTAATGAAAGGCCGGCAGTGTCGGAGCATGGCTGAGAGCTGCAGAGAGAGAATTGGAAACCACCATCGCTGGTCTCACACATGGATCCACAGAACCTTACACGGCTCCCCGAGTTTTTCCTCTTGGGACTGTCAGAGGATCCTGAACTGCAGATCTACATCTTTGGGCTCTTCCTGTCCATGTACCTGATCACCGTGCTGGGGAACCTGCTCATCATCCTGGCCGTCAGCTCAGACCCCCACCTCCACACGCCCATGTACTTCTTCCTGTCCAACCTGTCCTTTGTGGACATCTGCTTCAGCTCCACCACCGTCCCCAAGATGCTGGTGAACATCCAGACACACAGCAAGGCCATCACCTATGAAGGCTGCATTGCCCAGATATACTTTTTCGTTGCCTTCATAAGTCTGGACGATTTCATCCTGTCGGTGATGGCCTATGACCGCTTTGTGGCTATCTGCCACCCCCTGCATTACACGGTCATCATGAACTTCCGGCTATGTGGGCTGCTGGTCCTGGTGTCCTGGGTAGTCAGTCACCTGCATTCTTTGTTACAGAGTTTAATGGTCTTACGTCTGTCCTTCTGCCCACACTTGGAAATCCCCCACTTTTTCTGTGATCTCAAACAGATGGTGCAGTTGGCTTGTTCAGACACGCTTGTGAACAACATAGTGCTTTACAGCTTATCTGTGCTATTGGCGGGTGGTCCTCTCTTTGGCATCCTTTACTCCTACTGTAAGATCGTCTCCTCCATCTGGAAAATCTCCTCAGCCCAGGGGAAGTTTAAAGCCTTTTCCACCTGCGCGTCTCACCTCTCTGTGGTCTCCTTGTTCTATGTCACATCCCTAGGTGTGTACCTGAGCTCTGCTGGCGCCCATGGCTCACACTCCAATTCAATCCCCTCGGTGATGTACACGGTGGTCACCCCCATGCTGAACCCCTTCATCTACAGCCTCAGGAACAAAGACCTCATGGGGGCTCTGAGAAGACTTTTCCAAGGAACTGCTACAAAGGGTCTAGTAGCTCGGGACTGAGGAATTTGTCCTTGATTACAGCTTCAGAGTTTCAGGTTCTGGAATGATGACCAGATTGTGGGATTTCCAGTGTTTTTTCTGGATAGTTCTTTAGTTGTTGTGATATTGGTCTTCCCAAGGTTGTGGTTTAGGTTTGATTTCTGGCTCTATTCTCTGGGAGCACTCCTTGAGGGCTCTGAGTATCATATGGAAGGCTGGGCACTCAACCTGCATCAGCTAGAGTTAAAATGGACTACGTTTTGTGGTTTCTCTGATGTCAACATTTCTTCCGCAACCATTTTCTTTCCTTCATCTCTTTGTTCTCCACCTAGCATTCTCAATTTTTTTGTGACTTCATTTTTTTGCTCTGTACTTGGTCCTGAACGTTTAGGGCTTAGTCCTGGATTTGCTCGGAGGAATCAGTCCTGGAGGTTCTTGGGTGATTGAACCTAGCGTAGTTGTGTGCAAGAGAAGCTCCTTACCTGCTGTACTAATCTCTCTAAACAGAAAAATTTCTTTTTCTTTTTCTTTTTGTTGGAGATGTTTTGGTGCTACTCAAGCAGATTGAAGAACAACGGGAGGACAGTGCTACAGTGCTTTATTTTTATTAGTGATACACCATGAGGTACACTTGTAGACTTACAAACTTTCGTGCTTGCATTTCAGTTATACAATGATCGGGTAACCATCCCTCCACCACTAGTGATCCCAATATTTTCCCACCGCCCTCCCCATCCCCCCACCCAGCCTCTGTGGCAGGGCATTCCCTTTTGCTCTCTCTCCTTTTGGGTGTTGTGGCTCGCAATAGAGGTATTGAATAGCTATCGTCAAACACAGACATTTCATAAGCATATGTTTACTAACACCCATCCCAGTGCTCCCAAGACACTCCTTTTCATCTGTCACTTCTCTTTTTTGCTCTGCTTCCCCTATCTGTTGACCACTCATTTCCCCTTACAGAATCTGTGACCTATAAAGTCGGATTTTTCAGAGGTCTCTGGATTTTGTCTTTGTAAGTGAAATATTGCTTTTATGTTTTGCTTATGTCCTTTGCATAGTCTACTTTAGAGCAATGTCCTTCTGGGTCAGGGCATTTGCTCAGGACACAGGAAGACAGTTCATGCTATGTTTTTGTAAGTTGGGAGTTAATTGACTCCGAATAATAGTTACTCCTGGCCATATCTCATATTAACTCGACTTAAGCCTCAGTTGTCCTTGGTTCCAGCACCTTCAAAGCAGGGTCGTGACAGAGGGACTGGATGCACCCAGGTCAAGCTGTAAGCTACTCTGGCATTTGTACGGGACTGGCCAAGTACCATAAAACTTATAAATTCAGAGAATGGCTGTGGACAAATTCTGTCATGACCCAAAGAGAAGTGACTGGACAAGGACCCTGCTGGGGTTAGGAAGGACTAACCTGGCCTGCGGACTGTAGTCTGGGATTTATAAGCGAGATGTCCCCAGGAGAGTCACCCTATAGTCTTAATTATCTCTTATTGTGTCCATACAAAATGACTGGAAAGATTATTAAGAAGTAAATTTAAAATGATTGTTTATGGACTAAGGAAAGGAGATATATGCCCTTAGATGAAATTTGGTCTTTTTGACCTCCTAGCAGGGTGAGATCTTTGTCTTAGAAGAAACTTCCCTGAAGGAAGGGTTTTTTTATGTTGATTGTGACATCTGACCTATGTATAACTGCTACTCACAATCCTTCATGATTGGCTGTCAGACTGGACAAAAAGAGGGGATATGAGAAGTGGATGAGACTGGAAAGGAAGAAGAGGAAGGTGAGATTGGAATAAACTTCATTGATCAGCAACCTGCCTGGCTCTCGTTTCCTCCTTCTTTCATTCATCTCTGTCAGCATCTGGGGTGGGAAAGTGGCCTGACCACAGAACGCATGCGACGAGCACATTTGAACACACACAGATATTGACCCCTAGTTGGCTTTTTTGTGTACTGGCCATAGTTAGTAACATTAGTACAATGGTACGATGGCTTTGGGCTTAGAGCTCAAGAATATTCTGTTCTCATTAACTGCATTGGAGAGTTTGAAAACTGTTGTTTGCGTTGGATCTTTCATTTGTTTTATTTCTTGGTCATCCCTGGTGATACTCAGGGGTTCCTCCTGGCTCTGCACTCAGGAATCACTCCTGGCAGTGCTGTAGATACTCTAAGGGATGCCAGGGCTTGAACCCACATGGGTTGTATGAAGGCAAACGCCCTCCCTGCTGTCCTCTCGTTCTGGCCCCTACCACTGAGAGTTAACAAAACACATCCAGCAGAATTCACCCCTGATGCGACCTGTCCAGGTCACCTTTGGAGACAGTCACTTTTTTTTTTTAAATTGAGTCACAGTGAGAAACACAGCTACAAGGTTTTCATGACTGAGTTTCAGTCATGCAGTGTTCCAGCACCTTTCTTTTATTTATTTATCTGTCTTTCAATTTTATTGAATCACCGTGAGATCATTACAAGCTTTCATGTTTGGGTTACAATCACACAATGATCAAACACCAAACCCTCAACCAGTGCACATTCCCCAGCACCAATATCCCTGGTATTCCCCCCGTCCTTTTCCCACCCTCCCCCTGCCTCCATGGCAAACAGATTTCCCCATATTCTCTGTCTACTTTTGGGCACTGTTTTGATATATAGCTACTTAGAAGCCATCGTGTTTGGTCCTTTATCTACTTTCTGCACACATCTCCCATCCCAACTGATTCCCCTAGCCATCGTTTTCTTAGTGGTCCCTTCTCTATTCCAGCTGCCTTATCCCCTTTGCTCATGAGGCAGGCTTCCAGCTATGGAGCAATCTACCTGTCCCGTGTATCTACTGTCCTTAGGTGTCAGCCTCCTGTTATGTTGTTTTATGCTCCACAAATGAGTCCAGCACCTTTCCTCACCAGTGTAATTTCCCACCACCAATGTCCCCAGTTTTCCTCTCGCCTCCTTCACCCATCCAGTCCTGCTTGCCTCTGTGACAGGCACTTTTCCTCTCTCTCTTCACCCCCCCCCCCCCTCTCACACACACACACATACACACAGCCTCCCTCCTTTTGGGCATTACGGTTTGCAATACAGACAATAAAGGTTATCATCCCCTTACCTACTTGCAACGTACTTGCAACCCTCAGTTCCTGTCCAGAGTAATAATTTCTAGCTATTTGGAGATAGGACCCAGGTCAGCCGCATGCAAAGCAAGTGCCCACCTTGCTGTCCTTATGCTCCAGCACCAGCTCCATTCTATTTTGATTTTGGATGGGAAAATTTGGGAAATATCTCTTTATTATCAGACTCACTGGATCAAACAAAGTTCAGTTATATTTTTTGAGACCAAATTCAGCTTTTGTTTTGTTTTGGGGCCACAAACGGTGATGCTCAGGGGTCACTCTTGGCTGTTCTCAGGAATCATTCCAGGTGGGTCTCTGGAGGACCCTATGAGGGTGCCAGGGATCCAACTCCGGGTCAGCTGCATGCAAGGATAACACCCTCCTTGCTCTCCAAACGCTACGACCTTCTATTTCGTCTTAAAATATAAGGTACAGGGGCTGGAGCAATAGGACAGCAGGTAGGGCGTTTGCCTTGCACACGGCCGACCAGGGTTCGATCCCCAGCATCCCATATAGTCCCCTGAGCACCACCAGGAGTAACTCCTGAGTGCAGAGCCAGGAGTGACCTTTGTGCATTGCTGGGTGTGACCCAAAAAGCCAAAAAAAAAAGGTACAAAATGAAATTTTCATTTGCTTTTCCAGGACAATAGTCATGAGTTGTTCTTCCCTTATGAAAGGAAATGAAGTCGGCAGCCCTGCCTCGGCCAGTATAGACAGATGACCTTGGAACCGTATTTGTTCCAGTGTAAAATTCAGTGTTAGATCATGGAGAGCCGATTGAGAGTCATGGAGGGCCAAGGGAAGATTAGAAGAACTTTATTTTATCGCCATAGGCCAGCGGGTCCTGATGGGCAGAAACTCTCAGCTCCTGAATTTGACCCAGGGATGGAAGTCAGGGCAGTTGAATGGAAGTGAAGAGCCCACCTATGTACTACCTCTCCAGCACTGACTCTTTATTTTTTGGACACGTGGAACCTAATCCAGTAGCCAGGACCTTCAACACTAGAGTTTGGAGAAATACTTTTAAAAAATAAATTTATTTTTATTTATTTATTTTAAATGTTTCCATTTTAATTTTTTTTATTTTTTAACTTTATTATTGAATCACCATGAGATAGATCCTTATAAAGCTATTCATGATTGGATTTCAGTCATGCAGTATTCCGAAATCCATCCCTCCACAGTGTACATTTCCCAGCATCAGTTCCCTCCCATCACCCCCCACCTCCCATCTCCTGCCTGACTCTTTTCTTCTCCCTCCCTCCCTCTCCCCCTTCCTCCCCCCATCTCTCCTTCTCTCTCTCTCTCTCTCTCTCTCTCTCTCTCTCTCTCTCTCTCTCTCTCTTCCTCTCTCTCTGTGTCTCTGTCTCTCTCTGTCTCTGTCTCTCTGTCTCTATCGCTCTCTCTTGCTTGGTCCTTTTGGGCACTGCAGTTTTCAATATTGATACTGAAAGGTTATCAAGAATATCCCTTACCTACTTTTAACCCTCAGCTCTTGTCCAGTGTGATCATTCCCAGCTATTATTGTCATACTGGTCTCTTCTCTCTTACCTGCCCTCAGACCCATACACACTCGTAGTTAGTTTTAATTATTGGCCAGTACTCCTAACCCTTGTTTTCCCTGGTGATGGATATTCTTCTTCTTCTACTATATATATATATATATATATATATATGTATATATCACGAACGAATGCAATCATTGTTTGTCTGTCCATTCCTTCTGATTCATTTCCCTCAGCATGATACTCTCCATGTTCATCAAAAAAATAAAGTTATTTTTGTTTAAACGACAAGATTTATAGTTTTTTTTATAATGCATTTGTTTCAGACTCGATTTTGTTCCAATACCACCAGTGTGACTTCTCTCCAGCAATGTCCCCAGTTTCTCCCCCAACCCCAACCTTCCCTCTTAGGCACCTGAAACATTTACTTTATATTATTTGGTCAACGAGATGAAAGAAATTGCAAATAGAATGATCAGAAAGTAAATCAGTAAAATCCAATTTATGATTGCTCTATGGTTTTAACTTATGAAAACAAGCAAATTAAAAATATTTAAGAAAATAAAATAAATGTATCTATTCTCATTAACATAAGTAAGCTTTAAGCTCTGGAATTTAAAATATATTGCATTCAATTTTATTTTGTGCTTGGCTCTCATTATGGGAATAATCATGATTTACCTGTCATTAATAAAACTTAAAAAAATTTCTGTACTAATATTTTTTTTCAATATTTTATTTTGATTGGTCATAAAATGACAATATTCTAGCACAGCAGTACAATAGAAAACACTCCAATGCCATCAAATTATCAATATTTATACCAAAATTATTGGTCATCACTATTTTCCTACAGTCTATAATTGATTCACATTGTTCTGTGTTAAATATTCCAGGGGGGTGAAAAGAAAGTCTCGCAAAATTTTTTTTAGTCATTTAAATTTAGTTGATTACAGAAGAATGCAGAAACCCTCTTAAGTTTAGCTTGATTACACATGAAATGAATAAAGAAAACTAAATGTATATGTTGCAGAATATCACTTTTTGTGTTAATCTGAAGTATCAATTCAACCACATGACTATTCTTAAATGAACCAGCTGGTATGTCCCCCATGTTTAGCTATTTCCAGCACAATGAACACAAAGGCCAAGAATATGTTGTGCTTAGTTAGTCAGTGTTTTCCAACTGAACTTTCCTCTGTGATGAAACTCTTTATGTTCTGGTGATCCAATATATATGGTAACCTCAAACCACTTGCAGTGATCAACCTCTTGAAATATTTGTACAGTATGTAAGAAACTGATTTTTTAAAAACTGATTTTTTATTTTGATTGAATTTTCATTAATGCAAATCTAAGAATACTATTTTTTAATTTTTAAAATTTAAAAAAATTTTATGTAGGAGTACTGCTATATATTCAGCCACCGATTACTGATTGAATTGGGCATGAACTCCGCCTTAGTTTTTTGTTCATAATTTTATTTATTTATTCATTTATTTTTCTTCTTATATTTATTTATTGAATCACTGTGGGAAAAGTTACTAAGCTTTCAGGTTTAAGTCTCTGTCTTGCAATGATCAAACACCTTCCCCTTCACCAGTACTCATTTTTTACCACCAAGAACCCCAATATACCCCCCTCCCACCCCTCCCAATGCCTGTGAGGCAGATGATTTCCACCTAACTCTTCTCTACATTGATTACATTCACATTTCGACAAAAGATGCACCATTATTGTTTAGAATTCCCCCCCAACAATCAGAATTGCTGAAGAGGCATTGTGAAATACTTTGTTTTCTATAGCTGGTAATGAGAATCATATAATCTTGCATGGCCGCAATAACAGCCTTGCGATTTTGGATTTCTGGCAAAGAGCCAGATAATTACGTGATTGGTTTCTGTGCGTCTGGTGTTATGGCTGTGCCAGAGAGCCCCTCGTGGGGGGCAACTCGTGACCTCGGTAGGGCATGAAGGATGAGCTGGTACCGCCCGCCCCCTCCCATGAGACTGCAGTTGCCCCATCACCACCACTGTCTCATACCTGGCTTTTCAATAAGCTCTGAGGTGGTGGCCTCCTTGATGCTGGGCAGGGAAAAGGCAGGAGGGAGTAACACCCTTTCCCTCCCAGGGAGGCATGGAGCCATAGTTTAATGCATGGTCCATTCACTTTTCTGCCGCAAGCTACCGGGCTCTGGATTAAGCCCTTTTGTCTCTGGAGCCATGGCTATGCCTGAGAGTCGCTCGTGGGGGGAAACTCATGACTTCGGTAGGACGTGAAGGACATGCCAGTACCAGCTCCCTTCCCATGTGACTGCAGTTGCTGCATCCACGGCAGCTCATACCTGGCTTTCCAAGAATCTCTGAGACAGCAGCCACCTTATATGTGGTCCAGATGCATTTCTGCCCAAATTCTCTGGGTTTCGAGATTTGTTTCTGAGTCTCTGGGATCATGGCCGTTAATTAGCTTGATCAGGAGCCAGAGAGGCCGTTTGTAGGCGGCGACTAGGGGTCACGCTGGGATGTGGAGGAAAGGGCTGGTTCCACCCCCATCTATTGAGACGCCGCGTGTCTTGTCTGCAGGCCCAAAACTGACTGTCCAGTAGCCTCTGGAGGATGGTGGTCAGTGGGCTGCCAAGGGGAACAGGCCAAGGCACGAAACCTATTTCCACCTGGATTGGCCCAAAGCCAGTAACCTACTGCAGGAATAGGATGCATTTCTGCCAAAAACCTTTGGGTTCCAAGATTCGTTTCTGAGTCTCTGGGATCATGGCCGTTAAGCTATGCCTCCAATTATATAGCTGAGCCAGAGGTGCTTTGTGGGTGTGTCTCCCACATACCTAACTTTTGGCCATTTACTTTCTTGGTAAAGGCCCTTTGCCCAAACTTTTTGGGGTCTGACCAAAGGCACAGCTGCAATTTTAGGGTATCTGAAAGCCTGTCGGTGCCATCAGGCTGCTGATGAACTCTCCTCACAGGTACAAATTGACTTGCTGCGGGCATCATACCCCCAGTACTAATATATTTTGGAGTTCACATGAAATAGATAAGATCTACAGTATGTAAATCTCGCCTACACGTTATATGAACACCGTGGTTGACAAAGTTGTTCATAATGATTTTTTTCTTTTTATTTCTTTAATTTTTTATTCATGATGATTTGTTACAGGCATTGAATATGCCAACATCAATTCCACACCACTGTCACTTCCCTCCACCATTGTCTCCAATTTTCCAAGCACCCGTCAAGCCTGCCCCCAAGCAGCCCCCCGAGAATTTATTTTAGATTGCTTGTTACTTGGCTGGAGTGATAGTACAGCGCGTAAGGCGTTTGCCTTGCACACGGCTGACCCGGGTTCAATCCCTGCCATCCCATATGGTCCCCTGAGCACGATCAGGAGTCATTCCTGAGTGCAAAGCCAGGAGCAATTCCTAAGCATCACTGGGTATGACTCAAAAAGACAAAAAAAAAAAGATTGCTTGTTACCAATACATTGCTAATGGAGTGATAAAAAAAACAAAACAAAACAAAACAAAAAAAAAAAACTCCTGAGTTTGAAGAACTCTTATGTACAAGGATGTGAGGTGTTGTGAGTTTAGGCCTCTGAAGGGCAGGAGAGTTGATGGGGACAAAGTGGAAAGCGCAGATTTTGCATCACTCCTAAGATGTTCTCCAGGGAAGTTTGGGTAATTGTTCCATTATTTCTGTCCAGCCCAGCATCCTTCCCCAGGGGAATCCTTTGCAGAGTGGAGGAGCCATGCTAATGAGCAGCTCCGAGGCTAGAATACCTGCTCTGCTGTGGGCCACTGGCCAGAGCAACCTCATGTGTTCCGGGACACACTTGCTGCTTCTGCAATTCTGACTCTGGTCCCAGGCTCGATGCTGTACCCAAGCCTGCCGTCTTGTGTGGGGACCGAGACCCAGCCCCTAATCAGAGTCCAGGGGACAGGCTGACTCTGACACAAAGTTCTGCTTCGCAGGTCCCCCAAGGTGAGTCTTCCCTCTCAGTGGACACTCTTTGATAGTCAAGCGAGGAGGCCACACGCTTTGAGCTATTGCCAATGAGAACCATACAGCCAAATTTTGTTCCCAGAAGCCTGTGTGATAGTTACAGAAAAATGAAAACTTCCCTACAGAATGCGGGCAATATGGAAAATAATCAGTAGAGGGATAGTTGCTGACATGAGAGTGAAAAATTGTTTTAGACAGCGAGATGTACTTAGCAAAGCTCCTGAACTGGGTGTTGATTGCCAATAGCAATTTAAAAAGAATTAATTTTTATTAAAATAGCATGATTCACAGAGATGTTCATTATAGAGTTTTTTTCAGGCATTTGGAGTTCCAACACTGTCAGTATGTCCTTCCCTCACCAATGCCCCTGTTTTTCCTTCATCCCCAACGTGCCTCTTCAGGTATAAGACAAATGGATTTTATATTTCTGGCTCCAACAAAACTTTTAGAAATGGCAAACACAATGATCGGATGTCAATTGCATTTTGTCACCTCCGTTTATAAAATCTCAGTGTATTTCTTTCACTCTGCATTTCTCTTTTCTCTTTCTTGGGGGGCACGTGGTCTTCAGAGCTCACTCCTGGCTCTGCTCTCTGAAATCCCTTTTGGTGCTGGGCTCTATGACCATACGGGGTTCCAGGGACTGAACTAACCTCAACCCAATGCATGACACATATCCTGCCCATTGTTAGTACCTCTCTGGGCTCCAATTGCTGTGTGTATTCCTGTGAAAAAAGTAAATGAATAGGACTGGAGAGGAAGAGACAGAGTACATGGCAATCCTTATAAATTTCCCCTCCACGTTTCATGTCTTAGAATCATTAGTGGTTTCTTTGCAGAGTTTGTGATTAGTTTATTGCTAGAAGTCACAGTATCCACACATTCTCTGAAGCTTTTCATCTTTATCCTTGGACTAAATATCACCATGAGCTTCCAAAGGCATCACTGAAGCCATATACACTCATAGATGGACAATTGGAGGCTGTGGATTACTTTACCCACAAGTTTTTCCCCTCTGTTCTAGGTCCAGAACTGTCAGTGCTTTGGTGTTACTCCTGGCTCTGCACTCAGAAGGCTCCAGGTTGGGCTCAGGGTATATGATCAAACCAAGTTTAGGAATGAGCGGGGTTAATACCTTACCTGCTCTATTAACTCTCCAGTCCCCTTCCACGAACATTTTAAAGGAGCTCGTCTTGCCTTATTTTATTTCCCACAATTTTCCATTTAATATGGAACTGGGGGACCAGAGTCCAGCGGATACGGTGCTTTTCTTCTATGCCGCTGACCTGGGTTTGATCCGAGGTGCCTTAGTGGTCCTGAGCCAGCAGGAATATCCTTGAGCACAGAAACAGGAGTATGTCCTGACTATTTTCTGGTATGACCCAAAATAAAAAACTAAAACTATTGAATCTGTAGACCCCAGGATATCATTCATTTACTCCTTACTTTATGTCTTAATGAAAGGTTGGCAGTGTCGGAGCATGGCTGAGAGCTGCAGAGAGAGAATTGGAAACCACCATCGCTGGTCTCACACATGGATCCACAGAACCTTACACGGCTCCCCGAGTTTTTCCTCTTGGGACTGTCAGAGGACCCTGAACTGCAGATCTACATCTTTGGGCTCTTCCTGTCCATGTACCTGATCACCGTGCTGGGGAACCTGCTCATCATCCTGGCCGTCAGCTCAGACCCCCACCTCCACACGCCCATGTACTTCTTCCTGGCCAACCTGTCCTTCGTGGACATCTGCTTCACCTCCACCACTGTCCCCAAGATGCTGCAGAACATCCAGACACACAGCAAGGCCATCACCTACGCAGGCTGCCTCACCCAGATGTACTTTTTTATCCTCTTCACGGGTCTGGATGATTTCATCCTGGCCGTGATGGCCTATGACCGCTTTGTGGCCATATGCCACCCCCTGCATTACACGGTCATCATGAACCCCCGGCTGTGTGGGCTGCTGGTCCTGGTGTCCTGGGTCATCAGTCACCTGCATTCTTTGTTACAGAGTTTAATGGTCTCACGTCTGTCCTTCGGCACGCCCTTGGAAATTCCCCACTTTTTCTGTGAACTCAAACAGATGGTGCAGCTGGCTTGTTCAGACACGCTTGTGAACAACATAGTGCTATACAGCTTATCAGTGCTATTGGCGGGTGGTCCTCTCTCTGGCATCCTTTACTCCTACTGTAAGATCGTCTCCTCCATCTGGAAAATCTCCTCAGCCCAGGGGAAGTTTAAAGCCTTTTCCACCTGTGCGTCTCACCTCTCTGTGGTCTCCTTGTTCTATGGCACAGCCCTAGGTGTGTACCTGAGCTCTGCTGGCGCCCATGGCTCTCACTCTATTTCAATCCCCTCGGTAATGTACACGGTGGTCACCCCCATGCTGAACCCCTTCATCTACAGTCTCAGGAACAAAGACCTCATGGGGGCTCTGAGAAGACTTTTCCAAGGAACTGCTACAAAGGGTCTAGTAGCTCGGGACTGAGGAATTTGTCCTTGATTACAACTTCAGAGTTTCAGTTTCTGGAATGATGACCAGATTGTGGGATTCCTGGTGTTTTTTCTGGATAGTTCTTTAGTTGTTGTGGTTTTGGTCTTCCCAAGGTTGTGGTTTAGGTTTGATTTCTGGCTCTATTCTCTGGGAGCACTCCTTGAGGGCTCTGAGTATCATATGGAAAGCTGGGCACTCAACCTGCATCAGCTAGAGTTAAAATGGACTACGTTTTGTGGTTTCTCTGATGTCAACATTTCTTCCGCAACCATTTTCTTTCCTTCATCTCTTTGTTCTCCACCTGGCATTCTCAATTTTTTTGTGACTTCATTTTTTTGCTCTGTACTTGGTCCACACCCCCAAATACCCTTAGGGCTTAGTCCTGGATTTGCTCGGAGGAATCAGTCCTGGAGGTTCTTGGGTGATTGAACCTAGCGTAGTTGTGGGCAAGGGAAGCTCCTTACCTGCTGTACTAATCTCTCTAAACAGAAAAATGTATTTTTCTTTTTCTTTTTGTTGGAGATATTTTGGTGCTACTCAAGCAGATTGAAGAACAATGGGAGGACAGTGCTACAGTGCTTTATTTTTATTAGTGATACACCATAGGTACACTTGTAGACTTACAGACTTTTGTGCTTGCATTTCCGTTATACAATGATCGGGTAACCATCCCTCCACCACTAGTGATCCCAATATCCCTCCCACCACCCTCTCCTTTCCTCCACCCAGCCTCTGTGGCAGGGCATTCCCTTTTGCTCTCTCTCTCCTTTTGGGTGTTATGGCTCGCAATAGCCATTGAATAGCCATCGTCAAACACAGACATTTCATAAGCATATGTTTACTAACACCCATCACAGTGCTCCCAAGACACTCCTTTTCATCTGTCACTTCTCCTTTGTGCTCTGCTTCCCCTATCTGTTGACCACTCATTTCCCCTTTCAGAACCTCTGACCTATAAAGTTGGATTCTTCAGAGGTCTCTGGGTTTTGTCTTTGTAACTGAAATATTGCTTTTCTGTTTTGCTCATGTCCTTTGCATAGTTTACTTTAGAGCAATGTCCTTCTGGGTTAGGACATTTGCTCAGGACACAGGAAGACAGTTCATGCTATGCTTTTGTAAGTTGGGAGTTAATTGACTCTGAATAATTGTTACTCCTGAGAATATCTCATATTAACTCAACTTAAGCCTCAGTTGTCCTTGGTTCCTAGCACCGTCAAAGCAGGATCCTGAAGGAGGGACTGGATGCACCCAGGTCAAGCTGTAAGCTACTCTGGCATTGATATGGGACTGGCCAAGTACCATAAAACTTATAAATTCATAGAACAGCTGTGGACAAATTCTGTCATGACCCAGAGAAAAGTGACTGGAAAAGGACCCTGCTGGGGTTAGGAAGGACTAACCTGGCCTGAGGACTGTAGTCTGGGATTTATACGCGAGATGTCCCCAGGAGAGTCACCCTATAGTCTTAATTATCTCTTATTGTGTCCATACAAAATGACTGAAAAAATTATTAAGAAGTAAATTTAAAATGATTTTTTATTGACTAAGGAAAGGAGATATATGCCCTTAGATGAAATTTGGTCTTGTTGATCTCCTAGCAGGGTGAGATCTTTGTCTTAGAAGAAACTTCCCCAGAAGGAAGGGTTTTTATATGTTGATTGTGCTATCTGACCTATGTATAACTGCTACTCGCAACCCTTCATGATTGGCTGTCAGACTGGACAAAAAGAGGGGATATGAGAAGTGGATGAGACTGGAAAGGAAGAAGAGGAAGGTGAGATTGGAATAAACTTCATTGATCAGCAACCTGCCTGGCTCTCGTTTCCTCCTTCTTTCATCCATCTCTGTCAGCATCTGGGGTGGGAAAGTGGCCTGACCACAGAACGCATGCGACGAGCACATTTGAACACACACAGATATTGACCCCTAGTTTACTTTTTTGTGTACTGGCCATAGCTAGTAACATTAGTACAATGGTACGATGGCTTTGGGCTTAGAGCTCAAGAATATTCTGTCCTCATTAACTACATTGAAGAGTTTGAAAACTGTTGTTTGCGTTGGATCTTTCATTTGTTTTATTTCTTGGTCACCCCTGGTGATACTCAGGGGTTCCTCCTGGCTCAGCACTCAGGAATCACTCCTGGTGGTCCTCAAGATACTCTAAGGGATGCCGGGGCTCGAACCCAGGTGCGCTGCATGAAGGCAAACACCCTCCCTTCTATCCTCTCATTCTGGCCCCTACCGTTGAGAGTTAACAAAAACCATCCAGCAGAATTCACCCCTGATGCGACTTGTCCAGGTCACATTTGGAGACAGTTACTTTTTTTATTTTTTAATTGAATCACAGTGAGATACACAGTTACAAGATTGTTCATGACTGAATTTCAGTCAAACAGTGTTCCAGCACTGGCAGACAGTTTTCCCCATACTCTCTCTACTTTTGGCACTGTTTTGCCATGTAGCTACTGAGAAGCCGTCATGTTCGGCCCTTTATCTACTTTCTGCACACATCTCCCATCTCGACCGGTTCTTCCAGGCATCGTTTTCTTAGTGATCCCTTCTCTATTCCAGCTGCCTTCTCCCCTTTGCTCATGAGACAGGCTTCCCGCTATGGAGCAATCTACTGTCCTGTGTATCTACTGTCCTGAGGTGTCAGCCTCCTGTTAGGTTGTTTTATGCTCCACAAATGAGTCCAGCACCTTTCCTCACCAGTGTAATTTCCCACCACCGGTGTCCCCAGTTTCCCTCTCGCCTCCTTCACCCATCCAGTTCCGCCTGCCTCTATGACAGGCACTTTTCTTCTCTCTCATGCTTCTCTCTCTCTCTCTCTCTCTCTCTCTCTCTCTCTCTCTCTCTCTCCCCTTTGCTCTCTCTCTCTCTCTCTCTCTCTTTTTGGGCACTGTGGTTTGCAACATTGATACTGAAAGGTTATCAAGAATATCCCTTACCTACTTTTAATCCTCAGCTCTTGTCCAGTGTGATCATTCCCAGCTATTATTGTCATGCTGGTCTCATCTCTATCTTACCTGCCCTCAGACCCCCACACACTCGTGGTTAGTTCTAAGCATTGACCAGTCCTCCTAACCCCTGTTTTCCCTGGCAGTGGATATTCTTCTTTATATATATATATATATATATATATATATATGTTTATATACCACAAATTAATGCAGTCATTCTATGTCTGTCCATTCCTTCTGATTCATTTCCCTCAGCATGATACTCTCCATGTTCATCCAAAAAAATAAAGTTACTTTTGTTTAAACGACAAGCTTTATAGTTTTCCATAATACTCTAGTTTCAGGCATTAAGTGTTCCAATACCACCAGTGTGACCTTCCCTCCACCAATGTCCCCAGTTTCTCCCCCAACCCCAACCTTTCCCCTTAGGCACCTGACACATTTACTTTATACTGTTTGCTCCAACAAGATGAAAGAAATTGCAAATAGAATGATCAGAAAATAAACCAGTAAAATCCAATTTGTGATTGCTCTATGATTTTAACTTATGGAAACAAGGAAATTAAAACCATTTAATAAAATATAATAAAATATATCGATTTTCAATTACTTTAGTTTTCGGCTCTGGAATTTAAAATATATTGCATTCAATTTTGTTTTGTGCTTGGCTCTCATTTTGGTAATAATCATGCTTTATCTGTCATTAATAAAACTTAAAAAAATTTCTGTACTAATATATTTTGGAGTTTACATGAAATAGATCACTTGATCACTTGACTTCCCGTTAATCATTGATTTGCTCGAGCAGGCGCCAGTAATGTCTTCACTTGTACCTGTCGTATACTAGTGTAGCCCAATGGCATCTGTTCGCTCTGGAAACATGAAGAGCCTCAAACCAATCATTCATGATCTTGATGAAGAAGTCTGACCATCTGGTAGGTGGGCGGCCACGCGGTCTTTTGACATCCCGTGGAATCCAGTTGGTAACAGCTCTAGTCCAGCGGTCGTCTTCAAATCTCATTACGTGACCAGCCCATCTGATTTTTGACACCTTGGCACACGAGACAGCGTCCCTGATTCTTGATTGTCGACGGAGGTCGGAGCTCCGGATTCTTTCTCTCATTTGAGTGAAACATGATATTCCAAGCATAGCTCTTTCAATTCCTCTTTGGGAGACCCGAATAGCGTTCTTATCCTGTTTGCGTAGGGCCCAGGTTTCTGAGGCCTATGTTAATGCAGGAATAACAGTGGAATCAAAGAGATGTGCCCGGAGCTGGAGGTTGTTCGTCCTCTTAGCTATTTCTTCGAGGCCGTTGAAGGCGTTCCAAGCCGATCACTTCCTCCTGCGCAGCTCAGATACCAGGTCATTTGTCATGTTGACTTCTGGACCTAGGTACACATAGCTGCTGCATTCAGAGATGGTCGTTCTGTTGAGAGCGAATGGGGCATCAGGAATGTCAAGAGAGGGGTTCTGCAGAGTGATACCATTTCACCAAAACTATTCTGTTTCACCCTCGAGAACATCATGTGACGACTGGAATGGGAAGGAATGGGAGTGAAGATAGATGGTCGGCAACTACACCACCTCCGCTTTGCTGATGACATTGTTTTAATAACACCAAACATTAGCCAAGTGGCACAAATGCTGGCCGACTTCGACCGTGAGTGTGGAAAGGTAGGACTACAGCTGAATCTTACGAAGACAATGTTTATGAGAAAGAGCCTCGTTCCTGACATGAAATAGATAAAGTCTACAATATGTAAATCTCCCCTACACTTTATTACCAATATTGGTAACAACTTGTTACCAATACATTGCTAATGGAGTGATTAAAAAAACAACAACAGAACAACTCCTGAGTCTGAAGAACTCTTATGTACAAGGATGTGAGACAGTGTTGTGAACTTAGGTCTCTGAAAGGCAGGAGAGTTGAGAGTTGAGAGTTGATGGGGACAAAGTGGAAAGCACAGATTTTGCATCGCTCCCAAGATGCTCTCCAGGGAAGCTTGGGCAATTTTTCCATTATTTCTGTCCAGCCAGCATCCTCCCCCAGGGAAATCCTGTGCAGGGCGGGGGAGCCCTTGCTAATGAGTTACTCCGGGGCTAGAATACCTGCCCTGCTCTGGACCATTGGCCAGAGCCACCTCATGTGCGCCGGGACACATTCGCTGCTTCTGGAATCCTGACTCTGGTTCCGGGAAGGATGCTGTACCCCAGCCTGCTGGCTCGTGTGGGGACCGAGACCCAGCCCCAATTCAGAATTCTGGTGACAGGCTCACTCTGACACAAAGTTCTGCCTCGCAGGGACTCCAAGGTGAGTCTTCCCTCTCAGTGGACACTCTCTGATCGTCAAGCAAGGAGCCCGCAAGCAGAGAGCTATTGCCAGTGAGAACCATACAGCCAAATTTTGTGCCCAGAAGCCTGTGTGGTTGTCATAGAAAAATGAAAAGTTTCCAACAGAATGTGGGCAGTATAGAAAACAATCAGTAGAGGGATGGATGCTGACATGAGAGTGAAAAATTGTTTTAGACAATGAGATGTACTTAGCTGTATATTGATGGCAAAGCTCCCAAACAGGCGTGTTGATTGCCAATTTGCTCGAGCGGGCCCAGTAACGTCTCTACAGTGAGACTTGTTTTTACTGTGTTTGGCATATCAAATACGTCACGGGTAGCTTGCCAGGCTTTGCCATGTGGGCGAGATACTCTCCGGAGCTTGCTGGGCTCTCTGAGAGGGGCGGAGGAATCGAACCCGGGTCGACCTGGCCAGCAGTGTGCAAGGCAAACGCCCTACGACTGTGCTATCACTCCAGCCAGGCTGATTGCCAATAGAAATTTAAAAATAATTTATTTGTATTAAAACACCAGGAATCACAGAGCTTTTCATTATAGAGTTTTTTTTTCAGGCATTTGGAGTTCCAACACTGTCAGTGTGTCCATCCCTCACCAATGCCCCTGTTTTTCCTCCATCCCAACCTGCCTCTTTATTTTTAATTTTTTTCATGAGGTACAGTTGTAGATTTGCAAATTTTTGTGCTTAGGTTTTGATTATACAATGATCACGTACCCATCCCTCCACCAGTGCCCATTTTCCACCACCACGGATCCCAGTATCCTTCCCACACCCATCTCCCCCATCCCACCCTGCCTCTGTGGCAGGGCATTCCCCTCTGTTCTCGCTCTCCATTTGGGTGTTGTGGTTTCCAAAAGAGGCATTGAGTGGCAATCATGTTCAGTCCATGGTCTACTTTCAACAAGCATCTCCCCTCTGGGAGAATCCTCCAAACACCCTTTATTTGGGGCTTCCTTCTCTATCTGAGCTGCCCTTTCCCCTCGAGTGCCCGGCTGACCTCTAAGCCATGGAGTAATCCTCCTGGTACTGATCTCGGCTGTTCTTGGGTATTAATCTCCTATTTTGTTACTTTATGTCCCCCACATGAATGCAATCTTTTTATGTCTATCCCTCTCTTTTTGACTCATTTCGCTTAGCATGATACTTTTCATGTGTTACCAGTTGTATGTAAAACTCACGACTTCATCTTTTCTAACAGCTACATAGTACTCCATTGTGTAGATGTACCAAAGTTTCTTTAACCAGTCATCTGTTCTTGGGCACTCAGGTTTTTTCCAGATTCTGGCTATTGTAAAGAGTGCTGCAATGAACAAACAGGTGCAGATGTCACTTTGACTATACATTTTTGGCTCTCGGATGTATTCCCAGGAGTTCCAACCTGCCTCTTTAGGCACATAACACATTGACTTTATATTACTGACTCCAACAAAATTTTGATTTTTTAAATTTTTATTCTTTTTTATTTTTGAAATATTTGAGATTCCAAGAAAATGTTTAGAAATTCCAAATAGAATGAATGACCGGATGCCAATATCATTTTGTCACCTCCATTCATAAGATCTCGGCAAGCTACTGAGAGTATTCGATATGCCAGACACAGTAACAACAAAGTCTCCAATGGAGACGTTACTGGGCCCACTCGAGCAAATCGACGATCAACGGGAG
Source organism: Sorex fumeus (assembly GCF_029834395.1). Taxonomy (NCBI): domain Eukaryota; kingdom Metazoa; phylum Chordata; class Mammalia; order Eulipotyphla; family Soricidae; genus Sorex; species Sorex fumeus. The sequence continues at coordinate 39,296,867 of NW_026606076.1, forward strand.
GGCCTTTACCTTTACCTTTACCTTTATTCATAAGATCTCAGTGTCTTTTCTTTCACTCTGCATTTCTCTTTTCTCTTTTTGGGGAGGCATGTGGTCCTCAGGGCTTACTCCTGGCTCTGCACTCTGGAATCCCTTTCAGTGTGTGGCTCTACTACCATACGGGGTTCCAAGGATTGAACTCATCTCAGTCCAATGCATGGCACATATCATGCCCATTTTTACCATATGTCTGGGTTCCCATTTCTATGTGTATTTCTGTGAAAAAATTAATGAATAGGACTGGAGAGGAAGTGACAGGGCACATGTCAATCGCTATAAATTTCCCCTCCATGTTTCATGTCTTAGAGTCATTAGTGGTTTCTTTGCAGTGTTTGTGATTAGTTTATTGCTAAATGTCATGTTATCCACGTATTCTCTGAAGGTTTTCATCTTTATCCTTGGACTAAACATCACCATGAGATTCCAGAAGTATCGCTAAAGCCATACACTCTCATAGGAGGGTAATCGAGAGGCTGTGGAGTATTTGACCCACGCATCTTTTCCCCCTCTGTTCTAGGTCCAGAACTGTCAGTGCTTTGGTGTTACTCCTGGCTCTGCACTCAGAAATGTTCCAGGTTGTGCTCAGGGTATATGAGTAGTCACAGATCAAACCAAGTTTAGGAGCGTGTGGGAAAAAAACCTTACCTGCTCTATTACCTCTCCAGTCCCCTTCCACACACATTTTAATGGAGCTCATCTTGCATTATTTTATTTCCCACAATTTTCCATTTAATATTGAACTGGGGGACCAGAGTCCAGCGGATACGGTGCTTTTCTTCTCTGCAGCTGACCTGGGTTTGATCCGAGGTGCCTTAGTGGTCCTGAGCCAACAGGAATATCCTTGAGCACAGAACCAGTAGTATGTCCTGACTACTGTCTGGTATGACCCAAAATAAAAAACAAAAACGATTGAATCTTTAGACCCCAGGATACCTTTCATTTACTCCTTACTTTATGTCTTAATGAAAGGCCGGCAGTGTCGGAGCATGGCTGAGAGCTGCAGAGAGAGAATTGGAAACCACCATCGCTGGTCTCACACATGGATCCACAGAACTTTACACGACTCCCCCAGTTTTTCCTCTTGGGACTATCAGAGGACCCTGAATTGCAGATCTACATCTTTGGGCTCTTCCTGTCCATGTACCTGATCATCGTGCTGGGGAACCTGCTCATCATCCTGGCCGTCAGCTCAGACCCCCACCTCCACACGCCCATGTACTTCTTCCTGTCCAACCTGTCCTTGGTGGACATCTGCTTCACCTCAACCACTGTCCCCAAGATGCTGGTGAACATCCAGACACACAGCAAGGCCATCACCTATGAAGGCTGCATTGCCCAGATATATTTTTTTGTCGCCTTCGGAAGCCTGGATGATATCATCCTGGCCGTGATGGCCTATGACCGCTTCGTGGCCATCTGCCACCCCCTGCATTATACAGTCATCATGAATCCCCGGTTGTGTAGGTTGCTGGTCCTGGTGTCCTGGGTCATCAGTCACCTGCATTCTCTGTTACAGAGTTTAATGATCTTACATCTGTCCTTCTGCCCGCACTTGCAAATCCCCCACTTTTTCTGTGAACTCAAACAGATGGTGCAGCTGGCTTGTTCAGACACGCTTGTGAACAACATGGTGCTTTACAGCTTATCTGTGCTATTGGCGGGTGGTCCTCTCTCTGGCATCCTTTACTCCTACTGTAAGATCGTCTCCTCCATCTGGAAAATCTCCTCAGCCCAGGGGAAGTTTAAAGCCTTTTCCACCTGCGCGTCTCACCTCTCTGTGGTCTCCTTGTTCTATGGCACAGCCCTAGGTGTGTACCTGAGCTCTGCTGGCGCCCATGGCTCTCACTCTATTTCAATCCCCTCGGTGATGTACACGGTGGTCACCCCCATGCTGAACCCCTTCATCTACAGCCTCAGGAACAAAGACCTCATGGGGGCTCTGAGAAGACTTTTCCAAGGAACTGCTACAAAGGGTCTAGTAGCTCGGGACTGAGGAATTTATCATTGATTGCAACTTCAGAGATTCGTGTTCTGGAATGATGACCAGATTGTGGGATCCCCAGTGCTTCTTCTGGATATTTCTTCAGTTGTTGTGGTTTGGGTCCACCCCAGGTTGTGGTCAGGGCTGATTCCTGTCTCTGTGCTCAGGGAACAATCCTTGAGGGCTCTGAGTATCATGAAAAGTTGGGCACTGAACCTGCATCAGCTAGAGTTGAAGTGGACCATGTTTTGTGGTCTCTCTGATGTCACCGTTCCTTCTGTAACCATTTTCCCCCTTCATCTATTTGTCATCCACCTGGCATTCTCAATTCTTTTGTGACTTCATTTTTTATTTGTACTTGGTCTACACCCCCCAATACTGCTTAGGACTTAGTCCTGGCTCTGTTCTGAGGAATCAGTCCTGGTGTTTCTTGGATTATTGACCTTAGCTTAGTTGTACGCAAGGGAAGCTCCTAATCTGCTGTACTAATCTCTCTAACCCCCCAAACACATACATTTTTTTCTTTTTCTTTTTCTGTTTGCTGTGAGATGTTACTGTTACCCATTCAAGCAGCTCGATGAACAACAGTAGGACAGTGCTGCAGTGCTTCTTTTTTTTTTTAATAGTGATATACCATGAGGTACACTTGTAGACTTACAAACTTTCATGCTTGCGTTTATGTTATACCGTGATCTGGTAACCATCCGTCTACCACCAATGATCTCAATATGCCTCCCACTATCCTCCCCACCCCTCCATTCCGCCTCTGTGGCAGTGAATTCCCTTTTGCTCTCTCTCTCCTTTTGGGTGTTGTGGTTCGCAATACAGTTATTGAGTGGCCATCGTCAAACACATACATTTCTTAAGCATAGTTGTACTACCACCCATCACAGTGTTTTGAGGCACTTCTATTCATCTGTCACTTCTCCTTTGTGCTCTGCTTCCTCTCTCTGTTGACCACTCATTTCCCCTTTCAGAACCTGTGAACTATAAGGTTGGATTCTTCAGAGGTCTCTGGATTTTGTATTTGTAAGTGAAATATTGCTTTTCTGTTTTGCTTATGTCCTTTACATAGTTTACGTTAGAGCAATGTACTTTTTGTATAGACACAGGAAGACAGTGCATGCTATGCTTTTGCAAGTTGGGAGTTAATTGACTCTGAATAATAGTTACTCCTGGCCATATTTCATATTAACTCGATTTAAGCCTCAGTTGCCCTTAATTCCCAGCACCCCCAGAGCAGGGTCCTGACAGAGGGACTGGATGTAACCAGATCAAGTTGTAAGTTACTCTGGCATTTTAACAGGACTGGCCAAGTACCATAAAACTTATAAATTAAGAGAATGGATGTGTTTTGTTAACTCTTGTGGACAAATTTTGTCACGAACCAAAGAGAAGTGATTGGACAAGGACCCTGCTGGGGTTAGGAAGGACTAACCTGGCCTGAGGACTGCAGTCTGGGATTCATAAGTGTGATGTCCCCAGGAGAGTCACCCTATAATCTTAATTATCTTTTATTGTGTCCATACAAAATGACTGGAAATATTATGAAGAAGTAAATTTAAAATGATTGTTTATGTTTTAAGGAAAGGGGAAATATGCCCTTAGATGAAATTTGGTCTTGTTGATCTCCTAGCAGGATGAGATGTTTGTCTTAGAAGAAGCTTCCCCGGAAGGAAGGGTTTTTATTTGTTGATTGTGCTATCTGACCTATGTATAACTGCTACTCGCAACCCTTCATGATTGGCTGTCAGAATGGGCAGAAAGAGGGGATGTGGGCAGTGGGTGATACTGGAAGGAAGAAGAGGAAGGCGAGATTGGAATAACCTGTATTGATCACCAACCCGCCTGGCTCCCGTTTCCTCCCTCTTTCATCCATCTCTGTCAGCATCTGGGGTGGGAAAATTGGCCTGACCACAGAAGGCACGCGACGAGCACATTTGAACACATACAGATATTGGCTTCTAGTTGACTTTTCTGTGTACTGCCCATAGCTGGTAACATTCGCAGGTTGATACGATGGCTTTGGGCTTAGAGCTCAAGAATATTCTGTTCTCATGAAATGCATTGGAGAGTTTGAAAACTGTTGTTTGCGTTGGATCTTTCATTTGTTTTATTTCTTGGTCACCCCTGGTGATACTCAGGGGTTCCTCCTGGCTCTGCACTCAGGAATCACTCCTGGCGGTGCTCAAGGTACTCTAAGGTATGCCAGGGCTCGAACCCAGGTGTGCTGCATGAAGGCAAACACCCTCCCTGCTGTCCTCTCGTTCTGGCCCCTACCGTTGAGAGTTAACAAAAACCATCCAGCAGAATTCACCCCTGATGCGACTTGTCCAGGTCACATTTGGAGGCAGTTACTTTTTTTTAAATTTTTAATTGAATCACAGTGAGATACACAGTTACAGGGTTGTTCATGACTGAATTTCAGTCAAACAGTGTTCCAGCACTGGCAGACAATTTTCCCCACACTCTCTCTACTTTTGGGCACTGTTTTGCCATGTAGCTACTGAAAAGCCATCATGTTCAGTTCTTTATCTACTTTCTGCACACATCTCCTATCGCGACCGGTTCTTCCAGCCATCGTTTTCTTAGTGATCCCTTCTCTATTCCAGCTGCCTTCTCCCCTTTGCTCATGAGGCAGGCTTCCAGCTATGGAGCAATCTACTGTCCTGTGTATCTACTGTCCTTAGGTGTCAGCCTCCTGTTACGTTGTTTTATGCTCCACAAATGAGTCCAGCACCTTTCTTCACCAGTGTAATTTCCCACCACCAATGTCCCCAGTTTCCCTCTCGCCTCCTTCACCCATCCAGTTCCGCCTGCCTCTACTACAGGCACTTTTCCTCTCTCTTTCTCTGCCTGTTTGTCTCTCTGTCCCTCCGTCTCTCTCTCTCTCTCTCTCTCTCTCTCTCTCTCTCTCTCTCTCACACACACACACACACACACACACCCTCCTTTTGGGCATTATGCTTTGCAATACAGATAATAAAGGTTATCATCCCTTTACCTACTTGCAACCTACTTGCAACACTCAGTTCCTGTCCAGAGTAATAATTTCTAGCTATTTGGAGACAGGACCCGGTCAGCTGCATGCAAAGCAAGTGCCCACCTTGCTGTCCTTATGCTCCAGCACCAGCTCCATTCTATTTTTATTTCCTATGGGAAAATTTGGGAAATTTTCTATGGGAAAATTTGGGAAATTTCTCTGTATCATCAGACTCACTGGATTAAACAAAGTTCATTTATTTAAGGGACCAAATTCAGCTTTTGTTTTGTTTTGGGGCCACAACTGGTGATGCTCAGGGGTCACTCTTGGCTGTACTCAGCAATCACTCCTGGTGGGCCCCGGGGGACTGCACGCAAGGAAAACGCCCTCCTTGCTCTCCTATAGCTCTGGCCTTCTATCGGCCTTCTATTTCTTCTTAAAATATAAGGGGAGGGATGGGTACTTGATCATTGTATAACTGAAACCCAAGCACAAAAATTTGCAAGTCTATAACTGTACCTCATGATGTTTCACTAATAAAAAAATAAAAAAAATTAAAAAAAAATAAGGTGCAGGGGCTGGAGCAATAGGACAGTAGGTAGGGCGTTTGCCTTGCACAAGGCCGACCAGGGTTTGATCCCCAGCATCCCATATAGTCCCCTGAGCACCACCAGGAGTAACTCCTGAGTGCAGAGCCAGGAGTGACCTTTGTGCATTGCCGGGTGTGACCCAAAAAGCCAAAAAAAAAAAAAGGTACAAAATGAAATTTTCATTTGCTTTCCCAGGACAATAGTCATGACTTGTTCTTCCCCTATGAAAGGAAATTAAATCGGCAGCCCTGCCTTAGCCAGAATAGACAGATGACCTCGGAACCTTATTTGTTCCAGTGTAAAATTCACTGTTAGATCATTGAGAGCCGATTGAGAGTCATGGAGCGCCAAGGGAAGATTAGAAGAACTTCATTTCATCGCCATAGGCCAGCGGGTCCTGATGGGCAGATACTCTCAGCTCCTGAAGCCGACCCAGGGATGGAAGTCAGGGCAGTTGCATGCAAGTGAAGCACCCACCTGATGAACTATCTCTCCAGCACTGAGTCTTTATTTTTCAGACACGTGGAACCTAATCCAGTAGCCAGGACCCTCAGCACTAGAGTTTGGGGAAATCCTTTTAAAAAATAAATTTATTTTTATTTATTTATTTTAAATATTTCCATTTTTTATTTTATTTCATTTTTTTAACTTTATTATTGAATCACCATGAGATAGACCCTTATAAAGCTGCTCATGATTGGATTATAGTCAAACAATATTCCAACACCCATCCCTCCACCAGTGTACATTTCCCAGCACCAGTGTCCCCCGGTTCCCTCCCATCACCCCCCACCTGCCACCCCCTGCCTGCCTCTTTGCTACTCTCTCCCTCCCTTTCTCCCCCCCTCTCTCTGTGTTTCTGTCTCTCTCTGTCTCTCTGTCTCTTTCTATCTCTCTCTGTCTCTGTCTCTCTCTCTCTTGCTCCTTCCTTTTGGGCACTGCGGTTTGCAATAGTGATACTTAAAGTTTACCAAGAATATCCCTTACCTACTTTTAACCCTTAGCTTTTGTCCAGTGTGATCATTCCCAGCTGTTATTTTCATGCTGGTCTCTTCTCTATCTTATCTGCTCTCAGCCCCACATACACTCATGGATAGTTTTAACCAATGACCAGTCCTCCTAACCCCTGTTTTCCCTGGCAATGGATATTCTTCTTCTACTATATATAGTGCGACATCTTATTATCTGATTTTTACTTTGGACAATGTGGCAGGCTACCGAATGTAACCTGCCCACACGGCAGAATCTGGTAAACTCCCCATGGTGTACCCAATATGCCAAATACCAGTAACAATGATGGGTCTCATTGTTCTAACCCTGAAAGAGACTTGAATATGGCACTTTTTAAAGTCTCAGGGCTAGGACAAAGGAGATGTTACTGGGACCTGCTGGAGGCAATCAGCGAATAACAGGATGATCGTGATTGTGACTATATATATATATATATATATATATATATATATATTTATATACTCCAAACGAATGCAGTCATTGTATGTCTGTTCATTCCTTCTGATTCATTTCACTCAGCAGGATACTGTCCATGTTCATCCAAAAAATAAAGTTATTTTTGTTTAAACAACAAGATTCATATTTTTTCATAATACACTAGTTTCAGGCAAGTGTTCCAATACCACCAGTCTGATCTTCCCTCCACCAATGTCCCCAGTTTCTCCCCTAACCCCAACCTTTCCCCGTAGGCACCTGATACATTTACTTTATACTGTTTGCTCCAATGAGACGAAAGAATTTGCAAATAGAATGATCAGAAAGTAAACCAGTAGAATCCAATTTGTGATTGCTCTGTGACTTTAACTTATGGAAACAAGGAAATTAAAACCATTTAATAAAATACAATAAAAAATATCGATTTTCAATTACATTAGTTTTCAGCTCTGGAATTTAAAATATATGGCATTCAAATTTATTTTGTGCTTGGCTCTCATTATGGTAATAATCATATTTTACCTGTCATTAATAAAATTTAAAAAATTTCTCTACTAATATATTTTGGAGTTTACATGAAATAGATAAGGTGTACAACATGTAAATCTCGCCTACACTTTATATGAACACCGTGGTTGACAAAGTTGTTCATGATGATTTTTTTCTTTTTATTTATTTAATTTTTTATTCATGATGATTTGTTACAGGCATTGAATATGCCAACATCAATTCCACACCACTGTCACTTCCCTCCACCATTGTCTCCAATTTTCCAAGCACCCCTCAAGCCTGCCTCTGTAGCAGCCCCCCGAAAATTTATTTTAGATTGCTTGTTACTTGGCCAGAGTCATAGTACAGCGGGTAGGGCATTTGCCTTGCAAATGGCTGAGCCTGGTTCGATCCTTGCCATCCCATATGGTCCCTTGAGCACCACCAGGAGTAATTTCTGAGCATCACTGGGTGTGACCCAAAAAGCCAAAAAAAAAAAATATTGCCTGTTACCAATACATGGCTAATGCAGTGATGTAAAAACAAAAACAAAAACAACTCCTGAGTTTGAAGAACTATTATGCACAAGGATGTGAGTCGGTGTTGTGAGTTTAGGACTCTGAAAGGCAGGAGAGTTGATGGGGACAAAGTGGAAAGTGCAGATTTTGCATTGCTCCTAAGTTGCTCTCCAGGGAAGTTTGGGTTATTTTTTCATTATTTCTGTCCAGTCTCATGTCCACCCCCAAGGGAATCTCGTGCACGGCGGGAGGAGCCCGTGCTAATGAGCGGCTCCAAGGCTTGAATACTTGCTCTGCTCTGGGTTTCTGACCAGAGCAACCTCATGTGTGCCGGCACTCATTTGCTGCTTCTGGAATCCTGATTCTGGTCCCGGGACCGATGCTGTACCCCAGCCTGCCGTCTCGTGTGGGGACTGAGACCCAGCTCCCCATCATCAGTCATCCCGGGGACAGGCTGACTCTGACACGGAGTCCTGCCTCTCAGGGACCTCAGGGTAAGTTCTCCTGCCCAGTGGGCACTCTCCGATGGTCGAGCCAAGCTGGGCGCAAGCATTGTTCTATGGCCAGTGAGAACTGCCCAGCCAGATATGGGCCTGATTCCCCTGTGATTGTCACAGAAAAATGAAAACTCTCAGTGTTTTAGGAGTACCAAAAATCACCAATGTGGAGGGATGTGCAAATTGTTCTTTATCAGCGAGTCACCTTTGACTTACTTTTCTTTTCTTTTCCTTCCTTTCTTCCTTTCTTTCTTTCCTTTTTTTTTTTTTTGCATTTTGGGTCACACCCAGCGATGCACAGGGGTTAGCACAGGGGTAAGTCCTGGCTCTGCACTCAGCAATTACTCCTGTTGTTGCTCGGGGAATCATATGGGATGCTGGGAATCGAACGAACCCAGGTTGGCCGGGAACAAGGCAAATGCCCTACCCGCTGTGATATAGCTTCAGCTCTTGCATCTCTTGTACTGTGGTTTAAATACTGTCCCTTATAGGGTAGCACTCCCTTTCAGCACTCAGTCCTTGTCCATAGTGTTCACTGCCCTCTCTCATTGCCCTAGTGGGCCCTTCCCTGACCTCACCCATGCCCCTCAGTGGAGAGCTTCCTCCTGTGGACCAGATAGACCTCTTGCTCTTCATTTCTATTATGATGTTCAAAAAGTCTAGGCAAGGATAATGATTGCAAATACCAAATCACAACAGCGTTTCCTTTGGCTCTATATTTCTTTCTGGTTTTGGGCCGCACCCGGAGATGCTCAGAGGTTACTCCTGGCTCTGCACTTCTGGAATCCCTCCTAGAGGAGCTCGTTGGCACCGTCTGGCCTCATGCAAGGCGAGCACACTCTCTGCTGTATTTCTGTGAAAAACTAATACGATGGGAAAAATTGCTCAATGGGATGAATGCCGGCATTATAGAGGGAGGTCTGGATTCCACTCCTCAGCACCGCATGATAAGCATAGACAGGAGACACCTCCAAGGATTGTACCTCCCTCCAAAAACAAAACACCAAACAAATGAACAAATTCAAATGGTCAGGTGGCAGACTTTTGCCTTGCAGATGCTTTCTTCATTTGTGACATGTATGTATGGATTTGTTAGTGGATACCAGACATTTTACCAAACCCAAGTGTGTGAGTTCACAAAGTAAATCACGGGGGCTGCAGCTGCGACATGTTTGTGCATTCAGTGGCTCAGAGCTGCCTCCCTGACTCCCCACCCCCCAGGGCTCCCCAATAGTAGAGATAGAGACATGGGGAGATGGGGGACCACAGTCGATGGTAAAAATGGTCCGTTTAATGCAGAGTTGCTAGCATACTTCTAGAACATCTGAAGGGGGGTTGAGGTAAGGACATAGGTGTGATTGGTCATTTACAGAGATAAACATTTGGCAGAGGAAATTTTCTTGAGGAGATCAACTCAAGAAGACACTCTGTCTCCCAGGGACATCTATATTGCTTTTATCTTTCCCTCTAGTTGTATAAGTTATCAATTCTTGCAATTGTTTGGATGAACACAGCAAGAGACAAAGATCCCAACACTTAGTTCTCTGGGCTCTGAGAGCAAGCAAGGCTTTTACCGTAAATCCCAGACTAAGTCGTCAGGCCAGTTCAGCTTGTCCTTTCCCACTGCGGCCCTATCTCTTAGGTTGCACAGCTTGTAAGAAGACCACGCGTGTGTGCTTTATAGAATGTGCCATTTTGATGCCGGGTCGCTTTGCCACTCACCCCGGGTCCATCCCAGTCCCACGGCAGGACCTCCCTTTTGGGGTGTTAGGAAGGACAGCAACTGAAGCCTGAGTCAAGTAATTATGACGAAGTAATTATGCCCAGGAGCTGATATATCTCAGAGTCAATCAACTGCCAAACATTAGGAGCATAGCATTAATGGTCTTTCTGTGTTTAACCAAAGGACATTGCTCTATAGTAAACTCTAAAGAGGTTATAGGGGAGATAGAAAATCAGGTACAAATATTCAGCACTTCAAATACAAAGCAGTACAAAGACAAGTTCAGAATTACTAGAAAGTTTTGGCTTATAAGCAATCAAGACTGTCTTGGGGAACTGTGACAAAGAGAGGTAAAATACAAGGAAAGGTTAAGGATAAATTTTAACCAAATAAGGAATGCTAGCAAGATCATATTAAGCTTCTCTGAGAGGAAGAAAGGAATTCAATTAACTGATGAAGGCAATATCCAACACAAAGGAAAGGTTGAAGACAGACTTTAACCAAATCAGGGATGCTAGCAAGGAATGCTAGCAAGGGAAGCTTCTCTGGGATGAGGAAAGAAAGGGGCAATTTATAGGTGAAGCCTAGAACTCTTAGGGTTGAGATCCAACCAGGGGAATTCTTCAGAAAAGGAGTGATCTGTAATGCCAGTGATGACATTTTATTTCTGATGCTGTGTCAGTCTGGGATTGCTCCTTTTGGCGACTGTGTGTGTGTGTGTGTGTGTGTGTGTTTGTGTGACCTTAGCGTGAATGTCTAAACATGGCCTTGAGGCTTTATCCTCAGGACAATGCCAGCCTGATATTATCTCTGCAGGGTCTTCACTTTTCTGGTGGACGCACCTTCCCCTGTGGCAGGGAATTAAGATCAACTTGTCTGAATCAAGAGGCATCGGACTTAAAAGTCACAAAAGAAAAAGGGATTTGGTTTTAGAGGCTCTGCGTCACTGCTAACCACCGGTGCTTATGGGACCCTGTTCATAGTGAGATAAGACCAATAACATCTTTTAACTTTTTGATTGTTTTGGGTCCACACCCAGAGATGCTCAGGGCTGACTTCTGGCTCTGCATTCAGGAATTACTCCTGGCGGTGCTCAGGGAACCAGATAGGATGCCAGGGATCAAAACGGAGTCATCTTTGTGTAAGACAAACGCCTTCCCTGCTGTCTTACTGCTTCTCCAACTCATTTATTGTTGTTGTTGTTTGTTTTTGGCTCACAACCTGTGTTGTTCAGAGCCGACTCCTTGCTCTGTGCTCAGAGATCACTCTTCGCAGTATTCATTAAGTAAATGGCGTGCGGTAGGCTCATACGAGTGAGCACCCCAGACTTTTTCTCCAGCCTCAATTAAATTTGTTTTATTTTTGGTTTTGTTTCTGGGTCACACCCACCAGAGCTCAGGGCTTACTCCTAGCTCTGCACTCAGGGACGACTCTTGGCAGTGCTCAGGGGCTCTAAGGGATGTTGGGGATTGGAACCCAGGTCAGCAGCAAGCAAGGCAATGCCCTGCTCTCGGGACTATCCCTCCAGCCCCTCCAATCACACCTATGTCCTTGCCCCTCCTATTGTTTTCATCCTGTAGTGTTGGGCCTGAGTGTCTCAGTCTTTGAACATTCATCTTAAAATCCACGCTTGGGGGTCAGAGCACTAGTCCTGCCGTTAAGGTGCCTGTTTTCCATGCTGCAGACCTAGGTTCGAACCTCCACATCCCCTAGGGTCCCCTGAGCACTGCCAGGAGGGATTCCTGAGTGCAGAACCAGGGGTAACCCCTGAATAGTGCCTAGGTGAGGCCCCCAAACAAAAACAACACAGCAACAACAACAAAAATCCATTTTAAGATATTGGTGAAAATCTGAAAGGGAGTGAGAGATCACAGACACTCCTTTTATGCCTTTTCTCTCTGACTCCTCCACTTCTGTTTCTAGGGTGAGACAAATGCCTTGTGGGAAGGACGCGGAGGTGGGGGGGAGTCAGGTGAAGCCAGGCGTGAGCTTTGGCAGCAGGAAAATTCAGAAACCATAATCACATAAACACCAGGAGGTCTGCTCCACGGCTTGGAAGCCAGCAGCACATGCTGGGGGAAAGGGCAGCTCAGATGGAGAAGGGACCACCAAGTAAAAGGTGTTTGGAGGATTAGCTTGGGATGCGAGATGTGTGCTGAAAGTAGACTACAGACCGAACACAATGGCCACTCAATACCTCTATTGCCAACCACAACACCCTAAAGGAAAGAGAGAGCAAAAGGGAATGCCCTGCCACAGAGGTGGGGTGGGGGTGGGGGGTTGGGGTCGGTGGGAGGGCTACTGGGTTCATTGGTGGTGGAGAATGGGCGCTGGTGGAGGGATGGGTACTCGATCATTGTATAACTGATACCCAAGCATGGAAGTTGTAAGACTACAACTGTATCTCATGGTGTTTCACCAATTAAAAAAAAAAAAGGAAACCATAATCACAGTCTATTTCCCTCTCCTGGTAGTTGAGCCCAGCACATGGACCCAGGGAACCTTACAAGACTGTCTGAGTTTTTCCTCTTGGGACTATCAGAGGATCCCGAATTGCAGATCTACGTCTTTGGGCTCTTCCTGTCCATGTACCTGATCACTGTGCTGGGGAACCTGCTCATCATCCTGGCCGTCAGCTCAGAACCCCACCTCCACACGCCCATGTACTTCTTCCTGTCCAACCTGTCCCTTGTGGACATCTGCTTCACCTCCACCACGGTCCCCAAGATGCTGCTGAACATCCAGATGCAGAACAAAGCTATCAGCTATGAGGGCTGCCTCACCCAGATGTACTTTTTCATGCTGTTCATAGGCCTGGATGATTTCATCCTGACGGTGATGGCCTATGACCGCTTTGTGGCCATCTGCCACCCCCTGCATTATACAGTCATCTTGAACCCCCGGCTGTGTAGACTACTGGTCCTGGTGTGCTGGGTCATCAGTCACCTGCATTCTTTGTTACAGAGTCTAATGTTCTTGCGTCTGTCCTTCTGCAAGGACGTCGTTGAAATCCCCCACTTTTTCTGTGACCTTAAAATACTGATACAACTGGCTTGTTCGGACACGCTTCTGAATGACATGTTGATATATATTTTTGCTACGCTCTTGTGGGGTGGGCCCATGGTTGGCATCCTTTACTCCTACTCTAAGATCATCTCCTCCATCCGCAGAATCTCCTCGGCTCAGGGGAAGTTTAAAGCCTTTTCCACTTGTGCCTCTCACCTCTCTGTGGTCTCCTTGTTCTATATCACAGCCCTAGGTGTGTATGTAAGCTCTGCTGGTGCCCACAGCTCACACTCTAATGCCATCCCCTCGGTGATGTACACAGTGGTCACCCCCATGCTGAACCCCTTCATCTACAGTCTCAGGAACCAAGACTTAAAGGGAGCTGTGAAAAGAGTCTTTGGCCGAGCCGCCGACAAGGATTAATCTCCTGGAATTGAAGAACTGACGTGATCGTGGGGGTTCAAAGTGGTGGGAACGGAAATGTCCAGATTGGATGATATCAAGGAATGGGAGATTTTTCATTTTCCTGTGAATTCTAATTTCCTACTAAGTTTTTGTTTGGGGGCCACTCCTGACAGTGCTCTGGGCATACTCCTGGATTTGCACTCAGGAATCACTCCTGCCAGTGTTTGGGGGGAACCCTCTGGGGTGTCAGAAATTGAACCTGGGTTGCTTGGTCAAGCAAAGCTCCCTCTGCACTGTCCTATCTGTTCAGGCCTTCCTATTCAAATCTTATATAGAATTGAGCATGTTTGGGGCTCTACCTGCTCTCAAAATTTCCTCTGTTGAGGTTGGAGCAATAACATAGCAGGTAGGACATTTGCCTTGCACGCGGCCAACCTGGGCTTGATTCCCAGCATCCCTTATGGTCCCCGAGTACCACCAAGAGTAATTCCTGAGTGCAGAGCCAGGAGTAACCCCTGTGCATCACCGGGTGAGACCCAAAAAGCAAAAAAGAAAATAAACAAACTCTTCTAAAAAATTAACCCCCCCCCAAAAAAAATTCCCCCTGTCACTCAGTTTTTTACCCCAATAGATGTTTCCCGTTCTGGATTCAAAAAATTCTCAATTCTGTATTCTAAAGTTTTAGTTTGGCATTCACAATGAATAAAATTTTTTTTTTGCTTTTTTGGGTCACACCCAGGGTTGCTCACACCCAGCAGTACTCAGGGCTTTCTCCTGGCTCTGAACTCAAGGGTCACTCCTAGTGGGGCACAGAGCACTGCTTGGGATGCCCGGGATTGAACTTGAGTTGGTTGCATGCAAGACAAGTACCTGCTGTACTGTCTCACTGGCCATTGGTGGCATGCATTTCTTTTTTTTTTAAATTTTTTTTTGCTTTTTGAGTCACACGCGGCTATGCACAGGGGTAACTCCTGGCTCTGCACTCAGGAATTACTCCTGGAGGTGCTCAGGGGACCATATGGGATTCTGGGAATCGAACTCGTGCAAGGCAAATGCCCTACCCACTGCGCTATCGCTCCAGCCCCCTTTTTTGTTTTAATTTTTTAAATTTTTTATTAGTGAAACACCATGAGGTAGAGTTGTAGACTTACAAACTTTCGTGCTTGGGTTTCAGTTATACAATGACGGAGTACTCATCCCTCCACCAGTGTCCATTCTCCACCACCAATGATCCTAGTAGCCCTCCCATCCCCACACCCCATTCTCCCTGCTCCCCCTCCCTGCCCTTCCTCTGTGGCAGGGCATTCCCTTTTGCTCACTCTTTCCTTCAGTGTGTTGTAGTTTGCAATAGAGGTATTGAATGGCCATTGTGTTCGGTCTATAGTCTACTTTCAGTATGCAACTCACATCCCGAGCGAGTCCTCCAATCATTCTTTACTTGGTGTTCCCTTCTCTATCTGAGCTGCCTTTTCCCCCAGCATGTGCTGAGTGGCATGCATTTCTTAAGAATAAATTCTCTGGGGGCTGGAGCAATAGCACAGCAGGTAGGGCGTTTGCCTTGCACACGGCCAACCCGGATACGATTTCCAGCATCCTATATGGTCTCTTGAGTACCTTCCGGAGTAATTCCTGAGTGCAGAGCCAGGAGTAACCCCTGTGCACCGCCAGGTGTGACCCCCTCCCCCCAAAAAAAAGCAAAAAAAAAAAAAAGAATAAATTCTCTGAGTGATAGTTAGACAATTAGACCAGGTTCTGCTTTTTATTTTTTTCTTTTTTGGGGGGTGGTGGTGGTCACAAGTGGATTAGTCTGGGGCTATTCTGAGTCTGCCCTGAAGGATAACTCCTGACCTGGGGGACCCTAGGGCGTCCTAGGGACAGAACCTGGTCAATGACACACAAGGTAAGTGTCCTAAATGCTCTGGCGCCATTTATTAAAAGCAGCACGAATTTATTACTAATAGAGAAACATTTTGACTTTGGGTACAGGGAGTATTTGTATATTGAATACCATGGAAAGTGAGATCATTGTCATTTTTCTGTCCTTCCTTTCTTTGTATATCCCAAGACTGTTTTGCCCAATGTTATTTGTTATTATATAGAATTAAAAAGGCCCCATGTTTATCTCAAAGACCATCTCTGTGTGTGTTGCTATTAAGTGCTAATGCTGTGTTTAGCTATTTTTATTTCATGCGTTTCTGTGGGATGACTTTCAGTGATTTCTGTGGATGGTCCAACACAGTCCATCCCATTTTGTTCTTGGTTTTCATTTTTTTGGGTGACACCTGGGGATGCTCTGGGTTTCCTCCTGGCTCTAATCTCAAGGAATTACTCCTGGTGGGGATGGGGTTACCACCTGGATCTGAGCAGCAGGGGACTGAAACTGGATTGTCTTTCTGCAAGTCAAACACCCTGCCTGCTGTACTCTTTTTTTTTTCTTTTTGGATTACACCCGGCAGTGCACAGGGGTTACTCCTGGCTCTGCACTGTGGAATTATGCCTGGTGGTGCTCGGGGGACCATATGGGATGCTGGGAATTGAACCTGGGTTGGCTGAATGCAAGGAAAACGCCTTACCTGCTGTGCTATGGCTCCAGCCCCACCACTGTACTCTTTCTCATTCCCAATTTGCTCCCCAACTTCTACCCACATGGCACTGCCTGGTACCCAAAGACTGTGCCACAGACCAGGATGTAGAGTAGGAAGACCAGGAGAAGCTTTTTTGAAAGGCAGTTCCCATCAGGATTCAGGGAACCAGAATGGACGTTGACTTCTAAATTCCTGGTGAATCCTGTTCCTGTTGAAGTTGGAAAAGGGTGACTGGGAAACATAATTTCTCCCCACTGTGTACATTAGGACCTGTGTTCTCTTTGTGTAGGGTGCTCTACTGTGGGTATCTCTAAACACCTCAGCCATCATGGTTGAATATCCTACACGGGCAAGACCCCCTGGTGAGAACCACCTTTGCAAGGGTGAGCAATGGAATAGAGCCACCATCGCTGTCCCCTAATTACTCAGCCAATAACTTGGGCAGGATCACTAAGGGATGCAGAGATATCTTCAATAGAAAACAGAGCTCACAATCCTTGTAGCTCAGAGAATGGAGTTGTGTGAACGCCCAATCAGACATCCCTCAGGGGTGTCCATGAACAATGATTTCCCAATGGGTCAGCATCACGAAGAGCCGAAGCACCCTTACTGGGAATAATGGGAGTTTGCATTCCCACCTGAATAAAAGAGTATCTTTATTTTTTCCCACTTTATTTATACCCAGTGGTTTACAAAATTTTCCATGATGACTTGTTACAGGCATTCAGTATTCCAACACCAATTCCACCACCACGGTCACCTTCCTCCACCATTGTTTCCATATTCCCAACCACACCCTTCATGTCTGCCTGCATTGCAGGTTCAGAAGAATTTATTTTATATTTCTTGTGACCAATAAGTGGCTAAAGGCTGCTACAGAGGAAAGCTGGGGATGGGAGGAAGATTGGGACATTAGTGGAGGAAAGTGGACACTGGTGTAGAGATTATTGTTGGAACGTTGTACACCTGTAACTGAATACCAAGTAGCTTTGTAATTCATGGTGATTCAATAAAATGATAGCACTGTAGCACTGTCCTCCCATTATTCATCGATTTGCTTGAGCGGGCCCAGTATGTATTTGATATGCTAAACACAGTAACAACAAAAAAATGATAGACATAAATAATTATTGATGAGTCAAGAAATGAATAAATTTAAAACATCAGTGGCTAATGAAATGATCAAAAACATTTCAGTGAAAGAAAACTTGTGAAATTGTTATATCTCTCCATGGGGACATGAAGTCCTTATCTGAGGATTTACTGAGCTGTTGTTGCAAGTTTAGTCATCTGTGTTAACATCTTCGTTAGTCAAGATGAGTTGGTTTCCACATTACATTCCTGTCCAATCTAGTGCGCTTCTACTGGGATATCAGTCATGTAGAGTTTTTTTTGGGGGGGGGTCACACCAGGCGATGTTCAGCTGTTACTCCTGGATCTGCACTCAGGAATTACTGCTGGCAGTGCTCGGGGGACCATATGGGATGCTGGGAATCGAACCCGGGTCATCTGTGTGCAAGGCAAACATCCTACCATCTGTGCTATTGCTCCAGCCCCAGTCATGGAGAGTTTGGAGATATCATTCCAGAAAATCCGAAGTATTTAGCTGGGCAACTGACTGGAGGCACGGAAGCAGCTGTTGGGGTGTGAGTGCAGCTACCAGATTTTGGCAGGGCAGGAACTTGTCCCATTCCTCCCCGACATGGCTCTTAGTTTAAGCCCAAACTAGGTAGCTGAGAAATTTTTCCAGCAAGTTGATCTCTTTTGAGATTTATTTATAAGTTTCCGTAAGAAAGCCGTTTGATGAGTTTCCATGGCAGTGGTGGTGGGATATGGGTCGAGTTCACTATTTTAGTAATTTTTTGAGGGGGGGTCAAACCTGGTTATACTTAGGGGATACTTCTGGCTCTGCACTCAGGAATAACTTTTGGCGGTGCTCAGTGGATGCAGGGTCCGTATCCAGGTCAACTGCAGCCAGGCAAACACCCTCCACACTGTACTCTCTCTCCAGCCCCGAGTTCACTATTTTTAGAACACCTGGCACCTAATCCAGCCAGGACTCTTGGTGCCGAGTTTGGAGAAATCTCATATTCTTGGTTGGGGGAACGTATTTTGCATTTTGATCTCTGAAAGTCAGGGAATTGATGGGGACAAAGTGGAAAGCACAGACGTTGCATTGCTTCTGAGCTGTTCTCCAGGGAAGCTTTGGTAATTTTCCGTTATTTACACCCAGCCCAGCGTCTTCCCCTAGGGGAATCCTATTCCGGGTGGAGGGGGAGGTATGGGGGGTGGGGAGATGAGTCTGTGCTAATGAGCAGCTGTGAGGCTTGAACACCTGTCCTCCTCTGGGCCACCAGGCAGTGCACCATTTGGGGCAGGGCACACTCGCTGCTTCTGGAGTCCTGACTCTGGTCCCGGGACTGATGCTGCCTCCAACCTGCCGTCTCGTGTAGGGACTGAGACCAAGCCCTTCATTAGGCATCCCGGGGAGCTGACTGACTCTGACACGAAGTTGTGCCTCGCAAAGACACGAAAGTGAGTACAGCGCAGTGAACACTCTGATTGGTCAAGCCAAGTCAGCCCCAAGCATTGTACTGTGGCCAGTGAGAAAGAACCTCACAGTAAATCCTGGACCCGGGGAACAAACCCGGCTCAGATGTATGCGAGGCAAATGCCACCCTGACTTTTCTATGCTTATCAGTCAGTCTGTAGTTCTGTGAAAAAAATAAATGAGACCAGAGTGATGCAGAGAGAGCACATAGCAATCCTCATTCATTTGCTCTGATTTACTTTCGCGTCATTGGTTGTTTTTTTTTTTATGGTATTCATGATTAGATTTATTGCTAACATTTGCATTAGCCACAACATTCTTTTGAGGTTCTGATCTTTATCCTCAGACAAAACATTAGCTTGATGTTCGAGAGGCATCGCTAAAGCCATACATTTCTCATAAGAGGAAATGACATTTGAACTTCTTTCCATCCTTTTTTTTTTTTTACTTTTTGGGTAACACCCAGTGATGCTCAGGGGTTACTCCTGGCTCTGCACTCAGGAATTACTCCTAGCAGTGCTCGGGGCACCATATGGGATGCCGGGGATTGAACCCTGGGTCAGGTGCATGCTCTACCTGCTGTACTATCACTCTGGCCCTGGTTTTCATCTTTAATCATTTGGGGCCACACCGAGTGATGCTCAGGAGTTACTCCTGGCTCTGCGCTCAGAGCACTCACCTCCTAGTTATACCAGGGGAGCAAAGAGCATATGGGTGCCAGGGATCAAACCCAGTCAGGAGTGAGTACTGCAAGCGCCTGCCTTACTGTACTCTCTGTCTATCCCCTGCCCACCCATCTTAATAGGATTCATCTTGCTTAGTTTACTTCTAATTGTTTCCCACCGAATATTGAAATGACGGTGAGAGTTATGGGGGCTGAATAATAGTTCGAGCAGTATGGCACTTGCCTTGCAAGCAGTCATCTTGGGTTTGATTCTAGGAATCGCGGATTGTTCCCTGTTCCTGCCAAATGGTCCTTGAGCACAGAGATTGGAGAAAGCCCTGAGCACTGTTGGGTGTAGCTTCATAAACGTATTAAATTTGTTTACTACACTGATATCATTCATTTACTCCTATTTTCTATCTTAATGAAAGGCTGGTAGTGACAGAGCTTGACTGAGAGCTGCAGAGGGAGGATTGGAAACCACTGTCGCTGTGTTTTCTCTCCCCTCACAGCCTGTTTTGCACATGGATCCTCAGAACCTTACATGACACCCCAAGATTTCCCTCTTGGGACTGTCAGAAGACCCTGAACTGCAGATCTACATCTTTGGGCTCTTCCTGTCCATGTACCTGATCACCGTGCTGGGGAACCTGCTCATCATCCTGGCCGTCAGCTCAGACCCCCACCTCCACACGCCCATGTACTTCTTCCTGGCCAACCTGTCCTTCGTGGACATCTGCTTCACCTCCACCACCGTCCCCAAGATGCTGGTGAACATCCAGACACACAGCAAGGCCATCAGCTATGAAGGCTGCCTCACCCAGATATACTTTTTCATCGCCTTTGTCGGCCTGGACAATTTCATCCTGACGGTGATGGCCTATGACCGCTTTGTGGCCATCTGCCACCCCCTGCATTACACGGTCATCATGAATCCCAGGGTCTGTGGACTGTTGGTCCTGGTGTGCTGGGTCTTCTGCCACCTGAATTCTTTATTTCAGAGTTTAATAGTCTTAAGTCTGTCCTTCCCTGTGGACTTGGAAATACCCCACTTTTGCTGTGAACTCAAGCAGTTGTTGCAGCTGGCCTGTTCGGACACACTCCTGAATGACCTGGTGATATATATTTTAGCTTTGCCATTTGTGGGCGGTCCCGTGGCTGGCATCATTTATTCCTACTCTAAGATCGTCTCCTCCATCTGTAGGATCTCCTCGGCTTAGGGCAAGTTTAAAGCCTTTTCCACCTGCACATCTCACCTCTCCGTGGACTCCTTGTTTTATGGCACAGTCATTGGTGTGTACCTGAGCTCTACGTGAGTGAGAACACACAGTGTAAAGCAATCCTCTCGGTGATGTACACGGTGGTCACCCCCATGCTGAACCCCTTCATCTATAGCCTCAGGAACAAAGACTTAAAGGGGGCTCTGAAAAAAATCTTTGGAGGGGCCAGTTATAAACGAATTTTCTGGAACCATCGAAGTGATGCTCTGACGCGGATCAAAGCAGTGAAAGCCGCTATATGTTCAGATTGGATGAGAGAGAGAGGAATCGGCGGTTTTGGTTTTCTGTGAATTTGATTCTCCTACGAAATTTTTCTTTGTTGTGGGTCACACTGTCTAGGCCCTCATATTCAAATTTTATATAGAGTTGAGACTGACCATGTTTAGTGAGCTACCTGTGATCCAATTTCCTCTGTCATCATATTTCTACTTGATAAATGTATTCTCAATCTGGGATCAGAAAAGGTTGCCATTCTTAATTCTGCATTCTGCTTTTTCCATTTGGCATTCTGCAGGACTGCACCTTCGTTTTTGTTTTTGTGCCACTCTCCGCAGTGCTCAGACTGACTCTTGGCTCTGAGCTCAGGGGTTACTTCTGGTGACGCTCTTGTATGGGGTGCTGGGAATGGAATGAAAGTTGGCCGCATGCAAATCAAGCACCTTCCCACTGTACTCTCTCACTGGCCATCAACTTCTTTTCTTTTCTTTTTTTTTCTTGCTTTATGGGCCACACCCAGCGATGCTCAAGGGTTACTCCTAGCTCGGTACTTAGGGATTACTCCTGGCGGTGCTTGGGGGGACCAGATGGGATGCTGGGGATTGAACCCAGGTTGGGCGCTTGCAAGGCAAACACCCTCCTCATTGTGCCATTGCTCCAGCCCTCTTCTTATGTTTCTTAAGAAAGAATTCAGGGCTGGAGTGATAGCACAGTAGGTAGGCTTTGCCTTGCATGCAGCCGACTGGGGTTTGATCCTCAGCATTCCATATGGCCCCCTGAGCACTGCCAGGAGTAATTTCTGAGTGTAAAGTCAGGAGTAACTCCTGTGCAATGCTGGGTGTGACCCAAAAAGCCCCCCCAAAAGAAAGAAAGAAAAAAAAGAAATAAATTCACTTGAGGGGCTGCAGCAATAGTATTATGGGGAGGTCATTGGTCTTGCATGAGACTATCCAGATTCAGTTCCTGGCATCCCATATGGATCCCCAAGCACCACAGGAGTTATTCCTGAGAGCAGAGCCAGGAATAACCCCTGAGTATTGCTGGTGTGACCCAAAAAAGCAAAAAAAGAAAAAAAAAGCAAAAAAAGATTTACTTGAATCACATGTGAAAGCTAGCACAGTGGTAGGCGTTTACCTTGCACACGGCCAACTTGACCGACCTGAATTCAATTCCTCCACCCCTCTCGGAGAGCCTGGCAAGCTACCGAGAGTATCTCGCCCGCACAGCAAATCCTGGCAAGCTACCCGTGACGTATTTGATATGCCAAACACAGTAACAGCAAGTCTCACAACGGAGACATAACTGGGCCCACTCAAGCATATCGATGAACAATGGGAGGACAGTGCTACAGTGCTTATGTGAGAGCAGGTTATTAGTTTTTGTTGGGGAGTCACACTTGTTCAACTCTGGGGACATTCCTTGCTCTGCTCTCAAGGATCATCCAGGCTCCGAAATATTATGGGGTACGGCGACAGAACCTGGGTCAGTTGCGCAGAAGGTAAGTGCCTACTGCTATGATGTGTTGGTCACTCATTCTCTAAAAGCTCTCTTGAATTTACTACTAAACGGGACACACACTGTGTTTGGGTACAAGTAACATTTGTATGTTGAGATGAGAGGAAAATTGGAGATTATTCTTTTTTTTTTTCTTTTTGGGTCACACCCAGCATTGCATGGGTTACTCCTGGTTCTACACTCAGGGATTACTCCTAATGGTGCTCAGGGAACCATATGGGATGCTGGGAATTGAACCCAGGTCGGCCACGTGCAAAGCAAATGCCCTACCCGCTGTGCTATCACTCCAACCCCAGTCACTGTCCTCCCTTTCTTTGTGTGTCACTAAAATGCTCTTCCCAATGTCATCACGTGAAAGGAAAATGGCTTCATTTCCTCTGCAGATGTGTATCTCTAAGGGATGTTGCTATGTTGATGTATTTTATTTCTGTATTTTATTTCTGTGTCTGTGTGATGACTTTCAGTCATTTCTGCGATTGATCAAATACAGCCCATGCCAATATGCTTTGTCTTTATTTCTCTTGTCATCCCTGGGGATGCTCAGGGCTTCCTTCTGCTGTCTCTCAGGAATTATTTCTGGTGGGATTTGGGGGGACCATTTGGATGTTCATTGTAGGGGATTGGATCTGGTCTACTTGGTGCAAGACAAATGCTTTTCCCACTATATTCTCTATGAATTCCCCACTTTGCTACTTTACTTCTGGCGACATGTCATTACCTGGTCCCAGGGCAGCTCTGCAGACCAGGGTGTAGAGTGGAAACACGGGGAGAAGCTTCTGGGAAAGGCAGTTCCTGTCAGGTACGGGAAAACCAGAATGAACCCTGATGCCTAAATTCCTGGTGATTCATCTTCATCTTGGAGTTGGAGAAGAGTGTTAGGGGCATGTAATTTTTCCTCACAGTGGATACTTCATCCATGTTCTTCCTTTGAGCGTGGACCTCTGCAGGTATCGATAACAACTCTGCCATCATCGTTAACTATCTGGCACATGGAATCACAACTGCGAGGATCGCTGTTGCAGGAGTGTGGACTGACAGCAATGGAGCCCCCACACTCTCCCGGTCCCCCTCAACAATATCTTGTGCAGGATTCCTAAACGATGGCAAACATATCTTCAATGGAGAACGGAGCTCACAATATTTGTAGCTCAGAGAATGGAGTTGTGTGAACACTGAATCACACAACCCTCAGGGGTGTCCGTGAATAATGATTTCCCAATGAACCAGCATTAAGGAGAGGAGGAAGCACCTCTATTTTATTTATTTATTTATTTATTTATTTATTTATTTATTTTTGCTTTTTAGGTCACACCCGGCGATGTACAGGGGTTACTCCTGGGTGTGCACTCAGGAATTACTCCTGGCAGTGCTTGGGAGACCATATAGGATGCTGGGAATCAAACACAGGTTGGCTGCGTGTAAGGCAAATGCCCTACTCACTGTGTTATTGCTCCAGCCCAGGGAAGCACCATTAATGGGGATTTGGGCAGAGGTGGTGTCTGTATTCTCATAAATTTTAATTTAATTTATTTTTATTAATTAATTAATTAATTAATTTTTGCTTTTTGAGTCACAGCTGGCAATGCTCAGGGGTTACTCCTGACTCTATACTCAGGAATCACTCCTGGCAGTGCTCCGGGGACCCTATGGGATGCTGGGGAACAAACCCAGGTGTGCCACAGCAAGGCAAATGCCCTACCTGCTGTACACTTTCCCCGCCCCCTGAGTTTTTATTATCTCTTTATTTTTAATTTAATTTTTATTAGTGAGACGCCATGAGGTACAGTTGTAGACTTATATAAATTTTTGTGCTTGGGGTTTCAATTATACAATGATCAAATACGCATCCCTCCATCAGTGCCCATTTACCACACCCACTGATCCCATTATCCCTCCCACCCCCCACTCCCCCCATCCTACCCTGCCTCTGTGGCAGGGCATTCGGGTTGGAGAAATGTTATGCTAGGTGTGAGAAAGTGTTTTGAGCATCACCCTGAAGAGTGGATTGGCACCAACTGGAAAGCACAGACTTTCCTTTTCTCTGTGTCCTTCCTCTGGGAGGGCATCTGTTGGGTAATTTTCCATTATTTCTGTCCAGCCCAACATCCGTCCTCCTGGGAAAATCCTGTGCAGGGAAGGAGAGCCCTGAGCTAATGAGCAGTCATAAGAAGCCCGAATACTATTCTGGGCCACCGGCCAGTGTAACCTTATGTGTGCCGGAACACACTCGCCGCTCTGGAGTTCTGACTCTGGCCCCAGGTCTGATGAAGCATCCAGCCTGCCATCTCATGTGGGGACAGAGACCCAGCCCCCCACCAGGCTTCCTGGAAACAGGCTGATTCTGACACTGAGTCCTTTCTTGCAGGGGCCCCAAGGTGAGTCCTCCTGCCCAGTGGACTTAGCCAGGCACAAATATTGTACTATGTAGGGCCAGTGCAAACCGCACAGCCCAACTTTGTGCCCAGATGTCCACGTGGTCGTCGCTGTTAAATGAAAATTTACCCACGGGCTGCTGGGAATACAAAAACAATTGATATGGAGAGATGGATTCTTACTTGTGAGTGAAGAATTGTGCAGGATAATGATACATATTTGATTCATTTTTTGTAATGATGGCAAGCTCCTAACCAAGGATGTTGGTTGGGATTCAGGGATTGAAATCATATGCATGTTAGATGCCCTCCCCAAGGCAGATGTACCTCTTGACCTCCAATTTTCATGTGCACTTATGTACAAAATTAGTAAAATGATAGAGAAGCAGACAGAGCACATGGTAATCTTCAGACAGGCCCTGTACATGTTCCCATGTCTTACAGCTATGGGTGGTTTCTTTGTAGTGTGTGTGAACAGATTTATTTTTAAAAGTTGCATCAGCCAATATATTCTCTCAAGGTTATCAATTTTTTCTTTTTTGATTTTTGGGTCACACCAGCGATGTACAGGGGTTACTCCTGGCTCATGCACTCAGGAATTACTCCTGGCGGTGCTCGGGAGACCATATGAGATGCTGGGGCTCAAACCCGGGTTGGCCGTGTGCAAGGCAAATACCCTACCTGCTGTGCTATTGCTCCAACCCCAAAGTTATCATCTTTTTCCTTGGACAAAGTATCACTGTGATGTTTCTGTAGAGAGTGTGAAACTTTCCACCTACACACACACACACGTGTGTGTGTGTGTGTGTGTGTGTGTGTGTGTGTTGGGGTCAGACCTGGTGATGCTTAGGAGTTACTCCTAGCTGTGCACTCAGAATTTCTCCTGGCTGTGCTTTGGGGATCATATGAATAGTGGCTGATTACACCAAGTTCAGGAGCATGCAATGGAAGAGCCTTCCCTGCCTACAGTACTATCTCTCCAGTTCCCTTCCAAAGACATCTTTTTGTTTTGTTTTTTGCTTTTTTGGGTCACACCCAGCAAAGCTCAGGGGTTGCTTGTGGCTCTGAACTCAGAAATTATTCCTGGTCATAGGGAACTCTATGGGATGCGGAAATCGAACCAGGGGCAGCAGCTTTGTGCAAGGCAAACACCCTACCTGCTGTACTATCATTCCAACACCCAAAGACATCTTACTAGAGCTCTTCCTGCCTTCTGTTACTTCCCACAGTTTGACATTTTATATTGAATTGGCAGTCAAAGGGTAGGTGCTCATTTTGCATGCAGTTGGTCTGGGTTTGTTCTGTATCTCTTACATGGTCTTGAGTTGGCGAGGAATGATCCCTGAGCACAGAGCCAGGAGTAAGTCCTATGCACTGCCTGGTGTGGCCTGAAATAAAAAAATAAAGAAATACTAACAGCTACATAGTGCTCCATTGTGTAAATGTACCAAAGTTTCTTTAACCAGTCATCTGTTCTTGGGCACTCAGGTTTTTTCCAGATTCTGGCTATTGTAAAGAGTGCTGCAATGAACAAACAATTGCAGATGTCACTTGGACTATACCTTTTTGCCTCTCTGGGATATATTCCCAGGAGTGCTATAGCTGGGTCAAATGGCAGATCAAATTCTAATTTTTTGAGAGTCGTCCATACTGTTTTCCAAAAGGGTTGGACCAGCCGGCATTCCCACCAGCAGTGAAGGAGGGTCCCTTTCTCGCCACATCCGCGCCAGCACCGGTTGCTTTTGTTCTTGTGGATGTGGGCCAGTCTCTGTGGTGTGAAATGATATCTCATTGTGGTTTTGATCTGCATCTCTCTGATGATTAGTGATGTAGAGCATTTTCTCATGTGCCTTTTTGCCATTCGAATTTCTTCTTTGCGAAAGTTTCTGTTCATTTCCTTACCCCATTTTTTGATGGGGTTGGGTGATTTCTTCTTGTGGAGTTTAACCAGTACCTTGTATATCCTTGATATCAACCCCTTGTCGGATGTGTACTTGGTGAATATCCTTTCCCATTCTGTAGGCTGTCTTTGTATTTTGGTCACTGTTTCTTTTGAGGTGCAGAAGCTATGAAATTTACATAAAAGTGGTACTACATGGAAAGTATCATGTTAAGCAAAATGAGTCAGAAAGAGCGGGATAGACACAGAAAGATTGCATTCATCTGGGGAACATAAAGCAACAAAAAGGGAGATTAACACCCAGGAATGGCTGAGATTAGTACCAGGAATTTTGCTCCATGAATGGAAGGCCAGCCACACGTTCTAGGTGAAAAGAAGCTCAGATAGAGAAGAGAGCACCAAATGAAGGGTGTTGTGAGGACCCTCCCAGGGTGGGAGAAGCATGCTAAAAGTAGTCTATAGACCAAACATGATTGCCACTCAAAGCCTCTCTTGCAAAACACATTACCCAAAAGAAGAGAGAGAGAACAAGGGGGAATACCCTGCCACAGAGGCAGGATGGGACGGGGCGGGGGATGGGGGGTGGGGGTGGATGCTGGGACCAGTGGTGATGGATGACGGGAACTGGTGGAGGGATGGGCACTTGATCATTGTATAACTGAAACCCAAGCACAAAATTTGTAAGCCTATAACTGTACCTCATGGTGTTTCGCTAATAAAAAAAAAGAAAAAATAAAGAAATACTGAATCGGTGTATCCCATGGATATTGTTAGCTCCTAAGTTTATGTCTTAATGAAAGGTGAATGTGACGAAGCATAACTGGGAACAGCCGAGGGTGGATTGGAAACCACCATCGCTGTATTTTCTCTCCCCTCGCAGCTGGTCTCACATATGGATCCTCGGAACCTTACACGACACCCCAAGATTTTCCTCTTGGGACTGTCAGAGGACCCTGAACTGCAGATCTACATCTTTGGGCTCTTCCTGTCCATGTACCTGATCACCGTGCTGGGGAACCTGCTCATCATCCTGGCCGTCAGCTCAGACCCCCACCTCCACACGCCCATGTACTTCTTCCTGGCCAACCTGTCCTTCGTGGACATCTGCTTCACCTCCACCACCGTCCCCAAGATGCTGGTGAACATCCAGACACACAGCAAGGCCATCAGCTATGAAGGCTGCCTCACCCAGATATACTTTTTCATCGCCTTTGTCGGCCTGGACAATTTCATCCTGACGGTGATGGCCTATGACCGCTTTGTGGCTATCTGCCACCCCCTGCATTACACGGTCATCATGAACTTCCGGCTGTGTGGGCTGCTGGTCCTGGTGTGCTGGGTCATCAGTACCTTGCATTCTTTGTTGCAGAGCTTATTGCTCTTGTATCTGTCCTTCCCCATGAACTTGGAAATCCCCTACTTTTTCTGTGACCTCAAGTTGATGGTGCAGCTGGCCTGTTCGGACACACGTCTGAATGACCTGGTAATATATATTTCATCCGTACTATTGGGGTGCGGACCCCTCGCTGGCATCCTTTATTCCTACTATAAGATTGTCTCCTCCATCCGCAGAATCTCTTCAGCTCAGGGGAAGTTTAAAGCCTTTTCCACCTGTGCGTCCCATCTCTCCATGGTCTCCTTGTTTTATGGCACAGCCCTAGGTGTGTATCTGGGCTCTGCTGTGACCCACAGCTCACAGTCTAATGCCGCCCCTTCGGTGATGTACACAGTGGTCATCCCCATGTTGAACCCCTTCATCTATAGTCTCAGGAACAAAGACTTAAAGGGGGCTCTGAATAAAATCTTTGGAAGAGCCAGTGATAAGGACTAATTAATTTCCTGGTACCATAGAAATGATATTTTGGAGGAGTCAAAGCAGTGGAACATAAAATGTTCAGTTTGGGTGAGGTCAAGAATAAGGATTTTTTTGGTTTCTGTGAATCCTATTTTTCTACTATTTTTTTTTTTTTTGGCCCACAGCTGTCGTGCTCAGGACTTACTCTTGGGTCTGGCGGGGTTCAAGGGACAACATGGGATGCTTAGGATTGAATTAAGGCCCCTGTCCTATCTCTCCAACCCCTCATATTCAATTTGTATATGAGTTTAAACTGATCATGTTTGTGCCCTACCTAATAGTTTCCTCTATCATCATTTTCCACCTTTGATAAATGTGTTTTTTTTTTTTTTTAGCTTTTTGAGTCCCACCCAGCGATGCTCAGGGATTACTCCAGGCTCTGCACTTAGGAGTTACTCCTGGTGGTGCTTGGGGGACCATATGGGATGCAAGAGATTGAACCCATTTGGCTGCTTACAAGGCAAATGCCCTCCCTGGTGTATCGCTCTGGCCTGATAAATGTGTTTTTTTTTTTTTTTTTTGCTTTTTGAGTCACACTAGCGATACACAGGATTTACTCCTGGTTCATGCACTCAGGAATTACTCTTGGCGGTGCTCGGGGGACCATATGAGATGCTGAGAATCAAAGGCAAACGCCCTGCTCACTGTGCTATTGCTCCAGGTCCCGATAAATGTATTCTTAATCTGGGATCAGAAAAGATTGCCATTCTCAATTCCGCGTTCTGCATTTTCCATTTGGCATTCTCAGTGACTACGCTTTCATTTTTGTTTTTGAGCAGTGCTCAGGGCTTACTACTGGCTTCTAATTCAGGGGTCATCCTGGTGAATTTTATGGAATCATATGGGGTGCTGGGAATTGAAGCCCAGTTGGCTGCCTGCAAAGCAAGTGTCTTACCTGCTGTACTATCTCACTGTGCATCAACTGCAACATTTCTTAAGAGTGAACTCAGGGGCTGGAGTGGTAGCATAGCAGGTAGGGCGTTTGCCTTGTACGCTGCCAACCCGGGTTCGATTCCCAGCATCCCATATGGTCCCCCGATCACCACCAGGAATAATTCCTGAGTGCATGAGCCAGAAGTAACCTCTGTGCATCGCTGGGTGTGACCGACAAAAAAAAGGCAAGAATGAATTCAGTTGAATGGTATGTGAGAGCAGGTTATCGGTTTTTATTGAGGGGTGAACAGAATTAGCTCTGGAGCTACTCCTGGCTTTGTACTGAAGGATCCCTCCTGGCCCCGGGTTCATGGGATACCGGGGATAGAATGTGAGTGAGTCGTGCCAGTGTAAGCACCCTATGTAACGTGCTATCTCTTTGGCCCATACTCTAAAACCTCTCATGAATTCACTACTAATATGGAAACATGCTGGCTTTGGGTACAAGAATATTTGTATGTTGAGATCAGAGGAAAATTGGACGTCATTGTCATTTTTGTGTCCTTTCTTTCTTTGTATGTCACCCAACTGTTCTTCCCATGTTCTAATGTGAAATTAAAGAAGCCTCATATGTTCATCTCTCTACGTGTGGTTCTAAAGGCTGATGCTGTGTTTAGCTATTTTTATTTCATGAGCTGCTTTTATTTCATGTTTCTGTGTGATGACTTTTAGTGATTTCTGTGGCTGGTCAAATACGGCTGATACCATTTTGTTCTTTGTTTTTATTTATTTTAAAAATTTTATTATTATTATTATCATCTTGCCTGCATGGCAAAGCCTGGCAAGCTATTCGTGACGTATTCAATATACCAAACACAGTAACAACAAGTCTCAAAATGGAGACGTTACTGGGCCCGCTCAAGCAAATCGATGTTCAATGGGAGGACAGTGTTTGGACAGTGTTTGACAGTATTATTATTATTATTATTTGCACGGCAGAGTCTGGCAAGCAACCCGTGGTGTACTCGATATACCAAAAACAGTAACAATGGCGGTTCTCATTCCCTTGACCCTAAAAGAGCCCCCAATATGCCATCAGGCTACACTAGCACGCAACAGGGATGAATGGAGACATTACTGGTGCCCGCTCGAACAAATCGAAGAACAACGGGATGACAGTGATATAGTGATTATTGTTTTTGCTCCTTTTGGGTGACACTCCGTGATGCTCAGGGGTTACTCCTGGTGCTCCTGGTAGTCAGGAATTACTTCTGGCAGTGCCTGGAGAACCATATGGGATGCCAGGGATTGAACTGGTCCCCCGCTTGAAGGCAAATGCCCTACCTGCTGTACTATCACTCCAGCCCCTTTGTTTTTATTTTTGTGTCACAGCTGGGGGTGCTCAGGCCTTCCTCCTGCTCACTCTCAGGAATTCCTTCTGCTGGGGATTGTGGGAGACCATCGGGATATATGTAGCAGGGGATTGAACCCAGGTCAGCTTGGTGCAAGGCAAATACTTCACCCGCTGTTCTCTCTCTCCAGTCCCCACTTTGCCACTTCACTGCTGCCACATGGCACCATCTGGTCTCCATGGCTGTTCTGCAGACCAGGATGTAGAGTGAAAACCCCAGGAGAAGCTTGTGGGAAAGGGCCTTCCCATCAGGACCAGGAAACTGGACTGGACATTGATGTCTAAATTCCTGGTAATTCATCTTCATATAGAAATTGGAGAAAGGTGTTTTGGCCATGTGATTTTTCTTCATGGTGGGCATTTGGAGCTGTGTTCTTATTTTATTATTTTTTGCTTTTTGGGTCACATCTAGTGAGGCTCAGGGGTTACTCCTGGGATGGACGTTGACGTGTGAGTGAAGAATTGTTTTGGACAATAATACTTACTTGATTCACTTTCCATATTGACAGCAATACTCTCAACCATGGGTGTTAACGGCCAGCATCATTTTATCTCCACCATTCTTGAGATCTCAGTGTTTTTTTTTTTGCACTCTGTATTTCTTTGTTTCCTCTTTTTTTCCTGGTGTGTGTGTGTGTGTGTGTGTGTGTGTCAGGGACATGCTGTGGTGCTCAGTGCTTAGTCCTGTCTAAGCATCCATATTCGGGGAATCGCTTTCATGTTTGAGTTTCCTTTTTTTTTTTAACTTATTTTTTATTTTTAATTTATTTTTTTTTTTATTATTGAATCACTGTGGGACACACTTACAAGCTTTCATGTTTGAGTTTCAATCATACAACGATAAAACACTCATCCCTCCACCAGTGCACATTCTCCACCACTAATGTCTCCCCCACCCCAATCTTAACCCTCCCCCTGCCTCCATGGCAGACAATTTCCCCCATGCTCTCTCTCTATTTTTGGGCATTCTGGTTTGTAATACAGATAGTGAGAAGTTATCACGTTTGGTCCTTTATCTGCTTTCAGCACACATCTCCCATCCCGAACGATTCCTCCAACCATTACTTCTTGGCGATCCCTTCTCTATTCCAGTTGCCTTCTCCCCCAGTTCATGAGACAGGCTTCCAACTATGGGGTGATATTCCTGGCCCTTGTGTCTACTGGTCTTAGGTGTCAGTCTCGTATTATGTTATTTGATATTCCACAGGGCTGGAGCGATAGCACAGCAGTTAGGGCATTTGCCTTGCATGTGGCCGACCCGGAAAGACCCAGGTTCGATTCCTCTGCCCCTTTTGGAGAGCCCAGCAAGCTACTGAGAGTATCCCGCCTGCACAGCAAAGCCTGGCAAGCTACCCGTGTCATATATGATATGCCAAAAACAGTAACAAGTCTCACAATGGAGAAATTACTGGTGCCCGCTCGAGCAAATGGATGAACCGTGGGATGACAATGCCCCAGTGCTCCAGTGCATTCACAAATGAATGCAGT
Organism: Sorex fumeus; assembly: GCF_029834395.1. Taxonomy (NCBI): domain Eukaryota; kingdom Metazoa; phylum Chordata; class Mammalia; order Eulipotyphla; family Soricidae; genus Sorex; species Sorex fumeus. The sequence continues at coordinate 39,329,254 of NW_026606076.1, forward strand.
CTGTGTCTGTCTCTGTCATTCTTACTCATTTCGCTTAGCATGATCGGGGGATCACTCTTGTTGGTGGGCTGTAGAACCATAGGAGGTTTCAGGGATTGAACTCCGGTCAGCATTATGCAAGACAAAGACCTTCCCCATTGTTCTCTCTCTCTGGCCCCTTCATTTTGATCTGTATTTCTGTGAAAAAAAATAATTAAGAGGACTGGCAGAAGCTGATGGAGCACATATCAATCTTCAGACGTTTTCCCCCTGACACGTTTCCATATCTTCAAGTTGTTGGTGGTTTCTTGGCAGTGTTTGTGATTAGTTTATTGCTTAAAGTTGCATGAGTCACAACATTGTCTATCTTGAGTTTTTTTTTATGTAGGAGTACTGCTATTTATTCAGCCACTGATTAGCTGATTGAATTGGGCACGAACTCTACCTTACTTTTTTTTCATAATTTCATTTATTTATTTATTTATTTTATTCTTCTAATATTTATTTATTGAATCATTGTGGGAAAAGTTACTAAGCTTTGAGGCTTAAGTCTTGGTCATACAATGATCAAACACCTTCATCAGTACTCATTTTTCACCACCAAGAACCCCAATATACCCCTGTCCCACCCCTCCTAATGCCTGTGAGGCAGATGATTTCTACTGAACTCTTCTCTACATTGATTAGATTCATTATTTTGACAAAAGATGCACCATTGTTGTTTAGAATCCCCCCCCCCCAACAACCAGAATTGCTAAAAAGGCATTGTGAAATGCTTTGTTTTCTATCGCTGGTTATGAGAATCATATAATGATCTTGGATTTCTGCAAAGAGTCAGATAATTACGAGATTGTTTTCTGTGCGTCTAGTGTTATGGCTGTGCCGGAGAGCCACTTGTGGGGGGCAACTCATGACCTCGGTAGGGCGTGAAAGACGAGCTGGTACTGGCCCCTTTCCTATGAGACTGCAGTTGCCCTGTCACCACCGGCTCATACCTGGCTTTCCTATAGCTCTGAGGTGGTGGCCACCTTGCTGCTGGGGAGGGAGGGGGGGGGGGAGAAAGGCGGAAGGGAGCAACACCCTTTCCCTCCGGGGGAGGCATGGAGCCGTAGTTTAATGCATAGTCCATTCACTTTTCTGCCGCAAGCTGCCGGGCTCTGGATTAAGTCCTTTTGCCTCTGGAGCCAGGGCCGTGCTGGAGAGCCACTCATGGGGGGCAACTCCTGACCTCGGTAGGGTGTGAAGGATGAGTCTCTTGAGGTTTTCATCTCTTTTTTTTTTTTCTTTTTTGGTCACATCTGGCGCAGGGGTTACTCCTGGCTCTGCACTCAAGAATTACTCCTGGTGGTGCTTGGGGGACCATATGGGATGCTGGGAATTGAACCTGGGTTGTTCGCGTGCAAGGCAAACACCCTACATGCTGTACTATCACCCCAGTCCCGGTTATCATCTTTATCCTTGGACAAAACATCACCTTGATGTTCCAGAGGCATTGCTAAAGCCATATGCACACACAGCAGGGCAATCTAGGGGTGATGGATTACTTTCCACAATCATCTTTTGTTTTTGTTTTTTGGTCTGTTTTAGGGCCACACTCAGAGATGCTCAGGAGTTACTCCTGGCTCTGCACATAGAAATTCTCCTGGCGGTGTGCTGGGAACCATATGAATAGCTGTGGAACATTATATACTCCGTATCAGGAGTATATAATGCAAGTGCCTTACCCGTGGAACTATGTCTCTAGTCCCTTTCTGAATACATCTTAATAGGATTCTTCTTGCCTTATATTATTTTCCATTATTGTCCACTAATTATTGAACAGGTGTTCAGAATGATAGTACAGCGATGAGAACATTTGCCTTTTATGCACGGGATCCAGGTTCTATCCGAGGCACCTCATATAGGATATCGTTCATTTACTCCTTATTTTAGGTCTTAATGAAAGACTGGCAGTAATGAGCATGATTGAGAGCTGCAGAGACAGGATTGGAAACCACCATCGCTGTATTTTCTCTCCCCTCACAGCTGGCCTCACACATGGATCCACAGAACCTTACAAGATGCCCCTAGTTTTTCCTCTTGGGACCGTCAGAGGACCCTGAACTGCAGATCTACATATTCGAATGGGCTCTTCCTGTCCATGAACCTGATCACCAGGCTGGGGAACCTGCTCATCATCCTGGCCATCAGCTCAGACCTCCACCTCCACACGCCCATGTCCTTCTTCCTGTCCTACCTGTCCCTTGTGGACATCTGCGTCACCTCCACCTCGTCCCCAAGATGCTGTAGAACATCCAGACACACAGCAAAGCCATCAGCTACACTTGGTTGACTTACTCAGATGTACTTTTTCATCCTCTTCACAGGCCTGGATGATTCCATCTTAGCCGTGATGGCCTATGACCGCTTTGTGGCCATCTGCCACCCTTTCACTACCCAATCATGATGAACCCCCGGCTCTGTGGGCTGCTGGTCCTGGTGTCCTGAGTCATCTGCAACCTAAATTTTTTGTTACAGGCTATAATGGTCTTGCATCTGTCCTTCCCCTTGAACTTGGAAATCCCCCACTTTTTCTGTGACCTCAAGGAGCTGGTGTAACAGGCCTGTTCGGATACATTTCTGAATAACATAGTGACCTAACATAGCTTAGCTGTGCTATTGGCAGGTGGTCTCTCTGGCATCCTTTACTCTTACTGTAAGATCGTCTCCTCTATCCACAGAATCTCCTCGGCTCAGGGGAAGTTTAAAGCCTTTTCCACTTGTGCCTCTCAGCTCTCCGTGGTCTCCTTGTTCTATGGCACAGCCCTAGGTGTGTATGTAAGCTCTGCTGGTGCCCACACTCTAATTCCATCCCCTCGGTGCTGTACGCAGTGGTCACCCCCATGATGAGCCCCTTCATCTACAGTCTCAGGAACCAAGACCTAAAGGGGGCTGTAAAAAGTGTCTTTGGCTGAGCTGCTAACAAGGATTTACCTTCTGGAACTGAAGTAATGATTGTGATCGTGTGCTTCAAAGCGGTGGAACAAGTAATATTCAGTTTGGATCTGATTAAGAAATGGGAGGTTTCGGGCTTTCCTGCAAATTTTATTTCTCCTATTATTTTGTTTGTGGGTCACTCTTGGAGGTGCTCAGGGCTTACTTCCAGCTCTACACTCAGGGATTGGTCTCTCCTGGTGAGGCTTGGAGACCCTAGAGGATGCCAGGGATTGAACTCGGGCCAGCTGTGTGCAAGGCCAGTGTCCTACCCGTTGGACTCTCTGTCCAGTGGCCCCTGTCCAATTTTCATATAAGGTTGAAACTGACCATGTTTTGTGCTCTCTCTGACATCACAGTTGCCTCTTATTATTTTCTTTGTTCATCAATATATTCTCAATCTGAAATCAGAAATTGTTGTCATTCTCAATTCTGCTTCCTGAATTCTCAATTTTGCATTCTCATCATCTGCAGTTTTGTTCTGTTTTGTTTTTTGGATCACTTGCAGCACTGCTCTGGACTGACTCCTGGCTCTGTTTTCAACAGGGATTCCTCCTGTTGGGGCTCAGGGTACCCTCTGGGGTGCTGGCGAGTGATCCTTGCTTTGTGCAAGTTGAGCATTTTACCTGATGTGCTCTCTGACCATCAGCGTCATGCATTTCTTTTTTTTTTTCCTTTTTGGGTCATACCCTGTGATGCACAGGGGTTACTCCTGGCTCATGCACTCAGGAATCATTCCTGGCAGTGCTCGGGGGACCATATGGGATGCTGGGAATTGAACCCGGGTTGGCCGTGTGCAAAGCAAATGCCTTACCTGCTGTGCTATTGCTCCAGCCCTTTCATGCATTTCTTAAGAATGAATTCTCTTGAATTATATATGAGACCGGGTTATAATTTTTTTTTGTGGGGATAGGGGTATGTCACAAACAGATTAGCTCTTACACTACTCTTGCTGATGGAACCCATCAGCTGAAATCCAGGTAAACAGTCTACCTACTGTACTATCTCAAATTAAAAATGGAAAAAAAATCCTCTTAAATTTACTAACAACAAACACATTGTCTTTGGTTACAAGGAATATTAGTATGTTGAATAAAGTTGAAAAGTAAGGTTATTATCATTTTTGTGTCCTTGCTTTGTGTATCAACCAACTGTTCTTCCCAATGTTGTTAGATGGAAGGAAAAAGGCTTCATGTTCATCTCTAAGACTGTGTGTGTGTGTGTGTGTGTGTGTGTGTGCATGTGTGCCTATAAGTGCTGATGTTGTGTTCTACTTTTTTTTTTTTAATTTCATGAACCTCCTGTTTCTGGGGTTGGTCCAATACAGTGATTGCTGTGGTCGGACAATACAGGGCATCTCGTTTTGTTCTTTGTTTTGATTCCCACCTGGGTATCTCAGGCCTTCCTCCCGGCTCTGCTCTCAGGAACTACTCCCGGTGGGTATTGGGGGACTGTCTGGATATATGGTGCAGGGGATTGAAACGGGGTCAGCTTTGTTCAAATCAAACACCCCCTACTCACTATACTCTATTTCCAGTCCCCTCTTGGCTACTTTACGGCGAGTCACGTGGAACTGCTTGGTACTCAAACGCTGTGCTGCATCCCAGGATGTAGGATGGAAACACTAGGAGAAGCTTCTGGAAAAGACACTTCTCATCAGGAACCAGGGAACCAGATGGCCATTGACTTCTAAATTCCTGGTGATTCATCTCCATATTGAAATGGGAGAAGGGTGTTTGAGGAATGTTTTTTTTTTTCCTCACAGTAGCTCTTTGGGGCTGAGTTCTTATTTTGAGGGTGCTCTCCTGCAGGTATCATAAACACCTCATCCAACATGGTCAAATAGTTAGCTCGGGCAATAACCCCAGGTGAGAAGTACGTTGCAGGGCATGAAGACTGACGGGACTAATGGAATGGAGACACCACACTGTCCCCTCCTCTCAGCTGATACCTTGGGCAAGATCTCTACAGAAATTCAGACAAATCTTCAATAGGGAACAGAGCTCACAATACTTGTAGCTCAGAGAATGGAGTTATGTGAACAATCAGACAACCCTCCTGGGTGTCTGTGAAGAATGATTTCTCAATGAAGCAGCATCACGAAGAGGGTAAAACACTTCTACTGGGGGTTTCGGGGACTTTGTATTGCCATGAGTTTACTATTTTTAGGTTTGTATTTAGGTCACACTCGATTATACTTAGGAGTTACTCTGAGAAAGTTCTTTCTTTCTTTCTTTCTTTCTTCCTTCCTTCCTTCCTTTCTTTCTTTCTTTCTTTCTTTCTTTCTTTCTTTCTTTCTTTCCTTCTTTTCACAATATTTGATTACATTTAATATTTGAACACCAATCCCACCATCATTCCACCTTCCCACCACCATATTTTGAATATTTCCATCCTGAACCCCAGCCCCTTCTCCAAAGCAGACCGAAAATATTTATTTTATATTGTTTGTTATGAATAAACTGCTGAAAATGATTCAAAAAAGTTTCTTTAGTGGAAATATATATATTTACTCTATATACATATATATGTGTGTATATATATATATACATCCCTATATATGTGTGTTAAAATATATTTCTCTCTAAGATTGGTTGCCTTATACTTTAAACTTCATCAAATATGGTGCACTACTCTAAGAAAATTCTTGAGTGCAACCGTAAGCCCTAAGTAATCTACTAATTACTCCTGGTGATGCTCGGGATACAGTATGGGATGCCAGGGATTGAACTTTGGTCAGCTGAGTGCAAGAAAAGTGCCGTCCCCACTCTACTATCTCTCCAGCACTGAGTTCAGTATTTTTAGGACTTATGGGACCTAATCCAGCCAGGACCCTCAGAGCTAGAGTTTGGAGAAACTTTATGTTCAAGGATCTGAGAAAGTGGTAAACTTAGACCTCTGAATGGCAGGAGAGTTGATTGGACGTAAGCGGAAATCACACAATTCACAGAGCTTCTTTCTAAGCCATTCCCGCTGGAAGGGGCATCTGTTGGGTAATGTCCCATTATTTCTGTCCATCTGTCCCCACAGGGAAATTCTGTACAGGGAATGGAGAGCCCCGTGGTAATGAGCAGCAATGGGAAACTTGAATAGCTGCCCTGCTCTAGGTCACAGGTCAGTTCAACCTCACGCGTGCCAGGAAACACTTGTTGCTTCTGGAATCTTGACTCTGGTCCCAGGACTGATGCTGCATACAGCCCGCAATCTTGTGTGGGGACTAAGACGCAGCCCCCCCATCAGCATCCAGGGGACAGCCTGACTCTGACATGGATCCTGCACGCACGGACCCCAGGTGAGTCCTCCTGCCCAGTGGACACTCTCTGATGGTCAAGCCAGGATGCCACAAGCATCGAGCTATTGCCAGTGAGAATCATACAGCCGAATTTTGTGCCCAGAACCCTGTGTGGTTGTGACAGAAAAATTACAGCTTCCTCGCAGAATGTGGGGTGTAGAGAAAACAATCCACGGAGGGATGAATGCTGACATGAGAGTGAAAAATTGTTTTCGACAATGAAACATACTTACTTCACTTTCTATATAGACGGAAAAGCTCCTAACCATGGGTTTTGAATGCCAATATCATTTTTTTTGGGTCACGCCCGGTATTGCACAGGAGTTATACCTGGCTCATGCACACAGGAATTACTCCTGGCGGTGCTCAGGGTACCATATGGGATGCTGGGAATCAAACCCGGGTCGGCCCTACCCACTGTGCTATTGCTACAGCCCCACCAATAAAATTTTTTAAAAATTTATTTTTAATAAAACACCATGATTCACAAGGCTGTTCATTATACAATGGTTTCAGGCATTCGGTGTTCCAACACCGTCAGTGGGTCCTTCCCTCACCAATGCCCCCGTTTTTCCTCCATCCCCAACCTGCCTCTTTAGGCACACAACAAATTGACTTTATATTACTGGCTCCAACAAAACTTTTAGAAATGGCAAATAGAATGATTGGAATCCAATATCATTTTGTCACCTCCATTCATAAGATCTCAGTGTCTTTTCTTTCACTCTGCATTTCTTCTTTTTTTTGGGGTACATATGGTCCTCGGGGCTTACTCCTGGCTCTGCACTCTGCAATCTCTTTTTGTGGTGGGCTCTGTAACCATACCGGTTTCCACGGATTGAACTCAGTTCAGCCCAATGCATGACACATGGCCTGCCCATTGTTACCATCTCTCTGGGCTCCCATTTTGATGTGTATTTCTGTGGAAAAAAAAAAAAGAATAGGACTGGAGCGAAAAAGACAGAGCATATGTGAATCCTTATCTATTTCCCCTCCACATTTCCATGTCTTAGAGTCATTGGGGGTTTCTTTGCAGTGTTTGTGATTAGTTTATTGCGAAAAGTTGCATTAGCCACCCATTCTCTTAAGGTTTTCACCGATATCCTTGGACTAAACATCACCTTGAGGTTCAAAGACTTCGCTAAAGCCCTACACTTTCATACAAGGGCAATCAGAGGCTGTGGATTACTTGACCCACAATCTTTTTTCCTTTGTTCTAGGGCCAGATCTGGCAATATGTCTGTGTTACTCCTGGCTCGCCACTCAGAAATGCTCTGGGCTGTGCTCAGGGTACCATATGAGTAGCCATGGATCAAACCAAGTTTAGGAGCATGCAGTGCAAATGCCTTACCTGCTGTACTCTCTCTCAATTCCCCTTCCACACACATTTTATGTATTTTTTATTTTTAAATTATTTTTTAATTTTATTGAATCACGTGAGATAGTTACAAGCTTTCATGTTTGGGTTACAATCACACAACGATCCAACACCCATCCCTCCACCAGTGCACATCCTCACCACCAATATCCCTGGAAACCCCCCCTTTCCCACCCTCCCCTTGCCTCCATGGCACCCATGATTCCCCATAATCACTCTCTACTTTTGGGCATTATGGTTTGCAATACAGACCCTGAGAGGTCATCATGTTTGGTCCATTATCTACTTTCGGCACACATCTTCCATCCCTGATTCTTCCAGCCATCTTTTTCTTTGTGATTCTTTCTCTATTCCAGCTGCCTTGTCCCCTTTGCTCATGAGGCAGGCTTCCAGCTATGGAGCAATCTATCTGTCCCGTCCACACACATTTTAATGGGACTCATCTAGTCTTATTTTACTTCCCACAGTTTTCCATTTAATATTGAACCGGGGGATTGGAGTCCAGTGGGTAGGGTACTTTCCTTGTGTGTAGTTGACTCTGGTTTGATCTGAGGTGCTCCAGTGGTCCTGAGATAGCTAGGAATTATCTGTGAGCACAGAGCCAGGAATATTTCCTGAGCAGTGCCTGGTGTGGTCCAAAATAAAAAAACAAACAAAATATATTGAATCGGAGTACCCCAGGAGATCATTCATTTCCTCCTATTTTATATCTCAATGAAATGCTGGCAGTGACGGAGCTTGACTGAGAGCTGCAGAGAGAGGATTGGAAACCACCATCGCTGTATTTTCTCTCTCCTCACAGCCCATCTCACAGCATGGATCCACAGAACCTTACACGACACCCTGAGTTTTTCCTTCTGGGACTGTCAGAGGACCCTGAATTGCAGATCTACATATTCGGGCTCTTCCTGTCCATGTACCTGATCACCGTGCTGGGGAACCTGCTCATCATCCTGGCCGTCAGCTCAGACCCCCACCTCCACACGCCCATGTACTTCTTCCTGTCCAACCTGTCCTTGGTGGACATCTGCTTCACCTCCACCACCGTCCCCAAGATGCTGCAGAACATCCAGACACACAGCAAGGCCATCAGCTACGCAGGCTGCCTCACCCAGATGTACTTTTTTATCCTCTTCACGGGTCTGGATGATTTCATCCTGGCCGTGATGGCCTATGACCGCTTTGTGGCCATCTGCCATCCCCTGCACTACCCGGTCATCATGAACCCCCGGCTGTGTGGGCTGCTGGTCCTGGTGTCTTGGGTCATCAGTCACCTGCATTCTTTGTTAGAAATCTTAATGGTCTTGCGTCTGTCTTTCTACATGCACTTAGAAATCCCCCACTTTTTCTGTGAACTCAAACAAATAGTGCAGTTGGCCCGTTCAGACACTTTTCTGAATAACCTGGTGATGTACTCTGTGGCTGTGATGCTGGTGGGTGGACCCCTGGGTGGCATCCTTTACTCCTACTCTAAGATCGTCTCCTCCGTCCGCAGAATCTCCTCGGCTCAGGGCAAGTTTAAAGCCTTTTCCACCTGTGCGTCTCACCTCTCCGTGGTTTCCTTGTTTTATTTTACGCTCCTCGGCGTGTACCTGAGCTCTGCTGTGACCCAGAGCTCTCAGTCCAGTGCCATCCCCTCGGTGATGTACACGGTGGTCACCCCCATGCTGAACCCGTTCATCTACAGTCTCCGGAACAAAGACCTCATGGGGGCTCTGAAAAGACTTTTTCACAGAACTGCTACAAAGGGTCTAGTGGTTCAGGACTGAAGAATTTGTCTTTGATTGTAACTTCAGAGTTTCGGGTTCTGGAATGATGACCAGATTGTGGTATCCCCACGCCCTTCTTCTGGGTAGCTCTTTAGTTGTTGTGGTTTTGGCCTACCCCAGGTTGTGCTAGGGCTGACTCCTGGCTCTGTGCTCAGAGAGCACTCCTTGAGGGCTCTGGGGACCATATGAACCTGTATCAGCTAGAGTTGAACTGGACCGTGTTTTGTGATCTCTCTGATGTCCATGTTCCTTCTGTAATCATTTTCCTTCTTTCATCAATTTGCTCTCCTGGCATTCTCAATTCTTATGTGACTTCATTTTTTGTTTTTGTGTTTGGGTCACATCCCCTAATAATGCTTAGGGCTTAGTCTGGCTCTGCTGTGAGGAATCACTCCTGGTGGTTCCTGGGTGATATGGGATGCCTGTGATTGAACCTAGCTTAGCTGTATGCAAGGTAAGCTTCTTACCTGCTGTACTAATCACACTAACCCTCCAACCGCAAGCATTTCTTAAGAACAATTTCTCTTAAAGCACTGGAGTGATACAGAGGGTAGGGTGCTTGCCTAGCATGCAGCCAACCTGGGTTTGACCCATGATACAGCATATGCACCCCTGAGTCTTGCCGGGAATAATTCTTTTGTGTAAGCTAGGAATAAGTCCTGAGAATCACTGAGTGTGGCCCAGAAACAAAACAAAATAAAATAAATCAAAGAAGAAGAAAGAGGAGGAGGAGGAGAAGGAAAAGGAAAAGGAGGAGGAGGAGGAGGAGGAGGAGGAGGAGGAGGAGGAGGAAAATGATTTATCTTGAATGATATGTGAGACCATGCTATTAGTTATTTTTGGGGGGGAGGGGCGCACAACTGGATTAGCTCTGGGGCTACTTCTGGCTTTGCACTCAAGGATAACTTTAGGTCTACGGGACCCTATGGGGGGCTGGGGATGGGAGTTCGTCAGTCATGCACAAGGTAAGCACCCTCCCTGCTGTACTGTCTCTCTAGTTTCATTTTCACTAGCAGTCATGAGTTTACTACTAATAGGAAGCACATTGCTTTTGGGAGCAAGAAATATTTGTATGTTGAGAACAGAGGAAGATTTGAGATTATTGTCACTTTTATGTCCTTCCTTGCTTCATATATCACACAACTGTTCTTCTCAATGTTATTATGTGGAAGTATATGGCTTCATGTTCATCTGGAGGGCTGTGTGTGTGTGCATGTGCGTGTGTGTGTGTGTGTGTGTGTGTGTGTGTGTGCGCGCGCGCATGTGCTCGTGCCTATATGTGCTGATGCTGTATTTAGCTACTTTTATTTCATGAGCTTCCTGTTTCTGTGGTTGGTCAAACACAGCCCACCCATTTTGTTCTTTGTTTTTACTTTTGGGTCACACTTGGAGGTGCTCGAATATTTCCTCCTGGCCTGAAGTCAGATATTTCTCTTGATGGGGGTTGGGGGACCATCAGGATAGGCAGTACTAGAAAGGAACCCAGTCAGCTTCATGCATGGCAAATGCTCTACCTGCTGTGGTCTCTCTCCATTTTGCTACTTTACTGCCGGCCACATGGAGCTACCTGGTACCCAGGGCTGCTCTGCAGACCAGGATGTACCATGGAAACACTAGGAGAAACTTTACGGAAAGGCAGTTCTCATCAGAAACTGGGGTACCAGAATGAATATTGATGTGTAATTTTCTGGTGACTCATCTCCATTTTAAAGTTGGAGAAAGATATTGGTTTTTGTTTTCTTTGGGTTATGCCAGAGATGCTGAAGGATTCCTCCTGACTTTGCATCAGATATTACTCCTGACAGGGATTAGGGAAAACTGTGGAGTGCCAGGGATGGACCTTGGGTACACTGCATGTAGGATAAGTGCCCTACGTGCTGTATCTTCTGTCTGGCCCCAAATATGACCCATTCTATATTCATGTGTGTTTCTTTCATTTCAAATTTGCGAAGATTTTTGGCCACAAGAAGGCGTGAACTCATGTGAAGGTGATTTCTGAGTTGATTTGGGATGATGCCACAAACTTATTCTCTGATTCTATCAACACGCTCTATGTGATGTATGGATTTACATAGGACAGACTTATTTTGTCGACAAATTTTGTTTCACATCTATATTTGTGAGGAACGAGGCCCTGAACCAGATGAACGCTGACCAACTTACGGGAACTAACTTGCCTTTCCTAGATTAAGAACTAGTTTTTCTTTCTTAGATCTTGACTCGTTTTTCTCAGATCCTTTTTACCGGAACCCCATGCTCTTAGAACGACTTGTTCTTCTCCTTGAGGCCCAGCACCCCGGATGCAAGTGTCCCAAATGATTGATGACATGGGACACGGGTGGTCAGGGGAGATTGCCTATGCTTCACTGCCTTAACTTGTTTGCCCGCTTAAATGCAAATGCTGACCTTTGAATCTATGGGTTGAGAGACTGCATGGCTTTGAAATCGTTTAAATCCATTGATTAGATATGTATGCTGTGTTTAAACTGATTGGGCAAGGCGCAGAGAGCACCAGTGAAAGACCTATAAAAGGGTGGAAAATCAACCACTCGGGGTCTTGCTCGGAATCCTGGTCCTGCGTGACCTAGGTGGAGCTTGAACCTAGAACAATAAACCTCGTTTGTCCATTGCATTCTCGGAATAGTTTCTTTGCACCGTTTGTGGAGATCAAGAACTGTGTCCTAACAATATTCATTCAGGAGATGAAGATTGAGATGATGGAGATTTGTTGGATAACATTGGCCAGTCCTTTCTCCTCCACAGGAAGGAGCTTAGGTTTACTGAGTAACACTCATCACAGTGCTCCCGAGGCACTGTCATTCATCTTTAATTTCTCGTTTGTGCTCTGCTTCCCCTATCTGTTAACCACTCATTTCCTCTCATCAGAACCTGTGACCTATAAAATCGGATTCTTCAGAGATCTCTGGATTTTGCATTTGTAAGTGAAATATTTCTTTTCCGTTTTTCTTATGCCCCTCAGATAGTTTACTTTAGAGCAATGTCCTTTTTGTATAGACACAGGAGGACAGTTCATGCTATGCTTTTGTAATTTGGGAGTTAATTGACTCTGAATAACATTTGCTCCTCGGTATCTGTCGTATTTACTCTACTTAAGCCTCAGATGCCGTTAGTTCGGAGCATCTCAAAAGCAGGATCCCGATGGAGGGTCTGGATGGACCCAGGGCAAGCTGTAAGCTACTTTGGCATTGGAACTGGGACTGGCCAAGTGCCATAAAACTTATAAATTAAGAGCACGGCTGTGGACAAATTTTGTCATGACCCAAAGAGAAGTGATGAGCAAGGACCCTGCTGGGGTTAGGAAGGACTAATCTGGCCTGAAGACTGTAGTCTGGGTTCTATAGTGAGATGTTCCCAGGAGACCCTCCCTAACAGCTTAATTATCTCTTACTGTGTCCATACAAAATGATTAGAAAGATTATTAAGAAGTACATCTTAAAAATTAAAAAAAAATTTAATGAATCACTCTGATATGCAGTTACAGACTTACAAACTGTAGGATGACATTGGTGTGTCCTTCCTCCCTTGCCACAAGGAATTCAGGTTTGTTAAAGTGCTCCTGAGGCACTTCCATTCCATTGTGTTTTTCTGTAAACTCTTCCCTATGCTCTCCTCCCCAATCAGTTACTCAGCTTTCCCCCCTAATTAGACTATGTTAACCTGTAAGGTCAGATTCCTCAGAAATCTATGATTTTATATGTGTGAGTGAAATATTGTCTTTCTCCTCTCCTTATGTCTTATGAAGAGTTTACGTTAAAGCAATGTCCTTTTTGTATAGATACAGGAAGACAATTAATATTATGCTTTTGTAACTTAGGATTTAATTGGCTTTGAATATTATTCACTCCTGGGCATCTGCTTTCTCGACTTAGCCTCAGTTGCCCTTAGTTCCTAGCACCCCAAAAGTCGGGTCCCGACGAGGGACCGAATGGACCCAGGGCAAAATGTGAGCTATCTGGCATCGAAATGGGCCAGACCAAAGTGCTACGATTCTTAACTCTAAGCTAAGAGCTTGATCATGGACAGACGCTGTCGTGATCCAAAAGTAATAACGAGACTAGGACCCTGCTAGAGATAGGAAAGACTATCTGGCCTGAGCACTGTAGTCTGAGATCGAGATGGCCCTAGGAGAGCAGTTCTATAAGCTTAATGTATCTCTTACTGTGTCCATACAAAAAGATTAATATTATGAATGCTTATATGTTTGTTGGACAAGGAGAGGAGAAACACACCCAGGGGAATCCGTTCTGGGGGGGGCGGGGTTGTCCTGCTGAGAGAGTATCTGTCCTCGAAGAAGTACCCCCTGAAGGAAAGAACTTTACCCCTATTGATTGTGACCACACCTATGTGTAAGCCCAACCCCTCATGTTTTGGGATTTAACTAGACTGTAAGAGTGGGCTGTGGGATCCAGACTGCAGAAGGAGAAGGAGAAAGGAGATCCAGATCCAGATTCCAGAGCCAGAAGGAGAATGAAGGGGGATTGAGAAGGAGAATGAAGTAGCATGGGGGAGGAAGAAGCAGGAGGAGAATCAAAGGAGAATATAATTGGGAATGGAATAAACTGCAACTAAGAACAACCAGCCTGGCCCTTGTTTCCTTCCTTTGCCTGCCCATCGCCATCCACCTTCCCCTGGGTGAGGGAAGCGGCGTGAGACTACCGAACGTGGGCAGCGGGAGAGATAGACTGCAGCTGTTTCTTTGAGTTTACACAACAAACTTTCATGATTCTGTTTCAGTAATAAAATGATCGCGTACCCATCCCTCCATCTGTGTATATTTTCCTCCACCATTGTTTCCAGTATATCCCTCCAGCCACTCTCACCCCATGCCTCTCCTCCCCCTGCCTCTGTGGCAGGCACATTCCCTTTTACTCTCTCTCTCCTTTTGGGTTTTATGGTTTGCAATGCAGGTGGTAAGTGGCCATCATGTTTGGTCTACAGTCTACTTTCAGCACGCATCTCCCATCCCAAGCTTGCCCTCCAAGCATCATACACTTAGTGGCCCCTTCTCTATCCCAGCTGCCTTTTCCCCCAGCATGTGAGGCCCACGTCTAAGCTATGGAGAGATCCTCCTCCTGGCCCTTATCTCTCTTATCCTTGGGTGTTAGTCTCCCATTCTGTTCAGATGATTGTTGATGGACTAAGAAAGGAGAAGTACAGCCTGAGATGAAATTCTGCCCTTGAGAAGTTCTCCTAGCAGGATGAGATCTTTGTCTTAGAAGAAGCTTCCTCGGAAGGAAGGGTTTTTATATGTTGATTGTGCTAACTGACCAATGTATAATTGCTACCCCAACCTTTCCTGATTGGCTATGTAGCTAAGGCTGTGAGTGGCCAAAAAGTGGGGATATGGGCAGTGGGTGAGACTGCATGGAAGAAGAGGAAGGCTAGATTGGAATAAATGACTCTTTACTGAGCACTTTTTTGAATTTTTAAAAAATTTTTATTAGTGAAACACCATGAGGTACAGTTGTAGACTTACAAATTTTTGTGCTTGGGTTTCAGTTATACAATGATCGAGTACCCATCTCTCCACCAGTGTGCATTTTCCACCACCACTGATCCCATTATCCCTCCCACCCCCATACTCTGCCTCTGTGGTAGGCATTGGCATTCCTTTTTGTTCTCTCTCTCCTTTTGGGTGCTGTGGTTTGCAAAAGAGGCATTGAGTGGCAATCATATTCGGTCTGTAGTCTACCTTCAGCATGCATCTCCCATCCTGGGAGGATCCTCCCAGCACCCTTTATTTGGTGCTCCTTTTTCCCCTAACGACTCACTCACTTTTGAACACACACAGCTGCCTTTTCCCCTAAGGACTCACACACTTTTGAACGACGATCTCGACCATCCTGTTGTTCGTCGATTGCCTTGAGCAGGCCCCAGTAACGTCTCCTTCGTCCTAGCCCTGAGATTTTTTAAAAAGTGCCATATTCCAGGCTCTTTCAGGGTTAGGAGAATGAGACCCATCATTGTTACTGATATTTGGCATATTGGGTACGCCCCGGGGAGTTTTCCAGACTCTGCCGTGTGGAGAGGTTACATTCGGTAGCCTGCCAGTTTGTCCAAAGTAGGAATGAGATAATAAGATGTCGGGTGGCCGTGAATGCGGCCATGCAGTTCCGGGAGCTGGGTTTTATAGTCTCTTGGTCTTGGCCGTTGATGGGATTACACGGCGCCAGGGGGCCAGGTGGTAGGTGTGACCCCTGCCTACTGGAATTTGGAGGATCTGGGTGGAGGATGCTCAGCCCCGATCCGAGTAGCCTTGGAAATCTCAGCCCCAGGACCCGCATGCCTTTGTTCACACTTTGTCACTCTTTTGAACACACACAGATATTGGCCCCTAGTTGATTTTTCTGTGTAATGCTCATCTGGTAACATTAGGAGAATGATATGATGGCTTTGTGTTTTGAGCTCAAGAATATTCCGTCCTTGGGGCCAGAGCGATAGTACAGTGGGTAGGGTGCTTGCCGACCCAGGTTCAATTCCTGGCATCCCAAAAGGTCCTCCATGTACCATCAGGAGTAATTCCCTGAGTGCAGAGCCAGGAGTAACCCTTGAGCATCGCTGGGTGTGACCCAAAATGCTAAAAAAAAAAAAGGAGAATGTTCCATCCTTATCAACTACATTGCTATATATGAGAACTGTTGTTAGCAGAGTCTCCTGCCTCCGTGCCTGGCTGTCCTCGTCGGGACCCCTTGGAGGGGAGCGGGTTCCCTCCCTGCCCCGACCAGGGCTCCGGCAGCCGAAGACCTCCTGAACCAGCCACCACCATGCTGAGACCACTCTCTACACGCAGGAAGGTACCAGCAGAAGAACAAAGGCACGCAAGTCCCGGGGCTGAGATCTCCAAGCCTGCTCGGATCGGGGCTGAGCATCCCCTACCCAGATCCTCCACATTCCAGTAGGCAGGGGTCACACCCACCAACTGACCCCCTGGCGCCGTGTAATCCCATCAACGGCCAAGACCAAGAGACTATAATACCCAGCTCCCGAACGTGCGTGGCTGCATTTGCGGCCCCGAGACATCTTATTATCTCATCCTTACTTTTGACAAACTGGCAGGCTACTGAATGTAACCTGCCCACACGGCAGAGTCTGGCAAACTCCCCGTGGCGTACCTAATATGCCAAATATCAGTAACAATGATGGGTCTCATTCTCCTAACCCTGAAAGAGCCTTGAATATGGCACTTTTTAAAAAAATCTCAGGGCTAGGATGAAGGAGACGTTACTGGGGCTTGCTGGAGACAATCGATGAACAACAGGATGGTAATGATCGTGATCGTTGTTAGCATTTGATCTTTTATTTATTTTATTTTCTTGGCCACCCCTGGCTATGCTCAGAGGTTCATCCTGGCTCTGCAAATAGGAACCATGCCTGGCGGTGCTCAGGAGAACCTAAGGGATACCAGGGCTCGAACCCAGGTGGGTTGCATCTATACAAATGTCCTCTCGTTCTGGTCCCCACCACTGAGAGTTAACAAAAGACATCCAGCAGAACTCACCCCTGATGCGACCTCTCCAGGTCACATTTGGAGACAATTTTTTAAATTGAATCACAGTGAGATACACAATTACAAGGTTGTTCATGACTGAATTTCAGTCATACAATGTTCCAGCACCTCTGTCTTCACCTGTGTAGTAATTTCCCACCACCAATGTCCCCTGTTTCCCTCTCACCTCCTTCACCCATCCGGTTCCGCCTGCCTCTATGACAGGCACTTTTCCCCTCTCTCTCTCTCTCTCTCTCTCTCTCTCTCTCTCTCTCTCTTTCTCTCTCTCTCCCCTTTTGGGCACTGTGTTTTGCAATATTGATACTGAAAGTTTATCAAGAATACGACTTTCCTACTTTATTTATTTATTTATTTTTATCTATTTTTACTTTTTTTTGGGTTACACCCTGCAATGCACAGGGGCCATTCCTGGCTCTGCACTCAGGAATTACTCCTGGCGGCGCTCAGGGGACCATATGGGATGCTGGGAATCGAACTCAGGTCGGCCGCATGCAAGGCAAACGCCCTACCCGCTGTGCTATTACTCCAGTCCCCCCTTTCCTACTTTTGACCCTCAGCTCTTGTCCAGTGTGATCATTTCCAGCTGTTATTGTCATGCTGGTCTCTTCTCTATCTTACCTATGCTCAGCCCCATACACACTTCTGGTTAGTTCCAACCATTGACCAATCCTAGTAACCCTTGTTTTCCTTTGTCATGGATATTCTTCTTCTTCTACGATATATATGTATGTATATATATTTATAGACTGCAAATGAATGTAGTCATTCTCTATCTGTCTCTTTCCTGAGGACTCATTTCACTCAGCCTGATACTCCTCCATGTTCATCCAAAAATACATTTATTTTTATTTAAACACCATGATTTATAGTTTTTCATAATACATTTGTCTCAGGCATTAAGTGTTCCAATACGACCAGTGTGACCTTCTATCCACCAATGTCCCCAGTTTCTCCCCCAACGCCAACCTGATCCCTTAGGCACCTGACACATCTACTTTATACTGTTTGCTCCTACGAGATGAAAGAAATTGCAAATTGAAAGTAAATTGAAAATAAATCAGTAAAATCCAATTTGTGATAGCTCTATGATTTTAACCTATGAATACAAAGAAATTCAAACCATGAAATAAAATATAATAAAATATATCCATTCTCATTTAGATAAGTAAGCTTTCAGCTCTGGAATTTAAAGTATATTGCATTCAATTTTATTTTGTGCTTGGTTCTCATTATGGGAGTAATCATGCTTTACCTGTCATTAATAAAACTTAAAAAATTTCCGTACTAATATATTTTGGAGTTTACATGAAATAGATAAGGTCTACAATATGTAAATCTCCCCTACACTTTATATGAACACCGAGGTTGACAAAGTTGTTCATGATGATTTTTTTCACTTTTTATTTATTTCTTTAATTTTTTATTCATGATGATTTGTTACAGGCATTCAATATCCCAACATCAATTCCACACCACTGTCACTTCCCTCCACCATTGTCTCCAATTTTCCAAGCACCCCTCAAGCCTGCTTCCATAGCAGGCCCATGAGAATTTATTTTAGATTGCTTATTACTTGGCTGGAGTGGTAATACAGCGGGTAGGGCGTTTGACTTGCACACTGCTGATTCGGGTTCGATCCCTGCCATCCCATATGGTGAGCACCACCAGGAGTAATTCCTGAGTGCAGAGCCAGGAGTGATTCCTGAGAATCACGGGGTGTGATCAAAAAAGCAAAAAAAAAGAAAAAAGAGACAGCATTTTACCAATACATTGCTAATGGAGTGATTAAAAAATAAACTCCTGAGTTTGAGAACTCTTACGCACAAGGACGTGAGACAGTGTTGTGAGAGGCAGGAGAGTTGAGAGTTGAGAGTTGATGGGGACAAAGTGGAAAGCGCAGATTTTGCATCACTCCCAAGATGCTCTCCAGGGAAGCTTGGGCAATTTTTCCATTATTTCTGTCCAGCCAGCATCCTCCCCCAGGGAAATCCTGTGCAGGGCGGGGGAGCCCGTGCTAATGAGTGGCTCCGAGGCTAGAATACCTGCCCTGATCTGGACCATTGGCCAGAGCAGCCTCATGTGTGCCGGGAGACATTCGCTGCTTCTGGAATCCTGACTCTGGTTCTGGGAAGGATGCTTTACCCCAGCCTGCTGGCTCGTGTGGGGACCGAGACCCAGCCCCAATTCAGAATTCTGGGGACAGGCTCACTCTGACACAAAGTTCTGCCTCGCAGGGACTCCAAGGTGAGTCTTCCCTCTCAGTGGACACTCTCTGATTGTCAAGCAAGGAGCCTGCAAGCATTGAGCTATTGCCAGTGAGAACCATACAGCCAAATTTTGTGCCCAGAAGCCTGTGTGGTTGTCATAGAAAAATGAAAAGTTTTCAACAGAATGTGGGCAGTATAGAAAACAATCAGTAGAGGGATGGATGCTGACATGAGAGTGAAAAATTGTTTTAGACAATGAGATGTACTTAGCTCTATGTTGATTGCAAAGCTCCCCAACAGGCGTGTTGATTGCCAATTTGCCCGAGCGGGCCCAGTAACATCTCCACTGTGAGACTTGTTGTTACTGTGTTTGGCATATCAAATACGTCACGGGTAGCATGCCAGGCTTTGCCATGCGGGCGAGATACTCTCCGGAGCTTGCTGGGCTCTCCGAGGGGGGTGGAGGAATGGAACCCGGGTCGACCTGGCAAGCAGTGTACAAGGCAAACGCCCTATCACTGTGCTATCACTCCAGCCAGGTTGATTGCCAATAGCAATTTTAAAAAATTCATTTGTATTAAAACACCATGAATCACAGAGCTTTCCATTATAGAGTTTTTTCAGGCATTTGGATTCCAACACTGTCAGTGTGTCCTTCTCTCACCAATGCCCCTGTTTTTCCTCCATCCCCAACCTGCCCCTTTAGGTACACAAAAAATTGATTTTATATTACTGGCTCCAACAAAACTTTTAGAAATGGCAAACAGAATGACCGGAGGCCAATATCATTTTGTCACCTCCATTTATAAGATCTCAGTGTCTTTTCTTTCACTCTGCATTTCTCTTTTCTCTTTGTGGGGGAGGGGCATGTGATTCTCAGGTTTAACTCCTGGCTCTGCACTCTGGAATCCCTTTTGGTGCGGGGTTCTACGACCATACGGGGTTCCAAGGACTGAACTCATCTCAGCCCAATGCATGGCACATATCTTGCCCTTTGTTACAATCTCCCTGGGCTCCTGTTCTATGTGTAATTCTGTGAAAAAAAAATAAATGAATAGGACTGGAGAGGAAGAGACAGAGCACATGTCAATCCTTATAAATTTCCCCTTCACGTTTCATGTCTTAGGGTCATTAGTGGTTTCTTTGCAGTATTTGTCATTAGTTCATTGCTAAAAGTCGCATTATCCCCACATTCTCTGAAGCTTTTCATTGTTATCCTTGTACTAAACATCACCATGAGGTTCCAGAGGCATCGCTGAAGCCATACACTCTCATAGAAGAGGACATTTGGAGGCTGTGGATTACTTTACCCACATTTTTCCCCCTCTGTTCTAGGTCTAGAACTGTCAGTGCTTTGGTGTTACTCCTGGCTCTGCACTCAGAAGACTCCAGGTTGTGCTCAGGGTATATGATCAAACCAAGTTTAGGAATGAGCGGGGTTAATACCTTACCTGCTCTATTAACTCTCCAGTCCCCTTCCACACACATTTTAATGGAGCTCATCTTGCCTTATTTTATTTCCCAGAATTTTCCATTTAATATTGAACTGGGGGACCAGAGTCCAGCGGATAGGGTGCTTTTCTTCTATGCCGCTGACATGAGTTTGATCCGAGGTGCCATAGTGGTCCTGAACCAGCAGCAATATCCTTGAGCACAGAAACAGGAGTATGTCCTGACCATTGTCTGGTAGGACCCAAAATAAAGAACAAAAACTATTGAATCTGTAGATCCCAGGATATCATTCATTTACTCCTTACTTTATGTCTTAATGAAAGGCCGGCAGTGTCGGAGCATGGCTGAGAGCTGCAGAGAGAGAATTGGAAACCACCATCGCTGGTCTCACACATGGATCCACAGAACCTTACACGGCTCCCCGAGTTTTTCCTCTTGGGACTGTCAGAGGATCCTGAACTGCAGATCTACATCTTTGGGCTCTTCCTGTCCATGTACCTGATCACCGTGCTGGGGAACCTGCTCATCATCCTGGCCGTCAGCTCAGACCCCCACCTCCACACGCCCATGTACTTCTTCCTGTCCAACCTGTCCTTTGTGGACATCTGCTTCAGCTCCACCACCGTCCCCAAGATGCTGGTGAACATCCAGACACACAGCAAGGCCATCACCTATGAAGGCTGCATTGCCCAGATATACTTTTTCGTTGCCTTCATAAGTCTGGACGATTTCATCCTGTCGGTGATGGCCTATGACCGCTTTGTGGCTATCTGCCACCCCCTGCATTACACGGTCATCATGAACTTCCGGCTATGTGGGCTGCTGGTCCTGGTGTCCTGGGTAGTCAGTCACCTGCATTCTTTGTTACAGAGTTTAATGGTCTTACGTCTGTCCTTCTGCCCACACTTGGAAATCCCCCACTTTTTCTGTGATCTCAAACAGATGGTGCAGTTGGCTTGTTCAGACACGCTTGTGAACAACATAGTGCTTTACAGCTTATCTGTGCTATTGGCGGGTGGTCCTCTCTTTGGCATCCTTTACTCCTACTGTAAGATCGTCTCCTCCATCTGGAAAATCTCCTCAGCCCAGGGGAAGTTTAAAGCCTTTTCCACCTGCGCGTCTCACCTCTCTGTGGTCTCCTTGTTCTATGTCACATCCCTAGGTGTGTACCTGAGCTCTGCTGGCGCCCATGGCTCACACTCCAATTCAATCCCCTCGGTGATGTACACGGTGGTCACCCCCATGCTGAACCCCTTCATCTACAGCCTCAGGAACAAAGACCTCATGGGGGCTCTGAGAAGACTTTTCCAAGGAACTGCTACAAAGGGTCTAGTAGCTCGGGACTGAGGAATTTGTCCTTGATTACAGCTTCAGAGTTTCAGGTTCTGGAATGATGACCAGATTGTGGGATTTCCGGTGTTTTTTCTGGATAGTTCTTTAGTTGTTGTGATATTGGTCTTCCCAAGGTTGTGGTTTAGGTTTGATTTCTGGCTCTATTCTCTGGGAGCACTCCTTGAGGGCTCTGAGTATCATATGGAAGGCTGGGCACTCAACCTGCATCAGCTAGAGTTAAAATGGACTACGTTTTGTGGTTTCTCTGATGTCAACATTTCTTCCGCAACCATTTTCTTTCCTTCATCTCTTTGTTCTCCACCTAGCATTCTCAATTTTTTTGTGACTTCATTTTTTTGCTCTGTACTTGGTCCTGAACGTTTAGGGCTTAGTCCTGGATTTGCTCGGAGGAATCAGTCCTGGAGGTTCTTGGGTGATTGAACCTAGCGTAGTTGTGTGCAAGAGAAGCTCCTTACCTGCTGTACTAATCTCTCTAAACAGAAAAATTTCTTTTTCTTTTTCTTTTTGTTGGAGATCTTTTGGTGCTACTCAAGCAGATTGAAGAACAACGGGAGGACAGTGCTACAGTGCTTTATTTTTATTAGTGATACACCATGAGGTACACTTGTAGACTTACAAACTTTCGTGCTTGCATTTCAGTTATACAATGATCGGGTAACCATCCCTCCACCACTAGTGATCCCAATATTTTCCCACCGCCCTCCCCATCCCCCCACCCAGCCTCTGTGGCAGGGCATTCCCTTTTGCTCTCTCTCCTTTTGGGTGTTGTGGCTCGCAATAGAGGTATTGAATAGCTATCGTCAAACACAGACATTTCATAAGCATATGTTTACTAACACCCATCCCAGTGCTCCCAAGACACTCCTTTTCATCTGTCACTTCTCTTTTTTGCTCTGCTTCCCCTATCTGTTGACCACTCATTTCCCCTTACAGAATCTGTGACCTATAAAGTCGGATTTTTCAGAGGTCTCTGGATTTTGTCTTTGTAAGTGAAATATTGCTTTTATGTTTTGCTTATGTCCTTTGCATAGTCTACTTTAGAGCAATGTCCTTCTGGGTCAGGGCATTTGCTCAGGACACAGGAAGACAGTTCATGCTATGTTTTTGTAAGTTGGGAGTTAATTGACTCCGAATAATAGTTACTCCTGGCCATATCTCATATTAACTCGACTTAAGCCTCAGTTGTCCTTGGTTCCAGCACCTTCAAAGCAGGGTCGTGACAGAGGGACTGGATGCACCCAGGTCAAGCTGTAAGCTACTCTGGCATTTGTACGGGACTGGCCAAGTACCATAAAACTTATAAATTCAGAGAATGGCTGTGGACAAATTCTGTCATGACCCAAAGAGAAGTGACTGGACAAGGACCCTGCTGGGGTTAGGAAGGACTAACCTGGCCTGCGGACTGTAGTCTGGGATTTATAAGCGAGATGTCCCCAGGAGAGTCACCCTATAGTCTTAATTATCTCTTATTGTGTCCATACAAAATGACTGGAAAGATTATTAAGAAGTAAATTTAAAATGATTGTTTATGGACTAAGGAAAGGAGATATATGCCCTTAGATGAAATTTGGTCTTTTTGACCTCCTAGCAGGGTGAGATCTTTGTCTTAGAAGAAACTTCCCTGAAGGAAGGGTTTTTTTATGTTGATTGTGACATCTGACCTATGTATAACTGCTACTCACAATCCTTCATGATTGGCTGTCAGACTGGACAAAAAGAGGGGATATGAGAAGTGGATGAGACTGGAAAGGAAGAAGAGGAAGGTGAGATTGGAATAAACTTCATTGATCAGCAACCTGCCTGGCTCTCGTTTCCTCCTTCTTTCATTCATCTCTGTCAGCATCTGGGGTGGGAAAGTGGCCTGACCACAGAACGCATGCGACGAGCACATTTGAACACACACAGATATTGACCCCTAGTTGGCTTTTTTGTGTACTGGCCATAGTTAGTAACATTAGTACAATGGTACGATGGCTTTGGGCTTAGAGCTCAAGAATATTCTGTTCTCATTAACTGCATTGGAGAGTTTGAAAACTGTTGTTTGCGTTGGATCTTTCATTTGTTTTATTTCTTGGTCATCCCTGGTGATACTCAGGGGTTCCTCCTGGCTCTGCACTCAGGAATCACTCCTGGCAGTGCTGTAGATACTCTAAGGGATGCCAGGGCTTGAACCCACATGGGTTGTATGAAGGCAAACGCCCTCCCTGCTGTCCTCTCGTTCTGGCCCCTACCACTGAGAGTTAACAAAACACATCCAGCAGAATTCACCCCTGATGCGACCTGTCCAGGTCACCTTTGGAGACAGTCACTTTTTTTTTTTAAATTGAGTCACAGTGAGAAACACAGCTACAAGGTTTTCATGACTGAGTTTCAGTCATGCAGTGTTCCAGCACCTTTCTTTTATTTATTTATCTGTCTTTCAATTTTATTGAATCACCGTGAGATCATTACAAGCTTTCATGTTTGGGTTACAATCACACAATGATCAAACACCAAACCCTCAACCAGTGCACATTCCCCAGCACCAATATCCCTGGTATTCCCCCCGTCCTTTTCCCACCCTCCCCCTGCCTCCATGGCAAACAGATTTCCCCATATTCTCTGTCTACTTTTGGGCACTGTTTTGCTATATAGCTACTTAGAAGCCATCGTGTTTGGTCCTTTATCTACTTTCTGCACACATCTCCCATCCCAACTGATTCCCCTAGCCATCGTTTTCTTAGTGGTCCCTTCTCTATTCCAGCTGCCTTATCCCCTTTGCTCATGAGGCAGGCTTCCAGCTATGGAGCAATCTACCTGTCCCGTGTATCTACTGTCCTTAGGTGTCAGCCTCCTGTTATGTTGTTTTATGCTCCACAAATGAGTCCAGCACCTTTCCTCACCAGTGTAATTTCCCACCACCAATGTCCCCAGTTTTCCTCTCGCCTCCTTCACCCATCCAGTCCTGCTTGCCTCTGTGACAGGCACTTTTCCTCTCTCTCTTCACCCCCCCCCCCCTCTCACACACACACACATACACACAGCCTCCCTCCTTTTGGGCATTACGGTTTGCAATACAGACAATAAAGGTTATCATCCCCTTACCTACTTGCAACGTACTTGCAACCCTCAGTTCCTGTCCAGAGTAATAATTTCTAGCTATTTGGAGATAGGACCCAGGTCAGCCGCATGCAAAGCAAGTGCCCACCTTGCTGTCCTTATGCTCCAGCACCAGCTCCATTCTATTTTGATTTTGGATGGGAAAATTTGGGAAATATCTCTTTATTATCAGACTCACTGGATCAAACAAAGTTCAGTTATATTTTTTGAGACCAAATTCAGCTTTTGTTTTGTTTTGGGGCCACAAACGGTGATGCTCAGGGGTCACTCTTGGCTGTTCTCAGGAATCATTCCAGGTGGGTCTCTGGAGGACCCTATGAGGGTGCCAGGGATCCAACTCCGGGTCAGCTGCATGCAAGGATAACACCCTCCTTGCTCTCCAAACGCTACGACCTTCTATTTCGTCTTAAAATATAAGTTACAGGGGCTGGAGCAATAGGACAGCAGGTAGGGCGTTTGCCTTGCACACGGCCGACCAGGGTTCGATCCCCAGCATCCCATATAGTCCCCTGAGCACCACCAGGAGTAACTCCTGAGTGCAGAGCCAGGAGTGACCTTTGTGCATTGCTGGGTGTGACCCAAAAAGCCAAAAAAAAAAGGTACAAAATGAAATTTTCATTTTCTTTTCCAGGACAATAGTTATGAGTTGTTCTTCCCTTATGAAAGGAAATGAAGTCGGCAGCCCTGCCTCGGCCAGTATAGACAGATGACCTTGGAACCGTATTTGTTCCAGTGTAAAATTCAGTGTTAGATCATGGAGAGCCGATTGAGAGTCATGGAGGGCCAAGGGAAGATTAGAAGAACTTTATTTTATCGCCATAGGCCAGCGGGTCCTGATGGGCGGAAACTCTCAGCTCCTGAATTTGACCCAGGGATGGAAGTCAGGGCAGTTGAATGGAAGTGAAGAGTCCACCTATGTACTATCTCTCCAGCACTGACTCTTTATTTTTTGGACATGTGGAACCTAATCCAGTAGCCAGGACCCTCAACACTAGAGTTTGGAGAAATACTTTTTTTTTTTTGGGGGGTTTTCGGTATTTTTTTTTCTTTTTTATTAGTGAAACGACATGAGGTACAGTTGTAGATTTACAAATTTTTGTGCTTGGATCTCGGTCATACCACGATCAAATACCCATCCCTCCACCAGTGCCCATTTTCCACCACCAGGATAATATCCCTCCCCCCCATCTTCCCATCCCCCCATCCCCCCCTGCCACTGTGGCAGGGCATTCCCCCCTGTTCTCTCTCTCCTCCTGGGCGCTGTGATCAGCCAAAGAGGCATTGAGTGGCGAACATGTTCAGTCCAGTCTACTTTCAACCTGCATCTCCCCTCCTGGGAGGATCCTCCAAACACCCTCCACTTGGTGTTCCCCTTTCTATCTGAATTGTCCTTTCCCCTAGAATACCCAGCTGGCCTCTAAGTTATGGATTAATTCTCCTGGTGTTGCTCTCAGCTATTCTTGGGTATTAATCTCATAATTTATTATTTTATATCCCCCAGATGAATGCTATCTTTCTATGTCTATCCCTCTCTTTCTGACTCATTTCGCTTAGCATGATACTTTCCATATTGTACCACTTGTATGTAAAGTTCATGACTTCATCTTTTCTAAGAGCCACATAGTACTCCATTGTGTAGATGTACCAAAGTTTCTTTAACCAGTCATCTGTTCTTGGGCACTCAGGTCTCTTCCAGTTTCTGGCTACTGTAAAGAGTGCTGCAATGAACAAACAAGTGCAGATGTCACTTCGGCTACACGTTTTTGCCTCTCTGGGATATATTCCCAGGAGTGGTATCGCTGGGTCAAATGGGAGCTCAATTTCTAATTTTTTGAGGAACGTCCATACTGTTTTCCAGAAGGGCTGAACCAGTGGACATTCCCACCAACAGTGAAGGAGTGTCTCCCTTTCTCGCCACATCCGCGCCAGCAACGGTTGCTTTTGTTCTTTTGAATGTGGGCCAGTCTCTGAGGTGTGAGATGGTATCTCATTGTGGTTTTGATCTGCATCTCCCTGATGATTAATGATGTAGAGCATTTTCTCATGTGCTTTTTTGCCATTCGGATTTCTTCTTTGAGAAAGTTTCTGTTCATTTCATTGCCCCATTTTTTGATGGGGTTGGATGTTTTCTTCTTGTGGAGTTCAACCAGTATTTTGTATATCCTTGATATCAATCCCTTGTCAGATGTGTATTCGGCGAATATTCTTTCCCATTCTGTAGGCTGTCTTTGTATTTTGGTCACTGTTTCTTTGGAGGTACAGAAGCTTCTTAGTTTAAGATAGTCCCATTTATCTATCTCTGTTTTCACTTGCTCAGCCAGTGGCGTGTCATCTTTGAACATACCATTAGCCTCAGTGTCATGGAGGGTTTTGCCAACTTTGTCTTCAATGTATCTTATGGTTTCTGGTCTGATGTTGAGGTCTTTAATCCATTTTGATCTTACCTTTGTACATGGTGTTAGGCAGAGTTCTGAGCCCATTTTTTTGCATGTAGCCGTCCAGTGATGCCAGCACAATTTGTTAAAGAGGCTTTCCTTACTCCACTTCACATTTCTTGCACCTTTATCAAAGATTAGATGATCATATGATTGGGGGGTGATGTCAGTGTATTCAACTCTGTTCCATTGGTCTGCAGTTCTGCCTTTGTTCCAGTACCATGCTGTTTTGATTGTTACCACTTTGTAGTAAAGTTTGAAGTTAGGGAGGTTGATTCCTCCCATTTTCTTTTTCCCCAGAATTGCTTTAGCTATTCGTGGGGGTTTATTGTTCCATATAAATTTCAGGAGTGTTTTCTCCATTTCTTTGAAGAATGTCATGGGTATCCTTATAGGGATTGCATTGAATTTATACAATGCTTTCGGTAGTATTGCCATTTTGACAATGTTAAGTCTCCCGACCCATGAGCAGGGGATATCTTTCCATTTCCTCATGTCCTCTTTTATTTCCTGAAGTAGCGTTTTGTAGTTTTCTTTGTACAGGTCCTTTACTTCCTTAGTTAGGCTGATTCCTAGGTACTTGATTTTCTGGGGCACAATTGTGAACGGGATTGGTTTTTTCATGTAGCTTTCCTCTCTCTCACTGTTTGCATATAGGAAAGCCATGGACTTTTGGGTATTGATTTTATAACCTGCAACTTTACTATACAAGTCTATTGTTTCTAGGAGTTTTTTGGTGGAGGTTATTGGGTTCTCTAAGTATAGTATCATATCATCTGCGAATAGTGAGAGCTTGATTTCTTCCTTTCGTACCTGAATGCCCTTAATGTCTTTTTCTTGCCTAATTGCTATTACAAGTACTTCCAGTACTATATTGAACAGCAGTGGAGAGAGTGGGCATCCTTGTCTCGTCCCTGATCTTAGAGGGAAGGCTCTCAGTTTTTCCCCATTGAGGATGATGCTTGCTGTAGGCTTGTGGTAGATGGCTTTAACTATGTTGAGGAAAGTCCCCTCTATGCCCATTTTGGCTAGGGTTTTCATCATAAAGGGGTGCTGGATCTTGTCAAATGCTTTCTCTGCATCTATTGATATGATCATATGCTTTTTATCTTTTCTTTTGTTGATATGATGGATTATGTTGATTGATTTCCGAATGTTGAACCATCCTTGCATCCCTGGGATGAATCCTACTTGGTCATGGTGTATGATCTTTTTGATGAGTAGTTGGATTCTATTTGCTAGTAGTTTGTTGAGGATCTTTGCATCTGTGTTCATCAGGGATATCGGCCTGTAGTTCTCTTTCTTTGTGTTATCTCTGTCTGCTTTTGGTATCAGTGTGATATTTGCTTCATTGAAACTGTTCGGAAGTGTGTTTGATATTTCAATTTCATGGAAAAGCTTAAAGAGGATTGGGAGTAAGTCTTCTTTAAAGATTTGGAAGAATTCACTGGTGAATCCATCCGGGCCAGGGCTTTTGTGCTTGGGGAGACTTTTTATTACCATTTCAATTTCCTTGATGGTGATAGGTCTGTTCAGGTATTCCAGGTCTTCTTGGTTCAGCCTTGGGAGTCTGTAGGAGTCTAGGAATTTATCCATTTCCTCGAGGTTTTGATGTTCTGTGGCATAAAGCTTTTCAAAGTACTCCCTGAGGATCCTTTGAATTTCTGTAGTTTCTGTTGTAATGACCCCCTTTTCATTTCTGATTCGGTTTATTAGGGTTTTCTCTCTCCCTTTCTTTGTGAGTTTTGCTAGGGGCTTATCGATTTTGTTAATTTTCTCAAAGAACCAGCTCTTGGTTTCATTGATCTTTCGGATTGTTTTCTGGGTTTCCATCTCGTTAATCTCTGCTCTGAGTTTTATTATTTCCTTCCTCCTGTTAGGGTTGTGCTCCTTTTGTTGGTCCTTCTCCAAGTTCTTAAGCTGTGAGGTTAGTTTATTTATGTGGGCTCGCTCCTCCTTCCTGAGGAATGCTTGTAGAGCTATAAACTTTCCTCTTAAGACTGCTTTTGCTGTGTCCCATAGGTTTTGGTAACTGGTGTCCTCATTTTCATTCGTTTCTAGGAATCTTTTGATTTCCTCTTTAATTTCCTGTCTAAGCCACTCGTTGTTTAATAGCGCACTGTTTAATTTCCATGTGTTTAATTTAGTTTTCTGTTTTTGTGTGTGATTTACTTCTAATTTCAGCGCATTATGGTCTGAGAAGATTGTTGATACAATCTCTATCTTCTTAATTTTATGGAGGCATGTTTTGTGGCTCAGCATGTGGTCTATCTTGGAGAACGTTCCATGTACGCTTGAGAAGAATGTGTATTGAGCTTTTTGTGGATGAAGTGTCCTGTATATATCTACTAAGCCCCTTTCTTCCATTGTTTCCCTCAGATGAAGTATGTCCTTGCTAAGCTTGAGTCTGGTTGATCTATCAAGAGGTGACAAAGCGGTGTTGAGGTCTCCCACTAGTATTGTGTTGCTATCGATGTCTTTTTCCAAATCTATGAGTAATTGTTTTAAGTACTTTGCTGGTCTCTCATTAGGTGCATATACATTTATTATTGTAAGTTCTTCCTGTTGTACAGATCCTTTGGTCAATAGGAAATGGCCTTCACTGTCTCTTATGACCTTCTTCACTCTGAAATCGATGTGGTCTGATATTAGGATAGCTACCCCAGCTTTTTTCTGGGAGCTGTTTGCCTGTAGGATTGTTTTCCAGCCTTTGACTCTGAGTCTGTGTTTGCTTTGACTATTGAGATGTGTTTCTTGAAGGCAGCAGAATGTTGGGTTCAATTTTCTAATCCATCCTGCCACTCTATGTCTTTTAATTGGTGCGTTTAGCCCATTGACATTGAGAGAGATTATTGTTATGGGATTTTGTCCCATTGTTCTGTTGAAATTTGGTGTATTTGAGAGGTCTGTCTTGTCTTAAAGTAGCCCATTTAGTTGTACTTGTAACCATGGTTTTGTGTCTATGAAGTTCCTGAGCTGTTGTTTGTCCGTGAAACTGTGTGTTGTTCCTTCTATTATGAATGAGAGTCTCGCTGGGTAAAGTATTTTTGGAGAAGCATTTATTTCATTGAGTTTTTTCACTATGTCCCACCACTGTTTTCGGGCCCTGAGGGTTTCATCAGAAAAATCAGCTGTGAATTTTAAGGATGCTCCTTTGTAAGAGATTTCTTTCTTCGATCTTGCTGCTTTCAGAATTTTGTCTCTGTCTAAGGTTTTGGTCATTTTGATCAGGATGTGTCTTGGGGTATTTTTATTCGGATTTCTTCTAGCCGGTACCCTTCGGGCCTCCTGGATGTGGTCACAAGTTTTCTTCAGCTCTGGAAACGCTGTAGCAATGATTTCTTTGACAGTTTCTTCTTCATCAAGGTTTTCTTCCCGTCCCTCTGGGACTCCAATAATTCTTATGTTACCCCTCTTGGCTTCATCACGATCTTCTCTTGCCATCTGTTCTCGAACTGTGAGTCTCTTTTCCATTTTCTGCTCTTTTCTGACAAGACTCTGAACTTGATCTTCGAGCTCACTGATTCTGTTCTCAGCCGCTGTTACTCTGCTGCTGAGGCCTTCCACTGAGGTTTTCAATTCGGCTACCAGGTTTTTCAGGTCCGACATTTCCGATTGCATAAAAATATGGAATGCTTCACGAATTTGCGTGTCATCCTTGCGCAGGGGCCATGCTAATCTTCTCTGTATCGTTCCAATTTTAGTATATGTGCTGCCGAAGCGAGCACTGGAGAAATACTTTTAAAAAATAAATTTATTTTTATTTATTTTTTTAAATGTTTCCATTTTAATTTTTTTATTTTTTAACTTTATTATTGAATCACCATGAGATAGACCCTTATAAAGCTGTTCATGATTGGATTTCAGTCATGCAGTATTCCGAAATCCATCCCTCCACAGTGTACATTTCCCAGCATCAGTTCCCTCCCATCACCCCCCACCTCCCACCTCCTGCCTGACTCTTTTCTTCTCCCTCCCTCCCTCTCCCCCTTCCTCCCTCCATCTCTCCTTCTCTCTCTCTTTCTCTTCCTCTCTCTCTGTGTCTCTGTCTCTCTCTGTCTCTGTCTCTCTGTCTCTTTCTGTCTCTCTGTCTTTATCGCTCTCTCTTGCTTGGTCCTTTTGGGCACTGCAGTTTTCAATATTGATAATGAAAGGTTATCAAGAATATCCCTTACCTACTTTTAACCCTCAGCTCTTGTCCAGTGTGATCATTCCCAGCTATTATTGTCATACTGGTCTCTTCT
Organism: Sorex fumeus; assembly: GCF_029834395.1. Taxonomy (NCBI): domain Eukaryota; kingdom Metazoa; phylum Chordata; class Mammalia; order Eulipotyphla; family Soricidae; genus Sorex; species Sorex fumeus. The sequence continues at coordinate 39,360,963 of NW_026606076.1, forward strand.
CTATCTTACCTGCCCTCAGACCCATACACACTCGTGGTTAGTTCTAATTATTGGCCAGTACTCCAATAATTATGTATATATCACGATATGTATATATCACGAACGAATGCAATCATTGTTTGTCTGTCCATTCCTTCTGATTCATTTCCCTCAGCATGACACTCTCCATGTTCATCCAAAAAATAAAGTTATTTTTGCTTAAACGACAAGATTTATAGTTTTTTTTATAATGCATTTGTTTCAGGCATTAAGTGTTCCCATACCACCAGTGTGACTTCTCTCCAGCAATGTCCCCAGTTTCTCCCCCAACCCCAGCCTTCCCTCTTAGGCACCTGAAACATTTACTTTATATTATTTGGTCCAACGAGATGAAAGAAATTGCAAATAGAATGATCAGAAAGTAAATCAGTAAAATCCAATTTATGATTGCTCTATGATTTTAACTTATGAAAACAAGCAAATTAAAATATTTAAGAAAATAAAATAAATATATCTATTCTCATTAACATAAGTAAGCTTTAAGCTCTGGAATTTAAAATATATTGCATTCAATTTTATTTTGTGCTTGGCTCTCATTATGGGAATAATCATGATTTACCTGTCATTAATAAAACTTAAAAAAATTTCTGTACTAATATTTTTTTTCAATATTTTATTTTGATTGGTCATAAAATGACAATATTCTAGCACCAGCAGTACAATATAAAACACTCCAATGCCATCAAATTATCAATATTTATACCAAAATTATTGGTCATCACTATTTTCCTACAGTCTATAATTGATTCACATTGTTCTGTGTTAAATATTCCAGGGGGGTGAAAAGAAAGTCTCACAAAATTTTTTTAGTCATTTAAATTTAGTTGATTACAGAAGAATGCCAGAAACCCTCTTAAGTTTAGCTTGATTACGCATGAAATGAATAAAGAAAACTAAATGTATATGTTGCAGAATATCACTTTTTGTGTTAATCTGAAGTATCAATTCAACCACATGACTATTCTTAAATGAACCAGCTGGTATGTCCCCCATGTTTAGCTATTTCCAGCACAATGAACACAAAGGCCAAGAATATGTTGTGCTTAGTTAGTCAGTGTTTTCCAACTGAACTTTCCTCTGTGATGAAACTCTTTATGTTCTGGTGATCCAATATATATGGTAACCTCAAACCACTTGCAGTGATCAACCTCTTGAAATATTTGTACAGTATGTAAGAAACTGATTTTTTAAAAACTGATTTTTTATTTTGATTGAATTTTCATTAATGCAAATCTAAGAATACTATTTTTTAATTTTTAAAATTTAAAAAAATTTTATGTAGGAGTACTGCTATATATTCAGCCACCGATTACTGATTGAATTGGGCATGAACTCCGCCTTAGTTTTTTGTTCATAATTTTATTTATTTATTTATTTATTTATTATTCTTCTTATATTTATTTATTGAATCACTGTGGGAAAAGTTACTAAGCTTTCAGGTTTAAGTCTCGGTCATGCAATGATCAAACACCTTCCCCTTCACCAGTACTCATTTTCACCACCAAGAACCCCAATTTACCCCCCTCCCACCCCTCCCAATGCCTGTGAGGCAGATGATTTCCACCTAACTCTTCTCTACACTGATTACATTCACATTTCGACAAAAGATGCACCATTATTGTTTAGAATTCCCCCCCAACATCAGAATTGCTGAAGAGGCATTGTGAAATACTTTGTTTTCTATAGCTGGTAATGAGAATCATATAATCTTGCATGGCCGCAATAACAGCCTTGCGATTTTGGATTTCTGGCAAAGAGCCAGATAATTACGTGATTGGTTTCTGTGCGTCTGGTGTTATGGCTGTGCCAGAGAGCCCCTCGTGGGGGGCAACTCGTGACCTCGGTAGGGCATGAAGGATGAGCTGGTACCGCCCGCCCCCTCCCATGAGACTGCAGTTGCCCCATCACCACCACTGTCTCATACCTGGCTTTTCAATAAGCTCTGAGGTGGTGGCCTCCTTGATGCTGGGCAGGGAAAAGGCAGGAGGGAGTAACACCCTTTCCCTCCCAGGGAGGCATGGAGCCATAGTTTAATGCATGGTCCATTCACTTTTCTGCCGCAAGCTACCGGGCTCTGGATTAAGCCCTTTTGTCTCTGGAGCCATGGCTATGCCTGAGAGTCGCTCGTGGGGGGAAACTCATGACTTCGGTAGGACGTGAAGGACATGCCAGTACCAGCTCCCTTCCCATGTGACTGCAGTTGCTGCATCCACGGCAGCTCATACCTGGCTTTCCAAGAATCTCTGAGACAGCAGCCACCTTATATGTGGTCCAGATGCATTTCTGCCCAAATTCTCTGGGTTTCGAGATTTGTTTCTGAGTCTCTGGGATCATGGCCGTTAATTAGCTTGATCAGGAGCCAGAGAGGCCGTTTGTAGGCGGCGACTAGGGGTCACGCTGGGATGTGGAGGAAAGGGCTGGTTCCACCCCCATCTATTGAGACGCCGCGTGTCTTGTCTGCAGGCCCAAAACTGACTGTCCAGTAGCCTCTGGAGGATGGTGGTCAGTGGGCTGCCAAGGGGAACAGGCCAAGGCACGAAACCTATTTCCACCTGGATTGGCCCAAAGCCAGTAACCTACTGCAGGAATAGGATGCATTTCTGCCAAAAACCTTTGGGTTCCAAGATTCGTTTCTGAGTCTCTGGGATCATGGCCGTTAAGCTATGCCTCCAATTATATAGCTGAGCCAGAGGTGCTTTGTGGGTGTGTCTCCCACATACCTAACTTTTGGCCATTTACTTTCTTGGTAAAGGCCCTTTGCCCAAACTTTTTGGGGTCTGACCAAAGGCACAGCTGCAATTTTAGGGTATCTGAAAGCCTGTCGGTGCCATCAGGCTGCTGATGAACTCTCCTCACAGGTACAAATTGACTTGCTGCGGGCATCATACCCCCAGTACTAATATATTTTGGAGTTCACATGAAATAGATAAGATCTACAGTATGTAAATCTCGCCTACACGTTATATGAACACCGTGGTTGACAAAGTTGTTCATAATGATTTTTTTCTTTTTATTTCTTTAATTTTTTATTCATGATGATTTGTTACAGGCATTGAATATGCCAACATCAATTCCACACCACTGTCACTTCCCTCCACCATTGTCTCCAATTTTCCAAGCACCCGTCAAGCCTGCCCCCAAGCAGCCCCCCGAGAATTTATTTTAGATTGCTTGTTACTTGGCTGGAGTGATAGTACAGCGCGTAAGGCGTTTGCCTTGCACACGGCTGACCCGGGTTCAATCCCTGCCATCCCATATGGTCCCCTGAGCACGATCAGGAGTCATTCCTGAGTGCAAAGCCAGGAGCAATTCCTAAGCATCACTGGGTATGACTCAAAAAGACAAAAAAAAAAAGATTGCTTGTTACCAATACATTGCTAATGGAGTGATAAAAAAAACAAAACAAAACAAAACAAAAAAAAAAACTCCTGAGTTTGAAGAACTCTTATGTACAAGGATGTGAGGTGTTGTGAGTTTAGGCCTCTGAAGGGCAGGAGAGTTGATGGGGACAAAGTGGAAAGCGCAGATTTTGCATCACTCCTAAGATGTTCTCCAGGGAAGTTTGGGTAATTGTTCCATTATTTCTGTCCAGCCCAGCATCCTTCCCCAGGGGAATCCTTTGCAGAGTGGAGGAGCCATGCTAATGAGCAGCTCCGAGGCTAGAATACCTGCTCTGCTCTGGGCCACTGGCCAGAGCAACCTCATGTGTTCCGGGACACACTTGCTGCTTCTGCAATTCTGACTCTGGTCCCAGGCTCGATGCTGTACCCAAGCCTGCCGTCTTGTGTGGGGACCGAGACCCAGCCCCTAATCAGAGTCCAGGGGACAGGCTGACTCTGACACAAAGTTCTGCTTCGCAGGTCCCCCAAGGTGAGTCTTCCCTCTCAGTGGACACTCTTTGATAGTCAAGCGAGGAGGCCACACGCTTTGAGCTATTGCCAATGAGAACCATACAGCCAAATTTTGTTCCCAGAAGCCTGTGTGATAGTTACAGAAAAATGAAAACTTCCCTACAGAATGCGGGCAATATGGAAAATAATCAGTAGAGGGATAGTTGCTGACATGAGAGTGAAAAATTGTTTTAGACAGCGAGATGTACTTAGCAAAGCTCCTGAACTGGGTGTTGATTGCCAATAGCAATTTAAAAAGAATTAATTTTTATTAAAATAGCATGATTCACAGAGATGTTCATTATAGAGTTTTTTTCAGGCATTTGGAGTTCCAACACTGTCAGTATGTCCTTCCCTCACCAATGCCCCTGTTTTTCCTTCATCCCCAACGTGCCTCTTCAGGTATAAGACAAATGGATTTTATATTTCTGGCTCCAACAAAACTTTTAGAAATGGCAAACACAATGATCGGATGTCAATTGCATTTTGTCACCTCCGTTTATAAAATCTCAGTGTATTTCTTTCACTCTGCATTTCTCTTTTCTCTTTCTTGGGGGGCACGTGGTCTTCAGAGCTCACTCCTGGCTCTGCTCTCTGAAATCCCTTTTGGTGCTGGGCTCTATGACCATACGGGGTTCCAGGGACTGAACTAACCTCAACCCAATGCATGACACATATCCTGCCCATTGTTAGTACCTCTCTGGGCTCCAATTGCTGTGTGTATTCCTGTGAAAAAAGTAAATGAATAGGACTGGAGAGGAAGAGACAGAGTACATGGCAATCCTTATAAATTTCCCCTCCACGTTTCATGTCTTAGAATCATTAGTGGTTTCTTTGCAGAGTTTGTGATTAGTTTATTGCTAGAAGTCACAGTATCCACACATTCTCTGAAGCTTTTCATCTTTATCCTTGGACTAAATATCACCATGAGCTTCCAAAGGCATCACTGAAGCCATATACACTCATAGATGGACAATTGGAGGCTGTGGATTACTTTACCCACAAGTTTTTCCCCTCTGTTCTAGGTCCAGAACTGTCAGTGCTTTGGTGTTACTCCTGGCTCTGCACTCAGAAGGCTCCAGGTTGGGCTCAGGGTATATGATCAAACCAAGTTTAGGAATGAGCGGGGTTAATACCTTACCTGCTCTATTAACTCTCCAGTCCCCTTCCACACACATTTTAATGGAGCTCATCTTGTCTTATTTTATTTCCCACAATTTTCCATTTAATATGGAACTGGGGGACCAGAGTCCAGCGGATACGGTGCTTTTCTTCTATGCCGCTGACCTGGGTTTGATCCGAGGTGCCTTAGTGGTCCTGAGCCAGCAGGAATATCCTTGAGCACAGAAACAGGAGTATGTCCTGACTATTTTCTGGTATGACCCAAAATAAAAAACTAAAACTATTGAATCTGTAGACCCCAGGATATCATTCATTTACTCCTTACTTTATGTCTTAATGAAAGGTTGGCAGTGTCGGAGCATGGCTGAGAGCTGCAGAGAGAGAATTGGAAACCACCATCGCTGGTCTCACACATGGATCCACAGAACCTTACACGGCTCCCCGAGTTTTTCCTCTTGGGACTGTCAGAGGACCCTGAACTGCAGATCTACATCTTTGGGCTCTTCCTGTCCATGTACCTGATCACCGTGCTGGGGAACCTGCTCATCATCCTGGCCGTCAGCTCAGACCCCCACCTCCACACGCCCATGTACTTCTTCCTGGCCAACCTGTCCTTCGTGGACATCTGCTTCACCTCCACCACTGTCCCCAAGATGCTGCAGAACATCCAGACACACAGCAAGGCCATCACCTACGCAGGCTGCCTCACCCAGATGTACTTTTTTATCCTCTTCACGGGTCTGGATGATTTCATCCTGGCCGTGATGGCCTATGACCACTTTGTGGCCATATGCCACCCCCTGCATTACACGGTCATCATGAACCCCCGGCTGTGTGGGCTGCTGGTCCTGGTGTCCTGGGTCATCAGTCACCTGCATTCTTTGTTACAGAGTTTAATGGTCTCACGTCTGTCCTTCGGCACGCCCTTGGAAATTCCCCACTTTTTCTGTGAACTCAAACAGATGGTGCAGCTGGCTTGTTCAGACACGCTTGTGAACAACATAGTGCTATACAGCTTATCAGTGCTATTGGCGGGTGGTCCTCTCTCTGGCATCCTTTACTCCTACTGTAAGATCGTCTCCTCCATCTGGAAAATCTCCTCAGCCCAGGGGAAGTTTAAAGCCTTTTCCACCTGTGCGTCTCACCTCTCTGTGGTCTCCTTGTTCTATGGCACAGCCCTAGGTGTGTACCTGAGCTCTGCTGGCGCCCATGGCTCTCACTCTATTTCAATCCCCTCGGTAATGTACACGGTGGTCACCCCCATGCTGAACCCCTTCATCTACAGTCTCAGGAACAAAGACCTCATGGGGGCTCTGAGAAGACTTTTCCAAGGAACTGCTACAAAGGGTCTAGTAGCTCGGGACTGAGGAATTTGTCCTTGATTACAACTTCAGAGTTTCAGTTTCTGGAATGATGACCAGATTGTGGGATTCCTGGTGTTTTTTCTGGATAGTTCTTTAGTTGTTGTGGTTTTGGTCTTCCCAAGGTTGTGGTTTAGGTTTGATTTCTGGCTCTATTCTCTGGGAGCACTCCTTGAGGGCTCTGAGTATCATATGGAAAGCTGGGCACTCAACCTGCATCAGCTAGAGTTAAAATGGACTACGTTTTGTGGTTTCTCTGATGTCAACATTTCTTCCGCAACCATTTTCTTTCCTTCATCTCTTTGTTCTCCACCTGGCATTCTCAATTTTTTTGTGACTTCATTTTTTTGCTCTGTACTTGGTCCACACCCCCAAATACCCTTAGTTCTTAGTCCTGGATTTGCTCGGAGGAATCAGTCCTGGAGGTTCTTGGGTGATTGAACCTAGCGTAGTTGTGGGCAAGGGAAGCTCCTTACCTGCTGTACTAATCTCTCTAAACAGAAAAATGTATTTTTCTTTTTCTTTTTGTTGGAGATATTTTGGTGCTACTCAAGCAGATTGAAGAACAATGGGAGGACAGTGCTACAGTGCTTTATTTTTATTAGTGATACACCATAGGTACACTTGTAGACTTACAGACTTTTGTGCTTGCATTTCCGTTATACAATGATCGGGTAACCATCCCTCCACCACTAGTGATCCCAATATCCCTCCCACCACCCTCTCCATTCCTCCACCCAGCCTCTGTGGCAGGGCATTCCCTTTTGCTCTCTCTCTCCTTTTGGGTGTTATGGCTCGCAATAGCCATTGAATAGCCATCGTCAAACACAGACATTTCATAAGCATATGTTTACTAACACCCATCACAGTGCTCCCAAGACACTCCTTTTCATCTGTCACTTCTCCTTTGTGCTCTGCTTCCCCTATCTGTTGACCACTCATTTCCCCTTTCAGAACCTCTGACCTATAAAGTTGGATTCTTCAGAGGTCTCTGGGTTTTGTCTTTGTAACTGAAATATTGCTTTTCTGTTTTGCTCATGTCCTTTGCATAGTTTACTTTAGAGCAATGTCCTTCTGGGTTAGGACATTTGCTCAGGACACAGGAAGACAGTTCATGCTATGCTTTTGTAAGTTGGGAGTTAATTGACTCTGAATAATTGTTACTCCTGAGAATATCTCATATTAACTCAACTTAAGCCTCAGTTGTCCTTGGTTCCTAGCACCGTCAAAGCAGGATCCTGAAGGAGGGACTGGATGCACCCAGGTCAAGCTGTAAGCTACTCTGGCATTGATATGGGACTGGCCAAGTACCATAAAACTTATAAATTCATAGAACAGCTGTGGACAAATTCTGTCATGACCCAGAGAAAAGTGACTGGAAAAGGACCCTGCTGGGGTTAGGAAGGACTAACCTGGCCTGAGGACTGTAGTCTGGGATTTATACGCGAGATGTCCCCAGGAGAGTCACCCTATAGTCTTAATTATCTCTTATTGTGTCCATACAAAATGACTGAAAAAATTATTAAGAAGTAAATTTAAAATGATTTTTTATTGACTAAGGAAAGGAGATATATGCCCTTAGATGAAATTTGGTCTTGTTGATCTCCTAGCAGGGTGAGATCTTTGTCTTAGAAGAAACTTCCCCAGAAGGAAGGGTTTTTATATGTTGATTGTGCTATCTGACCTATGTATAACTGCTACTCGCAACCCTTCATGATTGGCTGTCAGACTGGACAAAAAGAGGGGATATGAGAAGTGGATGAGACTGGAAAGGAAGAAGAGGAAGGTGAGATTGGAATAAACTTCATTGATCAGCAACCTGCCTGGCTCTCGTTTCCTCCTTCTTTCATCCATCTCTGTCAGCATCTGGGGTGGGAAAGTGGCCTGACCACAGAACGCATGCGACGAGCACATTTGAACACACACAGATATTGACCCCTAGTTTACTTTTTTGTGTACTGGCCATAGCTAGTAACATTAGTACAATGGTACGAGGCTTTGGGCTTAGAGCTCAAGAATATTCTGTCCTCATTAACTACATTGAAGAGTTTGAAAACTGTTGTTTGCGTTGGATCTTTCATTTGTTTTATTTCTTGGTCACCCCTGGTGATACTCAGGGGTTCCTCCTGGCTCAGCACTCAGGAATCACTCCTGGTGGTCCTCAAGATACTCTAAGGGATGCCGGGGCTCGAACCCAGGTGCGCTGCATGAAGGCAAACACCCTCCCTTCTGTCCTCTCATTCTGGCCCCTACCGTTGAGAGTTAACAAAAACCATCCAGCAGAATTCACCCCTGATGCGACTTGTCCAGGTCACATTTGGAGACAGTTACTTTTTTTATTTTTTAATTGAATCACAGTGAGATACACAGTTACAAGATTGTTCATGACTGAATTTCAGTCAAACAGTGTTCCAGCACTGGCAGACAGTTTTCCCCATACTCTCTCTACTTTTGGCACTGTTTTGCCATGTAGCTACTGAGAAGCCGTCATGTTCGGCCCTTTATCTACTTTCTGCACACATCTCCCATCTCGACCGGTTCTTCCAGGCATCGTTTTCTTAGTGATCCCTTCTCTATTCCAGCTGCCTTCTCCCCTTTGCTCATGAGACAGGCTTCCCGCTATGGAGCAATCTACTGTCCTGTGTATCTACTGTCCTGAGGTGTCAGCCTCCTGTTAGGTTGTTTTATGCTCCACAAATGAGTCCAGCACCTTTCCTCACCAGTGTAATTTCCCACCACCGGTGTCCCCAGTTTCCCTCTCGCCTCCTTCACCCATCCAGTTCCGCCTGCCTCTATGACAGGCACTTTTCTTCTCTCTCATGCTTCTCTCTCTCTCTCTCTCTCTCTCTCTCTCTCTCTCTCCCCTTTGCTCTCTCTCTCTCTCTCTCTCTTTTTGGGCACTGTGGTTTGCAACATTGATACTGAAAGGTTATCAAGAATATCCCTTACCTACTTTTAATCCTCAGCTCTTGTCCAGTGTGATCATTCCCAGCTATTATTGTCATGCTGGTCTCATCTCTATCTTACCTGCCCTCAGACCCCCACACACTCGTGGTTAGTTCTAAGCATTGACCAGTCCTCCTAACCCCTGTTTTCCCTGGCAGTGGATATTCTTCTTTATATATATATATATATATGTTTATATACCACAAATTAATGCAGTCATTCTATGTCTGTCCATTCCTTCTGATTCATTTCCCTCAGCATGATACTCTCCATGTTCATCCAAAAAAATAAAGTTACTTTTGTTTAAACGACAAGCTTTATAGTTTTCCATAATACTCTAGTTTCAGGCATTAAGTGTTCCAATACCACCAGTGTGACCTTCCCTCCACCAATGTCCCCAGTTTCTCCCCCAACCCCAACCTTTCCCCTTAGGCACCTGACACATTTACTTTATACTGTTTGCTCCAACAAGATGAAAGAAATTGCAAATAGAATGATCAGAAAATAAACCAGTAAAATCCAATTTGTGATTGCTCTATGATTTTAACTTATGGAAACAAGGAAATTAAAACCATTTAATAAAATATAATAAAATATATCGATTTTCAATTACTTTAGTTTTCGGCTCTGGAATTTAAAATATATTGCATTCAATTTTGTTTTGTGCTTGGCTCTCATTTTGGTAATAATCATGCTTTATCTGTCATTAATAAAACTTAAAAAAATTTCTGTACTAATATATTTTGGAGTTTACATGAAATAGATCACTTGATCACTTGACTTCCCGTTAATCATTGATTTGCTCGAGCAGGCGCCAGTAATGTCTTCACTTGTACCTGTCGTATACTAGTGTAGCCCAATGGCATCTGTTCGCTCTGGAAACATGAAGAGCCTCAAACCAATCATTCATGATCTTGATGAAGAAGTCTGACCATCTGGTAGGTGGGCGGCCACGCGGTCTTTTGACATCCCGTGGAATCCAGTTGGTAACAGCTCTAGTCCAGCGGTCGTCTTCAAATCTCATTACGTGACCAGCCCATCTGATTTTTGACACCTTGGCACACGAGACAGCGTCCCTGATTCTTGATTGTCGACGGAGGTCGGAGCTCCGGATTCTTTCTCTCATTTGAGTGAAACATGATATTCCAAGCATAGCTCTTTCAATTCCTCTTTGGGAGACCCGAATAGCGTTCTTATCCTGTTTGCGTAGGGCCCAGGTTTCTGAGGCCTATGTTAATGCAGGAATAACAGTGGAATCAAAGAGATGTGCCCGGAGCTGGAGGTTGTTCGTCCTCTTAGCTATTTCTTCGAGGCCGTTGAAGGCGTTCCAAGCCGATCACTTCCTCCTGCGCAGCTCAGATACCAGGTCATTTGTCATGTTGACTTCTGGACCTAGGTACACATAGCTGCTGCATTCAGAGATGGTCGTTCTGTTGAGAGCGAATGGGGCATCAGGAATGTCAAGAGAGGGGTTCTGCAGAGTGATACCATTTCACCAAAACTATTCTGTTTCACCCTCGAGAACATCATGTGACGACTGGAATGGGAAGGAATGGGAGTGAAGATAGATGGTCGGCAACTACACCACCTCCGCTTTGCTGATGACATTGTTTTAATAACACCAAACATTAGCCAAGTGGCACAAATGCTGGCCGACTTCGACCGTGAGTGTGGAAAGGTAGGACTACAGCTGAATCTTACGAAGACAATGTTTATGAGAAAGAGCCTCGTTCCTGACATGAAATAGATAAAGTCTACAATATGTAAATCTCCCCTACACTTTATTACCAATATTGGTAACAACTTGTTACCAATACATTGCTAATGGAGTGATTAAAAAAACAACAACAGAACAACTCCTGAGTCTGAAGAACTCTTATGTACAAGGATGTGAGACAGTGTTGTGAACTTAGGTCTCTGAAAGGCAGGAGAGTTGAGAGTTGAGAGTTGATGGGGACAAAGTGGAAAGCACAGATTTTGCATCGCTCCCAAGATGCTCTCCAGGGAAGCTTGGGCAATTTTTCCATTATTTCTGTCCAGCCAGCATCCTCCCCCAGGGAAATCCTGTGCAGGGCGGGGGAGCCCTTGCTAATGAGTTACTCCGGGGCTAGAATACCTGCCCTGCTCTGGACCATTGGCCAGAGCCACCTCATGTGCGCCGGGACACATTCGCTGCTTCTGGAATCCTGACTCTGGTTCCGGGAAGGATGCTGTACCCCAGCCTGCTGGCTCGTGTGGGGACCGAGACCCAGCCCCAATTCAGAATTCTGGTGACAGGCTCACTCTGACACAAAGTTCTGCCTCGCAGGGACTCCAAGGTGAGTCTTCCCTCTCAGTGGACACTCTCTGATCGTCAAGCAAGGAGCCCGCAAGCAGAGAGCTATTGCCAGTGAGAACCATACAGCCAAATTTTGTGCCCAGAAGCCTGTGTGGTTGTCATAGAAAAATGAAAAGTTTCCAACAGAATGTGGGCAGTATAGAAAACAATCAGTAGAGGGATGGATGCTGACATGAGAGTGAAAAATTGTTTTAGACAATGAGATGTACTTAGCTGTATATTGATGGCAAAGCTCCCAAACAGGCGTGTTGATTGCCAATTTGCTCGAGCGGGCCCAGTAACGTCTCTACAGTGAGACTTGTTTTTACTGTGTTTGGCATATCAAATACGTCACGGGTAGCTTGCCAGGCTTTGCCATGTGGGCGAGATACTCTCCGGAGCTTGCTGGGCTCTCTGAGAGGGGCGGAGGAATCGAACCCGGGTCGACCTGGCCAGCAGTGTGCAAGGCAAACGCCCTACGACTGTGCTATCACTCCAGCCAGGCTGATTGCCAATAGAAATTTAAAAATAATTTATTTGTATTAAAACACCAGGAATCACAGAGCTTTTCATTATAGAGTTTTTTTTTCAGGCATTTGGAGTTCCAACACTGTCAGTGTGTCCATCCCTCACCAATGCCCCTGTTTTTCCTCCATCCCAACCTGCCTCTTTATTTTTAATTTTTTTCATGAGGTACAGTTGTAGATTTGCAAATTTTTGTGCTTAGGTTTTGATTATACAATGATCACGTACCCATCCCTCCACCAGTGCCCATTTTCCACCACCACGGATCCCAGTATCCTTCCCACACCCATCTCCCCCATCCCACCCTGCCTCTGTGGCAGGGCATTCCCCTCTGTTCTCGCTCTCCATTTGGGTGTTGTGGTTTCCAAAAGAGGCATTGAGTGGCAATCATGTTCAGTCCATGGTCTACTTTCAACAAGCATCTCCCCTCTGGGAGAATCCTCCAAACACCCTTTATTTGGGGCTTCCTTCTCTATCTGAGCTGCCCTTTCCCCTCGAGTGCCCGGCTGACCTCTAAGCCATGGAGTAATCCTCCTGGTACTGATCTCGGCTGTTCTTGGGTATTAATCTCCTATTTTGTTACTTTATGTCCCCCACATGAATGCAATCTTTTTATGTCTATCCCTCTCTTTTTGACTCATTTCGCTTAGCATGATACTTTTCATGTGTTACCAGTTGTATGTAAAACTCACGACTTCATCTTTTCTAACAGCTACATAGTACTCCATTGTGTAGATGTACCAAAGTTTCTTTAACCAGTCATCTGTTCTTGGGCACTCAGGTTTTTTCCAGATTCTGGCTATTGTAAAGAGTGCTGCAATGAACAAACAGGTGCAGATGTCACTTTGACTATACATTTTTGGCTCTCGGATGTATTCCCAGGAGTTCCAACCTGCCTCTTTAGGCACATAACACATTGACTTTATATTACTGACTCCAACAAAATTTTGATTTTTTAAATTTTTATTCTTTTTTATTTTTGAAATATTTGAGATTCCAAGAAAATGTTTAGAAATTCCAAATAGAATGAATGACCGGATGCCAATATCATTTTGTCACCTCCATTCATAAGATCTCGGCAAGCTACTGAGAGTATTCGATATGCCAGACACAGTAACAACAAAGTCTCCAATGGAGACGTTACTGGGCCCGCTCGAGCAAATCGACGATCAACGGGAGGGCCTTTACCTTTACCTTTACCTTTATTCATAAGATCTCAGTGTCTTTTCTTTCACTCTGCATTTCTCTTTTCTCTTTTTGGGGAGGCATGTGGTCCTCAGGGCTTACTCCTGGCTCTGCACTCTGGAATCCCTTTCAGTGTGTGGCTCTACTACCATACGGGGTTCCAAGGATTGAACTCATCTCAGTCCAATGCATGGCACATATCATGCCCATTTTTACCATATGTCTGGGTTCCCATTTCTATGTGTATTTCTGTGAAAAAATTAATGAATAGGACTGGAGAGGAAGTGACAGGGCACATGTCAATCGCTATAAATTTCCCCTCCATGTTTCATGTCTTAGAGTCATTAGTGGTTTCTTTGCAGTGTTTGTGATTAGTTTATTGCTAAACGTCATGTTATCCACGTATTCTCTGAAGGTTTTCATCTTTATCCTTGGACTAAACATCACCATGAGATTCCAGAAGTATCGCTAAAGCCATACACTCTCATAGGAGGGTAATCGAGAGGCTGTGGAGTATTTGACCCACGCATCTTTTCCCCCTCTGTTCTAGGTCCAGAACTGTCAGTGCTTTGGTGTTACTCCTGGCTCTGCACTCAGAAATGTTCCAGGTTGTGCTCAGGGTATATGAGTAGTCACAGATCAAACCAAGTTTAGGAGCGTGTGGGAAAAAAACCTTACCTGCTCTATTACCTCTCCAGTCCCCTTCCACACACATTTTAATGGAGCTCATCTTGCATTATTTTATTTCCCACAATTTTCCATTTAATATTGAACTGGGGGACCAGAGTCCAGCGGATACGGTGCTTTTCTTCTCTGCAGCTGACCTGGGTTTGATCCGAGGTGCCTTAGTGGTCCTGAGCCAACAGGAATATCCTTGAGCACAGAACCAGGAGTATGTCCTGACTACTGTCTGGTATGACCCAAAATAAAAAACAAAAACTATTGAATCTTTAGACCCCAGGATACCTTTCATTTACTCCTTACTTTATGTCTTAATGAAAGGCCGGCAGTGTCGGAGCATGGCTGAGCGCTGCGGAGAGGGAATTGGAAGCCACCATTGCTGGTCTCACACATGGATCCACAGAACCTTACACGGCTCCCCGAGTTTTTCCTCTTGGGACTGTCAGAGGACCCTGAACTGCAGATCTACATCTTTGGGCTCTTCCTGTCCATGTACCTGATCATCGTGCTGGGGAACCTGCTCATCATCCTGGCCGTCAGCTCAGACCCCCACCTCCACACGCCCATGTACTTCTTCCTGTCCAACCTGTCCTTGGTGGACATCTGCTTCACCTCAACCACTGTCCCCAAGATGCTGGTGAACATCCAGACACACAGCAAGGCCATCACCTATGAAGGCTGCATTGCCCAGATATATTTTTTTGTCGCCTTCGGAAGCCTGGATGATATCATCCTGGCCGTGATGGCCTATGACCGCTTCGTGGCCATCTGCCACCCCCTGCATTATACAGTCATCATGAATCCCCGGTTGTGTAGGTTGCTGGTCCTGGTGTCCTGGGTCATCAGTCACCTGCATTCTCTGTTACAGAGTTTAATGATCTTACATCTGTCCTTCTGCCCGCACTTGCAAATCCCCCACTTTTTCTGTGAACTCAAACAGATGGTGCAGCTGGCTTGTTCAGACACGCTTGTGAACAACATGGTGCTTTACAGCTTATCTGTGCTATTGGCGGGTGGTCCTCTCTCTGGCATCCTTTACTCCTACTGTAAGATCGTCTCCTCCATCTGGAAAATCTCCTCAGCCCAGGGGAAGTTTAAAGCCTTTTCCACCTGCGCGTCTCACCTCTCTGTGGTCTCCTTGTTCTATGGCACAGCCCTAGGTGTGTACCTGAGCTCTGCTGGCGCCCATGGCTCTCACTCTATTTCAATCCCCTCGGTGATGTACACGGTGGTCACCCCCATGCTGAACCCCTTCATCTACAGCCTCAGGAACAAAGACCTCATGGGGGCTCTGAGAAGACTTTTCCAAGGAACTGCTACAAAGGGTCTAGTAGCTCGGGACTGAGGAATTTATCATTGATTGCAACTTCAGAGATTCGTGTTCTGGAATGATGACCAGATTGTGGGATCCCCAGTGCTTCTTCTGGATATTTCTTCAGTTGTTGTGGTTTGGGTCCACCCCAGGTTGTGGTCAGGGCTGATTCCTGTCTCTGTGCTCAGGGAACAATCCTTGAGGGCTCTGAGTATCATGAAAAGTTGGGCACTGAACCTGCATCAGCTAGAGTTGAAGTGGACCATGTTTTGTGGTCTCTCTGATGTCACCGTTCCTTCTGTAACCATTTTCCCCCTTCATCTATTTGTCATCCACCTGGCATTCTCAATTCTTTTGTGACTTCATTTTTTATTTGTACTTGGTCTACACCCCCCAATACTGCTTAGGACTTAGTCCTGGCTCTGTTCTGAGGAATCAGTCCTGGTGTTTCTTGGATTATTGACCTTAGCTTAGTTGTATGCAAGGGAAGCTCCTAATCTGCTGTACTAATCTCTCTAACCCCCCAAACACATACATTTTTTTCTTTTTCTTTTTCTGTTTGCTGTGAGATGTTACTGTTACCCATTCAAGCAGCTCGATGAACAACAGTAGGACAGTGCTGCAGTGCTTCTTTTTTTTTTTTAATAGTGATATACCATGAGGTACACTTGTAGACTTACAAACTTTCATGCTTGCGTTTATGTTATACCGTGATCTGGTAACCATCCGTCTACCACCAATGATCTCAATATGCCTCCCACTATCCTCCCCACCCCTCCATTCCGCCTCTGTGGCAGTGAATTCCCTTTTGCTCTCTCTCTCCTTTTGGGTGTTGTGGTTCGCAATACAGTTATTGAGTGGCCATCGTCAAACACATACATTTCTTAAGCATAGTTGTACTACCACCCATCACAGTGTTTTGAGGCACTTCTATTCATCTGTCACTTCTCCTTTGTGCTCTGCTTCCTCTCTCTGTTGACCACTCATTTCCCCTTTCAGAACCTGTGAACTATAAGGTTGGATTCTTCAGAGGTCTCTGGATTTTGTATTTGTAAGTGAAATATTGCTTTTCTGTTTTGCTTATGTCCTTTACATAGTTTACGTTAGAGCAATGTACTTTTTGTATAGACACAGGAAGACAGTGCATGCTATGCTTTTGCAAGTTGGGAGTTAATTGACTCTGAATAATAGTTACTCCTGGCCATATTTCATATTAACTCGATTTAAGCCTCAGTTGCCCTTAATTCCCAGCACCCCCAGAGCAGGGTCCTGACAGAGGGACTGGATGTAACCAGATCAAGTTGTAAGTTACTCTGGCATTTTAACAGGACTGGCCAAGTACCATAAAACTTATAAATTAAGAGAATGGATGTGTTTTGTTAACTCTTGTGGACAAATTTTGTCACGAACCAAAGAGAAGTGATTGGACAAGGACCCTGCTGGGGTTAGGAAGGACTAACCTGGCCTGAGGACTGCAGTCTGGGATTCATAAGTGTGATGTCCCCAGGAGAGTCACCCTATAATCTTAATTATCTTTTATTGTGTCCATACAAAATGACTGGAAATATTATGAAGAAGTAAATTTAAAATGATTGTTTATGTTTTAAGGAAAGGGGAAATATGCCCTTAGATGAAATTTGGTCTTGTTGATCTCCTAGCAGGATGAGATGTTTGTCTTAGAAGAAGCTTCCCCGGAAGGAAGGGTTTTTATTTGTTGATTGTGCTATCTGACCTATGTATAACTGCTACTCGCAACCCTTCATGATTGGCTGTCAGAATGGGCAAAAAGAGGGGATGTGGGCAGTGGGTGATACTGGAAGGAAGAAGAGGAAGGCGAGATTGGAATAAACTGTATTGATCACCAACCCGCCTGGCTCCCGTTTCCTCCCTCTTTCATCCATCTCTGTCAGCATCTGGGGTGGGAAAATTGGCCTGACCACAGAAGGCACGCGACGAGCACATTTGAACACATACAGATATTGGCTTCTAGTTGACTTTTCTGTGTACTGCCCATAGCTGGTAACATTCGCAGGTTGATACGATGGCTTTGGGCTTAGAGCTCAAGAATATTCTGTTCTCATGAAATGCATTGGAGAGTTTGAAAACTGTTGTTTGCGTTGGATCTTTCATTTGTTTTATTTCTTGGTCACCCCTGGTGATACTCAGGGGTTCCTCCTGGCTCTGCACTCAGGAATCACTCCTGGCGGTGCTCAAGGTACTCTAAGGTATGCCAGGGCTCGAACCCAGGTGTGCTGCATGAAGGCAAACACCCTCCCTGCTGTCCTCTCGTTCTGGCCCCTACCGTTGAGAGTTAACAAAAACCATCCAGCAGAATTCACCCCTGATGCGACTTGTCCAGGTCACATTTGGAGGCAGTTACTTTTTTTTAAATTTTTAATTGAATCACAGTGAGATACACAGTTACAGGGTTGTTCATGACTGAATTTCAGTCAAACAGTGTTCCAGCACTGGCAGACAATTTTCCCCACACTCTCTCTACTTTTGGGCACTGTTTTGCCATGTAGCTACTGAAAAGCCATCATGTTCAGTTCTTTATCTACTTTCTGCACACATCTCCTATCGCGACCGGTTCTTCCAGCCATCGTTTTCTTAGTGATCCCTTCTCTATTCCAGCTGCCTTCTCCCCTTTGCTCATGAGGCAGGCTTCCAGCTATGGAGCAATCTACTGTCCTGTGTATCTACTGTCCTTAGGTGTCAGCCTCCTGTTACGTTGTTTTATGCTCCACAAATGAGTCCAGCACCTTTCTTCACCAGTGTAATTTCCCACCACTAATGTCCCCAGTTTCCCTCTCGCCTCCTTCACCCATCCAGTTCCGCCTGCCTCTACTACAGGCACTTTTCCTCTCTCTTTCTCTGCCTGTTTGTCTCTCTGTCCCTCCGTCTCTCTCTCTCTCTCTCTCTCTCTCTCTCTCTCTCTCACACACACACACACACACACACACACCCTCCTTTTGGGCATTATGCTTTGCAATACAGATAATAAAGGTTATCATCCCTTTACCTACTTGCAACCTACTTGCAACCCTCAGTTCCTGTCCAGAGTAATAATTTCTAGCTATTTGGAGACAGGACCCGGTCAGCTGCATGCAAAGCAAGTGCCCACCTTGCTGTCCTTATGCTCCAGCACCAGCTCCATTCTATTTTTATTTCCTATGGGAAAATTTGGGAAATTTTCTATGGGAAAATTTGGGAAATTTCTCTGTATCATCAGACTCACTGGATTAAACAAAGTTCATTTATTTAAGGGACCAAATTCAGCTTTTGTTTTGTTTTGGGGCCACAACTGGTGATGCTCAGGGGTCACTCTTGGCTGTACTCAGCAATCACTCCTGGTGGGCCCCGGGGGACTGCACGCAAGGAAAACGCCCTCCTTGCTCTCCTATAGCTCTGGCCTTCTATCGGCCTTCTATTTCTTCTTAAAATATAAGGGGAGGGATGGGTACTTGATCATTGTATAACTGAAACCCAAGCACAAAAATTTGCAAGTCTATAACTGTACCTCATGATGTTTCACTAATAAAAAAATAAAAAAAATTAAAAAAAAATAAGGTGCAGGGGCTGGAGCAATAGGACAGTAGGTAGGGCGTTTGCCTTGCACAAGGCCGACCAGGGTTTGATCCCCAGCATCCCATATAGTCCCCTGAGCACCACCAGGAGTAACTCCTGAGTGCAGAGCCAGGAGTGACCTTTGTGCATTGCCGGGTGTGACCCAAAAAGCCAAAAAAAAAAAAAAGGTACAAAATGAAATTTTCATTTGCTTTCCCAGGACAATAGTCATGACTTGTTCTTCCCCTATGAAAGGAAATTAAATCGGCAGCCCTGCCTTAGCCAGAATAGACAGATGACCTCGGAACCTTATTTGTTCCAGTGTAAAATTCACTGTTAGATCATTGAGAGCCGATTGAGAGTCATGGAGCGCCAAGGGAAGATTAGAAGAACTTCATTTCATCGCCATAGGCCAGCGGGTCCTGATGGGCAGATACTCTCAGCTCCTGAAGCCGACCCAGGGATGGAAGTCAGGGCAGTTGCATGCAAGTGAAGCACCCACCTGATGAACTATCTCTCCAGCACTGAGTCTTTATTTTTCAGACACGTGGAACCTAATCCAGTAGCCAGGACCCTCAGCACTAGAGTTTGGGGAAATCCTTTTAAAAAATAAATTTATTTTTATTTATTTATTTTAAATATTTCCATTTTTTATTTTATTTCATTTTTTTAACTTTATTATTGAATCACCATGAGATAGACCCTTATAAAGCTGCTCATGATTGGATTATAGTCAAACAATATTCCAACACCCATCCCTCCACCAGTGTACATTTCCCAGCACCAGTGTCCCCCGGTTCCCTCCCATCACCCCCCACCTGCCACCCCCTGCCTGCCTCTTTGCTACTCTCTCCCTCCCTTTCTCCCCCCCTCTCTCTGTGTTTCTGTCTCTCTCTGTCTCTCTGTCTCTTTCTATCTCTCTCTGTCTCTGTCTCTCTCTCTCTTGCTCCTTCCTTTTGGGCACTGCGGTTTGCAATAGTGATACTTAAAGTTTACCAAGAATATCCCTTACCTACTTTTAACCCTTAGCTTTTGTCCAGTGTGATCATTCCCAGCTGTTATTTTCATGCTGGTCTCTTCTCTATCTTATCTGCTCTCAGCCCCACATACACTCATGGATAGTTTTAACCAATGACCAGTCCTCCTAACCCCTGTTTTCCCTGGCAATGGATATTCTTCTTCTACTATATATAGTGCGACATCTTATTATCTGATTTTTACTTTGGACAATGTGGCAGGCTACCGAATGTAACCTGCCCACACGGCAGAATCTGGTAAACTCCCCATGGTGTACCCAATATGCCAAATACCAGTAACAATGATGGGTCTCATTGTTCTAACCCTGAAAGAGACTTGAATATGGCACTTTTTAAAGTCTCAGGGCTAGGACAAAGGAGATGTTACTGGGACCTGCTGGAGGCAATCAGCGAATAACAGGATGATCGTGATTGTGACTATATATATATATATATATATATATATATATATATTTATATACTCCAAACGAATGCAGTCATTGTATGTCTGTTCATTCCTTCTGATTCATTTCACTCAGCAGGATACTGTCCATGTTCATCCAAAAAATAAAGTTATTTTTGTTTAAACAACAAGATTCATATTTTTTCATAATACACTAGTTTCAGGCAAGTGTTCCAATACCACCAGTCTGATCTTCCCTCCACCAATGTCCCCAGTTTCTCCCCTAACCCCAACCTTTCCCCGTAGGCACCTGATACATTTACTTTATACTGTTTGCTCCAATGAGACGAAAGAATTTGCAAATAGAATGATCAGAAAGTAAACCAGTAGAATCCAATTTGTGATTGCTCTGTGACTTTAACTTATGGAAACAAGGAAATTAAAACCATTTAATAAAATACAATAAAAAATATCGATTTTCAATTACATTAGTTTTCAGCTCTGGAATTTAAAATATATGGCATTCAAATTTATTTTGTGCTTGGCTCTCATTATGGTAATAATCATATTTTACCTGTCATTAATAAAATTTAAAAAATTTCTCTACTAATATATTTTGGAGTTTACATGAAATAGATAAGGTGTACAACATGTAAATCTCGCCTACACTTTATATGAACACCGTGGTTGACAAAGTTGTTCATGATGATTTTTTTCTTTTTATTTATTTAATTTTTTATTCATGATGATTTGTTACAGGCATTGAATATGCCAACATCAATTCCACACCACTGTCACTTCCCTCCACCATTGTCTCCAATTTTCCAAGCACCCCTCAAGCCTGCCTCTGTAGCAGCCCCCCGAAAATTTATTTTAGATTGCTTGTTACTTGGCCAGAGTCATAGTACAGCGGGTAGGGCATTTGCCTTGCAAATGGCTGAGCCTGGTTCGATCCTTGCCATCCCATATGGTCCCTTGAGCACCACCAGGAGTAATTTCTGAGCATCACTGGGTGTGACCCAAAAAGCCAAAAAAAAAAAAATATTGCCTGTTACCAATACATGGCTAATGCAGTGATGTAAAAACAAAAACAAAAACAACTCCTGAGTTTGAAGAACTATTATGCACAAGGATGTGAGTCGGTGTTGTGAGTTTAGGACTCTGAAAGGCAGGAGAGTTGATGGGGACAAAGTGGAAAGTGCAGATTTTGCATTGCTCCTAAGTTGCTCTCCAGGGAAGTTTGGGTTATTTTTTCATTATTTCTGTCCAGTCTCATGTCCACCCCCAAGGGAATCTCGTGCACGGCGGGAGGAGCCCGTGCTAATGAGCGGCTCCAAGGCTTGAATACTTGCTCTGCTCTGGGTTTCTGACCAGAGCAACCTCATGTGTGCCGGCACTCATTTGCTGCTTCTGGAATCCTGATTCTGGTCCCGGGACCGATGCTGTACCCCAGCCTGCCGTCTCGTGTGGGGACTGAGACCCAGCTCCCCATCATCAGTCATCCCGGGGACAGGCTGACTCTGACACGGAGTCCTGCCTCTCAGGGACCTCAGGGTAAGTTCTCCTGCCCAGTGGGCACTCTCCGATGGTCGAGCCAAGCTGGGCGCAAGCATTGTTCTATGGCCAGTGAGAACTGCCCAGCCAGATATGGGCCTGATTCCCCTGTGATTGTCACAGAAAAATGAAAACTCTCAGTGTTTTAGGAGTACCAAAAATCACCAATGTGGAGGGATGTG
Organism: Sorex fumeus; assembly: GCF_029834395.1. Lineage (NCBI taxonomy): Eukaryota > Metazoa > Chordata > Mammalia > Eulipotyphla > Soricidae > Sorex > Sorex fumeus. Next base: position 39,383,063 of record NW_026606076.1, read on the forward strand.
CAAATTGTTCTTTATCAGCGAGTCACCTTTGACTTACTTTTCTTTTCTTTTCCTTCCTTTCTTCCTTTCTTTCTTTCCTTTTTTTTTTTTTTGCATTTTGGGTCACACCCAGCGATGCACAGGGGTTAGCACAGGGGTAAGTCCTGGCTCTGCACTCAGCAATTACTCCTGTTGTTGCTCGGGGAATCATATGGGATGCTGGGAATCGAACGAACCCAGGTTGGCCGGGAACAAGGCAAATGCCCTACCCGCTGTGATATAGCTTCAGCTCTTGCATCTCTTGTACTGTGGTTTAAATACTGTCCCTTATAGGGTAGCACTCCCTTTCAGCACTCAGTCCTTGTCCATAGTGTTCACTGCCCTCTCTCATTGCCCTAGTGGGCCCTTCCCTGACCTCACCCATGCCCCTCAGTGGAGAGCTTCCTCCTGTGGACCAGATAGACCTCTTGCTCTTCATTTCTATTATGATGTTCAAAAAGTCTAGGCAAGGATAATGATTGCAAATACCAAATCACAACAGCGTTTCCTTTGGCTCTATATTTCTTTCTGGTTTTGGGCCGCACCCGGAGATGCTCAGAGGTTACTCCTGGCTCTGCACTTCTGGAATCCCTCCTAGAGGAGCTCGTTGGCACCGTCTGGCCTCATGCAAGGCGAGCACACTCTCTGCTGTATTTCTGTGAAAAACTAATACGATGGGAAAAATTGCTCAATGGGATGAATGCCGGCATTATAGAGGGAGGTCTGGATTCCACTCCTCAGCACCGCATGATAAGCATAGACAGGAGACACCTCCAAGGATTGTACCTCCCTCCAAAAACAAAACACCAAACAAATGAACAAATTCAAATGGTCAGGTGGCAGACTTTTGCCTTGCAGATGCTTTCTTCATTTGTGACATGTATGTATGGATTTGTTAGTGGATACCAGACATTTTACCAAACCCAAGTGTGTGAGTTCACAAAGTAAATCACGGGGGCTGCAGCTGCGACATGTTTGTGCATTCAGTGGCTCAGAGCTGCCTCCCTGACTCCCCACCCCCCAGGGCTCCCCAATAGTAGAGATAGAGACATGGGGAGATGGGGGACCACAGTCGATGGTAAAAATGGTCCGTTTAATGCAGAGTTGCTAGCATACTTCTAGAACATCTGAAGGGGGGTTGAGGTAAGGACATAGGTGTGATTGGTCATTTACAGAGATAAACATTTGGCAGAGGAAATTTTCTTGAGGAGATCAACTCAAGAAGACACTCTGTCTCCCAGGGACATCTATATTGCTTTTATCTTTCCCTCTAGTTGTATAAGTTATCAATTCTTGCAATTGTTTGGATGAACACAGCAAGAGACAAAGATCCCAACACTTAGTTCTCTGGGCTCTGAGAGCAAGCAAGGCTTTTACCGTAAATCCCAGACTAAGTCGTCAGGCCAGTTCAGCTTGTCCTTTCCCACTGCGGCCCTATCTCTTAGGTTGCACAGCTTGTAAGAAGACCACGCGTGTGTGCTTTATAGAATGTGCCATTTTGATGCCGGGTCGCTTTGCCACTCACCCCGGGTCCATCCCAGTCCCACGGCAGGACCTCCCTTTTGGGGTGTTAGGAAGGACAGCAACTGAAGCCTGAGTCAAGTAATTATGACGAAGTAATTATGCCCAGGAGCTGATATATCTCAGAGTCAATCAACTGCCAAACATTAGGAGCATAGCATTAATGGTCTTTCTGTGTTTAACCAAAGGACATTGCTCTATAGTAAACTCTAAAGAGGTTATAGGGGAGATAGAAAATCAGGTACAAATATTCAGCACTTCAAATACAAAGCAGTACAAAGACAAGTTCAGAATTACTAGAAAGTTTTGGCTTATAAGCAATCAAGACTGTCTTGGGGAACTGTGACAAAGAGAGGTAAAATACAAGGAAAGGTTAAGGATAAATTTTAACCAAATAAGGAATGCTAGCAAGATCATATTAAGCTTCTCTGAGAGGAAGAAAGGAATTCAATTAACTGATGAAGGCAATATCCAACACAAAGGAAAGGTTGAAGACAGACTTTAACCAAATCAGGGATGCTAGCAAGGAATGCTAGCAAGGGAAGCTTCTCTGGGATGAGGAAAGAAAGGGGCAATTTATAGGTGAAGCCTAGAACTCTTAGGGTTGAGATCCAACCAGGGGAATTCTTCAGAAAAGGAGTGATCTGTAATGCCAGTGATGACATTTTATTTCTGATGCTGTGTCAGTCTGGGATTGCTCCTTTTGGCGACTGTGTGTGTGTGTGTGTGTGTGTGTGTTTGTGTGACCTTAGCGTGAATGTCTAAACATGGCCTTGAGGCTTTATCCTCAGGACAATGCCAGCCTGATATTATCTCTGCAGGGTCTTCACTTTTCTGGTGGACGCACCTTCCCCTGTGGCAGGGAATTAAGATCAACTTGTCTGAATCAAGAGGCATCGGACTTAAAAGTCACAAAAGAAAAAGGGATTTGGTTTTAGAGGCTCTGCGTCACTGCTAACCACCGGTGCTTATGGGACCCTGTTCATAGTGAGATAAGACCAATAACATCTTTTAACTTTTTGATTGTTTTGGGTCCACACCCAGAGATGCTCAGGGCTGACTTCTGGCTCTGCATTCAGGAATTACTCCTGGCGGTGCTCAGGGAACCAGATAGGATGCCAGGGATCAAAACGGAGTCATCTTTGTGTAAGACAAACGCCTTCCCTGCTGTCTTACTGCTTCTCCAACTCATTTATTGTTGTTGTTGTTTGTTTTTGGCTCACAACCTGTGTTGTTCAGAGCCGACTCCTTGCTCTGTGCTCAGAGATCACTCTTCGCAGTATTCATTAAGTAAATGGCGTGCGGTAGGCTCATACGAGTGAGCACCCCAGACTTTTTCTCCAGCCTCAATTAAATTTGTTTTATTTTTGGTTTTGTTTCTGGGTCACACCCACCAGAGCTCAGGGCTTACTCCTAGCTCTGCACTCAGGGACGACTCTTGGCAGTGCTCAGGGGCTCTAAGGGATGTTGGGGATTGGAACCCAGGTCAGCAGCAAGCAAGGCAATGCCCTGCTCTCGGGACTATCCCTCCAGCCCCTCCAATCACACCTATGTCCTTGCCCCTCCTATTGTTTTCATCCTGTAGTGTTGGGCCTGAGTGTCTCAGTCTTTGAACATTCATCTTAAAATCCACGCTTGGGGGTCAGAGCACTAGTCCTGCCGTTAAGGTGCCTGTTTTCCATGCTGCAGACCTAGGTTCGAACCTCCACATCCCCTAGGGTCCCCTGAGCACTGCCAGGAGGGATTCCTGAGTGCAGAACCAGGGGTAACCCCTGAATAGTGCCTAGGTGAGGCCCCCAAACAAAAACAACACAGCAACAACAACAAAAATCCATTTTAAGATATTGGTGAAAATCTGAAAGGGAGTGAGAGATCACAGACACTCCTTTTATGCCTTTTCTCTCTGACTCCTCCACTTCTGTTTCTAGGGTGAGACAAATGCCTTGTGGGAAGGACGCGGAGGTGGGGGGGAGTCAGGTGAAGCCAGGCGTGAGCTTTGGCAGCAGGAAAATTCAGAAACCATAATCACATAAACACCAGGAGGTCTGCTCCACGGCTTGGAAGCCAGCAGCACATGCTGGGGGAAAGGGCAGCTCAGATGGAGAAGGGACCACCAAGTAAAAGGTGTTTGGAGGATTAGCTTGGGATGCGAGATGTGTGCTGAAAGTAGACTACAGACCGAACACAATGGCCACTCAATACCTCTATTGCCAACCACAACACCCTAAAGGAAAGAGAGAGCAAAAGGGAATGCCCTGCCACAGAGGTGGGGTGGGGGTGGGGGGTTGGGGTCGGTGGGAGGGCTACTGGGTTCATTGGTGGTGGAGAATGGGCGCTGGTGGAGGGATGGGTACTCGATCATTGTATAACTGATACCCAAGCATGGAAGTTGTAAGACTACAACTGTATCTCATGGTGTTTCACCAATTAAAAAAAAAAAAGGAAACCATAATCACAGTCTATTTCCCTCTCCTGGTAGTTGAGCCCAGCACATGGACCCAGGGAACCTTACAAGACTGTCTGAGTTTTTCCTCTTGGGACTATCAGAGGATCCCGAATTGCAGATCTACGTCTTTGGGCTCTTCCTGTCCATGTACCTGATCACTGTGCTGGGGAACCTGCTCATCATCCTGGCCGTCAGCTCAGAACCCCACCTCCACACGCCCATGTACTTCTTCCTGTCCAACCTGTCCCTTGTGGACATCTGCTTCACCTCCACCACGGTCCCCAAGATGCTGCTGAACATCCAGATGCAGAACAAAGCTATCAGCTATGAGGGCTGCCTCACCCAGATGTACTTTTTCATGCTGTTCATAGGCCTGGATGATTTCATCCTGACGGTGATGGCCTATGACCGCTTTGTGGCCATCTGCCACCCCCTGCATTATACAGTCATCTTGAACCCCCGGCTGTGTAGACTACTGGTCCTGGTGTGCTGGGTCATCAGTCACCTGCATTCTTTGTTACAGAGTCTAATGTTCTTGCGTCTGTCCTTCTGCAAGGACGTCGTTGAAATCCCCCACTTTTTCTGTGACCTTAAAATACTGATACAACTGGCTTGTTCGGACACGCTTCTGAATGACATGTTGATATATATTTTTGCTACGCTCTTGTGGGGTGGGCCCATGGTTGGCATCCTTTACTCCTACTCTAAGATCATCTCCTCCATCCGCAGAATCTCCTCGGCTCAGGGGAAGTTTAAAGCCTTTTCCACTTGTGCCTCTCACCTCTCTGTGGTCTCCTTGTTCTATATCACAGCCCTAGGTGTGTATGTAAGCTCTGCTGGTGCCCACAGCTCACACTCTAATGCCATCCCCTCGGTGATGTACACAGTGGTCACCCCCATGCTGAACCCCTTCATCTACAGTCTCAGGAACCAAGACTTAAAGGGAGCTGTGAAAAGAGTCTTTGGCCGAGCCGCCGACAAGGATTAATCTCCTGGAATTGAAGAACTGACGTGATCGTGGGGGTTCAAAGTGGTGGGAACGGAAATGTCCAGATTGGATGATATCAAGGAATGGGAGATTTTTCATTTTCCTGTGAATTCTAATTTCCTACTAAGTTTTTGTTTGGGGGCCACTCCTGACAGTGCTCTGGGCATACTCCTGGCTTTGCACTCAGGAATCACTCCTGCCAGTGTTTGGGGGGAACCCTCTGGGGTGTCAGAAATTGAACCTGGGTTGCTTGGTCAAGCAAAGCTCCCTCTGCACTGTCCTATCTGTTCAGGCCTTCCTATTCAAATCTTATATAGAATTGAGCATGTTTGGGGCTCTACCTGCTCTCAAAATTTCCTCTGTTGAGGTTGGAGCAATAACATAGCAGGTAGGACATTTGCCTTGCACGCGGCCAACCTGGGCTTGATTCCCAGCATCCCTTATGGTCCCCGAGTACCACCAAGAGTAATTCCTGAGTGCAGAGCCAGGAGTAACCCCTGTGCATCACCGGGTGAGACCCAAAAAGCAAAAAAGAAAATAAACAAACTCTTCTAAAAAATTAACCCCCCCCAAAAAAAAATTCCCCCTGTCACTCAGTTTTTTACCCCAATAGATGTTTCCCGTTCTGGATTCAAAAAATTCTCAATTCTGTATTCTAAAGTTTTAGTTTGGCATTCACAATGAATAAAATTTTTTTTTTGCTTTTTTGGGTCACACCCAGGGTTGCTCACACCCAGCAGTACTCAGGGCTTTCTCCTGGCTCTGAACTCAAGGGTCACTCCTAGTGGGGCACAGAGCACTGCTTGGGATGCCCGGGATTGAACTTGAGTTGGTTGCATGCAAGACAAGTACCTGCTGTACTGTCTCACTGGCCATTGGTGGCATGCATTTCTTTTTTTTTTAAATTTTTTTTTGCTTTTTGAGTCACACGCGGCTATGCACAGGGGTAACTCCTGGCTCTGCACTCAGGAATTACTCCTGGAGGTGCTCAGGGGACCATATGGGATTCTGGGAATCGAACTCGTGCAAGGCAAATGCCCTACCCACTGCGCTATCGCTCCAGCCCCCTTTTTTGTTTTAATTTTTTAAATTTTTTATTAGTGAAACACCATGAGGTAGAGTTGTAGACTTACAAACTTTCGTGCTTGGGTTTCAGTTATACAATGACGGAGTACTCATCCCTCCACCAGTGTCCATTCTCCACCACCAATGATCCTAGTAGCCCTCCCATCCCCACACCCCATTCTCCCTGCTCCCCCTCCCTGCCCTTCCTCTGTGGCAGGGCATTCCCTTTTGCTCACTCTTTCCTTCAGTGTGTTGTAGTTTGCAATAGAGGTATTGAATGGCCATTGTGTTCGGTCTATAGTCTACTTTCAGTATGCAACTCACATCCCGAGCGAGTCCTCCAATCATTCTTTACTTGGTGTTCCCTTCTCTATCTGAGCTGCCTTTTCCCCCAGCATGTGCTGAGTGGCATGCATTTCTTAAGAATAAATTCTCTGGGGGCTGGAGCAATAGCACAGCAGGTAGGGCGTTTGCCTTGCACACGGCCAACCCGGATACGATTTCCAGCATCCTATATGGTCTCTTGAGTACCTTCCGGAGTAATTCCTGAGTGCAGAGCCAGGAGTAACCCCTGTGCACCGCCAGGTGTGACCCCCTCCCCCCAAAAAAAAGCAAAAAAAAAAAAAAGAATAAATTCTCTGAGTGATAGTTAGACAATTAGACCAGGTTCTGCTTTTTATTTTTTTCTTTTTTGGGGGGTGGTGGTGGTCACAAGTGGATTAGTCTGGGGCTATTCTGAGTCTGCCCTGAAGGATAACTCCTGACCTGGGGGACCCTAGGGCGTCCTAGGGACAGAACCTGGTCAATGACACACAAGGTAAGTGTCCTAAATGCTCTGGCGCCATTTATTAAAAGCAGCACGAATTTATTACTAATAGAGAAACATTTTGACTTTGGGTACAGGGAGTATTTGTATATTGAATACCATGGAAAGTGAGATCATTGTCATTTTTCTGTCCTTCCTTTCTTTGTATATCCCAAGACTGTTTTGCCCAATGTTATTTGTTATTATATAGAATTAAAAAGGCCCCATGTTTATCTCAAAGACCATCTCTGTGTGTGTTGCTATTAAGTGCTAATGCTGTGTTTAGCTATTTTTATTTCATGCGTTTCTGTGGGATGACTTTCAGTGATTTCTGTGGATGGTCCAACACAGTCCATCCCATTTTGTTCTTGGTTTTCATTTTTTTGGGTGACACCTGGGGATGCTCTGGGTTTCCTCCTGGCTCTAATCTCAAGGAATTACTCCTGGTGGGGATGGGGTTACCACCTGGATCTGAGCAGCAGGGGACTGAAACTGGATTGTCTTTCTGCAAGTCAAACACCCTGCCTGCTGTACTCTTTTTTTTTTCTTTTTGGATTACACCCGGCAGTGCACAGGGGTTACTCCTGGCTCTGCACTGTGGAATTATGCCTGGTGGTGCTCGGGGGACCATATGGGATGCTGGGAATTGAACCTGGGTTGGCTGAATGCAAGGAAAACGCCTTACCTGCTGTGCTATGGCTCCAGCCCCACCACTGTACTCTTTCTCATTCCCAATTTGCTCCCCAACTTCTACCCACATGGCACTGCCTGGTACCCAAAGACTGTGCCACAGACCAGGATGTAGAGTAGGAAGACCAGGAGAAGCTTTTTTGAAAGGCAGTTCCCATCAGGATTCAGGGAACCAGAATGGACGTTGACTTCTAAATTCCTGGTGAATCCTGTTCCTGTTGAAGTTGGAAAAGGGTGACTGGGAAACATAATTTCTCCCCACTGTGTACATTAGGACCTGTGTTCTCTTTGTGTAGGGTGCTCTACTGTGGGTATCTCTAAACACCTCAGCCATCATGGTTGAATATCCTACACGGGCAAGACCCCCTGGTGAGAACCACCTTTGCAAGGGTGAGCAATGGAATAGAGCCACCATCGCTGTCCCCTAATTACTCAGCCAATAACTTGGGCAGGATCACTAAGGGATGCAGAGATATCTTCAATAGAAAACAGAGCTCACAATCCTTGTAGCTCAGAGAATGGAGTTGTGTGAACGCCCAATCAGACATCCCTCAGGGGTGTCCATGAACAATGATTTCCCAATGGGTCAGCATCACGAAGAGCCGAAGCACCCTTACTGGGAATAATGGGAGTTTGCATTCCCACCTGAATAAAAGAGTATCTTTATTTTTTCCCACTTTATTTATACCCAGTGGTTTACAAAATTTTCCATGATGACTTGTTACAGGCATTCAGTATTCCAACACCAATTCCACCACCACGGTCACCTTCCTCCACCATTGTTTCCATATTCCCAACCACACCCTTCATGTCTGCCTGCATTGCAGGTTCAGAAGAATTTATTTTATATTTCTTGTGACCAATAAGTGGCTAAAGGCTGCTACAGAGGAAAGCTGGGGATGGGAGGAAGATTGGGACATTAGTGGAGGAAAGTGGACACTGGTGTAGAGATTATTGTTGGAACGTTGTACACCTGTAACTGAATACCAAGTAGCTTTGTAATTCATGGTGATTCAATAAAATGATAGCACTGTAGCACTGTCCTCCCATTATTCATCGATTTGCTTGAGCGGGCCCAGTATGTATTTGATATGCTAAACACAGTAACAACAAAAAAATGATAGACATAAATAATTATTGATGAGTCAAGAAATGAATAAATTTAAAACATCAGTGGCTAATGAAATGATCAAAAACATTTCAGTGAAAGAAAACTTGTGAAATTGTTATATCTCTCCATGGGGACATGAAGTCCTTATCTGAGGATTTACTGAGCTGTTGTTGCAAGTTTAGTCATCTGTGTTAACATCTTCGTTAGTCAAGATGAGTTGGTTTCCACATTACATTCCTGTCCAATCTAGTGCGCTTCTACTGGGATATCAGTCATGTAGAGTTTTTTTTGGGGGGGGGTCACACCAGGCGATGTTCAGCTGTTACTCCTGGATCTGCACTCAGGAATTACTGCTGGCAGTGCTCGGGGGACCATATGGGATGCTGGGAATCGAACCCGGGTCATCTGTGTGCAAGGCAAACATCCTACCATCTGTGCTATTGCTCCAGCCCCAGTCATGGAGAGTTTGGAGATATCATTCCAGAAAATCCGAAGTATTTAGCTGGGCAACTGACTGGAGGCACGGAAGCAGCTGTTGGGGTGTGAGTGCAGCTACCAGATTTTGGCAGGGCAGGAACTTGTCCCATTCCTCCCCGACATGGCTCTTAGTTTAAGCCCAAACTAGGTAGCTGAGAAATTTTTCCAGCAAGTTGATCTCTTTTGAGATTTATTTATAAGTTTCCGTAAGAAAGCCGTTTGATGAGTTTCCATGGCAGTGGTGGTGGGATATGGGTCGAGTTCACTATTTTAGTAATTTTTTGAGGGGGGGTCAAACCTGGTTATACTTAGGGGATACTTCTGGCTCTGCACTCAGGAATAACTTTTGGCGGTGCTCAGTGGATGCAGGGTCCGTATCCAGGTCAACTGCAGCCAGGCAAACACCCTCCACACTGTACTCTCTCTCCAGCCCCGAGTTCACTATTTTTAGAACACCTGGCACCTAATCCAGCCAGGACTCTTGGTGCCGAGTTTGGAGAAATCTCATATTCTTGGTTGGGGGAACGTATTTTGCATTTTGATCTCTGAAAGTCAGGGAATTGATGGGGACAAAGTGGAAAGCACAGACGTTGCATTGCTTCTGAGCTGTTCTCCAGGGAAGCTTTGGTAATTTTCCGTTATTTACACCCAGCCCAGCGTCTTCCCCTAGGGGAATCCTATTCCGGGTGGAGGGGGAGGTATGGGGGGTGGGGAGATGAGTCTGTGCTAATGAGCAGCTGTGAGGCTTGAACACCTGTCCTCCTCTGGGCCACCAGGCAGTGCACCATTTGGGGCAGGGCACACTCGCTGCTTCTGGAGTCCTGACTCTGGTCCCGGGACTGATGCTGCCTCCAACCTGCCGTCTCGTGTAGGGACTGAGACCAAGCCCTTCATTAGGCATCCCGGGGAGCTGACTGACTCTGACACGAAGTTGTGCCTCGCAAAGACACGAAAGTGAGTACAGCGCAGTGAACACTCTGATTGGTCAAGCCAAGTCAGCCCCAAGCATTGTACTGTGGCCAGTGAGAAAGAACCTCACAGTAAATCCTGGACCCGGGGAACAAACCCGGCTCAGATGTATGCGAGGCAAATGCCACCCTGACTTTTCTATGCTTATCAGTCAGTCTGTAGTTCTGTGAAAAAAATAAATGAGACCAGAGTGATGCAGAGAGAGCACATAGCAATCCTCATTCATTTGCTCTGATTTACTTTCGCGTCATTGGTTGTTTTTTTTTTTATGGTATTCATGATTAGATTTATTGCTAACATTTGCATTAGCCACAACATTCTTTTGAGGTTCTGATCTTTATCCTCAGACAAAACATTAGCTTGATGTTCGAGAGGCATCGCTAAAGCCATACATTTCTCATAAGAGGAAATGACATTTGAACTTCTTTCCATCCTTTTTTTTTTTTTACTTTTTGGGTAACACCCAGTGATGCTCAGGGGTTACTCCTGGCTCTGCACTCAGGAATTACTCCTAGCAGTGCTCGGGGCACCATATGGGATGCCGGGGATTGAACCCTGGGTCAGGTGCATGCTCTACCTGCTGTACTATCACTCTGGCCCTGGTTTTCATCTTTAATCATTTGGGGCCACACCGAGTGATGCTCAGGAGTTACTCCTGGCTCTGCGCTCAGAGCACTCACCTCCTAGTTATACCAGGGGAGCAAAGAGCATATGGGTGCCAGGGATCAAACCCAGTCAGGAGTGAGTACTGCAAGCGCCTGCCTTACTGTACTCTCTGTCTATCCCCTGCCCACCCATCTTAATAGGATTCATCTTGCTTAGTTTACTTCTAATTGTTTCCCACCGAATATTGAAATGACGGTGAGAGTTATGGGGGCTGAATAATAGTTCGAGCAGTATGGCACTTGCCTTGCAAGCAGTCATCTTGGGTTTGATTCTAGGAATCGCGGATTGTTCCCTGTTCCTGCCAAATGGTCCTTGAGCACAGAGATTGGAGAAAGCCCTGAGCACTGTTGGGTGTAGCTTCATAAACGTATTAAATTTGTTTACTACACTGATATCATTCATTTACTCCTATTTTCTATCTTAATGAAAGGCTGGTAGTGACAGAGCTTGACTGAGAGCTGCAGAGGGAGGATTGGAAACCACTGTCGCTGTGTTTTCTCTCCCCTCACAGCCTGTTTTGCACATGGATCCTCAGAACCTTACATGACACCCCAAGATTTCCCTCTTGGGACTGTCAGAAGACCCTGAACTGCAGATCTACATCTTTGGGCTCTTCCTGTCCATGTACCTGATCACCGTGCTGGGGAACCTGCTCATCATCCTGGCCGTCAGCTCAGACCCCCACCTCCACACGCCCATGTACTTCTTCCTGGCCAACCTGTCCTTCGTGGACATCTGCTTCACCTCCACCACCGTCCCCAAGATGCTGGTGAACATCCAGACACACAGCAAGGCCATCAGCTATGAAGGCTGCCTCACCCAGATATACTTTTTCATCGCCTTTGTCGGCCTGGACAATTTCATCCTGACGGTGATGGCCTATGACCGCTTTGTGGCCATCTGCCACCCCCTGCATTACACGGTCATCATGAATCCCAGGGTCTGTGGACTGTTGGTCCTGGTGTGCTGGGTCTTCTGCCACCTGAATTCTTTATTTCAGAGTTTAATAGTCTTAAGTCTGTCCTTCCCTGTGGACTTGGAAATACCCCACTTTTGCTGTGAACTCAAGCAGTTGTTGCAGCTGGCCTGTTCGGACACACTCCTGAATGACCTGGTGATATATATTTTAGCTTTGCCATTTGTGGGCGGTCCCGTGGCTGGCATCATTTATTCCTACTCTAAGATCGTCTCCTCCATCTGTAGGATCTCCTCGGCTTAGGGCAAGTTTAAAGCCTTTTCCACCTGCACATCTCACCTCTCCGTGGACTCCTTGTTTTATGGCACAGTCATTGGTGTGTACCTGAGCTCTACGTGAGTGAGAACACACAGTGTAAAGCAATCCTCTCGGTGATGTACACGGTGGTCACCCCCATGCTGAACCCCTTCATCTATAGCCTCAGGAACAAAGACTTAAAGGGGGCTCTGAAAAAAATCTTTGGAGGGGCCAGTTATAAACGAATTTTCTGGAACCATCGAAGTGATGCTCTGACGCGGATCAAAGCAGTGAAAGCCGCTATATGTTCAGATTGGATGAGAGAGAGAGGAATCGGCGGTTTTGGTTTTCTGTGAATTTGATTCTCCTACGAAATTTTTCTTTGTTGTGGGTCACACTGTCTAGGCCCTCATATTCAAATTTTATATAGAGTTGAGACTGACCATGTTTAGTGAGCTACCTGTGATCCAATTTCCTCTGTCATCATATTTCTACTTGATAAATGTATTCTCAATCTGGGATCAGAAAAGGTTGCCATTCTTAATTCTGCATTCTGCTTTTTCCATTTGGCATTCTGCAGGACTGCACCTTCGTTTTTGTTTTTGTGCCACTCTCCGCAGTGCTCAGACTGACTCTTGGCTCTGAGCTCAGGGGTTACTTCTGGTGACGCTCTTGTATGGGGTGCTGGGAATGGAATGAAAGTTGGCCGCATGCAAATCAAGCACCTTCCCACTGTACTCTCTCACTGGCCATCAACTTCTTTTCTTTTCTTTTTTTTTCTTGCTTTATGGGCCACACCCAGCGATGCTCAAGGGTTACTCCTAGCTCGGTACTTAGGGATTACTCCTGGCGGTGCTTGGGGGGACCAGATGGGATGCTGGGGATTGAACCCAGGTTGGGCGCTTGCAAGGCAAACACCCTCCTCATTGTGCCATTGCTCCAGCCCTCTTCTTATGTTTCTTAAGAAAGAATTCAGGGCTGGAGTGATAGCACAGTAGGTAGGGTTTGCCTTGCATGCAGCCGACTGGGGTTTGATCCTCAGCATTCCATATGGCCCCCTGAGCACTGCCAGGAGTAATTTCTGAGTGTAAAGTCAGGAGTAACTCCTGTGCAATGCTGGGTGTGACCCAAAAAGCCCCCCCAAAAGAAAGAAAGAAAAAAAAGAAATAAATTCACTTGAGGGGCTGCAGCAATAGTATTATGGGGAGGTCATTGGTCTTGCATGAGACTATCCAGATTCAGTTCCTGGCATCCCATATGGATCCCCAAGCACCACAGGAGTTATTCCTGAGAGCAGAGCCAGGAATAACCCCTGAGTATTGCTGGTGTGACCCAAAAAAGCAAAAAAAGAAAAAAAAAGCAAAAAAAGATTTACTTGAATCACATGTGAAAGCTAGCACAGTGGTAGGCGTTTACCTTGCACACGGCCAACTTGACCGACCTGAATTCAATTCCTCCACCCCTCTCGGAGAGCCTGGCAAGCTACCGAGAGTATCTCGCCCGCACAGCAAATCCTGGCAAGCTACCCGTGACGTATTTGATATGCCAAACACAGTAACAGCAAGTCTCACAACGGAGACATAACTGGGCCCACTCAAGCATATCGATGAACAATGGGAGGACAGTGCTACAGTGCTTATGTGAGAGCAGGTTATTAGTTTTTGTTGGGGAGTCACACTTGTTCAACTCTGGGGACATTCCTTGCTCTGCTCTCAAGGATCATCCAGGCTCCGAAATATTATGGGGTACGGCGACAGAACCTGGGTCAGTTGCGCAGAAGGTAAGTGCCTACTGCTATGATGTGTTGGTCACTCATTCTCTAAAAGCTCTCTTGAATTTACTACTAAACGGGACACACACTGTGTTTGGGTACAAGTAACATTTGTATGTTGAGATGAGAGGAAAATTGGAGATTATTCTTTTTTTTTTTCTTTTTGGGTCACACCCAGCATTGCATGGGTTACTCCTGGTTCTACACTCAGGGATTACTCCTAATGGTGCTCAGGGAACCATATGGGATGCTGGGAATTGAACCCAGGTCGGCCACGTGCAAAGCAAATGCCCTACCCGCTGTGCTATCACTCCAACCCCAGTCACTGTCCTCCCTTTCTTTGTGTGTCACTAAAATGCTCTTCCCAATGTCATCACGTGAAAGGAAAATGGCTTCATTTCCTCTGCAGATGTGTATCTCTAAGGGATGTTGCTATGTTGATGTATTTTATTTCTGTATTTTATTTCTGTGTCTGTGTGATGACTTTCAGTCATTTCTGCGATTGATCAAATACAGCCCATGCCAATATGCTTTGTCTTTATTTCTCTTGTCATCCCTGGGGATGCTCAGGGCTTCCTTCTGCTGTCTCTCAGGAATTATTTCTGGTGGGATTTGGGGGGACCATTTGGATGTTCATTGTAGGGGATTGGATCTGGTCTACTTGGTGCAAGACAAATGCTTTTCCCACTATATTCTCTATGAATTCCCCACTTTGCTACTTTACTTCTGGCGACATGTCATTACCTGGTCCCAGGGCAGCTCTGCAGACCAGGGTGTAGAGTGGAAACACGGGGAGAAGCTTCTGGGAAAGGCAGTTCCTGTCAGGTACGGGAAAACCAGAATGAACCCTGATGCCTAAATTCCTGGTGATTCATCTTCATCTTGGAGTTGGAGAAGAGTGTTAGGGGCATGTAATTTTTCCTCACAGTGGATACTTCATCCATGTTCTTCCTTTGAGCGTGGACCTCTGCAGGTATCGATAACAACTCTGCCATCATCGTTAACTATCTGGCACATGGAATCACAACTGCGAGGATCGCTGTTGCAGGAGTGTGGACTCACAGCAATGGAGCCCCCACACTCTCCCGGTCCCCCTCAACAATATCTTGTGCAGGATTCCTAAACGATGGCAAACATATCTTCAATGGAGAACGGAGCTCACAATATTTGTAGCTCAGAGAATGGAGTTGTGTGAACACTGAATCACACAACCCTCAGGGGTGTCCGTGAATAATGATTTCCCAATGAACCAGCATTAAGGAGAGGAGGAAGCACCTCTATTTTATTTATTTATTTATTTATTTATTTATTTATTTATTTTTGCTTTTTAGGTCACACCCGGCGATGTACAGGGGTTACTCCTGGGTGTGCACTCAGGAATTACTCCTGGCAGTGCTTGGGAGACCATATAGGATGCTGGGAATCAAACACAGGTTGGCTGCGTGTAAGGCAAATGCCCTACTCACTGTGTTATTGCTCCAGCCCAGGGAAGCACCATTAATGGGGATTTGGGCAGAGGTGGTGTCTGTATTCTCATAAATTTTAATTTAATTTATTTTTATTAATTAATTAATTAATTAATTTTTGCTTTTTGAGTCACAGCTGGCAATGCTCAGGGGTTACTCCTGACTCTATACTCAGGAATCACTCCTGGCAGTGCTCCGGGGACCCTATGGGATGCTGGGGAACAAACCCAGGTGTGCCACAGCAAGGCAAATGCCCTACCTGCTGTACACTTTCCCCGCCCCCTGAGTTTTTATTATCTCTTTATTTTTAATTTAATTTTTATTAGTGAGACGCCATGAGGTACAGTTGTAGACTTATATAAATTTTTGTGCTTGGGGTTTCAATTATACAATGATCAAATACGCATCCCTCCATCAGTGCCCATTTACCACACCCACTGATCCCATTATCCCTCCCACCCCCCACTCCCCCCATCCTACCCTGCCTCTGTGGCAGGGCATTCGGGTTGGAGAAATGTTATGCTAGGTGTGAGAAAGTGTTTTGAGCATCACCCTGAAGAGTGGATTGGCACCAACTGGAAAGCACAGACTTTCCTTTTCTCTGTGTCCTTCCTCTGGGAGGGCATCTGTTGGGTAATTTTCCATTATTTCTGTCCAGCCCAACATCCGTCCTCCTGGGAAAATCCTGTGCAGGGAAGGAGAGCCCTGAGCTAATGAGCAGTCATAAGAAGCCCGAATACTATTCTGGGCCACCGGCCAGTGTAACCTTATGTGTGCCGGAACACACTCGCCGCTCTGGAGTTCTGACTCTGGCCCCAGGTCTGATGAAGCATCCAGCCTGCCATCTCATGTGGGGACAGAGACCCAGCCCCCCACCAGGCTTCCTGGAAACAGGCTGATTCTGACACTGAGTCCTTTCTTGCAGGGGCCCCAAGGTGAGTCCTCCTGCCCAGTGGACTTAGCCAGGCACAAATATTGTACTATGTAGGGCCAGTGCAAACCGCACAGCCCAACTTTGTGCCCAGATGTCCACGTGGTCGTCGCTGTTAAATGAAAATTTACCCACGGGCTGCTGGGAATACAAAAACAATTGATATGGAGAGATGGATTCTTACTTGTGAGTGAAGAATTGTGCAGGATAATGATACATATTTGATTCATTTTTTGTAATGATGGCAAGCTCCTAACCAAGGATGTTGGTTGGGATTCAGGGATTGAAATCATATGCATGTTAGATGCCCTCCCCAAGGCAGATGTACCTCTTGACCTCCAATTTTCATGTGCACTTATGTACAAAATTAGTAAAATGATAGAGAAGCAGACAGAGCACATGGTAATCTTCAGACAGGCCCTGTACATGTTCCCATGTCTTACAGCTATGGGTGGTTTCTTTGTAGTGTGTGTGAACAGATTTATTTTTAAAAGTTGCATCAGCCAATATATTCTCTCAAGGTTATCAATTTTTTCTTTTTTGATTTTTGGGTCACACCAGCGAT
The DNA here is from genome assembly GCF_029834395.1 of Sorex fumeus. Lineage (NCBI taxonomy): Eukaryota > Metazoa > Chordata > Mammalia > Eulipotyphla > Soricidae > Sorex > Sorex fumeus. Next base: position 39,399,765 of record NW_026606076.1, read on the forward strand.
GTACAGGGGTTACTCCTGGCTCATGCACTCAGGAATTACTCCTGGCGGTGCTCGGGAGACCATATGAGATGCTGGGGCTCAAACCCGGGTTGGCCGTGTGCAAGGCAAATACCCTACCTGCTGTGCTATTGCTCCAACCCCAAAGTTATCATCTTTTTCCTTGGACAAAGTATCACTGTGATGTTTCTGTAGAGAGTGTGAAACTTTCCACCTACACACACACACACGTGTGTGTGTGTGTGTGTGTGTGTGTGTGTGTGTTGGGGTCAGACCTGGTGATGCTTAGGAGTTACTCCTAGCTGTGCACTCAGAATTTCTCCTGGCTGTGCTTTGGGGATCATATGAATAGTGGCTGATTACACCAAGTTCAGGAGCATGCAATGGAAGAGCCTTCCCTGCCTACAGTACTATCTCTCCAGTTCCCTTCCAAAGACATCTTTTTGTTTTGTTTTTTGCTTTTTTGGGTCACACCCAGCAAAGCTCAGGGGTTGCTTGTGGCTCTGAACTCAGAAATTATTCCTGGTCATAGGGAACTCTATGGGATGCGGAAATCGAACCAGGGGCAGCAGCTTTGTGCAAGGCAAACACCCTACCTGCTGTACTATCATTCCAACACCCAAAGACATCTTACTAGAGCTCTTCCTGCCTTCTGTTACTTCCCACAGTTTGACATTTTATATTGAATTGGCAGTCAAAGGGTAGGTGCTCATTTTGCATGCAGTTGGTCTGGGTTTGTTCTGTATCTCTTACATGGTCTTGAGTTGGCGAGGAATGATCCCTGAGCACAGAGCCAGGAGTAAGTCCTATGCACTGCCTGGTGTGGCCTGAAATAAAAAAATAAAGAAATACTAACAGCTACATAGTGCTCCATTGTGTAAATGTACCAAAGTTTCTTTAACCAGTCATCTGTTCTTGGGCACTCAGGTTTTTTCCAGATTCTGGCTATTGTAAAGAGTGCTGCAATGAACAAACAATTGCAGATGTCACTTGGACTATACCTTTTTGCCTCTCTGGGATATATTCCCAGGAGTGCTATAGCTGGGTCAAATGGCAGATCAAATTCTAATTTTTTGAGAGTCGTCCATACTGTTTTCCAAAAGGGTTGGACCAGCCGGCATTCCCACCAGCAGTGAAGGAGGGTCCCTTTCTCGCCACATCCGCGCCAGCACCGGTTGCTTTTGTTCTTGTGGATGTGGGCCAGTCTCTGTGGTGTGAAATGATATCTCATTGTGGTTTTGATCTGCATCTCTCTGATGATTAGTGATGTAGAGCATTTTCTCATGTGCCTTTTTGCCATTCGAATTTCTTCTTTGCGAAAGTTTCTGTTCATTTCCTTACCCCATTTTTTGATGGGGTTGGGTGATTTCTTCTTGTGGAGTTTAACCAGTACCTTGTATATCCTTGATATCAACCCCTTGTCGGATGTGTACTTGGTGAATATCCTTTCCCATTCTGTAGGCTGTCTTTGTATTTTGGTCACTGTTTCTTTTGAGGTGCAGAAGCTATGAAATTTACATAAAAGTGGTACTACATGGAAAGTATCATGTTAAGCAAAATGAGTCAGAAAGAGCGGGATAGACACAGAAAGATTGCATTCATCTGGGGAACATAAAGCAACAAAAAGGGAGATTAACACCCAGGAATGGCTGAGATTAGTACCAGGAATTTTGCTCCATGAATGGAAGGCCAGCCACACGTTCTAGGTGAAAAGAAGCTCAGATAGAGAAGAGAGCACCAAATGAAGGGTGTTGTGAGGACCCTCCCAGGGTGGGAGAAGCATGCTAAAAGTAGTCTATAGACCAAACATGATTGCCACTCAAAGCCTCTCTTGCAAAACACATTACCCAAAAGAAGAGAGAGAGAACAAGGGGGAATACCCTGCCACAGAGGCAGGATGGGACGGGGCGGGGGATGGGGGGTGGGGGTGGATGCTGGGACCAGTGGTGATGGATGACGGGAACTGGTGGAGGGATGGGCACTTGATCATTGTATAACTGAAACCCAAGCACAAAATTTGTAAGCCTATAACTGTACCTCATGGTGTTTCGCTAATAAAAAAAAAGAAAAAATAAAGAAATACTGAATCGGTGTATCCCATGGATATTGTTAGCTCCTAAGTTTATGTCTTAATGAAAGGTGAATGTGACGAAGCATAACTGGGAACAGCCGAGGGTGGATTGGAAACCACCATCGCTGTATTTTCTCTCCCCTCGCAGCTGGTCTCACATATGGATCCTCGGAACCTTACACGACACCCCAAGATTTTCCTCTTGGGACTGTCAGAGGACCCTGAACTGCAGATCTACATCTTTGGGCTCTTCCTGTCCATGTACCTGATCACCGTGCTGGGGAACCTGCTCATCATCCTGGCCGTCAGCTCAGACCCCCACCTCCACACGCCCATGTACTTCTTCCTGGCCAACCTGTCCTTCGTGGACATCTGCTTCACCTCCACCACCGTCCCCAAGATGCTGGTGAACATCCAGACACACAGCAAGGCCATCAGCTATGAAGGCTGCCTCACCCAGATATACTTTTTCATCGCCTTTGTCGGCCTGGACAATTTCATCCTGACGGTGATGGCCTATGACCGCTTTGTGGCTATCTGCCACCCCCTGCATTACACGGTCATCATGAACTTCCGGCTATGTGGGCTGCTGGTCCTGGTGTGCTGGGTCATCAGTACCTTGCATTCTTTGTTGCAGAGCTTATTGCTCTTGTATCTGTCCTTCCCCATGAACTTGGAAATCCCCTACTTTTTCTGTGACCTCAAGCTGATGGTGCAGCTGGCCTGTTCGGACACACGTCTGAATGACCTGGTAATATATATTTCATCCGTACTATTGGGGTGCGGACCCCTCGCTGGCATCCTTTATTCCTACTATAAGATTGTCTCCTCCATCCGCAGAATCTCTTCAGCTCAGGGGAAGTTTAAAGCCTTTTCCACCTGTGCGTCCCATCTCTCCATGGTCTCCTTGTTTTATGGCACAGCCCTAGGTGTGTATCTGGGCTCTGCTGTGACCCACAGCTCACAGTCTAATGCCGCCCCCTCGGTGATGTACACAGTGGTCATCCCCATGTTGAACCCCTTCATCTATAGTCTCAGGAACAAAGACTTAAAGGGGGCTCTGAATAAAATCTTTGGAAGAGCCAGTGATAAGGACTAATTAATTTCCTGGTACCATAGAAATGATATTTTGGAGGAGTCAAAGCAGTGGAACATAAAATGTTCAGTTTGGGTGAGGTCAAGAATAAGGATTTTTTTGGTTTCTGTGAATCCTATTTTTCTACTATTTTTTTTTTTTTTGGCCCACAGCTGTCGTGCTCAGGACTTACTCTTGGGTCTGGCGGGGTTCAAGGGACAACATGGGATGCTTAGGATTGAATTAAGGCCCCTGTCCTATCTCTCCAACCCCTCATATTCAATTTGTATATGAGTTTAAACTGATCATGTTTGTGCCCTACCTAATAGTTTCCTCTATCATCATTTTCCACCTTTGATAAATGTGTTTTTTTTTTTTTAGCTTTTTGAGTCCCACCCAGCGATGCTCAGGGATTACTCCAGGCTCTGCACTTAGGAGTTACTCCTGGTGGTGCTTGGGGGACCATATGGGATGCAAGAGATTGAACCCATTTGGCTGCTTACAAGGCAAATGCCCTCCCTGGTGTATCGCTCTGGCCTGATAAATGTGTTTTTTTTTTTTTTTTGCTTTTTGAGTCACACTAGCGATACACAGGATTTACTCCTGGTTCATGCACTCAGGAATTACTCTTGGCGGTGCTCGGGGGACCATATGAGATGCTGAGAATCAAAGGCAAACGCCCTGCTCACTGTGCTATTGCTCCAGGTCCCGATAAATGTATTCTTAATCTGGGATCAGAAAAGATTGCCATTCTCAATTCCGCGTTCTGCATTTTCCATTTGGCATTCTCAGTGACTACGCTTTCATTTTTGTTTTTGAGCAGTGCTCAGGGCTTACTACTGGCTTCTAATTCAGGGGTCATCCTGGTGAATTTTATGGAATCATATGGGGTGCTGGGAATTGAAGCCCAGTTGGCTGCCTGCAAAGCAAGTGTCTTACCTGCTGTACTATCTCACTGTGCATCAACTGCAACATTTCTTAAGAGTGAACTCAGGGGCTGGAGTGGTAGCATAGCAGGTAGGGCGTTTGCCTTGTACGCTGCCAACCCGGGTTCGATTCCCAGCATCCCATATGGTCCCCCGATCACCACCAGGAATAATTCCTGAGTGCATGAGCCAGAAGTAACCTCTGTGCATCGCTGGGTGTGACCGACAAAAAAAAGGCAAGAATGAATTCAGTTGAATGGTATGTGAGAGCAGGTTATCGGTTTTTATTGAGGGGTGAACAGAATTAGCTCTGGAGCTACTCCTGGCTTTGTACTGAAGGATCCCTCCTGGCCCCGGGTTCATGGGATACCGGGGATAGAATGTGAGTGAGTCGTGCCAGTGTAAGCACCCTATGTAACGTGCTATCTCTTTGGCCCATACTCTAAAACCTCTCATGAATTCACTACTAATACGGAAACATGCTGGCTTTGGGTACAAGAATATTTGTATGTTGAGATCAGAGGAAAATTGGACGTCATTGTCATTTTTGTGTCCTTTCTTTCTTTGTATGTCACCCAACTGTTCTTCCCATGTTCTAATGTGAAATTAAAGAAGCCTCATATGTTCATCTCTCTACGTGTGGTTCTAAAGGCTGATGCTGTGTTTAGCTATTTTTATTTCATGAGCTGCTTTTATTTCATGTTTCTGTGTGATGACTTTTAGTGATTTCTGTGGCTGGTCAAATACGGCTGATACCATTTTGTTCTTTGTTTTTATTTATTTTAAAAATTTTATTATTATTATTATCATCTTGCCTGCATGGCAAAGCCTGGCAAGCTATTCGTGACGTATTCAATATACCAAACACAGTAACAACAAGTCTCAAAATGGAGACGTTACTGGGCCCGCTCAAGCAAATCGATGTTCAATGGGAGGACAGTGTTTGGACAGTGTTTGACAGTATTATTATTATTATTATTTGCACGGCAGAGTCTGGCAAGCAACCCGTGGTGTACTCGATATACCAAAAACAGTAACAATGGCGGTTCTCATTCCCTTGACCCTAAAAGAGCCCCCAATATGCCATCAGGCTACACTAGCACGCAACAGGGATGAATGGAGACATTACTGGTGCCCGCTCGAACAAATCGAAGAACAACGGGATGACAGTGATATAGTGATTATTGTTTTTGCTCCTTTTGGGTGACACTCCGTGATGCTCAGGGGTTACTCCTGGTGCTCCTGGTAGTCAGGAATTACTTCTGGCAGTGCCTGGAGAACCATATGGGATGCCAGGGATTGAACTGGTCCCCCGCTTGAAGGCAAATGCCCTACCTGCTGTACTATCACTCCAGCCCCTTTGTTTTTATTTTTGTGTCACAGCTGGGGGTGCTCAGGCCTTCCTCCTGCTCACTCTCAGGAATTCCTTCTGCTGGGGATTGTGGGAGACCATCGGGATATATGTAGCAGGGGATTGAACCCAGGTCAGCTTGGTGCAAGGCAAATACTTCACCCGCTGTTCTCTCTCTCCAGTCCCCACTTTGCCACTTCACTGCTGCCACATGGCACCATCTGGTCTCCATGGCTGTTCTGCAGACCAGGATGTAGAGTGAAAACCCCAGGAGAAGCTTGTGGGAAAGGGCCTTCCCATCAGGACCAGGAAACTGGACTGGACATTGATGTCTAAATTCCTGGTAATTCATCTTCATATAGAAATTGGAGAAAGGTGTTTTGGCCATGTGATTTTTCTTCATGGTGGGCATTTGGAGCTGTGTTCTTATTTTATTATTTTTTGCTTTTTGGGTCACATCTAGTGAGGCTCAGGGGTTACTCCTGGGATGGACGTTGACGTGTGAGTGAAGAATTGTTTTGGACAATAATACTTACTTGATTCACTTTCCATATTGACAGCAATACTCTCAACCATGGGTGTTAACGGCCAGCATCATTTTATCTCCACCATTCTTGAGATCTCAGTGTTTTTTTTTTTGCACTCTGTATTTCTTTGTTTCCTCTTTTTTTCCTGGTGTGTGTGTGTGTGTGTGTGTGTGTGTGTGTGTGTGTCAGGGACATGCTGTGGTGCTCAGTGCTTAGTCCTGTCTAAGCATCCATATTCGGGGAATCGCTTTCATGTTTGAGTTTCCTTTTTTTTTTTAACTTATTTTTTATTTTTAATTTATTTTTTTTTTTTATTATTGAATCACTGTGGGACACACTTACAAGCTTTCATGTTTGAGTTTCAATCATACAACGATAAAACACTCATCCCTCCACCAGTGCACATTCTCCACCACTAATGTCTCCCCCACCCCAATCTTAACCCTCCCCCTGCCTCCATGGCAGACAATTTCCCCCATGCTCTCTCTCTATTTTTGGGCATTCTGGTTTGTAATACAGATAGTGAGAAGTTATCACGTTTGGTCCTTTATCTGCTTTCAGCACACATCTCCCATCCCGAACGATTCCTCCAACCATTACTTCTTGGCGATCCCTTCTCTATTCCAGTTGCCTTCTCCCCCAGTTCATGAGACAGGCTTCCAACTATGGGGTGATATTCCTGGCCCTTGTGTCTACTGGTCTTAGGTGTCAGTCTCGTATTATGTTATTTGATATTCCACAGGGCTGGAGCGATAGCACAGCAGTTAGGGCATTTGCCTTGCATGTGGCCGACCCGGAAAGACCCAGGTTCGATTCCTCTGCCCCTTTTGGAGAGCCCAGCAAGCTACTGAGAGTATCCCGCCTGCACAGCAAAGCCTGGCAAGCTACCCGTGTCATATATGATATGCCAAAAACAGTAACAAGTCTCACAATGGAGAAATTACTGGTGCCCGCTCGAGCAAATGGATGAACCGTGGGATGACAATGCCCCAGTGCTCCAGTGCATTCACAAATGAATGCAGTCTGTGTCTGTCTCTGTCATTCTTACTCATTTCGCTTAGCATGATCGGGGGATCACTCTTGTTGGTGGGCTGTAGAACCATAGGAGGTTTCAGGGATTGAACTCCGGTCAGCATTATGCAAGACAAAGACCTTCCCCATTGTTCTCTCTCTCTGGCCCCTTCATTTTGATCTGTATTTCTGTGAAAAAAAATAATTAAGAGGACTGGCAGAAGCTGATGGAGCACATATCAATCTTCAGACGTTTTCCCCCTGACACGTTTCCATATCTTCAAGTTGTTGGTGGTTTCTTGGCAGTGTTTGTGATTAGTTTATTGCTTAAAGTTGCATGAGTCACAACATTGTCTATCTTGAGTTTTTTTTTTATGTAGGAGTACTGCTATTTATTCAGCCACTGATTAGCTGATTGAATTGGGCACGAACTCTACCTTACTTTTTTTTCATAATTTCATTTATTTATTTATTTATTTTATTCTTCTAATATTTATTTATTGAATCATTGTGGGAAAAGTTACTAAGCTTTGAGGCTTAAGTCTTGGTCATACAATGATCAAACACCTTCATCAGTACTCATTTTTCACCACCAAGAACCCCAATATACCCCTGTCCCACCCCTCCTAATGCCTGTGAGGCAGATGATTTCTACTGAACTCTTCTCTACATTGATTAGATTCATTATTTTGACAAAAGATGCACCATTGTTGTTTAGAATCCCCCCCCCCAACAACCAGAATTGCTAAAAAGGCATTGTGAAATGCTTTGTTTTCTATCGCTGGTTATGAGAATCATATAATGATCTTGGATTTCTGCAAAGAGTCAGATAATTACGAGATTGTTTTCTGTGCGTCTAGTGTTATGGCTGTGCCGGAGAGCCACTTGTGGGGGGCAACTCATGACCTCGGTAGGGCGTGAAAGACGAGCTGGTACTGGCCCCTTTCCTATGAGACTGCAGTTGCCCTGTCACCACCGGCTCATACCTGGCTTTCCTATAGCTCTGAGGTGGTGGCCACCTTGCTGCTGGGGAGGGAGGGGGGGGGGAGAAAGGCGGAAGGGAGCAACACCCTTTCCCTCCGGGGGAGGCATGGAGCCGTAGTTTAATGCATAGTCCATTCACTTTTCTGCCGCAAGCTGCCGGGCTCTGGATTAAGTCCTTTTGCCTCTGGAGCCAGGGCCGTGCTGGAGAGCCACTCATGGGGGGCAACTCCTGACCTCGGTAGGGTGTGAAGGACGAGTCTCTTGAGGTTTTCATCTCTTTTTTTTTTTTCTTTTTTGGTCACATCTGGCGCAGGGGTTACTCCTGGCTCTGCACTCAAGAATTACTCCTGGTGGTGCTTGGGGGACCATATGGGATGCTGGGAATTGAACCTGGGTTGTTCGCGTGCAAGGCAAACACCCTACATGCTGTACTATCACCCCAGTCCCGGTTATCATCTTTATCCTTGGACAAAACATCACCTTGATGTTCCAGAGGCATTGCTAAAGCCATATGCACACACAGCAGGGCAATCTAGGGGTGATGGATTACTTTCCACAATCATCTTTTGTTTTTGTTTTTTGGTCTGTTTTAGGGCCACACTCAGAGATGCTCAGGAGTTACTCCTGGCTCTGCACATAGAAATTCTCCTGGCGGTGTGCTGGGAACCATATGAATAGCTGTGGAACATTATATACTCCGTATCAGGAGTATATAATGCAAGTGCCTTACCCGTGGAACTATGTCTCTAGTCCCTTTCCGAATACATCTTAATAGGATTCTTCTTGCCTTATATTATTTTCCATTATTGTCCACTAATTATTGAACAGGTGTTCAGAATGATAGTACAGCGATGAGAACATTTGCCTTTTATGCACGGGATCCAGGTTCTATCCGAGGCACCTCATATAGGATATCGTTCATTTACTCCTTATTTTAGGTCTTAATGAAAGACTGGCAGTAATGAGCATGATTGAGAGCTGCAGAGACAGGATTGGAAACCACCATCGCTGTATTTTCTCTCCCCTCACAGCTGGCCTCACACATGGATCCACAGAACCTTACAAGATGCCCCTAGTTTTTCCTCTTGGGACCGTCAGAGGACCCTGAACTGCAGATCTACATATTCGAATGGGCTCTTCCTGTCCATGAACCTGATCACCAGGCTGGGGAACCTGCTCATCATCCTGGCCATCAGCTCAGACCTCCACCTCCACACGCCCATGTCCTTCTTCCTGTCCTACCTGTCCCTTGTGGACATCTGCGTCACCTCCACCTCGTCCCCAAGATGCTGTAGAACATCCAGACACACAGCAAAGCCATCAGCTACACTTGGTTGACTTACTCAGATGTACTTTTTCATCCTCTTCACAGGCCTGGATGATTCCATCTTAGCCGTGATGGCCTATGACCGCTTTGTGGCCATCTGCCACCCTTTCACTACCCAATCATGATGAACCCCCGGCTCTGTGGGCTGCTGGTCCTGGTGTCCTGAGTCATCTGCAACCTAAATTTTTTGTTACAGGCTATAATGGTCTTGCATCTGTCCTTCCCCTTGAACTTGGAAATCCCCCACTTTTTCTGTGACCTCAAGGAGCTGGTGTAACAGGCCTGTTCGGATACATTTCTGAATAACATAGTGACCTAACATAGCTTAGCTGTGCTATTGGCAGGTGGTCTCTCTGGCATCCTTTACTCTTACTGTAAGATCGTCTCCTCTATCCACAGAATCTCCTCGGCTCAGGGGAAGTTTAAAGCCTTTTCCACTTGTGCCTCTCAGCTCTCCGTGGTCTCCTTGTTCTATGGCACAGCCCTAGGTGTGTATGTAAGCTCTGCTGGTGCCCACACTCTAATTCCATCCCCTCGGTGCTGTACGCAGTGGTCACCCCCATGATGAGCCCCTTCATCTACAGTCTCAGGAACCAAGACCTAAAGGGGGCTGTAAAAAGTGTCTTTGGCTGAGCTGCTAACAAGGATTTACCTTCTGGAACTGAAGTAATGATTGTGATCGTGTGCTTCAAAGCGGTGGAACAAGTAATATTCAGTTTGGATCTGATTAAGAAATGGGAGGTTTCGGGCTTTCCTGCAAATTTTATTTCTCCTATTATTTTGTTTGTGGGTCACTCTTGGAGGTGCTCAGGGCTTACTTCCAGCTCTACACTCAGGGATTGGTCTCTCCTGGTGAGGCTTGGAGACCCTAGAGGATGCCAGGGATTGAACTCGGGCCAGCTGTGTGCAAGGCCAGTGTCCTACCCGTTGGACTCTCTGTCCAGTGGCCCCTGTCCAATTTTCATATAAGGTTGAAACTGACCATGTTTTGTGCTCTCTCTGACATCACAGTTGCCTCTTATTATTTTCTTTGTTCATCAATATATTCTCAATCTGAAATCAGAAATTGTTGTCATTCTCAATTCTGCTTCCTGAATTCTCAATTTTGCATTCTCATCATCTGCAGTTTTGTTCTGTTTTGTTTTTTGGATCACTTGCAGCACTGCTCTGGACTGACTCCTGGCTCTGTTTTCAACAGGGATTCCTCCTGTTGGGGCTCAGGGTACCCTCTGGGGTGCTGGCGAGTGATCCTTGCTTTGTGCAAGTTGAGCATTTTACCTGATGTGCTCTCTGACCATCAGCGTCATGCATTTCTTTTTTTTTTTCCTTTTTGGGTCATACCCTGTGATGCACAGGGGTTACTCCTGGCTCATGCACTCAGGAATCATTCCTGGCAGTGCTCGGGGGACCATATGGGATGCTGGGAATTGAACCCGGGTTGGCCGTGTGCAAAGCAAATGCCTTACCTGCTGTGCTATTGCTCCAGCCCTTTCATGCATTTCTTAAGAATGAATTCTCTTGAATTATATATGAGACCGGGTTATAATTTTTTTTTGTGGGGATAGGGGTATGTCACAAACAGATTAGCTCTTACACTACTCTTGCTGATGGAACCCATCAGCTGAAATCCAGGTAAACAGTCTACCTACTGTACTATCTCAAATTAAAAATGGAAAAAAAATCCTCTTAAATTTACTAACAACAAACACATTGTCTTTGGTTACAAGGAATATTAGTATGTTGAATAAAGTTGAAAAGTAAGGTTATTATCATTTTTGTGTCCTTGCTTTGTGTATCAACCAACTGTTCTTCCCAATGTTGTTAGATGGAAGGAAAAAGGCTTCATGTTCATCTCTAAGACTGTGTGTGTGTGTGTGTGTGTGTGTGTGCATGTGTGCCTATAAGTGCTGATGTTGTGTTCTACTTTTTTTTTTTTAATTTCATGAACCTCCTGTTTCTGGGGTTGGTCCAATACAGTGATTGCTGTGGTCGGTCAATACAGGGCATCTCGTTTTGTTCTTTGTTTTGATTCCCACCTGGGTATCTCAGGCCTTCCTCCCGGCTCTGCTCTCAGGAACTACTCCCGGTGGGTATTGGGGGACTGTCTGGATATATGGTGCAGGGGATTGAAACGGGGTCAGCTTTGTTCAAATCAAACACCCCCTACTCACTATACTCTATTTCCAGTCCCCTCTTGGCTACTTTACGGCGAGTCACGTGGAACTGCTTGGTACTCAAACGCTGTGCTGCATCCCAGGATGTAGGATGGAAACACTAGGAGAAGCTTCTGGAAAAGACACTTCTCATCAGGAACCAGGGAACCAGATGGCCATTGACTTCTAAATTCCTGGTGATTCATCTCCATATTGAAATGGGAGAAGGGTGTTTGAGGAATGTTTTTTTTTTCCTCACAGTAGCTCTTTGGGGCTGAGTTCTTATTTTGAGGGTGCTCTCCTGCAGGTATCATAAACACCTCATCCAACATGGTCAAATAGTTAGCTCGGGCAATAACCCCAGGTGAGAAGTACGTTGCAGGGCATGAAGACTGACGGGACTAATGGAATGGAGACACCACACTGTCCCCTCCTCTCAGCTGATACCTTGGGCAAGATCTCTACAGAAATTCAGACAAATCTTCAATAGGGAACAGAGCTCACAATACTTGTAGCTCAGAGAATGGAGTTATGTGAACAATCAGACAACCCTCCTGGGTGTCTGTGAAGAATGATTTCTCAATGAAGCAGCATCACGAAGAGGGTAAAACACTTCTACTGGGGGTTTCGGGGACTTTGTATTGCCATGAGTTTACTATTTTTAGGTTTGTATTTAGGTCACACTCGATTATACTTAGGAGTTACTCTGAGAAAGTTCTTTCTTTCTTTCTTTCTTTCTTCCTTCCTTCCTTCCTTTCTTTCTTTCTTTCTTTCTTTCTTTCTTTCTTTCTTTCTTTCTTTCCTTCTTTTCACAATATTTGATTACATTTAATATTTGAACACCAATCCCACCATCATTCCACCTTCCCACCACCATATTTTGAATATTTCCATCCTGAACCCCAGCCCCTTCTCCAAAGCAGACCGAAAATATTTATTTTATATTGTTTGTTATGAATAAACTGCTGAAAATGATTCAAAAAAGTTTCTTTAGTGGAAATATATATATTTACTCTATATACATATATATGTGTGTATATATATATACATCCCTATATATGTGTGTTAAAATATATTTCTCTCTAAGATTGGTTGCCTTATACTTTAAACTTCATCAAATATGGTGCACTACTCTAAGAAAATTCTTGAGTGCAACCGTAAGCCCTAAGTAATCTACTAATTACTCCTGGTGATGCTCGGGATACAGTATGGGATGCCAGGGATTGAACTTTGGTCAGCTGAGTGCAAGAAAAGTGCCGTCCCCACTCTACTATCTCTCCAGCACTGAGTTCAGTATTTTTAGGACTTATGGGACCTAATCCAGCCAGGACCCTCAGAGCTAGAGTTTGGAGAAACTTTATGTTCAAGGATCTGAGAAAGTGGTAAACTTAGACCTCTGAATGGCAGGAGAGTTGATTGGACGTAAGCGGAAATCACACAATTCACAGAGCTTCTTTCTAAGCCATTCCCGCTGGAAGGGGCATCTGTTGGGTAATGTCCCATTATTTCTGTCCATCTGTCCCCACAGGGAAATTCTGTACAGGGAATGGAGAGCCCCGTGGTAATGAGCAGCAATGGGAAACTTGAATAGCTGCCCTGCTCTAGGTCACAGGTCAGTTCAACCTCACGCGTGCCAGGAAACACTTGTTGCTTCTGGAATCTTGACTCTGGTCCCAGGACTGATGCTGCATACAGCCCGCAATCTTGTGTGGGGACTAAGACGCAGCCCCCCCATCAGCATCCAGGGGACAGCCTGACTCTGACATGGATCCTGCACGCACGGACCCCAGGTGAGTCCTCCTGCCCAGTGGACACTCTCTGATGGTCAAGCCAGGATGCCACAAGCATCGAGCTATTGCCAGTGAGAATCATACAGCCGAATTTTGTGCCCAGAACCCTGTGTGGTTGTGACAGAAAAATTACAGCTTCCTCGCAGAATGTGGGGTGTAGAGAAAACAATCCACGGAGGGATGAATGCTGACATGAGAGTGAAAAATTGTTTTCGACAATGAAACATACTTACTTCACTTTCTATATAGACGGAAAAGCTCCTAACCATGGGTTTTGAATGCCAATATCATTTTTTTTGGGTCACGCCCGGTATTGCACAGGAGTTATACCTGGCTCATGCACACAGGAATTACTCCTGGCGGTGCTCAGGGTACCATATGGGATGCTGGGAATCAAACCCGGGTCGGCCCTACCCACTGTGCTATTGCTACAGCCCCACCAATAAAATTTTTTAAAAATTTATTTTTAATAAAACACCATGATTCACAAGGCTGTTCATTATACAATGGTTTCAGGCATTCGGTGTTCCAACACCGTCAGTGGGTCCTTCCCTCACCAATGCCCCCGTTTTTCCTCCATCCCCAACCTGCCTCTTTAGGCACACAACAAATTGACTTTATATTACTGGCTCCAACAAAACTTTTAGAAATGGCAAATAGAATGATTGGAATCCAATATCATTTTGTCACCTCCATTCATAAGATCTCAGTGTCTTTTCTTTCACTCTGCATTTCTTCTTTTTTTTGGGGTACATATGGTCCTCGGGGCTTACTCCTGGCTCTGCACTCTGCAATCTCTTTTTGTGGTGGGCTCTGTAACCATACCGGTTTCCACGGATTGAACTCAGTTCAGCCCAATGCATGACACATGGCCTGCCCATTGTTACCATCTCTCTGGGCTCCCATTTTGATGTGTATTTCTGTGGAAAAAAAAAAAGAATAGGACTGGAGCGAAAAAGACAGAGCATATGTGAATCCTTATCTATTTCCCCTCCACATTTCCATGTCTTAGAGTCATTGGGGGTTTCTTTGCAGTGTTTGTGATTAGTTTATTGCGAAAAGTTGCATTAGCCACCCATTCTCTTAAGGTTTTCACCGATATCCTTGGACTAAACATCACCTTGAGGTTCAAAGACTTCGCTAAAGCCCTACACTTTCATACAAGGGCAATCAGAGGCTGTGGATTACTTGACCCACAATCTTTTTTCCTTTGTTCTAGGGCCAGATCTGGCAATATGTCTGTGTTACTCCTGGCTCGCCACTCAGAAATGCTCTGGGCTGTGCTCAGGGTACCATATGAGTAGCCATGGATCAAACCAAGTTTAGGAGCATGCAGTGCAAATGCCTTACCTGCTGTACTCTCTCTCAATTCCCCTTCCACACACATTTTATGTATTTTTTATTTTTAAATTATTTTTTAATTTTATTGAATCACGTGAGATAGTTACAAGCTTTCATGTTTGGGTTACAATCACACAACGATCCAACACCCATCCCTCCACCAGTGCACATCCTCACCACCAATATCCCTGGAAACCCCCCCTTTCCCACCCTCCCCTTGCCTCCATGGCACCCATGATTCCCCATAATCACTCTCTACTTTTGGGCATTATGGTTTGCAATACAGACCCTGAGAGGTCATCATGTTTGGTCCATTATCTACTTTCGGCACACATCTTCCATCCCTGATTCTTCCAGCCATCTTTTTCTTTGTGATTCTTTCTCTATTCCAGCTGCCTTGTCCCCTTTGCTCATGAGGCAGGCTTCCAGCTATGGAGCAATCTATCTGTCCCGTCCACACACATTTTAATGGGACTCATCTAGTCTTATTTTACTTCCCACAGTTTTCCATTTAATATTGAACCGGGGGATTGGAGTCCAGTGGGTAGGGTACTTTCCTTGTGTGTAGTTGACTCTGGTTTGATCTGAGGTGCTCCAGTGGTCCTGAGATAGCTAGGAATTATCTGTGAGCACAGAGCCAGGAATATTTCCTGAGCAGTGCCTGGTGTGGTCCAAAATAAAAAAACAAACAAAATATATTGAATCGGAGTACCCCAGGAGATCATTCATTTCCTCCTATTTTATATCTCAATGAAATGCTGGCAGTGACGGAGCTTGACTGAGAGCTGCAGAGAGAGGATTGGAAACCACCATCGCTGTATTTTCTCTCTCCTCACAGCCCATCTCACAGCATGGATCCACAGAACCTTACACGACACCCTGAGTTTTTCCTTCTGGGACTGTCAGAGGACCCTGAATTGCAGATCTACATATTCGGGCTCTTCCTGTCCATGTACCTGATCACCGTGCTGGGGAACCTGCTCATCATCCTGGCCGTCAGCTCAGACCCCCACCTCCACACGCCCATGTACTTCTTCCTGTCCAACCTGTCCTTGGTGGACATCTGCTTCACCTCCACCACCGTCCCCAAGATGCTGCAGAACATCCAGACACACAGCAAGGCCATCAGCTACGCAGGCTGCCTCACCCAGATGTACTTTTTTATCCTCTTCACGGGTCTGGATGATTTCATCCTGGCCGTGATGGCCTATGACCGCTTTGTGGCCATCTGCCATCCCCTGCACTACCCGGTCATCATGAACCCCCGGCTGTGTGGGCTGCTGGTCCTGGTGTCTTGGGTCATCAGTCACCTGCATTCTTTGTTAGAAATCTTAATGGTCTTGCGTCTGTCTTTCTACATGCACTTAGAAATCCCCCACTTTTTCTGTGAACTCAAACAAATAGTGCAGTTGGCCCGTTCAGACACTTTTCTGAATAACCTGGTGATGTACTCTGTGGCTGTGATGCTGGTGGGTGGACCCCTGGGTGGCATCCTTTACTCCTACTCTAAGATCGTCTCCTCCGTCCGCAGAATCTCCTCGGCTCAGGGCAAGTTTAAAGCCTTTTCCACCTGTGCGTCTCACCTCTCCGTGGTTTCCTTGTTTTATTTTACGCTCCTCGGCGTGTACCTGAGCTCTGCTGTGACCCAGAGCTCTCAGTCCAGTGCCATCCCCTCGGTGATGTACACGGTGGTCACCCCCATGCTGAACCCGTTCATCTACAGTCTCCGGAACAAAGACCTCATGGGGGCTCTGAAAAGACTTTTTCACAGAACTGCTACAAAGGGTCTAGTGGTTCAGGACTGAAGAATTTGTCTTTGATTGTAACTTCAGAGTTTCGGGTTCTGGAATGATGACCAGATTGTGGTATCCCCACGCCCTTCTTCTGGGTAGCTCTTTAGTTGTTGTGGTTTTGGCCTACCCCAGGTTGTGCTAGGGCTGACTCCTGGCTCTGTGCTCAGAGAGCACTCCTTGAGGGCTCTGGGGACCATATGAACCTGTATCAGCTAGAGTTGAACTGGACCGTGTTTTGTGATCTCTCTGATGTCCATGTTCCTTCTGTAATCATTTTCCTTCTTTCATCAATTTGCTCTCCTGGCATTCTCAATTCTTATGTGACTTCATTTTTTGTTTTTGTGTTTGGGTCACATCCCCTAATAATGCTTAGGGCTTAGTCTGGCTCTGCTGTGAGGAATCACTCCTGGTGGTTCCTGGGTGATATGGGATGCCTGTGATTGAACCTAGCTTAGCTGTATGCAAGGTAAGCTTCTTACCTGCTGTACTAATCACACTAACCCTCCAACCGCAAGCATTTCTTAAGAACAATTTCTCTTAAAGCACTGGAGTGATACAGAGGGTAGGGTGCTTGCCTAGCATGCAGCCAACCTGGGTTTGACCCATGATACAGCATATGCACCCCTGAGTCTTGCCGGGAATAATTCTTTTGTGTAAGCTAGGAATAAGTCCTGAGAATCACTGAGTGTGGCCCAGAAACAAAACAAAATAAAATAAATCAAAGAAGAAGAAAGAGGAGGAGGAGGAGAAGGAAAAGGAAAAGGAGGAGGAGGAGGAGGAGGAGGAGGAGGAGGAGGAGGAAAATGATTTATCTTGAATGATATGTGAGACCATGCTATTAGTTATTTTTTGGGGGGAGGGGCGCACAACTGGATTAGCTCTGGGGCTACTTCTGGCTTTGCACTCAAGGATAACTTTAGGTCTACGGGACCCTATGGGGGGCTGGGGATGGGAGTTCGTCAGTCATGCACAAGGTAAGCACCCTCCCTGCTGTACTGTCTCTCTAGTTTCATTTTTCACTAGCAGTCATGAGTTTACTACTAATAGGAAGCACATTGCTTTTGGGAGCAAGAAATATTTGTATGTTGAGAACAGAGGAAGATTTGAGATTATTGTCACTTTTATGTCCTTCCTTGCTTCATATATCACACAACTGTTCTTCTCAATGTTATTATGTGGAAGTATATGGCTTCATGTTCATCTGGAGGGCTGTGTGTGTGTGCATGTGCGTGTGTGTGTGTGTGTGTGTGTGTGTGTGTGTGCGCGCGCGCATGCGCTCGTGCCTATATGTGCTGATGCTGTATTTAGCTACTTTTATTTCATGAGCTTCCTGTTTCTGTGGTTGGTCAAACACAGCCCACCCATTTTGTTCTTTGTTTTTACTTTTGGGTCACACTTGGAGGTGCTCGAATATTTCCTCCTGGCCTGAAGTCAGATATTTCTCTTGATGGGGGTTGGGGGACCATCAGGATAGGCAGTACTAGAAAGGAACCCAGTCAGCTTCATGCATGGCAAATGCTCTACCTGCTGTGGTCTCTCTCCATTTTGCTACTTTACTGCCGGCCACATGGAGCTACCTGGTACCCAGGGCTGCTCTGCAGACCAGGATGTACCATGGAAACACTAGGAGAAACTTTACGGAAAGGCAGTTCTCATCAGAAACTGGGGTACCAGAATGAATATTGATGTGTAATTTTCTGGTGACTCATCTCCATTTTAAAGTTGGAGAAAGATATTGGTTTTTGTTTTCTTTGGGTTATGCCAGAGATGCTGAAGGATTCCTCCTGACTTTGCATCAGATATTACTCCTGACAGGGATTAGGGAAAACTGTGGAGTGCCAGGGATGGACCTTGGGTACACTGCATGTAGGATAAGTGCCCTACGTGCTGTATCTTCTGTCTGGCCCCAAATATGACCCATTCTATATTCATGTGTGTTTCTTTCATTTCAAATTTGCGAAGATTTTTGGCCACAAGAAGGCGTGAACTCATGTGAAGGTGATTTCTGAGTTGATTTGGGATGATGCCACAAACTTATTCTCTGATTCTATCAACACGCTCTATGTGATGTATGGATTTACATAGGACAGACTTATTTTGTCGACAAATTTTGTTTCACATCTATATTTGTGAGGAACGAGGCCCTGAACCAGATGAACGCTGACCAACTTACGGGAACTAACTTGCCTTTCCTAGATTAAGAACTAGTTTTTCTTTCTTAGATCTTGACTCGTTTTTCTCAGATCCTTTTTACCGGAACCCCATGCTCTTAGAACGACTTGTTCTTCTCCTTGAGGCCCAGCACCCCGGATGCAAGTGTCCCAAATGATTGATGACATGGGACACGGGTGGTCAGGGGAGATTGCCTATGCTTCACTGCCTTAACTTGTTTGCCCGCTTAAATGCAAATGCTGACCTTTGAATCTATGGGTTGAGAGACTGCATGGCTTTGAAATCGTTTAAATCCATTGATTAGATATGTATGCTGTGTTGTAAACTGATTGGGCAAGGCGCAGAGAGCGCCAGTGAAAGACCTATAAAAGGGTGGAAAATCAACCACTCGGGGTCTTGCTCGGAATCCTGGTCCTGCGTGACCTAGGTGGAGCTTGAACCTAGAACAATAAACCTCGTTTGTCCATTGCATTCTCGGAATAGTTTCTTTGCACCGTTTGTGGAGATCAAGAACTGTGTCCTAACAATATTCATTCAGGAGATGAAGATTGAGATGATGGAGATTTGTTGGATAACATTGGCCAGTCCTTTCTCCTCCACAGGAAGGAGCTTAGGTTTACTGAGTAACACTCATCACAGTGCTCCCGAGGCACTGCCATTCATCTTTAATTTCTCGTTTGTGCTCTGCTTCCCCTATCTGTTAACCACTCATTTCCTCTCATCAGAACCTGTGACCTATAAAATCGGATTCTTCAGAGATCTCTGGATTTTGCATTTGTAAGTGAAATATTTCTTTTCCGTTTTTCTTATGTCCCTCAGATAGTTTACTTTAGAGCAATATCCTTTTTGTATAGACACAGGAAGACAGCTCATGCTATGCTTTTGTAATTTGGGAGTTAATTGACTCTGAATAATATTTGCTCCTCAGTATCTGTCGTATTTACTCTACTTAAGCCTCAG
Source organism: Sorex fumeus (assembly GCF_029834395.1). Classification (NCBI taxonomy): domain Eukaryota; kingdom Metazoa; phylum Chordata; class Mammalia; order Eulipotyphla; family Soricidae; genus Sorex; species Sorex fumeus. The sequence goes on from NW_026606076.1 coordinate 39,419,243, forward strand.
ATGCCGTTAGTTCGGAGCATCTCAAAAGCAGGGTCCCGATGGAGGGACTGGATGGACCCAGGGCAAGCTGTAAGCTACTTTGGCATTGGAACTGGGACTGGCCAAGTGCCATAAAACTTATAAATTAAGAGCACGGCTGTGGACAAATTTTGTCATGACCCAAAGAGAAGTGATGAGCAAGGACCCTGCTGGGGTTAGGAAGGACTAATCTGGCCTGAAGACTGTAGTCTGGGTTCTATAGTGAGATGTTCCCAGGAGACCCTCCGTAACAGCTTAATTATCTCTTACTGTGTCCATACAAAATGATTAGAAAGATTATTAAGAAGTAGATCTTAAAAATTAAAAAAAATTTTAATGAATCACTCTGATGTGCAGTTACAGACTTACAAACTGTAGGATGACATTGGTGTGTCCTTCCTCCCTTGCCACAAGGAACTCAGGTTTGTTAAAGTGCTCCTGAGGCACTTCCATTCCATTGTGTTTTTCTGTAAACTCTTCCCTATGCTCTCCTCCCCAATCAGTTACTCAGCTTTCCCCCCTAATTAGACTATGTTAACCTGTAAGGTCAGATTCCTCAGAAATCTATGATTTTATATGCGTGAGTGAAATATTGTCTTTCTCCTCTCCTTATGTCTTATGAAGAGTTTACGTTAAAGCAATGTCCTTTTTGTATAGATACAGGAAGACAATTAATATTATGCTTTTGTAACTTAGGATTTAATTGTCTTTGAATATTATTCACTCCTGGGCATCTGCTTTCTCGACTTAGCCTCAGTTGCCCTTAGTTCCTAGCACCCCAAAAGTCGGGTCCCGACGAGGGACCGAATGGACCCAGGGCAAAATGTGAGCTATCTGGCATCGAAATGGGCCAGGCCAAAGTGCCACGATTCTTAACTCTAAGCTAAGAGCTTGATCATGGACAGACGCTGTCATGATTCAAAAGTAATAACAAGACTAGGACCCTGCTAGAGATAGGAAAGACTATCTGGCCTGAGCACTGTAGTCTGAGATCGAGATGGCCCTAGGAGAGCAGTTCTATAAGCTTAATGTATCTCTTACTGTGTCCATACAAATTGATTAATATTATGAATGCTTATATGTTTGTTGGACAAGGAGAGGAGAAACACACCCAGGGGAATCCGTTCTGGGGGGGGGGGTTGTCCTGCTGAGAGAGTATCTGTCCTCGAAGAAGTACCCCCTGAAGGAAAGAACTTTACCCCTATTGATTGTGACCACACCTATGTGTAAGCCCCAACCCCTCATGTTTTGTGATTTAACTAGACTGTAAGAGTGGGCTGTGGGATCCAGACTGCAGAAGGAGAAGGAGAAAGGAGATCCAGATCCAGATTCCAGAGCCAGAAGGAGAATGAAGGGGGATTGAGAAGGAGAATGAAGTAGCATGGGGGAGGAAGAAGCAGGAGGAGAATCAAAGGAGAATATAATTGGGAATGGAATAAACTGCAACTAAGAACAACCAGCCTGGCCCTTGTTTCCTTCCTTTGCCTGCCCATCGCCATCCACCTTCCCCTGGGTGAGGGAAGCGGCGTGAGACTACCGAACGTGGGCAGCGGGAGAGATAGACTGCAGCTGTTTCTTTGAGTTTACACAACAAACTTTCATGATTCTGTTTCAGTAATAAAATGATCGCGTACCCATCCCTCCACCTGTGTATATTTTCCTCCACCATTGTTTCCAGTATATCCCTCCAGCCACTCTCACCCCATGCCTCTCCTCCCCCTGCCTCTGTGGCAGGCACATTCCCTTTTACTCTCTCTCTTCTTTTGGGTTTTATGGTTTGCAATGCAGGTGGTAAGTGGCCATCATGTTTGGTCTACAGTCTACTTTCAGCACGCATCTCCCATCCCAAGCTTGCCCTCCAAGCATCATACACTTAGTGGCCCCTTCTCTATCCCAGCTGCCTTTTCCCCCAGCATGTGAGGCCCACGTCTAAGCTATGGAGAGATCCTCCTCCTGGCCCTTATCTCTCTTATCCTTGGGTGTTAGTCTCCCATTCTGTTCAGATGATTGTTGATGGACTAAGAAAGGAGAAGTACAGCCTGAGATGAAATTCTGCCCTTGAGAAGTTCTCCTAGCAGGATGAGATCTTTGTCTTAGAAGAAGCTTCCTCGGAAGGAAGGGTTTTTATATGTTGATTGTGCTAACTGACCAATGTATAATTGCTACCCCAACCTTTCCTGATTGGCTATGTAGCTAAGGCTGTGAGTGGCCAAAAAGTGGGGATATGGGCAGTGGGTGAGACTGCATGGAAGAAGAGGAAGGCTAGATTGGAATAAATGACTCTTTACTGAGCACTTTTTTGAATTTTTAAAAAATTTTTATTAGTGAAACACCATGAGGTACAGTTGTAGACTTACAAATTTTTGTGCTTGGGTTTCAGTTATACAATGATCGAGTACCCATCTCTCCACCAGTGTGCATTTTCCACCACCACTGATCCCATTATCCCTCCCACCCCCATACTCTGCCTCTGTGGTAGGCATTGGCATTCCTTTTTGTTCTCTCTCTCCTTTTGGGTGCTGTGGTTTGCAAAAGAGGCATTGAGTGGCAATCATATTCGGTCTGTAGTCTACCTTCAGCATGCATCTCCCATCCTGGGAGGATCCTCCCAGCACCCTTTATTTGGTGCTCCTTTTTCCCCTAACGACTCACTCACTTTTGAACACACACAGCTGCCTTTTCCCCTAAGGACTCACACACTTTTGAACGACGATCTCGACCATCCTGTTGTTCGTCGATTGCCTTGAGCAGGCCCCAGTAACGTCTCCTTCGTCCTAGCCCTGAGATTTTTTAAAAAGTGCCATATTCCAGGCTCTTTCAGGGTTAGGAGAATGAGACCCATCATTGTTACTGATATTTGGCATATTGGGTACGCCCCGGGGAGTTTTCCAGACTCTGCCGTGTGGAGAGGTTACATTCGGTAGCCTGCCAGTTTGTCCAAAGTAGGAATGAGATAATAAGATGTCGGGTGGCCGTGAATGCGGCCATGCAGTTCCGGGAGCTGGGTTTTATAGTCTCTTGGTCTTGGCCGTTGATGGGATTACACGGCGCCAGGGGGCCAGGTGGTAGGTGTGACCCCTGCCTACTGGAATTTGGAGGATCTGGGTGGAGGATGCTCAGCCCCGATCCGAGTAGCCTTGGAAATCTCAGCCCCAGGACCCGCATGCCTTTGTTCACACTTTGTCACTCTTTTGAACACACACAGATATTGGCCCCTAGTTGATTTTTCTGTGTAATGCTCATCTGGTAACATTAGGAGAATGATATGATGGCTTTGTGTTTTGAGCTCAAGAATATTCCGTCCTTGGGGCCAGAGCGATAGTACAGTGGGTAGGGTGCTTGCCGACCCAGGTTCAATTCCTGGCATCCCAAAAGGTCCTCCATGTACCATCAGGAGTAATTCCCTGAGTGCAGAGCCAGGAGTAACCCTTGAGCATCGCTGGGTGTGACCCAAAATGCTAAAAAAAAAAAAGGAGAATGTTCCATCCTTATCAACTACATTGCTATATATGAGAACTGTTGTTAGCAGAGTCTCCTGCCTCCGTGCCTGGCTGTCCTCGTCGGGACCCCTTGGAGGGGAGCGGGTTCCCTCCCTGCCCCGACCAGGGCTCCGGCAGCCGAAGACCTCCTGAACCAGCCACCACCATGCTGAGACCACTCTCTACACGCAGGAAGGTACCAGCAGAAGAACAAAGGCACGCAAGTCCCGGGGCTGAGATCTCCAAGCCTGCTCGGATCGGGGCTGAGCATCCCCTACCCAGATCCTCCACATTCCAGTAGGCAGGGGTCACACCCACCAACTGACCCCCTGGCGCCGTGTAATCCCATCAACGGCCAAGACCAAGAGACTATAATACCCAGCTCCCGAACGTGCGTGGCTGCATTTGCGGCCCCGAGACATCTTATTATCTCATCCTTACTTTTGACAAACTGGCAGGCTACTGAATGTAACCTGCCCACACGGCAGAGTCTGGCAAACTCCCCGTGGCGTACCTAATATGCCAAATATCAGTAACAATGATGGGTCTCATTCTCCTAACCCTGAAAGAGCCTTGAATATGGCACTTTTTAAAAAAATCTCAGGGCTAGGATGAAGGAGACGTTACTGGGGCTTGCTGGAGACAATCGATGAACAACAGGATGGTAATGATCGTGATCGTTGTTAGCATTTGATCTTTTATTTATTTTATTTTCTTGGCCACCCCTGGCTATGCTCAGAGGTTCATCCTGGCTCTGCAAATAGGAACCATGCCTGGCGGTGCTCAGGAGAACCTAAGGGATACCAGGGCTCGAACCCAGGTGGGTTGCATCGATACAAATGTCCTCTCGTTCTGGTCCCCACCACTGAGAGTTAACAAAAGACATCCAGCAGAACTCACCCCTGATGCGACCTCTCCAGGTCACATTTGGAGACAATTTTTTAAATTGAATCACAGTGAGATACACAATTACAAGGTTGTTCATGACTGAATTTCAGTCATACAATGTTCCAGCACCTCTGTCTTCACCTGTGTAGTAATTTCCCACCACCAATGTCCCCTGTTTCCCTCTCACCTCCTTCACCCATCCGGTTCCGCCTGCCTCTATGACAGGCACTTTTCCCCTCTCTCTCTCTCTCTCTCTCTCTCTCTCTCTCTCTCTCTCTCTTTCTCTCTCTCTCCCCTTTTGGGCACTGTGTTTTGCAATATTGATACTGAAAGTTTATCAAGAATACGACTTTCCTACTTTATTTATTTATTTATTTTTATCTATTTTTACTTTTTTTTGGGTTACACCCTGCAATGCACAGGGGCCATTCCTGGCTCTGCACTCAGGAATTACTCCTGGCGGCGCTCAGGGGACCATATGGGATGCTGGGAATCGAACTCAGGTCGGCCGCATGCAAGGCAAACGCCCTACCCGCTGTGCTATTACTCCAGTCCCCCCTTTCCTACTTTTGACCCTCAGCTCTTGTCCAGTGTGATCATTTCCAGCTGTTATTGTCATGCTGGTCTCTTCTCTATCTTACCTATGCTCAGCCCCATACACACTTCTGGTTAGTTCCAACCATTGACCAATCCTAGTAACCCTTGTTTTCCTTTGTCATGGATATTCTTCTTCTTCTACGATATATATGTATGTATATATATTTATAGACTGCAAATGAATGTAGTCATTCTCTATCTGTCTCTTTCCTGAGGACTCATTTCACTCAGCCTGATACTCCTCCATGTTCATCCAAAAATACATTTATTTTTATTTAAACACCATGATTTATAGTTTTTCATAATACATTTGTCTCAGGCATTAAGTGTTCCAATACGACCAGTGTGACCTTCTATCCACCAATGTCCCCAGTTTCTCCCCCAACGCCAACCTGATCCCTTAGGCACCTGACACATCTACTTTATACTGTTTGCTCCTACGAGATGAAAGAAATTGCAAATTGAAAGTAAATTGAAAATAAATCAGTAAAATCCAATTTGTGATAGCTCTATGATTTTAACCTATGAATACAAAGAAATTCAAACCATGAAATAAAATATAATAAAATATATCCATTCTCATTTAGATAAGTAAGCTTTCAGCTCTGGAATTTAAAGTATATTGCATTCAATTTTATTTTGTGCTTGGTTCTCATTATGGGAGTAATCATGCTTTACCTGTCATTAATAAAACTTAAAAAATTTCCGTACTAATATATTTTGGAGTTTACATGAAATAGATAAGGTCTACAATATGTAAATCTCCCCTACACTTTATATGAACACCGAGGTTGACAAAGTTGTTCATGATGATTTTTTTCACTTTTTATTTATTTCTTTAATTTTTTATTCATGATGATTTGTTACAGGCATTCAATATCCCAACATCAATTCCACACCACTGTCACTTCCCTCCACCATTGTCTCCAATTTTCCAAGCACCCCTCAAGCCTGCTTCCATAGCAGGCCCATGAGAATTTATTTTAGATTGCTTATTACTTGGCTGGAGTGGTAATACAGCGGGTAGGGCGTTTGACTTGCACACTGCTGATTCGGGTTCGATCCCTGCCATCCCATATGGTGAGCACCACCAGGAGTAATTCCTGAGTGCAGAGCCAGGAGTGATTCCTGAGAATCACGGGGTGTGATCAAAAAAGCAAAAAAAAAAGAAAAAAGAGACAGCTTTTTACCAATACATTGCTAATGGAGTGATTAAAAAATAAACTCCTGAGTTTGAGAACTCTTACGCACAAGGACGTGAGACAGTGTTGTGAGAGGCAGGAGAGTTGAGAGTTGAGAGTTGATGGGGACAAAGTGGAAAGCGCAGATTTTGCATCACTCCCAAGATGCTCTCCAGGGAAGCTTGGGCAATTTTTCCATTATTTCTGTCCAGCCAGCATCCTCCCCCAGGGGAATCCAGTGCAGGGCGGGGGAGCCCGTGCTAATGAGTGGCTCCGAGGCTAGAATACCTGCCCTGATCTGGACCATTGGCCAGAGCAGCCTCATGTGTGCCGGGAGACATTCGCTGCTTCTGGAATCCTGACTCTGGTTCTGGGAAGGATGCTTTACCCCAGCCTGCTGGCTCGTGTGGGGACCGAGACCCAGCCCCAATTCAGAATTCTGGGGACAGGCTCACTCTGACACAAAGTTCTGCCTCGCAGGGACTCCAAGGTGAGTCTTCCCTCTCAGTGGACACTCTCTGATTGTCAAGCAAGGAGCCTGCAAGCATTGAGCTATTGCCAGTGAGAACCATACAGCCAAATTTTGTGCCCAGAAGCCTGTGTGGTTGTCATAGAAAAATGAAAAGTTTCCAACAGAATGTGGGCAGTATAGAAAACAATCAGTAGAGGGATGGATGCTGACATGAGAGTGAAAAATTGTTTTAGACAATGAGATGTACTTAGCTGTATGTTGATTGCAAAGCTCCCCAACAGGCGTGTTGATTGCCAATTTGCCCGAGCGGGCCCAGTAACATCTTCACTGTGAGACTTGTTGTTACTGTGTTTGGCATATCAAATTCGTCACGAGTAGCATGCCAGGGGTCCTCTCGAGCAGGCCCAGTAACGTCTCCATTGGAGACTTTGTTGTTACTGTGTTTGGCATATCGAATACTTTCGGTAGCTTGCCGGGCTCTCCGAGCTTTGCCATGTGGGCGAGATACTCTCCTGAGCTTGCTGAGCTCTCCGAGGGGGGTGGAGGAATGGAACCCGGGTCGACCTGGCAAGCAGTGTGCAAGGCAAACACCCTACCACTGTGCTATCACTCCAGCCAGGTTGATTGCCAATAGCAATTTTAAAAAATTCATTTGTATTAAAACAGCATGAATCACAGAGCTTTCCATTATAGAGTTTTTTCAGGCATTTGGAGTTCCAACACTGTCAGTGTGTCCTTACCTCACCAATGCCCCTGTTTTTCCTCCATCCCCAACCTGCCTCTTTAGGTACACAAAAAATTGATTTTGTATTACTGGCTCCAACAAAACTTTTAGAAATGGCAAACAGAATGACCGGAGGCCAATATCATTTTGTCACCTCCATTTATAAGATCTCAGTGTCTTTTCTTTCACTCTGCATTTCTCTTTTCTCTTTTTGGGGAGGTGCACGTGATTCTCAGGGTTTACACCTGGCTCTGCACTATGGAATCCCTTTTGGTGCGGGGTTCTACGACCATACGCAGTTCCAAGGACTGAACTCATCTCAGCCCAATGCATGGCACATATCTTGCCCATTGTTACAATCTCCCTGGGCTCCTGTTCTATGTGTAATTCTGTGAAAAAAAAATAAATGAATAGGACTGGAGAGGAAGAGACAGAGCACATGTCAATCCTTATAAATTTCCCCTCCATGTTTCATGTGTTAGAGTCATTGGTGGTTTCTTTGCAGTATTTGTCATTGGTTCATTGCTAAAAGTCGCATTATCCCCACATTCTCTGAAGCTTTTCATCGTTATTCTTGTACTAAACATCACCATGAGGTTCCAGAGGCATCGCTGAAGCCATACACTCTCATAGAAGAGGACATTCGGAGGCTGTGGATTACTTTACCCACATTTTTTCCCCTCTGTTCTAGGTCTAGAATTGTCAGTGCTTTGGTGTTACTCCTGGTTCTGCACTCAGAAGGCTCCAGGTTGTGCTCAGGGTATATGATCAAACCAAGTTTAGGAATGAGCGGGGTTAATACCTTACCTGCTCTATTAACTCTCCAGTTCCCTTCCACACACATTTTAATGGAGCTCATCTTGCCTTATTTTATTTCCCACAATTTTCCATTTAATATTGAACTGGGGGACCAGAGTCCAGCGGATAGGGTGCTTTTCTTCTATGCTGCTGACCTGAGTTTGATCCGAGGTGCCATAGTGGTCCTGATCCACCAGCAATATCCTTGAGCACAGAAACAGGAGTATGTCCTGACCATTGTCTGGTAGGACCCAAAATAAAAAACAAAAACTATTGAATCTGTAGACCCCAGGATATCATTCATTTACTCCTTACTTTATGTCTTAATGAAAGGCCGGCAGTGTCTGAGCATGGCTGAGAGTTGCAGAGAGAAAATTGGAAACCACCATCGCTGGTCTCACACATGGATCCACAGAACCTTACACGGCTCCCCGAGTTTTTCCTCTTGGGACTGTCAGAGGACCCTGAATTGCAGATCTACATCTTTGGGCTCTTCCTGTCCATGTACCTGATCACCGTGCTGGGGAACCTGCTCATCATCCTGGCCGTCAGCTCAGACCCCCACCTCCACACGCCCATGTACTTCTTCCTGTCCAACCTGTCCTTTGTGGACATCTGCTTCAGCTCCACCACTGTCCCCAAGATGCTGGTGAACATCCAGACACACAGCAAGGCCATCACCTATGAAGGCTGCATTGCCCAGATATACTTTTTCGTCGCCTTCATAAGTCTGGACGATTTCATCCTGTCGGTGATGGCCTATGACCGCTTTGTGGCTATCTGCCACCCCCTGCATTACACGGTCATCATGAACTTCCGGCTATGTGGGCTGCTGGTCCTGGTGTCCTGGGTAGTCAGTCACCTGCATTCTTTGTTACAGAGTTTAATGGTCTTACGTCTGTCCTTCTGCCCACACTTGGAAATCCCCCACTTTTTCTGTGATCTCAAACAGATGGTGCAGCTGGCTTGTTCAGACACGCTTGTGAACAACATAGTGCTTTACAGCTTATCTGTGCTATTGGCGGGTGGTCCTCTCTTTGGCATCCTTTACTCCTACTGTAAGATCGTCTCCTCCATCTGGAAAATCTCCTCAGCCCAGGGGAAGTTTAAAGCCTTTTCCACCTGCGCGTCTCACCTCTCTGTGGTCTCCTTGTTCTATGTCACATCCCTAGGTGTGTACCTGAGCTCTGCTGGCGCCCATGGCTCACACTCCAATTCAATCCCCTCGGTGATGTACACGGTGGTCACCCCCATGCTGAACCCCTTCATCTACAGCCTCAGGAACAAAGACCTCATGGGGGCTCTGAGAAGGCTTTTCCAAGGAACTGCTACAAAGGGTCTAGTAGCTTGGGACTGAGGAATTTGTCCTTGATTACAACTTCAGAGTTTCAGGTTCTTGAATGATGACCAGATTGTGGGATTCCCGGTGTTTTTTCTGGATAGTTCTTGAGTTGTTGTGATTTTCGTCTTCCCAATGTTGTGGTTAGGTTTGATTTCTGGCTCTATTCTCTGGGACCACTCCTTGAGGGCTCTGAGTATCATATGGAAAGCTGGGCACTCAACCTGCATCAGCTAGAGTTAAAATTGACTACGTTTTGTGGTTTCTCTGATGTCAACATTTCTTCCGCAACCATTTTCTTTCCTTCATCTCTTTGTTCTCCACCTGGCATTCTCAATTCTTTTGTGACTTTATTTTTTTGCTCTGTACTTGGTCCACACCCCCAAATACTCTTAGGGCTTAGTCCTGGATTTGTTCGGAGGAATCAGTCCTGGTGGTTCTTGGGTAATTGAACCTAGCGTAGTTGTGGGCAAGGCAAGATCCTTACCTGCTGTACTAATCTCTCCACAGAAAAATGTATTTTTCTTTTTCTTTTTGTTGGAGATGTTTTGGTGCTACTCAAGCAGATTGAAGAACAACGGGAGGACAGTGCTACAGTGCTTTATTTTTATTAGTGATACACCATAGGTACACTTGTAGACTTACAGACTTTTGTGCTTGCATTTCAGTTATATAATGATCGGGTAACCATCCCTCCACCACTAGTGATCCCAATATCCCTCCCACCACCCTCTCCATTCCCCCACCCAGCCTCTGTGGCAGGGCATTCCCTTTGGCTCTCTCTCTCCTTTTGGGTGTTGTGGCTCGCATTAGAGGTATTGAATAGCCATCGTCAAACACAGACATTTCATAAGCATATGTTTACTAACACCCATCACAGTGCTCCCAAGACACTCCTTTTCATCTGTCACTTCTCCTTTGTGCTCATCTTCCCCTATATGTTGACCACTCATTTCCCCTTTCAGAACCTCTGACCTATAAAGTCGGATTCTTCAGAAGTCTCTGGATTTTGTATTTGTAAGTGAAATATTGCTTTCTCTTTTTCTTATGTCCTTTGCACAGTTTACTTTAGAGCAATGTCTTTTTGGCTCAGGAGATTTGCTCAGGACAGAGGAAGACAGTTCATGCTATGCTTTTGTAAGTTGGGAGTTAATTGACTCTGAAAAATTGTTACTCCTGAGAATATCTCATATTAACTCAACTTAAGCCTCAGTTGTCCTTGGTTCCTAGCACCGTCAAAGCAGGATCCTGAAGGAGGGACTGGATGCACCCGGGTCAAGCTGTAAGCTATTCTGGCATTGATACGGGACTGGCCAAGTACCATAAAACTTATAAATTCAGAGAATGGCTGTGGACAAATTCTGTCATGACCCAAAGAGAAGTGACTGGACAAGGACCCTGCTGGGGTTAGGAAGGACTAACCTGGCCTGAGGACTGTAGTCTGGGATTTATAAGCGAGTTGTCCCCAGGAGAGTCACCCTATAGTCTTAATTATCTCTTATTGTGTCCATACAAAATGACTGGAAAGATTAATAAGAAGTAAATTTAAAATGATTTTTTATGGACTAAGGAAAGTAGATATATGCCCTTAGATGAAATTTGGTCCTGTTGATCTCCTGGCAGGGTGAGATCTTTTTCTTAGAAGAAACTTCCCCGGAAGGAAGGGTTTTTTTATGTTGATTGTGACATCTGATCTATGTTTAACTGCTACTCACAATCCTTCATGATTGGCTGTCAGACTGGCCAAAAAGAGGGGATATGAGAAGTGGATGAGACTGGAAAGGAAAAGAGGAAGGTGAGTTTGGAATAAACTTCATTGATCAGCAACCTGCCTGGCTCTCGTTTCCTCCTTCTTTCATCCATCTCTGTCAGCATCTGGGGTGGGAATGTGGCCTGACCACAGAACGCATGCGACGAGCACATTTGAACACACACAGATATTGACCCCTAGTTGACTTTTTTGTGTACTGGCCATAGCTAGTAACATTAGTACAATGGTACGATGGCTTTGGGCTTAGAGTTCAAGAATATTCTGTTCTCATTAACTGCATTGGAGAGTTTGAAAACTGTTGATTGCGTTGGATCTTTCATTTGTTTTATTTCTTGGTCACCCCTGGTGATACTCAGGGGTTCCTCCTGGCTCTACACTCAGGAATCACTCCTGGCAGTGCTCGAGATACTCTAAGGGATGCCAGGGCTCGAACCCAGGTGTGCTGCATGAAGGCAAACACCCTCCCTTCTGTCCTTTAATTCTGGCCCCTATCATTGAGAGTCAACAAAAACCATCCAGCAGAATTCACCCCTGATGGGACCTGTCCAGGTCACATTTGGAGACAGTTACTTTTTCTTTTTTAATTGTATCACAGTTACAAGGTTGTTCATGACTGAATTTCAGTCAAACAGTGTTCCAGCACAGGCAGAAAATTTTCCTCATATTCTACTATTGGCACTGTTTTGCCATGTAGCTACTGAGAAGCCATCATGTTCGGTCCTTTATCTACTTTCTGCACACATCTCCCATCTTGACCAGTTCTTCCAGGCATCGTTTTCTTAGTGATCCCTTCTCTATTCTAGCTGCCTTCTCCCCTTTGCTCATGAGGCAGGCTTCCAGCTATGGAGCAATCTACCTGTCCCGTGTATCTACTGTCCTGAGGTGTCAGCCTCATGTTATGTTGTTTTATGCTCCACAAATGAGTCCAGCACCTTTCCTCACCAGTGTAATTTCCCACCACCTGTGTCCCCAGTTTTCCTCTCGCCTCCTTCACCCATCCAGTTCCGCCTGCCTCTATGACAGGCACTTTTCTTCTCTCTCATCCTTCTCTCTCTCTCTCTCTCTCTCCTTCTCTCTCTCTCCTTCTCTCTCTCCATCTCTCTCTCTTTCTCTTTTTGGGCACTGCGGTTTGCAACATTGATACTGAAAGGTTATCAAGAATATCCCTTACCTACTTTTAATCCTCAGCTCTTGTCCAGTGTGATCATTCCCAGCTATTATTGTCATGCTGGTCTCATCTCTATCTTACCTGCCCTCAGACCCCCACACACTCGTGGTTAGTTCTAAGCATTGACCAGTCCTCCTAACCCCTGTTTTCCCTGGCAGTGGATATTCTTCTTTATATATATATATATATATATGTTTATATACCACAAATTAATGCAGTCATTCTATGTCTGTCCATTCCTTCTGATTCATTTCCCTCAGCATGATACTCTCCATGTTCATCCAAAAAAATAAAGTTACTTTTGTTTAAACGACAAGCTTTATAGTTTTCCATAATACTCTAGTTTCAGGCATTAAGTGTTCCAATACCACCAGTGTGACCTTCCCTCCACCAATGTCCCCAGTTTCTCCCCCAACCCCAACCTTTCCCCTTAGGCACCTGACACATTTACTTTATACTGTTTGCTCCAACAAGATGAAAGAAATTGCAAATAGAATGATCAGAAAATAAACCAGTAAAATCCAATTTGTGATTGCTCTATGATTTTAACTTATGGAAACAAGGAAATTAAAACCATTTAATAAAATATAATAAAATATATCGATTTTCAATTACTTTAGTTTTCGGCTCTGGAATTTAAAATATATTGCATTCAATTTTGTTTTGTGCTTGGCTCTCATTTTGGTAATAATCATGCTTTATCTGTCATTAATAAAACTTAAAAAAATTTCTGTACTAATATATTTTGGAGTTTACATGAAATAGATCACTTGATCACTTGACTTCCCGTTAATCATTGATTTGCTCGAGCAGGCGCCAGTAATGTCTTCACTTGTACCTGTCGTATACTAGTGTAGCCCAATGGCATCTGTTCGCTCTGGAAACATGAAGAGCCTCAAACCAATCATTCATGATCTTGATGAAGAAGTCTGACCATCTGGTAGGTGGGCGGCCACGCGGTCTTTTGACATCCCGTGGAATCCAGTTGGTAACAGCTCTAGTCCAGCGGTCGTCTTCAAATCTCATTACGTGACCAGCCCATCTGATTTTTGACACCTTGGCACACGAGACAGCGTCCCTGATTCTTGATTGTCGACGGAGGTCGGAGCTCCGGATTCTTTCTCTCATTTGAGTGAAACATGATATTCCAAGCATAGCTCTTTCAATTCCTCTTTGGGAGACCCGAATAGCGTTCTTATCCTGTTTGCGTAGGGCCCAGGTTTCTGAGGCCTATGTTAATGCAGGAATAACAGTGGAATCAAAGAGATGTGCCCGGAGCTGGAGGTTGTTCGTCCTCTTAGCTATTTCTTCGAGGCCGTTGAAGGCGTTCCAAGCCGATCACTTCCTCCTGCGCAGCTCAGATACCAGGTCATTTGTCATGTTGACTTCTGGACCTAGGTACACATAGCTGCTGCATTCAGAGATGGTCGTTCTGTTGAGAGCGAATGGGGCATCAGGAATGTCAAGAGAGGGGTTCTGCAGAGTGATACCATTTCACCAAAACTATTCTGTTTCACCCTCGAGAACATCATGTGACGACTGGAATGGGAAGGAATGGGAGTGAAGATAGATGGTCGGCAACTACACCACCTCCGCTTTGCTGATGACATTGTTTTAATAACACCAAACATTAGCCAAGTGGCACAAATGCTGGCCGACTTCGACCGTGAGTGTGGAAAGGTAGGACTACAGCTGAATCTTACGAAGACAATGTTTATGAGAAAGAGCCTCGTTCCTGACATGAAATAGATAAAGTCTACAATATGTAAATCTCCCCTACACTTTATTACCAATATTGGTAACAACTTGTTACCAATACATTGCTAATGGAGTGATTAAAAAAACAACAACAGAACAACTCCTGAGTCTGAAGAACTCTTATGTACAAGGATGTGAGACAGTGTTGTGAACTTAGGTCTCTGAAAGGCAGGAGAGTTGAGAGTTGAGAGTTGATGGGGACAAAGTGGAAAGCACAGATTTTGCATCGCTCCCAAGATGCTCTCCAGGGAAGCTTGGGCAATTTTTCCATTATTTCTGTCCAGCCAGCATCCTCCCCCAGGGAAATCCTGTGCAGGGCGGGGGAGCCCTTGCTAATGAGTTACTCCGGGGCTAGAATACCTGCCCTGCTCTGGACCATTGGCCAGAGCCACCTCATGTGCGCCGGGACACATTCGCTGCTTCTGGAATCCTGACTCTGGTTCCGGGAAGGATGCTGTACCCCAGCCTGCTGGCTCGTGTGGGGACCGAGACCCAGCCCCAATTCAGAATTCTGGTGACAGGCTCACTCTGACACAAAGTTCTGCCTCGCAGGGACTCCAAGGTGAGTCTTCCCTCTCAGTGGACACTCTCTGATCGTCAAGCAAGGAGCCCGCAAGCAGAGAGCTATTGCCAGTGAGAACCATACAGCCAAATTTTGTGCCCAGAAGCCTGTGTGGTTGTCATAGAAAAATGAAAAGTTTCCAACAGAATGTGGGCAGTATAGAAAACAATCAGTAGAGGGATGGATGCTGACATGAGAGTGAAAAATTGTTTTAGACAATGAGATGTACTTAGCTGTATATTGATGGCAAAGCTCCCAAACAGGCGTGTTGATTGCCAATTTGCTCGAGCGGGCCCAGTAACGTCTCTACAGTGAGACTTGTTTTTACTGTGTTTGGCATATCAAATACGTCACGGGTAGCTTGCCAGGCTTTGCCATGTGGGCGAGATACTCTCCGGAGCTTGCTGGGCTCTCTGAGAGGGGCGGAGGAATCGAACCCGGGTCGACCTGGCCAGCAGTGTGCAAGGCAAACGCCCTACGACTGTGCTATCACTCCAGCCAGGCTGATTGCCAATAGAAATTTAAAAATAATTTATTTGTATTAAAACACCAGGAATCACAGAGCTTTTCATTATAGAGTTTTTTTTTCAGGCATTTGGAGTTCCAACACTGTCAGTGTGTCCATCCCTCACCAATGCCCCTGTTTTTCCTCCATCCCAACCTGCCTCTTTATTTTTAATTTTTTTCATGAGGTACAGTTGTAGATTTGCAAATTTTTGTGCTTAGGTTTTGATTATACAATGATCACGTACCCATCCCTCCACCAGTGCCCATTTTCCACCACCACGGATCCCAGTATCCTTCCCACACCCATCTCCCCCATCCCACCCTGCCTCTGTGGCAGGGCATTCCCCTCTGTTCTCGCTCTCCATTTGGGTGTTGTGGTTTCCAAAAGAGGCATTGAGTGGCAATCATGTTCAGTCCATGGTCTACTTTCAACAAGCATCTCCCCTCTGGGAGAATCCTCCAAACACCCTTTATTTGGGGCTTCCTTCTCTATCTGAGCTGCCCTTTCCCCTCGAGTGCCCGGCTGACCTCTAAGCCATGGAGTAATCCTCCTGGTACTGATCTCGGCTGTTCTTGGGTATTAATCTCCTATTTTGTTACTTTATGTCCCCCACATGAATGCAATCTTTTTATGTCTATCCCTCTCTTTTTGACTCATTTCGCTTAGCATGATACTTTTCATGTGTTACCAGTTGTATGTAAAACTCACGACTTCATCTTTTCTAACAGCTACATAGTACTCCATTGTGTAGATGTACCAAAGTTTCTTTAACCAGTCATCTGTTCTTGGGCACTCAGGTTTTTTCCAGATTCTGGCTATTGTAAAGAGTGCTGCAATGAACAAACAGGTGCAGATGTCACTTTGACTATACATTTTTGGCTCTCGGATGTATTCCCAGGAGTTCCAACCTGCCTCTTTAGGCACATAACACATTGACTTTATATTACTGACTCCAACAAAATTTTGATTTTTTAAATTTTTATTCTTTTTTATTTTTGAAATATTTGAGATTCCAAGAAAATGTTTAGAAATTCCAAATAGAATGAATGACCGGATGCCAATATCATTTTGTCACCTCCATTCATAAGATCTCGGCAAGCTACTGAGAGTATTCGATATGCCAGACACAGTAACAACAAAGTCTCCAATGGAGACGTTACTGGGCCCGCTCGAGCAAATCGACGATCAACGGGAGGGCCTTTACCTTTACCTTTACCTTTATTCATAAGATCTCAGTGTCTTTTCTTTCACTCTGCATTTCTCTTTTCTCTTTTTGGGGAGGCATGTGGTCCTCAGGGCTTACTCCTGGCTCTGCACTCTGGAATCCCTTTCAGTGTGTGGCTCTACTACCATACGGGGTTCCAAGGATTGAACTCATCTCAGTCCAATGCATGGCACATATCATGCCCATTTTTACCATATGTCTGGGTTCCCATTTCTATGTGTATTTCTGTGAAAAAATTAATGAATAGGACTGGAGAGGAAGTGACAGGGCACATGTCAAGCGCTATAAATTTCCCCTCCATGTTTCATGTCTTAGAGTCCTTAGTGGTTTCTTTGCAGTGTTTGTGATTAGTTTATTGCTAAACGTCATGTTATCCACGTATTCTCTGAAGGTTTTCATCTTTATCCTTGGACTAAACATCACCATGAGATTCCAGAAGTATCGCTAAAGCCATACACTCTCATAGGAGGGTAATCGAGAGGCTGTGGAGTATTTGACCCACGCATCTTTTCCCCCTCTGTTCTAGGTCCAGAACTGTCAGTGCTTTGGTGTTACTCCTGGCTCTGCACTCAGAAATGTTCCAGGTTGTGCTCAGGGTATATGAGTAGTCACAGATCAAACCAAGTTTAGGAGCGTGTGGGAAAAAAACCTTACCTGCTCTATTACCTCTCCAGTCCCCTTCCACACACATTTTAATGGAGCTCATCTTGCATTATTTTATTTCCCACAATTTTCCATTTAATATTGAACTGGGGGACCAGAGTCCAGCGGATACGGTGCTTTTCTTCTCTGCAGCTGACCTGGGTTTGATCCGAGGTGCCTTAGTGGTCCTGAGCCAACAGGAATATCCTTGAGCACAGAACCAGTAGTATGTCCTGACTACTGTCTGGTATGACCCAAAATAAAAAACAAAAACGATTGAATCTTTAGACCCCAGGATACCTTTCATTTACTCCTTACTTTATGTCTTAATGAAAGGCCGGCAGTGTCGGAGCATGGCTGAGAGCTGCAGAGAGAGAATTGGAAACCACCATCGCTGGTCTCACACATGGATCCACAGAACTTTACACGACTCCCCCAGTTTTTCCTCTTGGGACTATCAGAGGACCCTGAATTGCAGATCTACATCTTTGGGCTCTTCCTGTCCATGTACCTGATCATCGTGCTGGGGAACCTGCTCATCATCCTGGCCGTCAGCTCAGACCCCCACCTCCACACGCCCATGTACTTCTTCCTGTCCAACCTGTCCTTGGTGGACATCTGCTTCACCTCAACCACTGTCCCCAAGATGCTGGTGAACATCCAGACACACAGCAAGGCCATCACCTATGAAGGCTGCATTGCCCAGATATATTTTTTTGTCGCCTTCGGAAGCCTGGATGATATCATCCTGGCCGTGATGGCCTATGACCGCTTCGTGGCCATCTGCCACCCCCTGCATTATACAGTCATCATGAATCCCCGGTTGTGTAGGTTGCTGGTCCTGGTGTCCTGGGTCATCAGTCACCTGCATTCTCTGTTACAGAGTTTAATGATCTTACATCTGTCCTTCTGCCCGCACTTGCAAATCCCCCACTTTTTCTGTGAACTCAAACAGATGGTGCAGCTGGCTTGTTCAGACACGCTTGTGAACAACATGGTGCTTTACAGCTTATCTGTGCTATTGGCGGGTGGTCCTCTCTCTGGCATCCTTTACTCCTACTGTAAGATCGTCTCCTCCATCTGGAAAATCTCCTCAGCCCAGGGGAAGTTTAAAGCCTTTTCCACCTGCGCGTCTCACCTCTCTGTGGTCTCCTTGTTCTATGGCACAGCCCTAGGTGTGTACCTGAGCTCTGCTGGCGCCCATGGCTCTCACTCTATTTCAATCCCCTCGGTGATGTACACGGTGGTCACCCCCATGCTGAACCCCTTCATCTACAGCCTCAGGAACAAAGACCTCATGGGGGCTCTGAGAAGACTTTTCCAAGGAACTGCTACAAAGGGTCTAGTAGCTCGGGACTGAGGAATTTATCATTGATTGCAACTTCAGAGATTCGTGTTCTGGAATGATGACCAGATTGTGGGATCCCCAGTGCTTCTTCTGGATATTTCTTCAGTTGTTGTGGTTTGGGTCCACCCCAGGTTGTGGTCAGGGCTGATTCCTGTCTCTGTGCTCAGGGAACAATCCTTGAGGGCTCTGAGTATCATGAAAAGTTGGGCACTGAACCTGCATCAGCTAGAGTTGAAGTGGACCATGTTTTGTGGTCTCTCTGATGTCACCGTTCCTTCTGTAACCATTTTCCCCCTTCATCTATTTGTCATCCACCTGGCATTCCCAATTCTTTTGTGACTTCATTTTTTATTTGTACTTGGTCTACACCCCCCAATACTGCTTAGGACTTAGTCCTGGCTCT
The DNA here is from genome assembly GCF_029834395.1 of Sorex fumeus. Classification (NCBI taxonomy): domain Eukaryota; kingdom Metazoa; phylum Chordata; class Mammalia; order Eulipotyphla; family Soricidae; genus Sorex; species Sorex fumeus. The sequence goes on from NW_026606076.1 coordinate 39,438,124, forward strand.
GTTCTGAGGAATCAGTCCTGGTGTTTCTTGGATTATTGACCTTAGCTTAGTTGTATGCAAGGGAAGCTCCTAATCTGCTGTACTAATCTCTCTAACCCCCCAAACACATACAATTTTTTCTTTTTCTTTTTCTGTTTGCTGTGAGATGTTACTGTTACCCATTCAAGCAGCTCGATGAACAACAGTAGGACAGTGCTGCAGTGCTTCTTTTTTTTTTTAATAGTGATATACCATGAGGTACACTTGTAGACTTACAAACTTTCATGCTTGCGTTTATGTTATACCGTGATCTGGTAACCATCCGTCTACCACCAATGATCTCAATATGCCTCCCACTATCCTCCCCACCCCTCCATTCCGCCTCTGTGGCAGTGAATTCCCTTTTGCTCTCTCTCTCCTTTTGGGTGTTGTGGTTCGCAATACAGTTATTGAGTGGCCATCGTCAAACACATACATTTCTTAAGCATAGTTGTACTACCACCCATCACAGTGTTTTGAGGCACTTCTATTCATCTGTCACTTCTCCTTTGTGCTCTGCTTCCTCTCTCTGTTGACCACTCATTTCCCCTTTCAGAACCTGTGAACTATAAGGTTGGATTCTTCAGAGGTCTCTGGATTTTGTATTTGTAAGTGAAATATTGCTTTTCTGTTTTGCTTATGTCCTTTACATAGTTTACGTTAGAGCAATGTACTTTTTGTATAGACACAGGAAGACAGTGCATGCTATGCTTTTGCAAGTTGGGAGTTAATTGACTCTGAATAATAGTTACTCCTGGCCATATTTCATATTAACTCGATTTAAGCCTCAGTTGCCCTTAATTCCCAGCACCCCCAGAGCAGGGTCCTGACAGAGGGACTGGATGTAACCAGATCAAGTTGTAAGTTACTCTGGCATTTTAACAGGACTGGCCAAGTACCATAAAACTTATAAATTAAGAGAATGGATGTGTTTTGTTAACTCTTGTGGACAAATTTTGTCACGAACCAAAGAGAAGTGATTGGACAAGGACCCTGCTGGGGTTAGGAAGGACTAACCTGGCCTGAGGACTGCAGTCTGGGATTCATAAGTGTGATGTCCCCAGGAGAGTCACCCTATAATCTTAATTATCTTTTATTGTGTCCATACAAAATGACTGGAAATATTATGAAGAAGTAAATTTAAAATGATTGTTTATGTTTTAAGGAAAGGGGAAATATGCCCTTAGATGAAATTTGGTCTTGTTGATCTCCTAGCAGGATGAGATGTTTGTCTTAGAAGAAGCTTCCCCGGAAGGAAGGGTTTTTATTTGTTGATTGTGCTATCTGACCTATGTATAACTGCTACTCGCAACCCTTCATGATTGGCTGTCAGAATGGGCAAAAAGAGGGGATGTGGGCAGTGGGTGATACTGGAAGGAAGAAGAGGAAGGCGAGATTGGAATAAACTGTATTGATCACCAACCCGCCTGGCTCCCGTTTCCTCCCTCTTTCATCCATCTCTGTCAGCATCTGGGGTGGGAAAATTGGCCTGACCACAGAAGGCACGCGACGAGCACATTTGAACACATACAGATATTGGCTTCTAGTTGACTTTTCTGTGTACTGCCCATAGCTGGTAACATTCGCAGGTTGATACGATGGCTTTGGGCTTAGAGCTCAAGAATATTCTGTTCTCATGAAATGCATTGGAGAGTTTGAAAACTGTTGTTTGCGTTGGATCTTTCATTTGTTTTATTTCTTGGTCACCCCTGGTGATACTCAGGGGTTCCTCCTGGCTCTGCACTCAGGAATCACTCCTGGCGGTGCTCAAGGTACTCTAAGGTATGCCAGGGCTCGAACCCAGGTGTGCTGCATGAAGGCAAACACCCTCCCTGCTGTCCTCTCGTTCTGGCCCCTACCGTTGAGAGTTAACAAAAACCATCCAGCAGAATTCACCCCTGATGCGACTTGTCCAGGTCACATTTGGAGGCAGTTACTTTTTTTTAAATTTTTAATTGAATCACAGTGAGATACACAGTTACAGGGTTGTTCATGACTGAATTTCAGTCAAACAGTGTTCCAGCACTGGCAGACAATTTTCCCCACACTCTCTCTACTTTTGGGCACTGTTTTGCCATGTAGCTACTGAAAAGCCATCATGTTCAGTTCTTTATCTACTTTCTGCACACATCTCCTATCGCGACCGGTTCTTCCAGCCATCGTTTTCTTAGTGATCCCTTCTCTATTCCAGCTGCCTTCTCCCCTTTGCTCATGAGGCAGGCTTCCAGCTATGGAGCAATCTACTGTCCTGTGTATCTACTGTCCTTAGGTGTCAGCCTCCTGTTACGTTGTTTTATGCTCCACAAATGAGTCCAGCACCTTTCTTCACCAGTGTAATTTCCCACCACCAATGTCCCCAGTTTCCCTCTCGCCTCCTTCACCCATCCAGTTCCGCCTGCCTCTACTACAGGCACTTTTCCTCTCTCTTTCTCTGCCTGTTTGTCTCTCTGTCCCTCCGTCTCTCTCTCTCTCTCTCTCTCTCACACACACACACACACACACACACACACACCCTCCTTTTGGGCATTATGCTTTGCAATACAGATAATAAAGGTTATCATCCCTTTACCTACTTGCAACCTACTTGCAACCCTCAGTTCCTGTCCAGAGTAATAATTTCTAGCTATTTGGAGACAGGACCCGGTCAGCTGCATGCAAAGCAAGTGCCCACCTTGCTGTCCTTATGCTCCAGCACCAGCTCCATTCTATTTTTATTTCCTATGGGAAAATTTGGGAAATTTTCTATGGGAAAATTTGGGAAATTTCTCTGTATCATCAGACTCACTGGATTAAACAAAGTTCATTTATTTAAGGGACCAAATTCAGCTTTTGTTTTGTTTTGGGGCCACAACTGGTGATGCTCAGGGGTCACTCTTGGCTGTACTCAGCAATCACTCCTGGTGGGCCCCGGGGGACTGCACGCAAGGAAAACGCCCTCCTTGCTCTCCTATAGCTCTGGCCTTCTATCGGCCTTCTATTTCTTCTTAAAATATAAGGGGAGGGATGGGTACTTGATCATTGTATAACTGAAACCCAAGCACAAAAATTTGCAAGTCTATAACTGTACCTCATGATGTTTCACTAATAAAAAAATAAAAAAAATTAAAAAAAAATAAGGTGCAGGGGCTGGAGCAATAGGACAGTAGGTAGGGCGTTTGCCTTGCACAAGGCCGACCAGGGTTTGATCCCCAGCATCCCATATAGTCCCCTGAGCACCACCAGGAGTAACTCCTGAGTGCAGAGCCAGGAGTGACCTTTGTGCATTGCCGGGTGTGACCCAAAAAGCCAAAAAAAAAAAAAGGTACAAAATGAAATTTTCATTTGCTTTCCCAGGACAATAGTCATGACTTGTTCTTCCCCTATGAAAGGAAATTAAATCGGCAGCCCTGCCTTAGCCAGAATAGACAGATGACCTCGGAACCTTATTTGTTCCAGTGTAAAATTCACTGTTAGATCATTGAGAGCCGATTGAGAGTCATGGAGCGCCAAGGGAAGATTAGAAGAACTTCATTTCATCGCCATAGGCCAGCGGGTCCTGATGGGCAGATACTCTCAGCTCCTGAAGCCGACCCAGGGATGGAAGTCAGGGCAGTTGCATGCAAGTGAAGCACCCACCTGATGAACTATCTCTCCAGCACTGAGTCTTTATTTTTCAGACACGTGGAACCTAATCCAGTAGCCAGGACCCTCAGCACTAGAGTTTGGGGAAATCCTTTTAAAAAATAAATTTATTTTTATTTATTTATTTTAAATATTTCCATTTTTTATTTTATTTCATTTTTTAACTTTATTATTGAATCAGCATGAGATAGACCCTTATAAAGCTGCTCATGATTGGATTATAGTCAAACAGTATTCCAACACCCATCCCTCCACCAGTGTACATTTCCCAGCACCAGTGTCCCCCGGTTCCCTCCCATCACCCCCCACCTCCCACCCCCTGCCTGCCTCTTTTCTACTCCCTCCCTCCCCTTCTCCCCACCCCCTCTGTGTTTCTGTCTCTTTCTGTCTCTCTGTCTCTTTCTGTCTCTCTCTGTCTCTGTCTCTCTCTATCTTGCTCCTTCCTTTTGGGCACTGCGGTTTGCAATAGTGATACTTAAAGGTTACCAAGAATATCCCTTACCTACTTTTAACCCTTAGCTTTTGTCCAGTGTGATCATTCCCAGTTGTTATATTCATGCTGGTCTCTTCTCTATCTTATCTGCTCTCAGCCCCACATACACTCATGGATAGTTTTAACCAATGACCAGTCCTCCTAACCCCTGTTTTCCCTGGCAATGGATATTCTTCTTCTACTATATATAGTGCGACATCTTATAATCTGATTTTTACTTTGGACAATGTGGCAGGCTACCGAATGTAACCTGCCCACACGGCAGAGTCTGGCAAACTCCCCGTGGTGTACCCAATATGCCAAATACCAGTAACAATGATGGGTCTCATTGTTCTAACCCTGAAAGAGACTTGAATATGGCACTTTTTAAAGTCTCAGGGCTAGGACAAAGGAGATGTTACTGGGACCTGCTGGAGGCAATCGGCGAATAACAGGATGATCGTGATTGTGACTATATATATATATATATATATATATATATATATATATTCCAAACAAATACAGTCATTGTATGTCTGTTCATTCCTTCTGATTCATTTCACTCAGCAGGATACTGTTCATGTTCATCCAAAAAATAAAGTTATTTTTGTTTAAACAAGATTTATATTTTTTTATAATACACTAGTTTCAGTCAAGTGTTCCAATAACACAAGTGTGATCTTCCCTCCACCAATGTCCCCAGTTTCTCCCCTAACCCCAACCTTTCCCTGTAGGCACCTGATACATTTACTTTATACTGTTTGCTCCAATGAGACGAAAGAATTTGCAAATAGAATGATCAGAAAGTAAACCAGTAGAATCCAATTTGTGATTGCTCTATGATTTTAACTTATGGAAACAAGGAAATTAAAACCATTTAATAAAATATAATAAAAAATATCGATTTTCAATTACATTAGTTTTCAGCTCTGGAATTTAAAATATATGGCATTCAAATTTATTTTGTGCTTGGCTCTCATTATGGTAATAATCATATTTTACCTGTCATTAATAAAATTTAAAAAATTTCTCTACTAATATATTTTGGAGTTTACATGAAATAGATAAGGTGTACAACATGTAAATCTCCCCTACACTTTATATGAACATTGTGGTTGACAAAGTGGCTCACGATGATTTTTCTTACTTTTTATTTATTTCTTTAATTTTTTATTCATGATGATTTGCTACAGGCATTCAATATCCCAACATCAATGCCACACTGTCACTTCCCTCCACCATTGTCTCCAATTTTCCAAGCACCCCTCAAGCCTGCCTCTGTAGCAGCCCCCCGAGAATTTATTTTAGATTGCTTGTTACTTGGCCAGAGTCATAGTACAGCGGGTAGGGCATTTGCCTTGCAAATGGCTGAGCCTGGTTCGATCCTTGCCATCCCATATGGTCCCTTGAGCACCACCAGGAGTAATTTCTGAGCATCACTGGGTGTGACCCAAAAAGCTAAAAAAAAAAATATTGCCTGTTACCAATACATGGCTAATGCAGTGATGTAAAAACAAAAACAAAAACAACTCCTGAGTTTGAAGAACTATTATGCACAAGGATGTGAGTCGGTGTTGTGAGTTTAGGACTCTGAAAGGCAGGAGAGTTGATGGGGACAAAGTGGAAAGTGCAGATTTTGCATTGCTCCTAAGTTGCTCTCCAGGGAAGTTTGGGTTATTTTTTTCATTATTTCTGTCCAGTCTCATGTCCACCCCCAAGGGAATCTCGTGCACGGCGGGAGGAACCCGTGCTAATGAGCGGCTCCAAGGCTTGAATACTTGCTCTGCTCTGGGTTTCTGGCCAGAGCAACCTCATGTGTGCCGGCACTCACTTGCTGCTTCTGGAATCCTGATTCTGGTCCCGGGACCGATGCTGTACCCCAGCCTGCCGTCTCATGTGGGGACTGAGACCCAGCTCCCCATCAGTCGTCCCGGGGACAGGCTGACTCTGACACGGAGTCCTGCCTCTCAGGGACCTCAGGGTAAGTTCTCCTGCCCAGTGGGCACTCTCCGATGGTCGAGCCAAGCTGGGCGCAAGCATTGTTCTATGGCCAGTGAGAACTGCCCAGCCAGATATGGGCCTGATTCCCATGTGATTGTCACAGAAAAATGAAAACTCACAGTGTTTTAGGAGTACCAAAAATCACCAATGTGGAGGGATGTGCAAATTGTTCTTTACCAGTGAGTCACCTTTGACTTACTTTTCTTTTCTTTTCCTTCCTTCCTTTCTTTCTTTCTTTCCTTTTTTTTTTTTTTGCATTTTGGGTCACACCCAGCGATGCACAGGGGTTAGCACAGGGGTAAGTCCTGGCTCTGCACTCAGCAATTTCTCCTGTTGTTGCTCGGGGAATCATATGGGATGCTGGGAATCGAACGAACCCAGGGTGGCCGGGAACAAGGCAAATGCCCTACCCGCTGTGCTATAGCTTCAGCTCTTGCATCTCTTGCACTGTGGTTTAAATACTGTCCCTTATAGGGTAGCACTCCCTTTCAGCACTCAGTCCTTGTCCATAGTGTTCACTGCCCTCTCTCATTGCCCTAGTGGGCCCTTCCCTGGCCTCACCCATGCCCCTCTGTGGAGAGCTTCCTCCTGTGGACCAGATAGACCTCTTGCTCTTCATTTCTATTATGATGTTCAAAAAGTCTAGGCAAGGATAATGATTGCAAAATACCAAATCACAACAGCGTTTCCTTTGGCTCTATATTTCTTTCTGGTTTTGGGCCGCACCCGGAGATGCTCAGAGGTTACTCCTGGCTCTGCACTTCCGGAATCCCTCCTAGAGGAGCTTGTTGGCACCATCTGGCCTCATGCAAGGCGAGCACACTCTCTGCTGTATTTCTGTGAAAAACTAATACGATGGGAAAAATTGCTCAATGGGATGAATGCCGGCATTATAGAGGGAGGTCTGGATTCCACTCCTCAGCACCGCATGATAAGCATAGACAGGAGACACCTCCAAGGATTGTACCTCCCCCCAAAAACAAAACACCAAACAAATGAACAAATTCAAATGGTCGTGTGGCAGACTTTTGCCTTGCAGATGCTTTCTTCATTTGTGACATGTATGTATGGATTTGTTAGTGGACACCAAACATTTTACCAAACCCAAGTGTGTGAGTTCACAATGTAAATCACGGGGGCTGCAGCTGCGACATGCTTGTGCATTCGGTGGCTCAGAGCTGGCTCCCTGATTCCCCACCCCCAGGGCTCCCCAACAGTAGAGATAGAGACATAGGGAGATGGGGGACCACAGTCGATGGTAAAAATGGTCCGTTTAATGCAGAGTTGCTAGCATACTTCTAGAACATCTGAAGGGGGGTTGAGGTAAGGACATAGGTGTGATTGGTCATTTACAGAGATAAACATTTGGCAGAGGAAATTTTCTTGGGGAGATCAACTCAAGAAGACACTCTGTCTCCCAGGGACATCTACATTGCTTTTATCTTTCCCTCTAGTTGTATAAGTTATCAATTCTTGCAATTGTTTGGATGAACACAGCAAGAGACAAAGATCCCAACACTTAGTTCTCTGGGCTCTGAGAGCAAGCAAGGCTTTTACCGTAAATCCCAGACTAAGTCGTCAGGCCAGTTCAGCTTGTCCTTTCCCACTGTGGCCCTATCTCTTAGGTTGCACAGCTTGTAAGAAGACCACGTGTGTGTGCTTTATAGAATGTGCCATTTTGATGCCGGGTCGCTTTGCCACTCACCCCGGGTCCATCCCAGTCCCACGGCAGGACCTCCCTTTTGGGGTGTTAGGAAGGACAGCAACTGAAGCCTGAGTCAAGTAATTATGACGAAGTAATTATGCCCAGGAGCTGATATATCTCAGAGTCAATCAACTGCCAAACATTAGGAGCATAGCATTAATGGTCTTTCTGTGTTTAACCAAAGGACATTGCTCTATAGTGAACTATAAAGAGGTTATAGGGGAGATAGAAAAGCAGGTACAAATATTCAGCACTTCAAATACAAAGCAGTAGAAATACAAGTTCAGAATTACTAGAAAGTTTTGGCTTATAAGCAATCAAGACTGACTTGGGGAACTGTGACAATGAGAGGCAAAATACAAGGAAAAGGTTAAGGATAAACTTTAACCAAATGAGGAATGCTAACATGAGCATGTTAAGCTTTTCAGGGAGGAAGAAAGGAATTCAATTCACTGGTGAAGCCTAAAGCACTTAGGGTTAATATCCAACACAAAGGAAAGGTTGAAGATAGACTTGAACCAAATCAGGGAAGCTTGTCTGGGAGGAGGAAAGAAAGGGGCAATTTACAGGTGAACCCTAAAATACCTAGGATTGAGATCCAACAAGGGGAATTCTTCAGAAAAGGAGTGATTTGTAATGCCAGTGATGACATTTTATTTCTGATGCTGTGTCAGTATGGGATTGCTCCTTTTGGCGACTCTGTGCGTGTGTGTGTGTGTGTGTGTGTGTGTGTGTGTGTGTGTGTGTGTGTGTGACCTTAGCGTGAATGTCTAAACATGGCCTTGAGGCTTTATCCTCAGGACAATGCCAGCCTGATATTATCTCTGCAGGGTCTTCACTTCTCTGGTGGACGCACCTTCTCTTGTGGCAGGGAATTAAGATCGACTTGTGTGAATCAAGAGGCATCTGACTTAAAAGTCACAAAAGGAAAAGGGATTTGGTTTTAGAGGCACTGGGTCACTGCTGACCACGGGTGCTTATGGGACCCTGTTCATAGTGAGATAAGACCAATAACATCTTTTAGCTTTTTGTTTGTTTTGGGTCCCCACCCAGTGAGGCTCAGGGCTGACTTCTGGCTCTGCACTCAGGAATTACTCCTGGCGGTGCTCAAGGGATCCGATAGAATGCCAGGGACCGAAACTGAGTCATCTGTGTGTAAGACAAACGCCCTCCTACTGTCTTACTGCTTCTCCAACTCATTTATTGTTATTGTTGTTGTTTGTTTTTGGCTCATAACCTGTGGTGTTCAGGGCTGACTCCTGTCTCTGTGCTCAGAGATCACTCTTCACAGTATTCATTAAGCAAATGGGGTACCAGGAAGGTTCAGATGAGTGAGCATCCCAGACTTTGTCTCCAGCCTCAATTAACTTTTGTTTTATTTTTGGTTTTGTTTCTGGGTCACACCCACCAGTGCTCAGGGCTCACTCCTAGCTCTGCACTCAGGGATGACTCTTGGCAGTGCTCAGGGGACTCTAAGGGATGTTGGGGATTGGAACCCAGGTCAGCAGCAAGCAAGGCAATGCTCTGCCCTCGGGACTATCCCTCCAGCCCCTCCTATTGTTTTCATCCTGTAGTGTTGGGCCTGAGTGTCTCAGCCTTTGAACATTCATCTTAAAATCCACGCTTGGGGGTCAGAGCGCTAGTCCTGCCATTAAGGTGCCTGCTTTCCATGCTGCAGACCTAGGTTCGAACCTCCACATCCCCTAGGGTCCCCTGAGCACTGCCAGGAGGGATTCCTGAGTGCAGAGCCAGGGGTAACCCCTGAGCAGTGCCTAGGTGTGGCCTCCAAACAAAAAAAAAAGCTGCAACAACAACAAAATTCATTCTCACATATTGGTGAAAAGCTGAAAGAGAGCCACAGATCACAGATGCCCCTTTTTATGCCTTCTCTCTCTCTCACTCCTCCACTTCTGTTTCTAGGGTGAGACAAACACCTTGTGGGAAGGGGAGGGGCGGCAGGTGATACTGGGTGTGAGCTGTGGTAGGTAGACGATTCAGAAACCATGATCACGTAAGTACCAGGAGGTCTGCTTCACATCTTGGAAGCCGGCAGCACATGCTGGGGGGAAAGACAGCTCAGATAGAGAAGGGAACACCAAATAAAGGGTCTTTGGAGGACTCGCTTGGGATGCGAGATGTGTGCTGAAAGTAGATTATAGACTGAACACGATGGCCACTCAATACCTCTATTGCAAACCACAACACCCTAAAGGAAAGACAGAGCAAAAGGGAATGCCTTGCCACAGAGGTGGGGCAGGGGTGGGGGGGTTGGGGGTGGGTGGGAGGGCTACTGGGTTCATTGGTGGTGGAGAATGGGCACTGGTGCAGGGATGCGTACTCGATCATTGTATAACTGAAATGCAAGCATGAAAGTTTGTAAGTCTACAACAGTACCTCATGGTGTTTCATTAATTAAAAAAAGAAAGAAAGAAAAAGGGGCTGGAGTGATAGCACAGTGGGTAGGGCATTTGCCTTGCATGCGGCCGACCCGAGTTCGATTCCCAGCATCCCATATGGTCCCCTGAGCACCGCCAGGAGTAATTCCTGAGTGCAGAGCCAGGAGTAACGTCTGAGCATTGCCAGGTATGACCCGAAAAGAAAAAAAAAAAAAGAAAGAAAAAAAAAGAAACCACAATCACGGTCTATTTCCCTCTCCTGGTAGTTGAGCCCAGCACATGGACCCAGGGAACCTTACAAGAGTGTCTGAGTTTTTCCTCTTGGGACTATCAGAGGACCCTGAATTGCAGATCTACATATTCGGGCTCTTCCTGTCCATGTACCTGATCACCGTGCTGGGGAACCTGCTCATCATCCTGGCCGTCAGCTCAGACCCCCACCTCCACACGCCCATGTACTTCTTCCTGGCCAACCTGTCCTTCGTGGACATCTGCTTCACCTCCACCATCGTCCCCAAGATGCTGCAGAACATCCAGACACACAGCAGAGCCATCAGCTATGAGGGCTGCCTCACCCAGATGTACTTTTTCATCCTCTTCACAGGCCTGGACGATTTCATCCTGACCGTGATGGCCTATGACCGCTACGTGGCCATCTGCCACCCCCTGCATTATACGGTCATCATGAATCCCTGGCTGTGTGGGCTGCTGGTCCTGGTGTCCTGGGTCATCAGTCACCTGCATTCTTTGTTACAGAGCTTAATGGTCTTGCGTCTGTCCTTCTGCATGGACTTGGAAATCCCCCACTTTTTCTGTGAACTCAAACAGATGGTGCAGCTGGCTTGTTCGGACACGCTTCTGAACAACCTGGTGATGTATATTGCGGCTGTCATTCTGGCGGGCGGGCCCCTGGGTGGCATCCTTTACTCCTACTCTAAGATCGTCTCCTCCATCCTCAGAATCTCCTCGGCTCAGGGCAAGTTTAAAGCCTTTTCCACCTGCGCGTCTCACCTCTCTGTGGTTTCCTTGTTTTATTTTACGCTCCTTGGCGTGTACCTGGTCTCTGCCGTGACCCAGAGCTCTCACTCGAGTGCCATCCCCTCGGTGATGTACACGGTGGTCACCCCCATGCTGAACCCTTTCATCTACAGTCTCCGGAACAAAGACCTCATGGGGGCTCTGAGAAGACTCTTCCACAGAACTGCCAAAAGGGTCCAGTAGCCCAGGACTGAGAAATTGGTCCTTGATAGTCGTTTCAGAATATCGGGTTCTCAAATGATGCCATCGGATTGCCTTTTGGAAGGCCAGGTGCTTCCTTTCTGCAGTTCTTTTTTTACTTGTTTTTGTTTTGTTGCCACACCTGGCAGTGCTCAGGGGCTTATCCCTGGCTCTGTGGTCAGGGATAATTCCTCGAGAGCTCTGGGGTCTAAATGGGATGCTGGAGATTGAACCCTGGTTGACTGCATGCAAGGCAGATGCCCTACCAGCTGTGCTATGTTCTGACCCCTGGCATCTATCTTCCTTCCTTCCTTCCTTCCTTCCTTCCTTCCTTCCTTCCTTCCTTCCTCCCTCCCTCCCTCCCTCCCTCCCTCCTTCCTTTCTTTCCTTCCTCTTCTCTCTTTCTCTTTCTTTCCTTCTTTTTTTGGGGGGGAGGGGTTTACTTTTGGCCTTGCACTCAGGGTTCATTCCTGTCGACTCAGAGAAGCACTCTACCCATTGTACTGTTGCTCTGGCATCTCGTTCTTGAAGTATTTCTTGAGTTGAATTTCTATGCCTTCATTTTAAAAATACTGTTCAGAGAACTCAGTACTGATATACGTTACCACATGAATGAACCTCCAAAATGCCCTCAGTGAAAGGAGCTTTAAAGAAAATGCCACCCAGGGTTGGAGTAATAAGTAGTAGGGTGCTTGCCTTGCATGATGCTGACCCAGGTTCAATTCCCGGCATTTTATCTTCTACCAGCACTTCCAGGAGTAATGCCTGAGTGCAGAGTCAGGAGTAAGCCCTGAGCATCGCCCGGTGTGGCCCCAAAACCAAGACCCCCAAATGAAAACCAAAACAAAAAAAAAAAGCCAGTCATGAAGCCAGAGTGATGATAGTATAGCAGGGAGAGCACTGGCCTTGCAATCGGCAAACCCAGGTTCGATCCTCAGGACCCCGTAGGGTCCACCAAGCCCCCCAGGAGAGATTCCTGAGCACAGAGCCAGGAGTCAGCCCTGAGCTCCGCCAGGTGAGTCCCCCCAAAAAGACAAAAGCAAAGAGACCACTCAGCTGTTTGCCAGGGGAGGATGTCAAGAGTGTCCTTGAAACAGTCCCAGGAAAAGGTCCATACGGAATGGAAGAAGACATTTATGCCAAACTGCAGCAGACAGTGGGTGGGCAATGGACCGGAAACCAGAGTGCAACACGGAAACTGGTGATTCCCTCATTGAATGTGGTGTGACCGCTTTCTGAAAAGTGTTTTGGATAAAATAAATGGGCGTATTCTTTGTGAACCAGCAGCTCTGACAATTGGGGAACATCTGGATGTAGAAATAAAGAATACTTTATTTGTATTAAAAGTTTTCATGCATTTGAAATTCTATTTTCAAAACATCATACCAGGAGTTGGAGTGATAGCACAGTGGGGAGGAGGGCGATTGCACGTGGTCAACCTGGGTTCGATCCCTGGCACCCCATACGGTTATCAAGCCCCTCCAGAGGTGATCCCTGAGCACAGAGCCAAGAGCAAGTTCTGAGTATTGCTGGGTGTGGCCCCAATACAAAGCAAAATTACCCCCTCCCCTTCCAAAAAAAAAAAAACCCTGCTAAAATATGCAAATTCAGTTGAGTGATAGGATACAAAATAAATCTTCAAATATAAACTGTGTTTTTCTTTACAAGGAGTAATCCAGCTGAGAGAAATAATGGAAACATTCCTATTTGCAATTGCACTGAAATGGAAAAAAAAATCAGGAACTCATTTAACCAAAATATAGCTAAAACAAACTGAACATGGGTTGGAACAATAGTGTAATGGGAGAAGGCACTTGCCCTGCACACTGTGGACCAGATTTGATCCCCAGCATCCCGTAGGGTTCCTCGAGTCCCACCAGGAGTGATCCTTGAGCACAGAGCCAGGAGTCAGCACTGAGCATGGCTGGGTGTGGCCCCCAAACAAAACAAACAAAAACACAACAACAACAGAACAAAAAAGGAAAAGAAAAGAGAAGAAAATAAATGCTCATGAGTAGGGGAATTTACTATTAACACCTCTGTAAATCATGGGATGGTAAAATCAATACCCATCCTGTGTGTTTAGAAAGTGTGTGGGTGTTCTCCATGTGCGTTTGGTGGCCAAGCACTGCTTCCCCATCCTGGTGGCCACCAACAGTCAAATGAAGAGAGGGAACAGGGCCACCAAGCTGATTGGTGATCAGTCTCTGTTTATTCTAATCTCCCCATTCACCTAATCCAGTCTTTCTGCAGGTCTCATTCTTTTCCCCTGCCCCTCATTCCTATCTCCTATGGTTCCTTCGTGCTCAGTCTCTCCCACAGCTCTCACAGCCTTGGAGATCAATCACTGAGGGTTGGGGGTAGCTATTACACTCAGGTGAAGTAGCACACTCAACATATTGAAAGTCCTTCCTTGGGTGGGGGAAGAAGCTCTTCTTAGATAAAGATCTCATCCTGCTTGGGAGAACCACTGAAGGACAGAATTTCATTTAAGGGCATACTTCTCCTTTCCTTAGTCCATAAACAATCATTTAAAATTTACTTCTTAAAAAACAAAACAAAACCATATAAACTTAGGGGCCAGAGTGATGGTTATAGCAGATAGGGCGTGTGCCTTGTATGAAGCCAACCCGGGTTCGATCCCTGACATCCTATATGGTCTCTCAAGCACCGCCTTGAGTGATTCCTGAGTGCAGGGCCAGGAGCAACCCCTTAGCATCGCAAGGTGTGACCCAAAAAGCCAAAAAAAAATTACTTCTTAATAATCTTTCTAGTCATTTTGTATGGACACAGTAAGAGATAATTAAGTTTATAGGGTGGTTCTCCTGGGGACATCTCACTATAGATCCCAGACTACAGTCCTCAGGTCAGGTTAGTCCTTCCTGATCCCAGTAGGGTTCTTGTCCAGTCACTTCTCTTTGGGTCATGACAGAGTTTGTCCATGACCATGCTCTTAACTTCTTTTGTTTTATGGTGCTTGGCTTGTCCTGTTTTGATGCCAGGATGATTTAAAACTTACGATGGGTCCATCCAATCCCTTTGTTGTGACCCTGCTTTAGGGGTGCTAGGAATTTAGGGCAACTGAGGCTTAAATCGAGTAAATATGACAGATGCCCAGGAGAAAATATTATTCAGAGTCAGTTAACTACGAAGTTACAAAAGCATAGACTTCTTGTGTCTATACAAAAAGGACATTGCTCTAAAGTAAACTTTGGCCCGAGAACAGATGACTGGTTAAGGAAACTTTGGTATATCTACACAATGGAGTACTATATAGCTGTTAGAAAAAATGAAGTCATAAAATTTATATACAAGTGGTACTACATGGAAAATATCATGCTAAGTGAAATGAGCCAGAAAGAGAGGAATAGACATAGAAAGATTGCATTCATCTGGGTAACATAAAGTAACAAAATAAGAGACTAACACCTAAGAACAGCTGTGATAAATACCAGGAGGTTCCCTCCAAGGCTTCGAGGCCAGTCACACACTCTAGGGGTAAAGGCAGCTCAGATAGAGAAGGGAGCACCAAATAAAGGGTGCTGGGAAGATCCGCCCAGGATGGGAGATGCATGCTGAAAGTGGACTATAGACCGAACATGATTGCCACCCAATGCCTCTTCTGCAAACCACAGCACCCAAAAGGAGAGAGAGAACAAAAGGGAGTGCCCTGCCACAGAGGCAGGGTGGGATGGGGGGATGGGGGGCGGGAGGGATACTGGGATTGGTGGGGGTGGAGAATGGGCACTGGTGGTGGGATGGGTACTTGATCATTGTATAACTGAAACCCAAGCACAAAAACTTGTAAGTCTACAACTGTACCTCATGGTGTTTCACTAAAAAAAAAAAAAAAAAAAAGAATCACCAGGAGATAAACTTACAAACTTAAAAAAAAAGTAAACTTTGCAGGGTTGGAGCCATAGCACAGTGGGTAGGGAGTTTTGCCTTGCACGCGGCCGACCTGGGTTCAATTCCCATCATCCCAAATGGTCCCCAAGCACCGTCAGAAGTAATTCTGAGTGCAGAGCCAGGAGTAACCCCATGAGCATCGCCAGGTGTGACCCAAAAAAGATAAAAAAAATAAAGTAAACTTTGCAAAGGACATAAAGGAAAGAGAAAAGCAATATTTCACTTACAAATATAAAGTCCAGAGATCTCTGAAGAATCTGACTTTAAGCATCTGAAGGCTATGTGAGAACGATGCATTGATTTTCTCTTATTTCCTCTGTATCCCTGTTTCACTGATAAGAATGTACATAGATTGTAGCCCACCTTTAGTGGATAAAAGAGAGAACCTCTCAGCAAATGGGGCTCCAAGTCTCTTTCTCGTCTCTGACTTGGGGGCATCAGTACTGAGCTTCTAATAAACTCCCCATCCTATCATGAGCTGTTCATTTACAGCTAGTGTCAATGCAATGTAAGTCACTGATCCTGATAAGGGGAAATGAGTGATTAACAGATAGGGGAAGCAGAGCACAAAGGAGAAGTTAAAGATGAGTGGGAGTGCCTCAGGAGCACTGTGATGGGTGTAACTCAATAAACCTAAGCTCCCTGCAGCGAGGGAGAAAGGATGGAGGAGAAAGATGAACCAATGTTATCCTACGCCATCCCAGCAAAATCTCCACAACACAGATAGAGAAAAAAGAAATCCTCAAATCGCTTTTGCTCAGCTGCATTCTGTTTAGAGATTAGTGCAAATGCTGAGAAAGCAGCGCCTGTCAGCCAGGTTGGCGGGGATCGAACCCCGGGCACTCAACGTACGCGAGGCAAAAAGCCCAGTTGGTGAGTTCTGACGCTCAGCACCTGATTTTAAGGAGTCTGCACCTAGGTGAGTTTGCGCACCACCTGCTGGCCAGGAATGGGAAGTGCAGCCGCCAGCACTTAACGATTTCCTCTCCTGGCTTTTCTATGAAATGCAGTCCAGTTTAGAGATTCAAATGCAAAGGGACACGATTTTGGGGGGAAAAAAAGTGTTTATTCGCTTTTTCAGCATGTCTGATTTGGGGGGGGTCGTAAACTCTAAATAGTAATGGTGCATCTTTTATCGAAACAATGAATCTAGTCCAAGTAGATAGAGTGTTAACTAGAACTCATCTGCCTCACAGGAAT
This sequence comes from Sorex fumeus, assembly GCF_029834395.1. Lineage (NCBI taxonomy): Eukaryota > Metazoa > Chordata > Mammalia > Eulipotyphla > Soricidae > Sorex > Sorex fumeus. Next base: position 39,454,664 of record NW_026606076.1, read on the forward strand.
TGGGAGGGGTGGGAGGTGGGGGTCTATTGGGGTTCGCGGTTAAAAATAAGTATTGGTAAAGGGAAATGTGTTTGATATTTACATGACTGAGACCTAAACCTGAAAGCTCTGTAACTTTTCCCATAGTGATTCAATAAATAAATAAATTATTAAAAAAAAGTGTTTATTTTCTATCTTCTGACCTTGGTGGAGGGTGTGGTTCGATAGTGTAGGCTTGAAGCTTAAATACGGTGATGTTGCAAAAATAAAAAATATAGACGAAATTTGAGTTGGAGAGATAGTATTCTAGGGAAGGTATTGGCCTTGCGTGTGGCTGATCTAGGTTTGATTCCCGGTACCCCATATGGTCTCCCAGGTATGCCCGGAGTGCTCCTTGAGTACAGGGATAACACCTGAGTTACCTCAGGAGTAACACCTGAGCATTGCCAGGTGTGGCGCCTGCAACAAACAAAAAAATAGAGGAAAATGAGCTGGAAAGTCATAGGAATAAAATGAACACAACACAACTTTTTTACAAATTAACGTCCAAGTCCATACAGATCTGTACACAATCCAGAAATAAGTCACTGTCACTGTCCTCCCGTTGTTCATCGATTTTCTCGAGTGGGCCCAGTAACGTCTCCATTGGAGACTTTGTTGTTACTGTGTTTGGCATATCAAATATGTCATGGGGAGCTTGCCAGGCTTTGCCGTGCAGGCGAGATACTCTCGGTAGCTTGCCGGGCTCTCCGAGAGGGTTGGAGGAATTGAATTCGGGTGGGCCATGTTGGCTGCGTGCAAGGCAAACGCCCTACCCGCTGTGCTATCGCTCCAGCCCTCCAGAAACAAGTACAAAATAAAAAAAAAAAGTAGAGATGAAAACTTAGAAAAAAGTAGAAAAATTATCACAACTTTGAATTTTTTTTTATGATTTTTTTTGGGGGGGACTACCAAGTGCCAGGAGCACAGAGCCAGGAATGGACCCTATGCACTGCTGGGTGTGGCCCAGAACCTCTCTCCAGCAATAAAATAAAGCAACCAGAGGCACTTGCTGGGCAAATAAGTGTGGTGTGGTAGGCTGGGAGGTGGGTGAGACCCAGGGTCTCTTCTCCAGAGAGATGTGAGGGCAATAGGGAGACATAACATGTTCTTTAGGGAGGTCAGGACCACCAGGGGCCAGAGAGATAGTACAGTGGGTAGGGTTTTTGTCTTGAACACGGATGACCCAGATTTGATCCCCAGCATCCCATATGGTTCCCCTGAGAACCATCAGGAACAATTCCTGGGTGCAGAACCAGGAGTAACCCCTGAACATCACTGGGTGTGACCTGCTTCAAAAAAAATGATCCAAATCCCCCCAAACCAGAATATTCTAGAAACATATATTTTTATCTATGCATTTGTCATTTTATTTATTGTAGTAGATTGATATCAGTAAATGATTGTCATTTAATACCTTGGTTTAGTGTTTGATTCCTTATTCAATTTTGCTTCTAATAATGGTTTTGAAGGGCTTGAGCGATAGTAGAGTGGGTAGGGCCTTTGCCTTGCATGTGGCCAACTCAAGTTTGATCCCAGAACTCTATATGGTCCCTGAGCACTTCCAGGAGTAGTTCCTGAGTGCAAAGCTAGGAGTAACCCCTGAGCATTTCTGGGTATGACCCCCCCCAAAAAAGAATAATTTTGAAGCTACACTTAAAAAAACAACAACCCTGGTTTTATTATCAAATATTAGGATTATATATAAATAATATAATATATATTTGCCACACCCAGCAGAGCTCAGGGGTTACTCCTGACTCTGCACTCAGAAATTACCCCTGGCAGTGCTTGGATAATCCTATGGGATGCTGGGGAATGAATCTGGGTCAGTCATGTGCAAGGCAAATGCCCTCCCCATTGTACTAGCTCTCTGGTTCCCATGTTGGGGTCGGGAGTTCCCTAGCCCTGGGAGGCATGGAGAGACCAGACAGACAACATTCCTGCAGGAATTCAAGCGGGGTTATATTCAGACCAGCATGCTGGGGCTCCACAGCCTACCCAAGAACGGGCAGAGGCTGGGAGCCTCGAACTCAGAAACAGGTCATCTTTTATACAGTTTGAAAACAAAGACCACATATTTTGCACATATTTTGCACATATTTTGCCAATACGTGTTTTGCTGGGTTCTTTGTGGTTTTTCTTGGAGTATCTCGACCTGAACATCTTGACCCGGTCACATAGTTTCAGTTTCCAGGATGGTCAAAACACTCTATCTATCTTTAAATAAAGTAAAAGTAGCGGCCCTCCCGTTGATCATCGATTTGCTCGAGCGGGTCCAGTAACGTCTCCATTGGAGACTTTGTTGTTACTGTGTTTGGCATATCGAATACGTCACGGGGAGCTTGCCAGGCTCTGCCGTGCGGGCGAGATACTCCGGGGCTGGAGCGATAGCACAGCGGTAGGGCGTTTGCCTTGTACGCAGCCAACATGGCCGACCCGAGTTCGATTCCTCTGCCCTTCTCGGAGAGCCCGGCAAGCTACCGAGAGTATCTCGCCCTATCTTTAAATAGTTATGTCTTATTCTAGCCCATACCTTACACATCTACTGGGTTCAATCCAATTTTGTAACCCCAAGGCTGCTGAACTGTTTACAGAAAGCAATTTTGCAAGTTAATTCAAGCAAGCAAGGATTTTAACTCCTTCCTAACCTTCCTAGCTCCTTTCACCAAGGATTTTTATAAATTTTTATCTTAGATTTGATTCTATATTGGTGCACAGTTAGTCAGCAGACATCTATGTAGGTTATACTACAGTGAACACAGACTATAAAGAGATTTCTCTCTTGAATCATCCTTGATCACGACAAGGACTAGAGTACATTGGAATGAGCGTGTGCCACAGGGTTCGACCCGATGAAGAGGGATTATCAGGATAAGAAGATGGAAACAGGGACCAGAGCTGGGTGGGTGTTTGCCTTGCAGGCGGCCAACCAGGGTTTGTTCTCTGGCATCCCATATGGTTCTCCGAGCACTGTCAGGAGTGATCCCTGAGTGCAGAACTAGGAGTAAGCTGAGTATCACAAATAAAACAAAACCAAAACCAAACTAAAAAAGAAGAATTTTCATGGCATGTTCGGGATTCAAAGATCACCTCATACAGTCTTGTGAGCCCTGCCAGGAGTGACCCCTGAGAGCAGAAACAGGAATAATCCCTGAGTACCCCTGGGTGTGGCCCCAAAACCAAAACCAAAAATTCAGTGATTATGAAAGATGGTTACTCATGGAATACAAATAACCAAGGCAAAGAAAGTGGGAACAGCAAATACCAACTAATCTAATTTAGTGAAAACTCTGTGCTATGGCTTCGGCCCCTGAGATTTGCTATTTTCATCTTAAAAAAAAAAAAACTAAGATCAGAGATGTGATAATGTGGCAAGAGATTTAGAGACTTGGAAGGGAGACAAATACACCAAGCAGGAAAAGGAAACAAGATTGCATCATTAGATTTGCAACCTGGTCTGTTGGGAACAGACAATGGCCAAGAAAATCCTGCCTGTTGCCCAGACCAGAGTCCCACAGGGAAATCAGGTGCTTTAAGGTTGGAAAGAGGAAAGCATCTCCTGTGCCGATGCAAGGAGCTTTAAATGTTTCCGTCTGATTGTTGGGACCTTGTCCTGGAAGAGACACAATTTCCTTTCTTGTTTGAAAATGCTGATTCTGCCTGGGGAAATGAGGTTCCATTTGCTGTCCAGGGAGGAGTTCTGAATTCTACGGAGACCCTCGACTCCAGGTTCCCATCCAGGTGAGTGTGGTAGACCAGTTGTCTCTGAGGTAGACCAGTTGACTCTAAGGTAGACCCTTTGAGAGACTGGAAGCTCAGTACCTGGAATTGTGGTCACTCAGAGTCAGTGCAACTCAACCCAGAGGGAAGGAATCACTCTGAGTTTTTCTGAGTTGTTTGTTCAACGGGCTGGAGCTATAGCACAGAGGTAGGGCATTTGCCTGGCTAGCGGCCAACATGGCCGACCCGAGTTCGATTCCTCCGCCCCTCTCGGAGAGCCCGGCAAGCTCTCAAGAGTATCTCGCCCACACAGCAAAGCCTGGCAAGCTACTCGTGATGTATTTGATATGCCAAACACAGTGACAAGTGTCACTATGGAGAAGTTACTGGACCTGCTCGAGCAAATCGATGAACAAAGGGAGGACAGTGACAGTGACAGTTTGTTTAACGAGTGTATTTATTTTAGCAGCTACATAAAAGCTCACAGGACCACTGTGGTACCCACACGTTTGTTGCTCTTTCATGCTCACGATCATTACACGGCTCTTATAGCAAAACTGAGGTAGTCAGGTCTAAGTTGTGATCTAAGTGGAGAGGTTTTGTCTAACAGGAGCACGGGACAATTAATTTCCAAAGATATTTCTGACTGTCTCCATGGAGAGAGAGTACATGCGACCATGCACATTTCATCACCCTACACTGCTTGGTCCTGACCCTGCCACATAGGATTTTGTTTCAGAATGTCAATGATTTCAAGACTGAGAATTACTGAGATGCCACAAATTATATTTTGGGACTTGTAGTCATCACTCCAGAGCCCGCATAGCAGAGCCTGGCAAGCTCCCCGTGATGTATTCGATATGCCAAGCACAGTAACAACAAAGTCTCCAATGGAGACGTTACTGGGCCCTCTCGAGCAAATCGATGAACAACGGGAGGACCGTAACCGTGATTTAGTCATCACTGCTGTGATCAGGGCTTACTCCGGGTCTGAGCTCAAGGATCACTCCTGGTGGGGCTTGAGGTGTGGGTGGGTTCCCTGTGGTGGTGTGTTAGGGATTGAACACAGTTCAGCTGCCTGTGAAGCAAGCACCCTCCCCCTGTATTACTTTTCTGGTCCAAGAAAAAAAATATTTTGGTCATACTTATGACTTTTCTTGGTTATTTCCCAACACTTGCAGCATTTTGCTTTTCTGCCCCCCTCAAGAAAGAGTACTCCCTTTGCTGTATGTACTTTGGAAAGTTCTTCAGATTAACAACAGGGTTCTTTTTTTCCCCTCCTAGCCTGATATTTGTGAATGGTGTTGCTTGCTTTCCTAACTGGCATTCTCTTTCAGCTTAAAGTAAAGTAAAGGCCCTCCCGTTGATCATCGATTTGCTCGAGCGGGCCCAGTAACATCTCCATTGGAGACTTTGTTGTTACTGTGTCTGGCATATCGAATACTCTCGGTAGCTTACCGGGCTCTCCGAGAGGGGTGGAGGAATCGAACTCGGGTCGGCCATGTTGGCTGCATGCAAGGCAAACGCCCTACCGCTGTGCTATCGCTTCAGCTTGGTGCACACAATTCATCACTATTATGACTTGCCTTCCATTGTCTGCTCACATATTTTTCCATTTCTCCAGTCACCAGATTTTAAATGTTTCTGTAGATGTCCATTTCCTTATGGAGTTTGGAGGATATATATATAATATAAATAATAACATATATAATTATGTTTTATATTTTTATTTATTATATATTATAGTCATACACTATTGAATCACCATGAGATATACAGTTACAAAGTTGTTTATGGTTGAGTTTCAGTCATACAATGTTCTAACATCCATTCCTTCCCCAGTGCACTTTGCTCACCATCAATACCCCCGGTTTCCCTCCTGCCCAGCACCCCCTTCCTGCAACCCCCACTCTGTCCTGACAGCCTGCCTCTATGGCAGACATTTCTTCTTCTTCTCTTTCTCTCTTATTTTCCTTTCAGGCACTGTGGTTTGCAATAATGTTACTGGGAGGGGATCATGCATATCACTTTCCTTCCTTTCAGCATTCAGTTCCTGTTCAGAGAGATCCTTTCCAACTCTCATTGTCATAGTGGTCCCTTCTCTCTCCTAACCTCACTCCCCCTCTCCTTTGGTGGCAAGTTTATGCTTCCTACCATGGATCATGCTTCCTCTCGGCCCTTGTTTCCTACTGTCTTTGGGTATTATTCATATCACTTTTTAAAATCTTGCAAATGAGTGCAGTTATTCTATTTTTCTCTTTTCCTCGGACTGATTTCACTCAGCATGATATTCTCCATGTCCATTCATTTTTGAAGGTAAAATTTCTGGTTTATTGAACTGTTTAACTCTCTTCATCCCTCCAAGTTTCTCTCTATATTTAAGAAGTTTTTACCACTAGCCCATTTCCTGGGTCTTTCTCTTGTCATTCATCTAAAATGTGGTGATTTCTCTTAAGCAGAGGGCACAATTCCTCTGATTGTAGCATGTTTAAGGAGTGTAAAAATTTCAATTCTTTTTTTGGTTACACCTGGCATTGCACAAGAGTCACTCCTGGCTCATGCACTTCGGAATTACCCCTGGTGGTGCTCAGGGGACCGTATGGGGTGCTGGGAATTGAACCTGGGTCGGCTGCATGCAAGGCAAACACCCTAACTGCTGTGCTATCACTCCAGACCCTACACTATTCCTTTTTTTCATGAGGTGCAGTTGTAGACTTACAAACTCTCATGCTTGGGTTTCAGTTATACAATGATTGAGTACCCATCCCTTCACCAGTGCTCATTCTCTACCACCATGATCCCAGTAGCCCCCCATCTCCCATCCCACCCATCCCACCCTTCCTCTGTGGCAGGACATTCCCGTTTGCTCTCTCTTTCCTTTAGGGTGTTGTGGTTTGCAATAGAGGTATTGAGTGGCCATCGTGTTCAGTCTGTAATCTACTTTCAGCACACAGACGCATCCTGAGCTAATCCTCCAAACACCCTTTACTTGGCCTACATTATTCCTTCTAATTTTTTTAAATTTAATTTTTAATTGAGGGAGTGTAAAATTCCATATTTTTTAGCTAAATAGCATTTACACTATTCCCTTTAATTTTTCTATTTAATTTTTAATCGAATCACAGTGAGTTACACAGTTACAAAGTTATTCATTATTGGTTTCAGTCATATAATGTTCCACAACCTGTCCTTTTACCAGTGTACTTTTCCTACCATCAATGACCCCAGTTTCCCTCCCCCAACCAGGCTGCCTCTATGGAAAACATGTTCCTTCTTTCTCTCTCCCTCCTTTTGAGCATTATGGTTTGTTATACAGGTACTGAGAGGTAATCGTGTTTGCTCCTTTATCTGCTTCCAGCACACAGATCTTATCCAGGGCGATCATTTACAACTATAATTGTCAGTGGTCCCTTCTCTATCCCAGCTGCCTTCTCCCTCAGCACTGAGGCAGGCTTCCAAATGTGGACCAATAAATTGTTGTATCTCATGATGGAGACATTACATCCTTGTATGAGAGATTAGTAAGATGTCATTACAGGTGAAGCCTCTGTGTTCATCTTGTTAATCAAGATTGGTTGCCTTCTCCCATTTGATGTGTAACTACTGGTTTGTTGGGGAACAGATTTTCCCCAAGGTACCTGGACAGGTTGGGCACCAGGTTGAGGCAGGCATGGGGCGAAGGGTGATGGGTGCGAGGAGAAATACCCTCCGGGAGCAGCTGATGGCTATTCACTTTATTGCCAAATACATACATTTTTATAGATGTTCTTGTCTTACAGGAAGGTCCAATCACATAAAGTTCAGCATTATTGGTCTATCACCTTTCCTCTTCTGCTTTGCAATCTCATTCAAGGCTAGATGCTATGGTTAGGATGACGCGCTAAGCCTACGTGACAGTTTCTGTGTCTTTGGCACATGTGACTAGGAGGTTGAGTGAGGCTCAGGGCTGAACACTGTGTGCTGACACCCTGTTCTCGCCAACTTTTGCCCGATACTCCTTCCTCTGGAGTCTCGCTTCAGGACCGCTTTGCAAGGTCAGGTCTTATCTGCGCCAGTGCCCGTTGCCAGGCTCCACACTGGCTTATCAATGTTGTTTCATTGAAGACCCAACAACGTTCTTGACTAGAGCTTGCAGCTTCTGTGGCACTGTTTCCACTTATCATGATGTTCCAGAATAGCGTTATGCCACTTGTGCCAAACTTGTGTGCAATTTTTTTTGGGTCACACCTGATGATGCACAGGGGTTACTCCTGGCTCTGCACTCAGGAATTACTCCTGGTGGTGCTTGGGGGACCATATGGGATGCTGGGAATTGAACCCGGGCTGGCCGCGTGCAAGGCAAATGCCTTCCCCGCTATGCTATTGCTCCAGCCCCCTTGTGTGCAAATTAATCTATGCCGTCACCCTTCCTGCCAGCTGTCTCCGCACATGGAACCAGGGAATGCCACAAGAGTTTCACAATATCATTTGCTGGGATTTTCCGTGGAGCCGGAGCTGCAGCCCCTCATCTCTGGACTTTTCCTGTCCATGTATCTGATCAACGTGTTTGGGAACCTGCTCCTCATCCTGGCCGTCAGCTCGGACCCCCACCTCCACACGCCCATGTACTTCTTCCTGGCCAACCTGTCCTTTGTGGACATCTGTATCACCTCCACCATCATCCCCAAGATGCTACAGAATATTCAGACACACAGCAAGGCCATCAGCTATGAGGGCTGCATCATGCAGATTTACTTCTTCATACTTTTCGGAGGCCTGGACATCTTCCTCCTGACGGTCATGGCCTATGACCGCTACGTGGCCATCTGCCACCCCCTGCACTACACGGTCATCATGAACCCCCGACTGTGTGGGCTGCTGGTCCTGGTGTGCTGGGTCATCAGTGCCCTGCAGTCTCTGTTACAAAGCTTAATGTTGTTACGTCTGTCCTTTGGTGCCGATGTGGAAATCCCTCACTTCTTCTGTGAGCTCCATCAAATCCTCCAGCTTGCCTGTTCTGATACTTTCCTTAATACCTTGGTCATGTATTTGGCAGCTGTCCCACTGGGTGCCGGGTCCTTTGCTTGTATCATTTACTCCTACTCAAAGATCGTTTCATCCGTGCAGAGAATCTCCTCAGCTCAGGGGAAGTACAAAGCGTTTTCCACCTGCGTGTCTCACCTCTCCGTGGTCTCTGTGTTTTATTCGACGCTCCTAGGCGTGTACCTGAGCTCAGCCGTGACCCAGAGATCTCACTCCAGTGCCGTCGCCTCGGTGATGTACACAGTGGTCACTCCCATGCTGAACCCCTTCATCTACAGCCTCAGGAACAAGGACATCAAGAGGGCTGTGGTGGAGTTATTTTTCAAGAAATCTATAAAAGGCTCAATTGTCCTGGGGTTGAAAAAATGCCCTAATCGTGTTATTGAGAACCTCAAAGCATGACGTTTTATTAATTTGACCACTTACATGGATGAATTAAGCACATCTGTAATTGTGCTAGAAATGATACCAACTGTGTAGAAATGATACCAACACTCTACTTTTGAAAGTCTATATTATTATTATTATTTTAATTAAACAGACATAGGTTTAATTTTTGGGTCTCTCACCTACTACTTCTATGTCTCTATATAATTTTCTACATAAACATCCTTCTTTTTAAAAATTTTTTTATTAGTGAGACATCATGAGGTACAGTTGTAGACTTACAAATCTTTGTGCTTGGGTTTCAATTATATAATGATCAAATACCCATCCCTCCATCAGTGCCCATTTCCCACCATCACGGATCCCAGTATCCCTCCCACTCCCCATCTCCCCCATTCCACCCTGCCTCTGTGGCAGGGCATTCCCTTTTGTTCTCTCTCTCTTATTAGTTGTTGTGGATAAACATCCTTCTTAAAAATTTTATTTATTTATGTATTTATTTACTTCTTTATTGAATCACTGTGAGATAGACCCTTACAAAACTGTTAATGATTGGATTTCAGTCATACAGTGTTCCAACACCCATCCCTCCACCAGTGAACATTTCGCAGTACCAGTGTCCTCAGGTTCCTTTCCATCACCCCCCACCCCCAACCCCCTGCCTGCCTCTATAGCAGGCACTTTTCTTCTCTCTCTCCCTCTGTCTCTCTCTGTCCCTCTTTCTCTGTCTCTCTGTCTCTGTCTCTCTGTCTCTGTCTCTCTCTCTCTCTTTCTCTGTCTCTCTCTCTCTCTCTCTCCTGAAAGTCTATATTCTTGTCGAGTCTTCAGAAATCTGGCATGAAGTTGACACAGCTCAATGGACATCCAATTTTTATTTGGTTTGAATTTGGATTTTGTTTCAGTTAAGAAAGGGAGGTTCCCATAGCTTAGAGGCCAGCCGGGAATTCTAGGGGAAAGGGCAGCTCAGATAGAGAAGGGAGCACCAAATAAAGGGTGTTTGGAGGATCCTCCCAGGAGGGGAGATGCATGTTGAAAGTAGACTATGGACTGAACATGTTTGCCACTCAAAGCCTCTTTTGCGGACCACGACACCCCAAAGGAGAGAGAGAACACAGGGAATTGCCCTGCCACAGAGGCAGGGTGAGATGGGAGGGATGGGGGTGGGAGGGATATTATCCATGGTGGTGGAAAATGGGCACTGGTGGAGGGATGGGTATTTGATCATTGTATCGAAACCCAAGCACAAAAAATTGTAAATCTACAACTGTACCTCATGGTGTTTCACTAAAAATAATAAAAAAAAAAGAAAAAAAAAGAAAGGGAGATTCAACTGGGTGTTTGCCCAAATGTCTGAGTTGCCTAAATAAGAAATCAAATGGATTTTTTTTTGTTTATTGCAAAGATTTTCAAGGCAAGGATATAACTATGTTAACTGAATTCTTTTGACTATAAAGGTAAAAAAATCATTGGACTTTAAGGCTTAATACTCAGGACCTTCCTTAATGTGGACTACATAAAGCCAAGGCAGCAAACTAATTCTGGTTTCTTGAGGGGAAGGGGGAAGGAATCTGAAGATTGGGTGCAAAGTCATAATGAGTGACATCAGACTTATGGGATAGGTTTAGATTGACGTATACACACAGAGGTGTGAAGCACTTGTGACAATCCATGTATAGTAAACTAACAGGAAATCAGTAAACTTTGCTTTTCCCCTTTTTTCTTTTGTGGGATGGGTCACACCAGGTTATGCTTAAGGGTTATTCCTGGCTCTGCACTCAGATTACTCCTGGCTGTGCTCAGGGACCATATGGGATGCCGGGGATTGAACCCAGGTTGGCTGCATGCAAGGCAAACACCCCACCCGCTGTACTATCACTCTGGCCTGAAATCAGTAAATTTGATTAAAAATCAATGGAGAAATAAATAGCAGTACTCCTATGTTTAAAAAAAGAATCAATGGAGAGACTACTGTGAGCAGTATAACTGATACCCCTATTAATCAAAAACTCACCTCCTTCCTAATACGTAAAAATGCTCAATGGAAAATAGTACAGTTGATGAAAATGGCTTTCATTTCTTGGGTCAAAGAATGCAGCAAAAAGAATAAAAACTTACAAAAACCACAAATGCAGCCATTATGGAGGTGCCTTTTCATAGAGAACAAAACAAAAGCAGAACTTGTGTAGATGTATTACAACAGAGAGCGAACAAATAAAGCAAATAAACATTTAACTTTAAGGGCAATGCAGAAGTGCAAGGTAAAGTCCCTCACACACTACTTAGATTTATCAACTACAATTTCTTCATGTGACCATCTAGAGTTGAAACAGGATTTAAAAAAAAATTTATTAGTGAAACACCATGAGGTACAACAGCTGTAGACTTACAAATTTTTGTGCTTGGGTTTCAGTTATACAATGATCGAGTACCCATCCCTCCACCAGTGCCCACTCTCCACCACCACTGATCCCAGTATCCCTCCCACCCCCCAACCCCCCATCCTACCCTGCCTCTGTGGCAGGGCATTCCCTTTTGTTCGCTCTCTCCTTTTGGGTGTTGTGGTTTTCAAAAGAGGCATTGAGTGGCATTCATATTCGGTGTATAGTCTACTTTCAGCATGCATCTCCCATCCTGGGAGGATCCTCCCAACACCCTTTACTTGGTGCTCCCTTCTCTATCTGAGCTGCCTTTCTCCTAGCGTGTGCAGCTGGCCTCCAAGCCATGGAGTAAACCTCCTGGTACCTATCTCGGCTATACTTGGGTGTTAGTCTCCTATTTTGTTACTTTATGTTACCCAGATGAATGAAATCTTTCTATGTCTGTCCCTTTCTTTTTGACTCATTTCACTGAGCATGATACTTTCCATGTAGTACCACTTGTATGTAAATTTCATGACTTCATCTTTTCTAACAGCTACATAGTACTCCATTGTGTAGATGTACCAAAGTTTCTTTAACCAGTCATCTGTTCTTGGGCATTCAGGTTTCTTCCAGTTTCTGGCTATTGTAAAGAGTGCTGCAATGAACAAACAAGTGCAGATGTCACTTCGACTATACATTTTTGCCTCTCTGGGATATATTCCCAGGAGAAACAGGATTTGTTGAGGGGACTGCTCCCTGGATATTTTTTTTTTCGATGAATTTTCTTTTATTAGTGAAACACCATGAGGTACAGTTGTAGGCTTACAAGTTGTGCTTGGGTTTCAGTTATACAATGATCGAGTACCCATCCCACCACCAGTGCCCATTCTCCACCCCCACCATTACCAGTATCCCTCCCACCCCCCATCCCCCATCCCACCCTGCCTCTGTGGCAGGGCACTCCCTTTTGTTCTATCTCTGGTTTGGGTGCTGTGGTCTGCAGAAGAGACATTGGGTGAGGCCGTGAAACAGTCCAGACTCTTCACTGAAGTGACGCCTGACATTGATTCGTTTTTTATCTCCTCTGCCCCTCTTGGAGAGCCCAGCAAGCTACCGAGAGCATCTCACTCGCTCAGCAAAACCTGGCAAGCTACCTGTGACATATTCAATATGCCAAACACAGTAATAAGTCTCACAATTTGTTATGAGATGTTACTGGTTCCCGCTCAAGCAAATTGATGAACAACGGGAGGACAGTGCTACAGTGCTACATTATTTTGATATCTTATTATTACCCTTTTTTTTGGAAACAGAAAAATTTATTGAAAAGTAGAAGGGAAAGGAAGAGATACTCCTCAGCCAGGGAGGAACTTAGTATAAGATTAAGTTGACATTATTTTACTATTTTATTATTTTTTAAATTTTATTTATTTTTTATTTAATTTATTTATTTTATTTTTTACTTCAAGAATCTAGCTTTATTTTTATTTCATATTTTTTATTTTTATTTCAAGCATCTAGAGTTCCTACACCACCAGTGTGACCTTCCCTCCACCAATATCTCCAGTTTCTCTCCCAATCCCAATCTATCCCCTTAGGCAGATAACAAATTTACTTTATATTGCTTATTCCAATAAAACTTTGAGAAACGACAAATAGAGTGATCAGAAAATAAATCAGTAAGAGCCAGTTTGTGATTATTATATGATTTTTTTTTTAGCCATGCCTAATGATGGTCGGGGATCATTCCTGATGGGACCATATGGGATGTTTGGGTTTGAATCCAGATCTCTGCCTTCCCCTCTGCCCTGTCGTTCCAGGCCCATATTTTACATTTTAAAGTTAATGAAATTTATTATTTGCTCCCAACCTCCAAACAGTCTCTCAAAATTCCTTTCAATATGATGCAAAAATGAGTCTGTGTTCTTATATATGTATGTGTGCATGTTTATTTAAAATTTAAGATCATAGTGAGAAACAGATATACATGCTTGCCAAAATAGGTCAACATTTTTAATTTAACTTAGATACATGTGTTTATAACTATTTTGCCAATGACTAAGAAAGGTACTGGGGACACTGCGTTGAAAAGCAGAATCCTGATGAAGAGAATAAAAGTCAATAACCAGCAATAAACCCACATAAATGATAGTCTCTATTACTCAGGAAGTACATGAAAAGAGAATGAAATACAGAGGCATCACCTACACAAAGGGACAAACAGTTATCAGGTAGTTTCAATAATAAAATAGAATTGATGCTCAGATCTTTATGTTTCCTTTTGGGTCACACCCGGCGATGCTCAGGGGTTCCTCCTACCTCTGCAATCAGGAATTACTCCTGGCGGTGATTAGGGGACCATATGGTATGCCGGGGATCAAACCTGGTTTGGCTGCATGCAAGGCAAACGCCCTACCCGCTGTGCTATCACTCCTGCCCCAATGCTTAGATCATGGAGCATAATTATTTCATATATATGAGTGATACAACTCATATTAATTCTTAAATTTTTCATTATTGCTAATGCATTGTTTTTACATTATACAATTCTTACATCATAATTCTTACGTTATAAGAGTGGCAATTCTTATAGGAAAACAAAATAGGATTAAAAATATACATCACTTCACTGGTGGAGGGATGGGTACTCGATCATTGTATAACTGAAACCCAAGCACAAAAATTTGTAAGTCTACAACTGTATCTCATGGTGTTTCACTAATAAAAATTTAAAAAATATATACATCACTTGAGAAACAATATTCCAAACCTCCCTGTTTGCTTATGGGTTAATGAGAATCCTTCAGTGTTTCTGAGCCATGACCAAAAATCATTTTGGAAAAGAAGAGAAAAAAAAGCAATGGGAAAAAGCAGTGGCTATTATAGAACTTAATAAAAGGATGAAGAACATAAATTAAATAGAGAATTTAAAGATCAAAAAATGAGGAATCCCTGGATATAAATAAAAGGGACAGTTCTACTTCATTTTTTAGGAATTTTTGTTTTGCTTTGGGTCACACCTGGTGATGCTCAGGACTGACTCCTGGCTCTGTGCTCAGGGATCACTTCTGGCAGAGTTTGGGGACCCTATGGGATGCGGGGGTCAAACCTGGTTCCAGGATGTGCAAGGCAAGCGCCCTCCCGCTGTGCCATCTCTCTGGCTCCCAGTTATACTTCTTTTTGATCAAATAATCACAATTTCTGACTCTGAGGTTTTGTGGGGTTTTTTTTTTGGGCTTTTTGGGTCACACCCGGCGATGCAGAGGGGTTACTCCTGGTTCATGACCTCAGGAATTACTCCTGGCAGTGCTCGGGTAACCATATGGGATGCTGGGAATCGAACCCGGGTTAGCCGCATGCAAGGCAAACGCCCTACCTGCTAGGCTATTGTTCCAGCCCCTGACTCTGAGGTTTTGAACACAGAATTTATGGACATTTCTTCAGTCTTCGAACAATCGCTCCTTGTTGAAAGTCCTTCAGAAAGTATGCCACGAGAGCCCTCTTAATGTCTTTGTTCCTGAGGCTGTAGATGAAGGGGTTCAGCATGGGGGTGACCACCGTGTACATCACTGAGGCGACAGCACTGGAGCGCGCGCTGTGGGGAAGAGCTGAGCTCAGGTACACCCCGAGGACAGTGCAGTAAAACAAGGAGACCACGGAGAGGTGAGAGGCGCAGGTGGAGAAGGCTTTATACTTCCCCTGCACGGAGGACATTCTCCGGATGGAGGATACGATCTTAGAGTAGGAATAAAGGGTGCCAGCAAAAGGCCCAGCGCCCAGGAGCACAGCGATGGAATACATCACCACGGTATTAATGAAGGTGTCAGAGCAGGCAAGTTGCAGAATCTGATTGAGCTCACAAAAGAATCGAGGGATTTCCCAATCTGTACAGAAGGAGAGTCGTAATACCATGAGACTTTCTAACAAGGAATTCAGGATGCTTATGATCCAGCACACTAGGACCAGCTGTCCACAGAGCCGGGGGTTCATGATGACCGGGTAGTGCAGGGGGTGGCAGATGGCCACAAAGCGGTCATAGGCCATCACCGTCAGGAGAAAGATATCCAGGACTGCAAAGAGAACATACAAACCAATCTGCAGAATGCATCCTTCAAAGGTGATGACTTTGCTGTGTGTCTGGATGTTCAGTAGCATCTTGGGGACGGTGGTGGAGACAAAGCAGATGTCCACAAAGGACAGGTTGGCCAGGAAGAAGTACATGGGCGTGTGGAGGTGGGGGTCTGAGCTGACCGCCAGGATGAGAAGCAGGTTCCCCAGCATGGTGATCAGATACATCGACAGAAACACCCCAAAGATGAGGGGCTGCAGCGCTGGTTCATCTGACAATCCCAGCAGCAGAAACTGTAAAACTTCTGTAGTGTTTGCCAGTTCCATGGATAGAGATAACTACTGGAAAAAAAAAAGAAACGGACAATTTTCACACTAACTGGCAATACTCTCAGGTTATATATAGGACCATACCTGGCGATGCTCAGGGTTTACTCCTGGCTTTGCTCTTTAATCACTTCAGGTGATGCTCAGGGGGAATCGAATCAGGGTCTACCACATGCAAGGCAGGAGCCTAACCTGTTGTATTATCACATCTGCCTCTATTCCCATATTTGAAAGAATGTAGTTTATTATGTTCAGTTAGGAGATAATTTTGTATTTCCTCTGTTTTATTCCTCTTTTGATCTTCCTGATGCCACCTTCAAATTGTTTTTTTTCTTTCTTTTCTTTTTAGCCAATAGTCATTTTCAATATCTCCTGTAGGATAGATACATACATTGAATACTGACCATGTTTTTTCTTTTTCCTTTTTGGTTCAAACCTGGAGATGCTCAGGGGTTGCTCCTAGCTCTGAACTCAGGAATTACTCCTTGTGGTGCTCAGGGGACCCTATGGGATGCCAGGGATCGAACCTGTGTTGGCCATGTACAAAGCAAATGCCCTACCTGCTGTGCTATCGCTCCAGCCCATGATGGCCATTCTTTTCCCACCTATGTGGGATGATGGAGTCCAAAAGTCACTACATTCCCCATGATGGAGAAAAAAATAGAGAAGAATGCAATAATAAACTGTAAAATTATGTTATAACAGGTCTATGGAGGAAAGGCAAGCAGGAATAAGAGAGAATAAACAGGGTATTGTGTTTTACTTAAGCAGCGTGTCCAATGCAGGCTGTTTGATTAGAGATCTGAACTGAGAGAGGAAAGAAGACACAGGACGTGGAGGGGAGTGGGTGTCTGTGTTAACAACAGCCAGTCAGAGCCCCAAGGGAGGGGCTTGCTTCAAAGGCTCACAATGAATCCAGTGATTCTTGCTGAAGTTGAACTTTTCTTTTTTAATTAAATCACCGTGAGATACAGTTACAAGCTTTCATGTTTGAGATTCAGTCATACAATGATCCAACACCCATCCCTCCACCAGTGCACATTTTCCACCACCAATGTTCCCAGTATCCCTTCCTCTTCCCAGCCCTCCCCGTCTCTATAGCAGACAGTTTCCCTCATACTCTCTCTCTACTTTTGGGCACTATGGTTTGCAGTCTAGATACTGAAAGCCTTACGTTTGGTCCTATATCTGCTTTCAGCACACATTTTCCATCTCAACGATTCCTCCGGCTATCACTTAGTGATCCCTACTCTATCCCAACTGCCTCCTCCCCAAGCTCATGAGGCAGGCAGTTGAATGTTTTTGAAGGCAGGGATTGATAGATGCAATAGAGCTGGGGATGGCTGAAAAGGAGAGAGAGGAGAAAAGAGGACAGAGTACTGAGTACAAGACACTAACAATGTAATACGTTTGGGACTTTGCATTGATCTATGTTAATATATGATTTCATGCTATTTTGTATAACAAGAGAGATTTCATAGCATTTTTTTGATTGCTAGATCAGTATGAAGATACATGATCTTCTTGCCATGAGCATGGTCATCTGTTGACCTCTCCAATGAAGTAAACTTGAGAATCAAAATTAAATTGCATTAATTAAATTTAATTAAATTAAATAAAAGGGGGGACAGAGAAAGAGATGAAATGGATCAGTATAAAGATGGTACCCAAAAGAATGAATTAAAAAAAATGACAACATTGAAACTTTCCTGGCAAACCCCCCCGTTCAATTGTTGTAAATTTGCCGTGTGTGTGTGTGTGTGTGTGTGTGTGTGTGGTGGGTTGGGGGAGTTCTGTGAAGGGCAGTTAGGATAGAGAAGGGATCAGAATGACAATGATAGTTAGAAATGATCACTCTGAACAAGAAATGAGTGTTGGTTTTTTTTTTTCTTTTTGGGTCACATCCAGCGATGCTCAGGGGTTACTCCTGGCTCTACACTCAGGAATTACTCCTGGCAGTGCATGGGGATTGAACCCAGGTCGGCCACATGCAAGGCAAATGCCCTACCTGCTGGACTATCGCTCCGGTTCCAAGAACCGAGTATTGTAAGTAGGTAAAAGGATATACATGATAACCTTTCAGTAACTGTATTGCAAACAATAATGCCCAAAAGAAAAGAAAGAGAAGAGAGAGAGAGAAGAGAAAGAGAGAGAGAGAGAAGTGCCTGCCACAAAAGGGGGGCAGGAGGGAAATTGGGAATATATGGTAGAAAATATACACTGGTGAAGGGAAAGTGTTGGAACATTATATGACTGAAATCCAATAAGGAACAAATAAACAATTTTGTAACTGTGTATCTTACTGTGATTCAATTAAAAAAAACTCTTGAAAAGTCAACTGAGAAACCTTTATCTATAGAAATAATTTGAATTATGATAACGGCAGAGAGCAGGTAAATTTTGGACAGATGCACAAATAAGAAAGTGACCAGCTACATATACTTAGCTGAAACTGAGCAACAGTAAGAAAACAAGCAATGTCATTCTAGAAAAAAAACATAAAGAGCTGAGTTGGTTATACAAAACTTTACAAACTACTAAAAGGGTCATTCTCCATATAAAAAAATTTATTTTTAAGTCTTATTATTTACTTATTTAATTTTATTTTTGCTTTTTCGGTCACATCCAGTGATGCTCAGGTGTTCTCCTGGCTCTGCACTCAGGAATTACTCCTGGCGGTGCTCGGGAGACCGTATGGGATGCTGGGGATCTTACCTGGGTAGGCCACATGCAAGGCAAACACCCTATTCACTGTCACTCCAGCCCCTAACTTTATTTACGATGGGAGTCGGGTGAAGGTCTCACAGAGTCATCCTCATCCCAGGAGTGTCTGAGGAGGTCGAGACTGGGGGGCTGTTATCATGGATGGGTGAGGGACTCAGCACCCCAATAGCACCCAGGGATGACCCCCCCCAGAGCCAGAGATGGTCGGAACAGGGTCAAGGGGGGCCAGGCTGGGGGTGTACTGAGAACTCTCACACATTCACAAGCTAAATAACACTGACCCCTTTGTTTGGGGGGGTTCATGTGAAATGCTCCCCCACCCCAGGTTGCTGTACTGTTCCCCCAGTACCTGCTGTACTGTTACTCCAGCCTCCAGTTTTTTTTTTTATGTAGAGAGTGAAATATAAGAAAGAATGGAAAGCCAACTAAAGGAAGAAATAGGTATTGCAAAAATTATCTTCCAGGGACTGGCGAGCTAGTTCAGGGATTAAGGTAATTACCTCTCTGGGCTCAATCCTTGGCACCTCATCTGGTTTCCTGAGCAGAAGTGATCCCTGAGTGGAGAATAAGAACCAGGAGTGATCCTGGCAGACCCAGAGCACAGAATTAGGAGTAAGCCCTGTTCACTGCTGGGTGCTTCCCCAAAGCCAAGATACAGTCTTCTTGCCTTTAAAGGATTCTGAGTCTCAGCAGAAGGCAACAAAGATTCTGGGACAGATTTCCCCTCTGAAACAACACGCTGGGCACTGGGCAGGGGACAGAACTTTTACAGCCTTTGCTCACCATCTGTGTAACGAAGTGCTCAGAAATGTTGAAATTGGGTCAGAGCAGGGAGGGTGTTTGCTTTGCACGTGACCGACTTGGATTCGATCCCATAAAGTCCTCTAACCCTCCAAGAATGATCCCTGAAATTTTGCTCCATGGCTTGGAGGCCAGCCACACATGCTAGGGGAAAAGGGAGCTCAGATAGAGAAGGGAGCACCAAATAAAGGTTGTTGGGAGGATTCTCCCAGAATGGGAGAAGCATGCTGAAAGTAGACTATGGACCAAACATGATTGCCACTCAATGCCTCTTTTGAAAACCACAACACCCAAAAGGAGAGAGAGAACAGAGGGGAATGCCCTGCCACAGAGGCAGGGTGGGATGGAGGGGATGAGGGTGGGAGGGATACTGGGATCCGTGGTGGTGGGAAATGGGCACTGGTGGAGGGATGGGTATTTGATCATTGTATAATTGAAACCCAAGCACAAAATTTGTAAGTCTACAACTGTACCTCATGGTGTCTCGCTAATAAAAAAAATTAAAAAAAAAGATCCCTGAGTACAGAGCCAGGAGTAAGCCCTGAGCATAACTGGGTGGATCCCCTAAATCCTATTCCCCCAAAAAAGAATGTTCATGGAATTTGATCAGTGTTCATATGAGACAAAATAAAATCATCCCAGGACAGCCACAGTTGGAACTGGACAATCTCAATCAGCATATCTTATTTTTTGGGGGAGAGGAGGTCCTGCTCTACAGTTCTCAGGACTTACTCCTGCATCTGCACTCAGGGATCACTCCTGGTGGGGCGGATGGGTTGCCGAGGATAGAACCTAGGTTGACTGTGTGCAAGGCAAGTGCCTCCCCACTGTATTGTTGCTCCAACCCCTCAACCTGCATTTCTTTTATTTATTATTTATTTGCTTTTTGGGCCACACCCAGCGATGCTCAGGGGTTACTCCTGGCTCTGCATTCAGAAACCACTCCTGGCAGTGCTTGAGGGACCCTATGAAATGCCCAGAATCGAACCCAGATCCGCTGTGTGCAAGGCAAACGCCCTACCTGCTGTACTATCACTCCGGTCCCACTTTTTTTTTGGGGGGGAGGCCACACTCGGCGATGCTCAGAGCTGACTCCTGGCTCAGGAATCACTCCTGGTGGTGCTCAGGGGACCCAATGGGATGCCAGGGATTGAACCTGGGCCGGCCAATGCCTTACCTGCTGTGCTATCCCTCTGGCACCTCAACTCGCACTTCTAACATTGTTAGAAGAAAAACGCCATGATCCGAAAGAGCATTAAGTGTGTGAGAAGCACGGCCACACCGTGATGTGAACGTGGCCACGGAACTCAAACGGATTAGCTGCTCAGACAACAAGCAAAGCCAACAGCGAAGGTTGCCTCTGGGCTGAGTCTGCTTGGCGCCTGGGGAACACAGGCAGATGCTCTTGGCTTCTGTTCTGTCTTCAGCAGGGTGCGTTAGGGATAGTGGGAACCCCCTGGGGTGGGAAATGGGAGCTGAGGGTCAGCAGAGGGAAGGTAGAATTCCTCCCAGGAAGCTGGGTGAGGGAGACTCTACAGCTGTTTCCAGATCAAACCACAGAGGCAGAATCAGCATCTCAAACTCCGCAGGCAGGCATGCCTCTCCTTCAGTCCCAAGTCCCCACACACAGATGCTGCCAACGAAGACATTTAAGGCTCCTTGCATCTGCCCGGGAGACAATTTCCTCTTGTTACTCTTTCCTTGAAATGTGCCATATCCCTGAAGGACATTGCTCTGGGCAGCAGGCAAGATTTTCCTCTTCATTATCTGCACTCAGGAGGTTAAAAGTCTAGTGATCAAGTGTTTCCATACCTCCCCTCTAGGTTATTATTAATTATTTTGAAAGTCTAAAAATAAGTGAACCTATCTGGATGATGTACTTCTTATTCATCAGGACCTTGATGAATTTGTGGAAAGGACCCAACGATTTTCCCTCAAGTTCTGTTTTCTGAGTGAGGAGAAGAGAGTTATTTTATTTTCAAAAATTTATTATTTTTTAAAGGCTTTTTTTTACTGACTCACAGTGATATAGACTCTTACAAAGCTTTCATGATTACGTTTCATTCACACAGTGTTCCAACACCCATCCCTCCACCAGTGCACATTTCCCATCACCAGTATCCTCAGTTCTGTTGCCGTGCGGGCGAGATACTCTCGGTAGCTTGCCGTGTTCTCCGAGAAGGGTGGAGGAATCGAACCCAGGTCATCATCCCCCACCCCTCACTCTCATTCTGCCTCTATTGCAGGTGCGTTTCCTCTCTCTCCCTCTTCCTCCCTCTCTATCTCTCTTAACTTAAATTTAATGAAAGAACCATGATTTCCAAATTTATTGAGAGTTGGATTCTAGGCATATAATATTTCGACACCAATTCCGCCATCAGTGTCAACTTTCCTTCTGGTTGAGTTTCTGCTTTGGAAATAATGGCTGTGCCATCTCCCATATCACCAGTAGCACTGAGGCTCCTGCCTCTGTACCCAATCCTTCCCCTTCTCTTCTTTTTCCTCCCCCCCTTGATGTCTTTTTTTAAATTTTTTTGGCTCTTTGGGTCACACCTGGAAATGCTCAGGAGTTACTCCTGACTCTGCACTAAGGAATTATTACTGGCAGTGATTAGACGACCATATGGGATGACGGGGATCGAACCCACGTGCAAGGCAAATGCCCTACCCACTGCACTATTGTATCACCCCTCCCTCCTTGATTTCTTTCCATATGTGTCTTTCTCTTCCCTATATCCTGGGTCCAGGGTGATACAGATATTTTCCCTTTTCTATACTACATTTCCTATCCAGTTATTTTATACACCACAGATAAATGAGATCATCCTGTGTTAGTCTTTCTTCTTTTTTTCATTTACTTCTTCACTCAGTACTGTATTCTTCTAGTTCCAACCAGATTGCAGAAAATCGCACGATTTTATCATTCCTTGCAGCGACATAACATTCCACTGTGTCTATATACCAAATCCTCATCATCCATTCATCTGTCATTGGAAACTTAGGTGAATTCTGTATATTAGCTATTTACGAAGTGCAACAATGAATGCTTGTGTACTGTGTCCTTTTGAATAAATGTTTTTATGTCCTGGGGGGCTGTAGCAATTGCACAGCCATAGGACGTTTGCCTTGTGCACTGCTGGCCTGGCTGACCTGGGTTCGATTTCTCCACCCTTCTCGGAGAGCGCGGCAAGCTACCGAGAGTATCTCGCCCGCACGGCAAAGCCTGAAGAACTACCTGTGACATATTTGATATGCCAAACAGAGTAACAACAAGTCTCACAATGGAGATGTCACTGGGCCTGCTTGAGCAAATCGATGAGCAATGGGAGGACAGTGACAGTGACAGTCTTGAGGGGGAAGATACCAAAAGTGTAATTGCTGGGTCATTTGGCAGTTCAGTTCTAAGTACACTTTATACTGTTTTCATCACATCCTGCCAACACAAACTGTTCCCACTCTTTTCTTTCCCAAAGGAAAAATTCAAGATTTTTATCTATTTATTATTTATTTTGAATTCCACAGTCTTATTTTATTTTTTCCCATTTTAAAATTTTATTTTCATAAAGTTCTTCACAATAATGGATTACATCCAATATTGGATTACATCCAGTATTTCAACCACCAATATTCCCATCACCATTACACCTTCCCACCCCCATCCCACTCTTTTTGATATGTGTCATTTTCACATATGTGTGAAATGGTATCTCATTGTCGTGTTGATTTGGATTATTCTAATGATAAATGATGCTGAGAACTTTTTTTATGTGTCTGCTGACCATACACTTCTCTTCCTCTGAGAAGTATCTATTCATTTCTGTTTCCCATTTTCGATGGGCGTTTTGGATTTTTTAAAAGATCTTTGTGAATACTTTAAGTATCCAGCATATCAATTCTATATCTGATGTGTTGAATACAAATATTTTTTTTCCCCATTCAGTTAGCTGTCTTTTAGTTTGAGCTTGTGTTTCTTTTGCTATGCAGAAACTCTTTAATTTTATGGGTCCCATTTGTTACTTTTTGATCTTGTGGCATTTGCCAGATTGTTGAAGATGCCTTTGAGGTCCAAATCTGGGAGCATTCTGCTTATATTTTCCTCAATGTACTTTATAGTCTCTGATTGATGATCGAATCTCAAGGTCTCTGATTCACTCTGAGTTGACTTTTGTGGCAGGTGTGAGATATGGCCCTAACTCTAATGTCTTAATCGTGGTTTTTGGTTATCCAATTTTTCCCAACGCCATTTGTTAAAGAGGTTATCTTTATTCCAATTCATACTCTCAGCACCTTTATAAAAAATTGATTGTCTATAAATATGGAGTTTTGTCCTTCGATATTTGATCCATTGATTAGAAACCCCTGCCCCACGCCTGGCTGTCCTCACCGGGGCCCCTTGGAGGGGGTAGGGTTGAGTTTCTTCCCCCCCCGCCCACCGCCCCAAGCAGAGCCCCAGCAGCTGAGGACCTCTGGAGCCAGCCACAGCCATGCTGGACCACTCTCCACACGTCTGGACGGGCCTCATGCATGAAAGAACTGGCAGAGGAACCCAGGCATGCGGGTCCTGGGGTTGAGGTCTCCAAACCTACTCAGATTGGGACTGGGCCTTCTCCACCCAGACCCCTCATCTTCCAGTAGGTAGGCGTCGCACCCACCAGCTGCCGACAGCGCCAGGTTGGTCCCATCAATGGTCAAGATGCAGAGACTATATAAAACCTAGCTCCTGGAAGTGCGTGGCCGCAAATGTGGCCACGCGTCATCTTATTATCTTTCCTTTGGAGAACCTGGCAGGCTACAAAAAGTATCCTGCCCGCACAGCAGAGACTGGCAAACTTCCCGTGTCATACTCAATATGCCAAATACCAGTAACAATGATGGGTCACTCCTCCTAATCCTGAAAGAGCATTGAAATGGCTCTTTTAAAATCCCAGGGCTAGGTAGAAGGAGACGTTACTGGTGCCTGCTCGAGACAATCGACGAACAACAGGATGATTGTGATTGTGATTAGAGACCCTATCTTTATTCCAGTACCAATGCATTGATCCAGTACTATTTATTGATCACTATAGCCTTATTGTACAGTTCTAAATTAGGCAATGAGATACCTCCCAATTTCTTATTTTTTTTCAGTGTGTCTTTTGGTGTCAGTGTCTTTTCTGACTCCATAAAAACTTTATTACTGATTTTTCTAGGTCCTTAAAGGATGTTGACTGCATTTAGATGGGCAATGCCTTATTCTCTGTGGTCATTTAGGTAGATGGTCATTTTAACAAAATTTATTCTTTAGATACATGAACAATGCATATTTTTCATTCCCTAAAGTCTTCTCCCACCTCTTTTGTTATACTGACCTCCAGGTGTCTGATGGTTTTGGACACTATTTTTTAAAAAATTTTTATTAGTGAAACACCATGAGGTACAGTTTCAGACTTATAAATTTTTGTGCTTGGGTTTCAGTTATATAATGATCGAATATCCATCCCTCCACCACTGCCCCTTCTCCACCACCACCAGTCCCAGTATCCCTCCCACTCCCCATCCTCCCATCCCACTCTACCTCTGTGGCAGGTCATTCCCTTTTGTTATCTCTCTCCTTTTGGGTGCTGTGGTTTGCAAAAGAGACACTGAGTGGCAATCTTGTTCGGTCTATAGTCTACTCTCATCACGCATTTCCCATTCTGAGAGGAACCTCCCAATACCCTTTATTTGGTGCTCCCTTCTCTATCTGAGCTGCCTTTTCCCCTAGCGTGTGCGGCTTGGACACTATTTTATTTTATTTATTTATTTATTATTTTTTTATTAGTGAAACACCATGAGGTACAGTTATAGACTTATACATTTTTGTGCTTGGGTATCAGTTATACAATGATCAAGCACCCATCCCTCCACCAGTGCCCATCCTCCACCACCACGGGTCCCAGCATCCCTCCCACCCCCCCAACCCCCCCGTCCCACCCTGCCTCTGTGGCAGGGCATTCCCCCTTGTTCTCTCTCTCTTCTTTTGGGTACTGTGTTTTACAAGAGAGGCATTGAGTGGCAATCATGTTTGGTCTATAGACTACTATCAGCATGGTTCTCCCACCCTGGGAGGATCTTCCCAACACCCTTTATTTGGTGCTCTCTTCTCTATCTGAGCTTCCTTTTCACCTAGCACGTGTGGCTGGCCTTCAAGTCATGGAGCAAAATTCCTGGTACTAATCTCAGCCATTCCTGGGTGTTAGTCTCCCATTTTGTTGCTTTATGTTCCCCAGATGAATGCAATCTTTCTGTGTCTATCCCTCTCTTTCTGACTCATTTCGCTTAACATGATACTTTCCATGTAGTATCATTCGTATGTAAATTTCATAACTTCATCTTTTTTAACAGCTACATAGTACTCCATTGTGTAAATGTACCAAAGTTTTGGATACTATTTTAAGGGGGATAAAGCTTTAGACCTGTAAGGAGAAAGGAATTCTTTTAGGATTAATCCTTAGACACTACAGAGCTTGGTGTAGCCATAAAGATTAGAAATTTCACGCTTTTTTTTTGGTCACTTAATCACTTAACTTCCCGTTAGTCGTCGATTTGCTCGAGCGGGCGCCAGTAACGTCTCCATTTGTCCCTGTCGCGTGCTAGTGTAGCCCAATGGCATCTCTTCGCTCCGGGAACATGGAGGGCCTCAAACCGATCGTTCATGACCTTGACAAAGAAGTCTGACCATCTGGTAGGTGGGCGGCCACGCGGTCTCTTGACATCCCGTGGAATCCAATCAGTAACAGCTCTAGTCCAACGGTCGTCTTTAAATCTCATTACGTGACCAGCCCATCTGATTTTTGACACCTTGGCAAATGAGACAGCGTCCCTGATCCTTGATCGTCGACGGATGTCAGAACTCCGGATTCGTTCTCTCATTTGAGTGAAACGTGATATTCCAAGCATAGCTCTTTCTATTCTTCTTTGGGAGACCTGAATGGCGTTCTCATCTTGTTTGCGTAGGGCCCAGGTCTCTGAGGCATATGTTAATGCAGGAAGAACAGTGGAATCAAAGAGATGTGCCCGGAGCCGGAGGTTCTTCGTCCTCTTAGCTATTTCTTCGACGTTCTTGAAGGCGTTCCAAGCCGCTCTCTTCCTCCTGCACAGCTCGGGTGCCAGGTCATTTGTCATGTTGACCTCTCGACCTAGGTACACATAGCTGTTGCATTCGGAGATGGTCGTTCCATTGAGAGCGAATGGGGCGTCAGGAACAAGGCTGTTTCTCATAAACATTGCCTTCGTAAGATTCAGCTGTAGTCCTACCTTTCCACACTCACGGTCAAAGTCGGCCAGCATTTGTGCCGCTTGGCTGATGTTTGGTGTTATTAAAACAATGTCATCAGCAAAGCGGAGGTGGTGTAGTTGCCGACCATCTATCTTCACTCCCATTCCTTCCCATTCCAGTCATCGCATGATGTTCTCGAGGGTGGCACTGAAGAGTTTTGGTGAAATGGTATCACCCTGCCGCACCCCTCTCTTGACATCAACGATCACTTCTTTGTAGAATGGTGAGATCCTGGTAGTGAATCCGCAATACAGCTCACGGAGGATCCTGATGTATTGGGCTTGAATGCCCTGATTGGCTAGGGCTTCAATGACCGCTTCCGTCTCAACAGAATCAAAGACCTTCTTTAAATCAATGAACGTTAAGCAGAGCGGCATCTTGAACTCCCGAGAAACCTCAATGAGTTTGGTTATCGTGTGGATATGGTCGATGGTGCTGAATCCTTTGCGGAACCCTGCTTGCTCACATGGTTGTCCTTCATCTAGTGTTCTGCCAATCCTATTCAGGATGACTCGAGTGAACAACTTGTAGATGACAGACAATAGGCAGATCGGGCGATGGTTGCCAATGTCATGGATGTCTCCCTTCTTGAACAGTAGTACGGTCCTGCTGGTTTTCCATTGAGATGGAACCTTGCATTCAGACAGGTAGCGAGTGAAGAGCCGAGCCAGTGTATTGATGAGTACTGACGGCAGGTTCTTCAGGTGTTCAGGTCTGACCTTGTCTGGGCCGGGTGCTGTTTGCTTCTTTACTGACGAAATGGCGTGTCGGATTTCGGAAGGGAGAACGTTGGGAACGACATACCCATCCTGTGGAATTTGGTATGTCGGCAAGTGGACATGGCTATTGAAGAGATTTGAGTAGAAGTCATGGATAATCTTCTCCATTGCCGTTCTGGAGGATGTGATGGATCCATCAGGACGTCGGAGGGCAGTCATCTTGGTCTTATAGTTGGCGAAGGACAGGCGGGCGTTACGAATACTTTTCCCGGCTTCTGCCACATCTACCAGTACTTCTGCTCTTCTCTCTTTGAGGTCTTCCTTGATCGCATCTCTGCACTGCTTTGCAAGCTCGGACGTTAGCTTGCGGTTGCCTGAGGCATGCGCCAAACCACGCTGGCGAATTAGCTCAAGAGTTTTCGAAGATAGGCGACTTTTTGTGGCTATCTCTCTCTTGGCGTTCCTCGCACATTCATGGAGGTGCTGAACCAGTCGATCGTATTCCTCGTCAATGTTGTCAACAATGGCATCTTCCCATGTTGCCGCAATAGTACCAAAGAGTTCCCAGTTGGTGGTCGTTCTGGGAGTTCTCTTTTTGAACTTTGCAGCCCTTTCTCCCCGCTCTGTGAAGTAGAATTTTGCACGAAGGAGACGGTGGTCCGATCCCGTTCGAAATTTTGGGACAACAGCGACATCAGTCAGGCAAAACCGTCGATTGAATATGATGTGGTCTATTTCGTTGTGGAATCGTCCACCGGGAGACTCCCATGTCCATCGTTTAGATTCTGCCTTCTGGAACTGTGAGTTACCATGAATGGTCTTGGTCGACATGATGAACTCAGACAGTCTCTCACCCTGTTCGTTCCATTCTAGGCCATGGGTTCCGATGTGAAGTTCTTCAGCTGATCTTCTCGGTCCTATCTTGGCATTAAAATCACCCACAATGATCTTGTAGAAGGTGTGGTCTTCTTTATAGAACTTCTCTAGCTCCATGTAGAACTTCTCGATTTCTCTTTCATCATAATGAGATGTTGGTGCGTAGACAACGAAGATAGAAACTGCAGGCAGTGAGCCACATCTATTCAAATGTAAACGTCCGATTCGGGTTGTTAGGCATTCAAATGAATCAATGCTCTTGGCTAAGTTTGTGTTGACAAGGACACCGACGCCTCCAACACCTCTTTTATCGCATGTTCCGAGGAACAATTCTTCTCCAGTGTCGAAAACTGGACACGAAGACACGAATCTCACCATGCCGTTTTCGACACTTTTTTTTTGGTATGAGAAGAAAATGGTAGAATTTAATGCATATATATATATACATATATATATATGCCTCTCGGAGAGCCTGGCAAACTACCAAAAGTATCCTGCCCACACAAACAGAGCCTGGCAAGCTCCCTGTTTTGATATGCCAAAACCAGCAACTATAACAGGTCTCATACCTCTGACCCTGAAAAAGCCTCCAGTCGTTGGGAAAGATGAGTAAGGAGAGGCTACTAAAATCTCAGGGCCGGGATGTTATTGGCAACCGCTCGAGTAAATCGATGAACAACTCGATGACAGTGATACAGTGATACAGTGATCCTTCAAGACCCATTTCTGCAATGTGGAGTGGAATTCACTCTCTCCTAACCCTATTGAATGGACATGTGTACAAAGGGAATGAGGTGTACCCTAGAAGGTGTTCTTTTCAAGTACGTACATGTATGTA
Organism: Sorex fumeus; assembly: GCF_029834395.1. Taxonomy (NCBI): domain Eukaryota; kingdom Metazoa; phylum Chordata; class Mammalia; order Eulipotyphla; family Soricidae; genus Sorex; species Sorex fumeus. The sequence continues at coordinate 39,483,824 of NW_026606076.1, forward strand.
TATGTATGTATTTGTATACTTATCATGCATAAAAATCTTTAAATTATAACTAGCAAATATATTACAAGGAAGCATCCAAAGAGGCAGGCTGGGGCGGGGGGAGGGGAGGACAGGTGGGGAGGATGTAACGTCATTGGGGACGTTGGTGATGGGAAATATACACTGGTGAAGGGATGGGTATTGGAACATTGTATGACTAAAATCCAATCATGAAAATCTTTATGTGGTTCTGTAACTGTGTATCTCATGGTGATTCAATGAAAAAGAAAAAAAAAAGAAATAGACAAAAACGTCCATGAGTGACTTAGATGTCAGTGGTGGTTCAAGTCTCCATGGCAACAGAGAGATTCATGGAGCTGGAGTCAGCACTGGATTTGGCTGACTTCTAATGGAATCTTTTGGGATGTGAGAATCATTAAGAAACTTTTCATTTCCGTCCAGACTCGGGTCCCTCAGGAAATGCACGTGTTTAGGTGGAAGTAACGCCAGGGAAATGTGCCTTGTTACACACTTGAGCTATAAACATTGCAACTGGAAGTCCCTTGGCTTAGCCAACATTGAGGATGCGGCCGTTTTTGTACCCTAGCCTTGACTCAGAGTCTGATGATCTGGCTCAGGAACTCGTCTTTTCTTCTGTCCTTTCAGGAAACTTCTTTCCTTCAACAACCATAGGGGAAGGACAGGTTTCCACCCAGAGAATCCCCATTCAAGTGAGCTGAGGGCTGATAGGGACCACGGGAAAGCTTCGGAGATGGGGGAAAATGTGACTTATTTCAGTCTGCCTGGGAGCCAAATGAGACTGATCCTGATGCAAGAGATTTCTGTGTCTATGTAATTATTAAAATAAATATTTCTAATGGCTTGCATTTAAGTAGGTAGAATACTCATTTATTACATGGCTGCCTCCCTATTTTATTAAGAAGGTATTTTCATAATTTTTATGTCTAGGATTTTTCTTACATACATAATTAGTGAGCGATAGCACAGGCTGGAGCGATAGCACAGCGGTAGGGCGCGTGCCTTGCACGCAGCCAACATGGCCGACCCGAGTTCGATTCCTCCGCCCCTCTCGGAGAGCCTGGCAAGCTACCGAGACATATTCGATATGCCAAACACAGTAACAACAAAGTCTCCAATGGAGACGTTACTGGGCCCGCTCAGAGCAAATCGATGATCAATGGGAGGGCCTTTACTTTACATAATTAGTATTACAGAGTCCCGTTGGTGTGAGTAAATTATTATTTTTCCATGCTTCTTCAAGAATGTAGGATAGACTTTCAGTTTTATTCAATTTATTGATTCCATGCAATTAACCTGGTTTTTATAATTTTTTGGTCTTTTTTTTGGCTTTTTGGGTCACACCTGGATATGCACAGGGCTTACTCCTGGCTTTGCACTCAGGAATTGCTCCTGGCGGTGCTTGGGGGACCATATGGGATGCTGGGAATCGAACCTGGGTCGGATGCATGCAAGGCAAACGCCCTACCTGCTGTACTATTGCTCCAGCCCCCATAATTATTTTTTTAAAAAGGTTTTGGACCACACTCGATGGTGCTCAGGGGTTATTCCTGGCGCTGCCATCTTGCATTGCTGGGGACCAAACCCTGTTCATCTGCGTGCAAGGCAAGTGCCCTCCCTGCTGTGCTATCACTCCAGTCCCTGACCAATATGCTTCCTACCACAAAGCTCAATGTTAATCGCTGGCATCTCAGAGCATAGGGCTGCCTGGGTGGAGAGTGAGTCCCAATTCATAATTTCCACCACCAGGTTTGACTCTTTCTGACCTTGCTTTCCGCATCACTTTCTTACTGCCTTTTTGATGGTTCCTACCACAGAGCAATGTCTGATAATTGAGAGGCTTTAAAAGTATTTCTGCTTCTTTCAAGGACAGAACAGGCTTCCCAACATGTGGCATTGACGATGGCACTCACTGATGATGCATGTGACTGTCTCCTGCTAGATTAAAAAAGGTATGTTTCCTCTCAGTTTACTCATTTTCAATAATGAATTAGCACTGTAGCGCTGTCTTCCCGTCGTTCATCGATTTGCTCGGGCGGGCACCAGTAACGTCTCCATTGTGAGACTTGTTGTTACTGTGTTTGGCATATTGAATATGCCACAGGGAGCTTGCAGGTTCTGCTGTGTGGGTGGGATACTCTCGATAGCTTGCTGGGCTCTCTGAGAGGAATGGGGGAATCAAACCCAGGTTGACCGCATGCAAGGCAAATGTCCGGTGTGTTATAGCTCCAGTCCAATGAATTAGCATCTCATTTAAAGTGATTGTTCTTTGTCTGATCAGTTTGTTTTACACCCAGGGATACATAAGGAGTGTAAGGTAATATTTTCTGATATAAAACTGATTTTTCCTCTCTCAGATAAAGCCCTTTGTACTGTTATAGGCCTATTTACAATTTCCCATTTACATTTTCTTATTCTCTTCACTCATGAAATTTTATATTTGTAGGTTTTATCTATTTCATATAAACTCTAAACTACGTTACACAGAATTCAAAAGACTTACTTTTAGTACAAGGAAGACATAATATTCATCACAATAAGATCCCAGCTCAAAATAAAATTTCATGGAATATATTTTAGATGCCAGAATTTTAAAAAAATTATGTTAATGAGATAGAACAGGGATCTACTCTAGTGTATAAAATGATTTGAATTTCATTTACGTGGGCTAAAATCACATAGTAATCAATCCCCACAAACTGACTACTATTGATCTATTTTCTGATAATTCCATTTGCCATTTCTTTAAGTTTTTGGAACAAGAAATCTGAAATACATCTGTTAGATGCCTTCCAAGTGGGTAGGCCATGGTATACAAAGGAACCTGGCAACATTGGTGGAGAGAAGGGGACATTGGTGATGGGATTGGGTTGGAACATTGTATGCCTGAAACAATTCTATTATCAATATATTAGTGAATCACAGTGTCTTAATACAAAAATATTTAATTGTGGGTGTCATTCAGTCAACATCCACAATAATGAACACACTAATGCTTGTTTTTTTTTTTGACCTGCTGGCAGCACCATATCCCCATTCTGTGGTAGTTTTTTTTAAAAATTTTTTTATTAGTGAAACACCATGAGGTACAGTTATAGACTTATACATTTTTGTGCTTGGGTTTCGGTTATACAATGATCAAGTACCCATCCCTCTACCAGTGCCCATCCTCCACCACCACGGGTCCCAGCATCCCTCCCACCCCCCCATCCCCCCTGTCCCACCCTGCCTCTGTGGCAGGGCATTCCCCCTTATTCTCTCTCTCTTCTTTTGGGTACTGTGTTTTGCAAGAGAGGCATTGAGTGGCAATCGTGTTTGGTCTATAGACTACTTTTAGCATGCTTCTCCCACCCTGGGAGGGTCCTCGCAACACCTTTTATTTGGTGCTCTCTTCTCTATGTGAGCTTCCTTTTCACCTAGCACGTGTGGCTGGCCTTCAAGTCATGGAGCAAAATTCCTGGTACTAATCTGAGCCATTCCTGGGTGTTAGTCTCCCTTTTTGTTGCTTTATGTTCCCCAGATGAATGCAATCTTTCTGTGTCTATCCTGCTCTTTCTGACTCATTTCACTTAACATGATACTTTCCATGTAGTATACTTTTGATGTATAATTACCATTTTAAAATTTGCTCAGTTCCTTCTCAGAGAATCATCTGGTGAATTGTCTTTCTCAGCTCCCTCTACTTTCCCTTAATAGCTATATTCTCCACATTTGTGAGTGAGTTTCTTATTAAAAAATATCCAAGTTAAACATTTGGGAAGGGCCAGTGGTAGCATGGGGGTTGCCTAGGAGGGCACAGGTCCACAGAGAATTGAAAAGCCATTTGCAACTATTGTAAAATTAGCTTTGCTTTCTCTTTCTTTCATGGTAGTTGTTTCCATCACATGGAGGCAGGGAATAACACCATTTTGGAATTTCTTCTCATGGGATTATCAGAGGAGCCGGAGCTGCAGCCCCTCATCTTTGGGCTCTTCCTGTCCATGTACCTGATCACCGTGCTGGGGAACCTGATCATCATCCTGGCCGTCAGCTCAGACCCCCACCTCCACACGCCCATGTACTTCTTTCTGTCCAACCTGTCCTTTGTGGACATCTGCTTCACCTCCACCACCGTCCCCAAGTAGCTGGTGAACATCCAGACACACAGCAAAGCCATCACCTATGCAGGATGCATCACTCAGATGTATTTTTTCATACTTTTTTTCGCACTTGATAACTGTTTTCTCATTGTGATGGCCTATGACCGTTATGTGGCCATCTGCCACCCCTTGCACTACACAGTCATCATGAACCCTCGACTCTGTGGGATCTCAGTCCTGGTCACCTGGATCGCGAGTTTCCTGTATTCCTTATTACAAACCCTAATGGTGTGGCGATTTTCCTTCTGCCCGGATTTGGAAATCCCCCATTTTTTCTGCGAACTCAGCCAGGTGATTCAACTGGCCTGTTCTGACACTTTCCTTAATGATATTATGATCTATTTTGGAGCTGGGTTATTGGGCGGTGGTTCCTTCACTGGGATCCTTTACTCTTACTCTAAGATCGTTTCCTCTATACGGAGAATCTCCTCAGCTCAGGGCAAGTATAAAGCGTTTTCTACCTGTGCGTCTCACCTCTCCGTGGTCTGCTTATTTTATTGTAGTGGGATTGGGGTGTACCTGAGCTCATCTGGTAACCAGAACTCACACCCTAGTGCCACAGCCTCGGTGATGTACATGGTGGTTGCCCCCATGCTGAACCCCTTCATCTACAGTCTCAGGAACAAAGACATCAAGAGTGCTCTGAGAAAGTTCTTTGTGGTGGCTACTCCCTAGAGACCAACATTTTGGGGCCAAAGAATTGCCTCTCTCTCTTCCTCATTTGCTCATTATCATCAGATTATGGAGGTCAAATTTCCTCCTTGATTTTTTTTTCTAAAGTTGAAATTTATTGAAATTCCACTGCTCTGTAAGTTGGAGAAACTCACTTTATTAAGCTTCCATTCTCACTGTTTTATTGATAGTTTTTTTCTTCTTTGTCAACTTTTCTACAGCTCCCATGCTTTGTCCAAACTTGGCTCCTGACTGTTTCGATGGTGTTATTCATTTTTGGGGATTTGCCAGAATGATGTTTTTCTCCCACACGTGGCATATATCATGTTGTTAATTTGTGCATGGCATATATTATGCAAACTCCCAACTTATAAATGATGCAAATTGAACTCACTTATCATCGTGTGCTATATTTTATATATATGGACACACATACTGTTTCGCTGCCCATTTCTGGCATTGTTCGGTATCCCTGGAAAAGTTGCCAATTATCCTTGGGTTTAAATCATCTCTGTTTAGGAGCTTGCATCTCTGTTGAAAAACTGGAAGCATCATGGAAGCAGTCTAGTCTAGGTTAATATTGGGAAGATTTCTACCATCCTTCAAGATCAGCTTCTGTGGAAGATGACAGAGCTTACAAAAGGACTGTTCCACAGTTGGAAGTTTGCCTCAAGTAGTGGCAGGAGAGGGCAGTTAGGATAGAGAAATACCAATATGATAGTGATAGTGGGAAATGATCACCCTGGTTAAGAAGAACTGGGTACTGAAAGTAGGCAAAGAAATAAATATAATCAACTTCAAGTACCTGTAATGCAAACCACAATGCCCAAAAGGGGAGAGAGAGGGAGAGAGAGAGACAGAGACAGAGAGACAGAGACAGAGAGAGACAGAGAGAGACACAGAGAGAGGAGAAAGACAGAGACAGAGATAGACAGATACAGAGAGACACAGAGAAACAGAGAGAGAAGAGAGAGAAAGAGAAAGAGACACAGAGACAAAGAGATACAGAGGCACAGAGACATAGACACAGAGAGACAGAGAGACAGGAGAGAGAGACAGAGAGAGAGAGAAAAGAGAAGTGTGTACCATAGAGGAAGCCTGTGTGTTTGGGGGTGCTTGTGGTGGTGGGAGGGAAACTGGGATATTGGTCATTGGTGATGGGAACTGTACACTGGTGAAGGGAAGGGTGTTGGATCACTGTATGACTGAAACCCTATCATAAACAGCTTTGTAACTGTGTATTTCATGATGAGCAACTCAATTAAAAAAGAAAGAGCTTATATCATTCCAATACTATTGAATGGCGTATAGGAAAATGTAATTCATATAAGGGGTTGATATCAAATGACAGCGCATGAGGGATTTAAGGGTTTCTTTGGGGGGGGTTGTTTTTGGGCCACACCTGGTGGTGCTCAAGGCTTGTTCCTGACACTGTGCTCAAGGATTACCCTTGGCGGGCTAAGGGGACTAAATGGGATTCCAGGAATCAAACCTGAGCTGGCCATGTGCAAGGCAAATGTCCTCCCTACTGTACTATTTCTCTGGCCCTAGATGTTCCTTGTATAACTAACAAATATTTATCAGGAGGTGGCAGATATCAGCTTTTTGCCTGAGTAGATAAAATATTCCTTATTATTTAGCAAACATATCTAGGTACCAGGGAATGCTGTGACCGAGATTAATGTTAATGATGGAATGGTCCCTCCCTTGTTGAAGAGGAGAGGAATTAGCTTGTGCGTCTCCAGCATATGTCTAAGATTGAAAATCCACAAGAAGGGCTGGAGCGATAGCACAGTGGGTTGGGCATTTGTCTTGCATGTGGCTGACCCGGGTTTCATTCCCAGCATCCCATATGGTCCCCTGAGCACCACCAGGAGTAATTCCTGAGTGCAGAGCCAGGAGTAACCCCTGTGCATCGCTGGGTGTGACCCAAAAAGCAAATTAAAAAAAAAGAAAATCCACAGGGTCTAAATGGGTTTCTGAGACTTTCACTGGTGGTGGTGGTGGTGGTGGTGGTGGTGGTGTGTGTGTGTGTGCGTGCACACATGTTTTCAGCAGCTTATGCACCAGAGAATTCATGGAGAAGGAGGAATCAACGCTGGGTTCAGCTGACTTCTAATGGAATCTTTTGGGATGTGAGAATCATTAAGAAAAGTTCCATTTCTGTCCAGACCCGTGTCCCTCAGGAGATGCACGTGCTTGGAGATTGGTGTAATGCCAGGGAAATATGCCTCGTTATACACTTAAGCTATAAACATTGCAACTGGCGGTCCCTTGGCTTAACCAACATTAAGGTGTGGGGGTTGACCGTTTCTGTTCCCTAGCCTTGGCTGAGAATCTGATGATCTGACTCAGGAACTCATCCTTCCTTTTGACTTGTCAGGAAGTTTATTTCCTTCATCAGTCAGAGGGGGAAGGACTGAAGTTTCCACCCAGAGAATTCCCATTCAAGTGAGTTGAGAACCAGTCGGTTCGGAGATGGGGGAAAATGTGACTTACTTTTGCCTATCTGGGAGCCAAACAAGCTTGACCCCAATGCTTGAGATTTCTGTGTCTATGCGACTATTAAAATCATTTATCACAGGTGCATTTGTTATGTGAAAGTGAGTAGACTCTGTTCCACTAAGGGTCCTGTTGACGATGAAATAGTAAGTTGGCTGGAAAAGGCTGAGGGAACAAGAGGGACATAAAGGAGTTCTGGGAAAATTAGAACCATGGGGAGGAATTTGCATTTTTGTGGAAAGTAGGAAATTAGATCATTATGGGAAGGCTAATGCAGAGCGAAGTGAGATTTTTCTAGGATTTGAAGATGAGGTGTACTTGAAGGTTTGTTGTTAAGGTCAATCTTTAACAATCCCTGTTGTTAAGGGCAGGGTGATATAAAATAAAAAAAATTGGACAGAGGTGAGATCCTTATAATATGATTCATGAATCACTCACTGCACAGCTCATTCTCTCACTTCACTATGGACGTTGGAAAAGTAATTTCTATTTAAGAGGTCAATGAAGAATGCTGATGTGTTTCTCTTTTCAATTATTTTACTATGAATATAGTTTTAAATTTTCTTTCAAACGGTTGATGCAGATTCATGACTCAATTTGTATACTGGAGTCTGTTATATTATTATGGATTTAATGAATTTCTTTATGTTTTGCTTTTGGGGCCACACCTGGTGATGCTCTTGAATTGCTCCTGCCTCTGCTCTCAGGAATGATTCCTGGTGGTGGGCAGGGAACCATATGGGGTGTCGGGGATTGAACCCATGTCGGCCGTGTGCAAGGCAAGTGCTCTCTCTGCTGTACTATCCCTCTGACCCTTATTATCAATTTTATCTGCATGTTTTAGAATAAACATTTTTTTCAACTCATTTCTTTTTGAATTTGCCATTTACTTGTTGATATATAAATTGGAATAATTGTTGGGTCTGCTTATATCTATTACTTAACCACTCTCTTTTTTTTGGGGGATGCCCACATACATTGATGTCAGGGGCTAATCCTGGCTCTGCATTCAGGAAATACTCCTGGTGGTGTTGGGGGGCTGTGTGGGATGCCAGGAATGGAACCCGGGTCTGGGTCAGCCTTGAGCAATGCTAATTCCCTTCCTGATTCACGCTCTCTCTAGTCCCAGTTACCCATTAACTTGTAAATAGAAAATTATTCTGAATACTTATTGGTCATTGATTCTTTAGACCTACAGGCATCTTTTGTATCTGCCTAGAGCACTCATTGATCTCAGGTCATGGCAGCTGTTATTTTGCATTTCACTGATAACGACTTTTGGCTTTTCCCCCCTCATTTTTTGAACCTTTAAGAAGTGCTCAGAGGTCTAGGGGCCTCTCCTCATGGAAGTTCAATGCTAGGAACCAAAACTGAGGCACTGCACAGTCCCTGTGATGCTGGGCCTTGCCCAGACCACTAGAGACTGGTCTAGGGCTTCATCCAATGATGCTCAGGGCTCTTCTTGTTGCATCTTACTCGAGGAAGCAGATGATGCTGGGCATAAAACTTGGGTCTGCATTCTGTGAGGCGTGTGCCTAAGCTGCTCTGCTAGTTCTCAGATCCACAAAAATATTTAGAATGATTTTCATTTAAATCGGTAGAAAACTTATTTTTCATACTGCGTGTCCCTATCTTATTAAACAGATATTTTCATAATTTTCATGTCCAGCATTTTGCTCACCTAGTAAGGGATGACAGACTCCTGTTGGTTTGTAAATGGTAAATGATTCATTTTTCTAACCTTTTATTTTAAAAAAAAATCTAGTCTTAGATCTTAAATTTTATTTAACTTATTCAATTTCACCCAGTTAGCCTGGTTTTATTCTTTTTTTTTGTCTTTCATTTTTTACTTGATGAAATTTGATTTTCTTCTCTTCACTTTCTATGCTAAAATGCACATGAATGAAATGAAACTGAAGAAAGGAAGTGAGGGGAAAGCTCATGTGTTTTTCATTCCAACAGAGAAAACCTAATGATGAGAACAACTAAAAGGAGGTGCTGGAGTTCTGTCTGTTTTTTATTTTCTTGGCCACACCTGGCAACGCTTACTCTTAGCGTTGTGCTCAGGGATCACTCCTGATGGATCTTGGGGTGCCAGGGAATGAACCAGGGTTGGCCACATGCAAGGCAAACTCTCGTACTATCCCTCCAGCCCCAGAAGTGTCATAACTTTTTTTTAAGTAGATTTTTTAAATGATATTTTAATTTTTATTTTATTATTTTGTTTCCTTTTTGGGTCACACCTGGCAATGCTCAGGGGTTACTCCTGGCTCTGCACTCAGGAATCACTCCTGGTGGTGCTCGGGGGACCATATGGGATGCTGGGAATTGAACCCAGGTCGGCTGCGTGCAAGGCAACCGCCCTACTCGCTGTGCTATCACTCCAGCCCCAGAAGTGTCATAACTTTGAGGATGTACAGGGAACAACCAATACTGAGTCAACTAGGGTGGGAGCCTGAGGGAAGAGGAAAGTCAGCTGATGCTGAAGTGTCCAGATGGGTGAGGAAAGGGCAGTGATGCTGGGGGCCTTTGCAGTTGCACCCAACGCCTAAGGAGATTCTGTGTAGATGTTAAAAGCAGAGTTTTCTTCCTTCGGGGTGGCCAACACAGAGTTTCCACAGAACAGAGGCAGGAGGCTGAGCTTGCATCTGCTTTGTCCGGGTCTCCTGCTCTGACCTCATCCGCCGCCTTGCTTCAGAGAGCATCAGTGGCCTCTCTAGCCCAAGCCTCGACTCTCTCCCTGATCATCTGTGGGATTATCTCTCTCCCAATACTCTGACCCAAATTATCTTTAAATTTTAATAAATTAAAAAGAAAATCAATGAGGATTATTCCACAGTTTAGAAGCCGATTTTGCATGCTGGGGGAAAAGGCTGCTCAGAGAGAGAAGGGAACACCAAGTAAAGGGTGCTAGGAGGCCCCGCTCGGGATGGGAGATGTGGGCTGAAAGTAGACTCTCAACTGAACATAATGGCCACGCAATACCTCTACTGCAAACTGCAACACCCAAAAGGATAGAGAGAGCAAGAGGGAATGCCCTGCCACAGAGGCAGGGTGGGGTGGAGGGGACAGGGCGGGGGTGGTCGGAGGGATGCTGGGATCATTGGTGGTGGAAAATGGGCACTACTCGACCATTGTATGACTGAAACGCAAGCATGAAAGTTTGTAAGTCTGCAACTATACCTCATGGTGATTCACTAATACAAAATGAAGAAAAAAATTGAATCACAGTGAGATACCCAGTTACAAAGTTGTTCATGACTGGGTTTCAGTCATATAATGTTCCAACATCCATCCCTTCACCAGTGTACATCTCCCACCACCAATGTCCCCAGTTTCCCTCCACCTGCCTCTATGGCAGGCACTTCTTTCTCTCTCTCATCAGGTATATCCCTTTACCTACCATAATTATTTTTTAAAAAGCTTTTAGGCCACACTTGATGGTGCTTAGGGGTTACTCCTGGCATGGCCATCCTGCATTGCCAGGGATCAAGCCCTAGTCATCCGTGGGCAAGGCAAGTGCCCTCCCTATTGTGCTGTCACTCCAGCCCCTGACCAATATGCTTTCCTACCACAAAGCTCACCGTTAATCGCCAGCATCTCAGAGCACAGGGCTGCCCGGGCAGAGAGTGAGTCCATATTCATGATTTCCACCACCAGGTTTTTTTTTTCTTTTTGGGTCACATCTGGCGATACACTGGGGTAATTCCTGGCTCTGCACTCAGGAATTACTCCTGGCAGTGCTCAGGGGATCCCATGGGATGCTGGGAATCGAACCCAAGTTGGCCGAGTGCAAGACAAATGCCCTACCTGCTGTGCTATCACTCCAACCTCGACCACCACCAGATTTGACTCTTTCGAACCTTGCTCTCAACATCACTTTCTTGCTGCCTTCTTGATCACTTATCGCACAGGGCAATGTCTGATGATTGAGAAGCTTTGAAAGTATTTCTGCTTCTTTCAAGGACAAAACAAACTTCCCCACATGTGGCATTGATGATGGCGCATCTGATTGTCTCCTGCTAGATTAATAAAGAAAGGTACGTTTCCTCTCAGTTTATTAATTTTCAATAATGAATTAGCATCTCATTTAAAGTGACGGTTCTTTGTCTGATCTGCTTGCTTTACACCCAGAGGTTTTTATTAGTATAGTTTGCATATTAATGCAAATCTGTGAGCAGTATAATGTAATAATATCTGATATCAAGCCAATTTTCCCTTAGGACAAAACCCTTTATACTTTTATAGGCCTATTCACATTTTTCCATTTATATTTCTTATTTACTTCACTCTTATGAAATTTCACACTTGGAGGTTTTACCTGTTTCATACAAACTGCAAAATAGTAGCAGAATTCAAAATAATTATCTTTATTAAGCAAAGGCATAATCACTGTCACTGTCCTCCTGTTGTTCATCGATTTGCTCAAGCGGGCCCAGTAAAATCTCCATTTTGAGACTTCTTGTTACTGTGTTTGGCATATTGAATATGTCACGGGGAGCTTGCCAGGCTTTGCCGTGAGGGCCAGATACTCTCGGTAGCTTGCCGGGCTCTCCAAGAGGGGCAGAGGAATCGAACTCAGGTCGACCGTGTTGGCTGCGTGCAAGGCAAACACCCTACCCACTGTGCTATCGCACAAGCCCAAGGGAAGGCATAATATTCACCACAATAAGAGCCACGCTCAAAAAAAAAATTTAACACTATATATTTTAGATACCAGAGTTGAAAACTTATATATGTAAATGAGAGTAGGCAATGCGCTATTATTATACCAAATAATTCGAATTTTTTAATTTTCATAGGCTAAAATCATATAGCAATCAATCACCACAATTAACTTCTAGTGTTCTATTTTCTGATAATTCTATTTGCCATTCTTTAAATTTTGTTGAAGAAAGAAATCTGAAATACATCTGTTATATGTCTGCCAAGGGGGCACACTGCGGGGAGAGGAGTCTCAGGAGTTTGGTGGAGGCAATGGGATATTGGTGATGGGACTGGGGTTAGAACATTTTATGCCTGAAACAACTCTATTATGAATGACTTTGTAAATCATAGAGTCTTAATAAAGAAAATATTTTATTTTATTTAATTTATATTTTTTGGCTTTTTGGGTCACACCCGGTGATACACAGGAGATACTCCTGGCTCTGCACTCTGGAATTACTCCTAGTGGTGCTCGGGGGACCCTACGGGATGCTGGGAATTGAACCCAGGCTGGCCGCGTGCGTGCAAGGCAAACATCCCACCTGCTGTACTACTGCTCCAGTCCCAGAAAAATATTTTAAATCATGGGTGAAGTGCAGGTAATACTCAATAATGGGCACACTTATGCTTTTGATGAACAATTACCATTTTAAAATTTGCTTAGCTCCTTCTCAGCGAGCCAGCGAATTTTCTTTCTCAGCTCCCTCTACTTTCACTGGTGGCCACTTAATACATATTCTCCAAGATTGTGAGAGAATTTTTTATTAAAAATATTAAGGTAAGGTTGCGAGGGGCCAGTGGTGGTGTGGCGATACCCCTGGAGGGGACAGGTCCAGAGAGAAAAACCATTAAAAAACCATTCGCAACTATTGTAAAATTAGCTTTGCTATGTTTTTCTTTCATGGTAGTTGTCTCCATCACATGGAAACAGGAAATAACACCATTTTGGAATTTCTTCTCATGGGATTATCAGAGGAGCCGGAGCTGCAGCCCCTCATCTTTGGGGTGTTCCTGTCCATGTACCTGATCACCGTGCTGGGGAACCTGCTCATCATCCTGGCCGTCAGCTCAGACCCCCGCCTCCACACACCCATGTACTTCTTCCTGTCCAACCTGTCCTTTGTGGACATCTGCTTCACCTCCACCACCGTCCCCAAGATGCTGCAGAACATCCAGACACACAGCAAGGCCATCAGCTACGCAGGATGCATCACTCAGATGTATTTTTTCATACTTTTTTTCGCACTCGATAACTGTTTTCTCATTGTGATGGCCTATGACCGCTATGTGGCCATCTGCCACCCCTTGCACTACACGGTCATCATGAACCCTCGACTCTGTGGGATCTCAGTCCTGGTCTCCTGGATCACAAGTTTCCTGTATTCCTTATTACAAACCCTAATGGTGTGGCGACTTTCCTTCTGCCCGGATTTGGAAATCCCCCATTTTTTCTGCGAACTCAGCCAGTTGATCCAACTGGCCTGTTCTGACACTTTCCTTAATGACATTGTGATCTATTTTGGAGCTGGGTTGTTGGGCGGTGGTTCCTTTGCTGGGATCCTTTACTCTTACTCTAAGATCGTTTCCTCTATACGGAGAATCTCCTCAGCTCAGGGCAAGTATAAAGCATTTTCTACCTGTTCATCCCATCTTTCTGTGGTCTGCTTATTTTATTGTACTGGGATTGGGGTGTACCTGAGCTCATCTGGTAACCAGAACTCACACCCTAGTGCCACCGCCTCAGTGATGTACACGGTGGTCACCCCCATGCTGAACCCCTTTATCTACAGTCTCAGGAACAAAGACATCAAGAGTGCTCTGAGAAAGTTCTTTGTGGTGGCTACTCCATAGAGAACCAACAGTTTTGGGTCATAGAAGTGCCTCTCTTTCTTCCTCACTTGCTCATCTATGATCAGAATGTCTAGGCTGAACTATCTCCTCAATTCATTTCCTGAAATTTAAATTCATTGAAATTCTACTGCTCTGTAAATTTGAGTAACTCACCTTTTAAAGCCTTTGTTCTCTCTGCTTTATTGATAGTCTTTCTTTTAGGTCAACTTTTCTACAGCTCCCATCTTTCTCCAAAGTCGGCTTATAAATATTGTGATATTTTCTTTCATTTCATGGAGCAGCCTGGACTTGTAAAAATTATTTCCCCCCCAACACATGGCATGTATTATATTGTTTAAGTACATGTGACATATATCATGCAAAGCCCCCAACTTATATATAATATAGACTTGAACTCACTTGTGATAGTTGACTTATTTTATATAAATATACACAGATATAGTTTTGCTGCTATTGTTCTGGCATTGTTCAGTATCGCTGGAAAATTTGCCAATTATCCTTGGGTTTATGAGCCTGCAAATTCTTTTGGAAAACTGGAAGCATGCTGGGAGAATTCCAGTCTAGTTTTATTCATTAGTTAGATTACAATATTGGGTAGATCAGTACCATCCTTCAAGACAAGCTTTCATGACAGAAAACAGTGCTTATATCATTACTTTACCATTGAATAACATATATGGAAATATAATTCGTAGAAGGTGCTATTTTCAGGTGATCGAGCATGAAAGACTTAAGTGCACCCTTTTTTCTTTTGGTTTTTGGGTCACATCCAGTGGTTCTTGGGGATTTCTCTTGGCTGTGTGCTCAGAGATCACTCCAGATGGGTTCAGGGGACTCTATAGGTGCTGGGGATAGAACCTGTTAAGCCACGTGCAAGAAAAATGACCTACATGCTGTACTATCTCTCTAGACATAAACATACATTTTTTAATTTTTAAATTAATTTTTAAATTAAAAACACTGTGGTTTACAAAGTTGTTCATTATACAGTTGTTTCAAGCATTTAGTGTTCCAACACCACCACTATGGTTGTCCCTTCACCAATAATCCATTTTCCCTCCCAATACCAGCCTGTCCCCTTTGGCACATAACAAATTTACTTTATATTGCTCAAGTATAACATTTAAGTTTAAGAACTAGCAAATAGGGGCTGGGGCCATAGTACAGTGGGTAGGACATTTGCCTTGCATGCAGCCGACCCAGGTTCGATTCCCAGCATCCCATGTGGTCCCCTGAGCAATGCCAGGAGTAATTCCTGAGTGCAAAGCCAGGAGTAACCCCTGTGCATCGCTGATGTGATCCAAAAAGAAAAAAAAAACCAAAAACCAACAAACCAACAAACAAACAAACAAAAAATCCCACCAAAATACAGGAAGATATGAAAGAAATAGTGGAACGGACAGCCAATAAAATACAGAAGGAAATGAGAGAAGAAATAAGAAAACTACAAGCAGAAGTGTCACAAGTAAAAAAACTCATTAAATGCAATAAAAAAAAACTCAGTGAGTACCCTCAACAGTAGAGTGACAATAGCCAAAGACAGAATTATTGAGCTTAAAGATGAGCTGCAGAAAACATCCAGGCAACAACAAAAGATGGAAAAATGTCTCAAAATAGCACAAGGGTGGTTAAGAAAGATATAAGGGATGCATTCAAGATGAACAACTTAAGAATCTTGGATTCCCAGAGGGACAGGGTGGCGACCCCAATGGGGTAGTAACAGTTAAAGACATCATTGCTAAAAAGTTTGCAGATGTGAATAATGCAGGCATCCAGGCCTAAGAAGCTCAAATGGTATCAGTCAAAAAAGACCTTAATAAAAAAGACTTTAAGACATATCATAATCAGAATGACAAATATCACAGACAGAGACACCATCTGCCAGCAGCAAGATCAAAGAAGGAAATCACATACAAAGGTGTATCCCTTAGATTTACAGCAGACTTAGCAAACATAACCCTCCAAAGACTGGTGGAATGTAGTGAAAAAAACTCAATGAAATGAACACCTCACCAAGAATACTTTAACCGGCTAGACTCAATCAGTTTTGAAATAACGGTACACAACTTTATGGATAAACAACAGCTCAGGAACTTCATAGACTCAAAATCAACCTTAGAAGAAGGACTGTAAATCTACAACTGTACCTCATGGTGTTTCACTAATAAAAAAAAATTTAAAAAAAGATAAAAAAAAAGAAGAAGGACTGAAGGGGCTACCGTAAGACAAGACAAACCCCACAAACACAACAACTTCTACAGAAAGATGGCACAAGATCCCATGATAATAATCTTTCTTAATAATCTCTCTCAATGTCAATTGTGTAGACGCGCTAATTAAGAGACACAGAGATTCAAAATGGGTTAAAGAACTGAATCCAACATTCTGTTGCCTACCAGAAACACATTTGAACAGTCAGAGCAAACATAGATTCAAAATTAAAGGCTGGAAAACAATCCTTCAAGCAAACAATTCCTTCAAAAAAGCTGGGGTGGCCACACTAGAATCCAACAACATAGATTTCAGGCTGAAAATGGGACAGTGAAGCTCATTTCTTATTTTTTAAAAAAATTTTTATTAGTGAAACATCATGAGGTACAGTTGTAGACTTCGGTTTCTATTATACAATAATCAAATACCCATCCCTCCACCAGTGCCCATTTTCCACCACCACGGATCCCAGTATCCCTCCCACCCCCATCCCGCCATCCCACCCTGCCTCTGAGGCAGGGCATTCCCTTTTGTTCTCTCACTCTCCTTTTGGATGTTGTGGTTTGCAAAAGAGGCATTGAGTGGCAATCATGTTTGGTCTATAGTCTACTTTCAGCATGCATCTCCCACACTGGAAGGATCCTCCAAACACCCTTTATTTGGTGTCCCCTTCTCTTTCTGAGCTGCCCTTCCCCCTAGAATGCCCAGCTGGCCTCTAAGCCATGGAGTAATCCTCCTGGTACTGATCTCGGTTATCTTGGGTATTAATCTCCTATTTTGTTACTTTATGTTACCCAGATGAATGCAATCTTTTTATGTCTGTCCCTCTCTTTCTGACTCATTTCGCTTAGCATGATATTTTCCATGTACTGCCACTTGTATGCCACTTGTAAATTTCATGACTTCATCTTTTCTAACAGCTACATAGTACTCCATTGTGTAGATGTACCAAAGTTTCTTTAACCAGTCATCTGTACTTGGGCACTCAGGTTTTTTTCAGATTCTGGCTATTGTAAAGAGTGCTGCAGAAGCTCATTTCTTAATTACCAAGGGATCTGTACACCGAGAAGTAATTACACTCCTAAATATATATTCACCCAATAAGGGGGCTGCAAAATACTTAAAATAACTGCTAATAGACTTCAAGGAGGACATTGGTAACAATATAATTGTAGTCGGAGACTTCAACACTGCCATGTCACCTCTTGATAGGTGAATGAGACTAAAAATCAGCAAGGAAGTAATGGCTCTGAAGGAAGAAGTGAAAGAGAGAGGGCTGGTAGATATATACAGGGCTTTTCATCCCTTAAAAGGCAAATACACATTTTTTTTCAATGCACATGGAACATTTTCCAACATAGACCAGGTGCTGGGCCACAAAACATACTTTAATAAAATCAAGAAGGTAGAAACTGTATCAACTGTCTTTTCAGATCATGTTGCATTGAAAATAGAAGTTAATCACATACAGAAATTGAGAATCAAATCAAACATCTGGAAATTAAACAGTTCATTGCTGAACAACCAGTGGGTTAGAGAGGAAATAAAAGAAAAAAAGTCAAAAGTTTCCTGGAAACAAATGAGATTGAGGACACCAGCTACAGAACTTGAGGGACACGGCTAAAGCATTATTAAGAGGAAAGTTTATAGCTCTGCAAGCTTTTATCATGAAGAAAGAATGGGCCCACAATAATAACTTGACATCACAGCTTGAGATCTTAGGAAGTGACCAACAAAAGAAGCCCAAACCCACATCCACAAGAACAAAAGCAACAGGTGCTGGCGCGGATGTGGCGAGAAAGGGACCCTCCTTCACTGCTGGTGGGAATGCAGGCTGGTCCAACCCTTTTGGAAAACAGTATGGACGATTCTCAAAAAATTAGAATTCGATCTCCCATTTGACCCAGCTATAGCACTCCTGGGAATATATCCCAGAGAGGCAAAAAGGTATAGTCGAAGTGACATCTGCAATTGTTTGTTCATTGCAGCACTCTTTACAATAGCCAGAATCTGGAAAAAACCTGAGTGCCCGAGAACAGATGACTGGTTAAAGAAACTTTGGTACATTTACACAATGGAGTACTATGTAGCTGTTAGAAAAGATGAAGTTATGAAATTTACATACAAGTGGTACTACATGGAAAGTATCATGTTAAGCGAAATGAGTCAGAAAGAGCGGGATAGACACAGAAAGATTGTATTCATCTGGGGAACATAAAGCAACAAAACGGGAGACTAACACCCAGGAAGGGCTCAGATTAGTACCAGGAATTTTGCTCCATGACTTGAAGGCCAGCCACATGTGCTAGGTGAGAAGGAAGCTCAGATAGAGAAGAGAGCACCAAATAAAGGGTGTTGTGAAGACCCTCCCAGGGTGGGAGAGACATGCTAAAAGTGGTCTATAGACCAAACATGACTGCCACTCAATGCCTCTCTGGCAAAACACAGTACCCAAAAGAAGAGAGAGAGAACAGGGGGGAATGCCCTGCCACAGCGGCAGGGTGGGAAGGGGGGGGATGGGGGGGTGGGAGGGATGCTAGGACCCGTGGTGGGGGAGGATGGGCACTGGTGGAGGGATGGGTACTTGATCATTGTATAACTGAAACCCAAGCACAAAAATTTATAAGCCTATAAGTGTACTTCATTGTGTTTCACTAATAAAAAAATGATAAAAAAAAAGAAAAAAATAAGCCTTAGAGCAGAAATCAACCAGATTTCCCCCCCAAAAAATCCAAAAGATCAATGAAACCAAGAGCTGGTTATTTGAAAAAACAAACAAGATCGATAAACCGATCACAGAAAGCAAGACTCACACAGAAAGAAAGAACCCTAATAAACTGAATCATAAATGAAAAGGGGGACATCACAACAGAAACCATAGAAATTCAAAAGATCATCAGAGATTACGTTGAGAATCTGTATGCCATGAAACAAGAGAATCTAGAAGAAATGGTTAAATTCCTGGAGTCCCATAATCTTCCAAGGCTGAACCCAGAAGATTTGGAAGTGAAGTCTTCCAAACTTTTAAAGAGGACCTATTACCAGTCCTTTTCAAACTTTTCCAGAAAATTGAAGAAACAGACACACTCCAAAACATTTTCTATGAGCCACATATCACCCTAATAACAAAAGCAGAGACGCCACAAAAAAGGAAAATCATCCCTGATGAACACAGATGCAAAGATATTCAACAAAATGCTGGCAAATAGAATCCAATGACTATAAAAAAAAGATCATACACCATAACCAATTGGAATTCATCCCAAGGACACAAGGATGCTTTAACATTTGCAAGTCAATCAACATGATTCATCATATCAATAAAAGAAAAGATAAAAACCATATGATCATATCAATAGATGCAGAGAAAGCATTTTACAAGACCCAGAACCCGTTTATGATGAAAACTCTCAACAAAAATGGGAGTTGATGGAACTTTCCTCAATATAGTCAAAGCCATCTACCATCAATCACAGCAAACAGTATTCTCAATGGGGAATAGGTAAGACATATGTAAACTTCCCCTTACACTTTATATAAATGCTGTGATTACAAAGTTGTTTATGGTTATTTGTTACAGGTATTCAATATCCCAACACCAATCCCACCACCATTACACCTTTCCTCTAAGATCAGGGATAAGACAAGGTTGCCCACTCTCATCATTGTCTCCAATTTTTCCAACCACCTTGTAAGCCTGCCCTATAGAAGGTCCTCAATAATTTATTTTACATTGCTTGCTGTCAATAATTTGCTATCATAATGATCAAAAATTTGTTCCTTAGAAGAAAGTTAATGAAAATTGTTATATATCATCATGAAGCCATTAGAACCTTGTATAAGAGATTACTAAAATGATACAGGTTAAACCTTTGGTGTTTATGCTTTGTTAACTGATATTGGTTGCCTTTTATAAATGTATCTTTAATAACTAGCAAATTTTTATACAGAGGTGTCAGATGCCTGCCTTTAGCCTGAATAGGTAAAAAAAATCATAACTACATCTAGGTGCCAAGGAATGTTTTAACTAAGATTATTATTAAAGGGGCAATGATTTTCCCTTGTTGAAGAGAGGAATTAGGTTGTGTGTCTCCAGCATAAGTTCAAGTTTGAAGATCCAGGAAATCTAAATGGGTTTCTGAGACTTTCACTCTGTGTGTGTGTGTGTGTGTGTGTGTGCTCGTGCATGCACGCATGCGTTCGGAAGCTGGTGCATCAGAGAAGTTCATGGAGAAATCAACGCTGGGTTCATCTGACTTCTAATCTAGTCTTTTGGGAGGTGAGAATCATTAAGAAAATTTCCTTTCTGTCCAGACTGCACCCCTCTGGGAAATCATGTGTTTAGAGGTTTGAGTAAAATGAGTTTTGCCTCATTAGACAACTTTTGGAGCTCTAAACATTACAAGTGAAAATGCCTGATGTTTGTCCAACTATCTACAGATGGGACCCAGTTGTTTTTGCTGCATAGGTCCGACTCAGATACTGATGCACAATTCCTCCTTCTGGGCTTGTCAGCAAGCAAATTTCCTTGGTCACCCAGACCAGGAGAAATTGAGACTTCCACCCAGAGATTTTCCTTCTAAGTGAGTCTGAGATCCAGTAGCTAGAACAGGATCAGTTTGGAGAAGATGATTCCCGGGAATATCTACTTCACATTGTCTTAGAGCCAAACCAGCTTGACCAAGACACAAGAGGTTTCTGATTTATTTGTTTATTCATAAAGCTATCTATCATGAATGCATTTCTTATGTGAAAGAAAGAAATCTCTTTGGAATATTCTGTCTTTAGGATCCCACTGATGAGGATGTGCTGGGGTTGAAATCTGGTTGGATAAGGCCGAGAAAGAAATTTGAGACATAAAAACGTTCTGGGGAAAATCCAAAGGGCTGGGTAAAAATTTGCAATTTTAGGAAGAAAGAGAAAATAGAGTATTATGTGTGGCAATGTATGCAGTGGTGAGGAGCTTAAATATTGCAAGATGTGGTGTGTTTTTCTGAGCTTTTCTTATTAAGATGATCAGTGGAGGAAGATTAACATCTTGCAAAGCAGTTCATGAATCCAACACCTCACTATAATTTCTCTCATTTGGATAATGGCATGGAAAAGTGCATTTCATTTAATAGTCAATGGAGAATGCTAACTTGTCTTTTCAATTATTTTACTCCTGGCGAGACTGTATATAGTTTAGGATTTGTAAGATGTGTCACCAGTGTCTGGTGTTTGAGTATGTACTTCCAAACAAAAACTGAAGATTTCCCAGCATTCTTTTTAGTTTTCATTAGCATCTTTTATGTATGGATGGATAAATCAGATGAATTTGTAAATATTTATCTTTTGTGTGTTTAATTCTCAGTATGTTTAATTCCCAGTATGGTCTCATTACCTTACTTTTGAAATATAGAGTTTTTTTTATTTGGTATCCTTATTAGTCACTAATTCCTTTTACCGCTGATGTTCTTTTTGCTTTTTCTGTATTTCCTGATTGTTATTGCTTGCATCTGTGGTTACATGTATTTAAAAGGACATTTATTTCATATCATGAAAGATCTTACATTTGATTTCACTAATCACACCCATTTTTCATAAGCATTCAAAAACATTTATCTTCAAATAGCTAGAAAATTTACTTTTGATATTGTTGCTACCATGGCTTATAAAAATATCTGAATATTTTTATGTCCATTTCTTGGCTCTTTTAATTGTGAATTATGGGCTGATGTTGATTTGAGACAATAATTACTTCCTATCCTTTTTTCTTTTTAAAAAATAAGCTGGTCTTAGATTTTAATTTAATTTTATTTGGTGATTTTATTGGAATCCACTCTTGTTAACCTCTGTCAACTTTTTTCTGCCATTTAAATTTTATGTAGTTTTCTTTTCTTGACCCTTTTCTTATACAAATGTGTGCATGAATGAAATAAAAAATGAACCAAAGGAGTGAGGCAGTTGTCCTCAGGGAGGAAGGTCTGGTGTGATGAAATCCACGTCTGGGATGTTCTCAGCTGAGAAAGCGCCATGTCATTGAGGAACAGGCAAGAATTTATAGAGTATATTTGGTGCTGCTTTGTACCAACTGTTCTAAGGAATAGGACAGTTTGTGCTCTCTATGTGTCATAACGTCACAACCAAAGCAAACACCCTCCCTTCTGTACTATCTCTTCAGCCACGATTTCTATATATTCTTTAGTTTTTAAAAATTATTTATTTGTTTTATTGAATCACCATGAGATACACGGTTAGAAAGTTGTTCATGGTTGGGTTACAGTCATATGATGTTCCAATGACGGATGGAAGTGGGGAGTTCGATGAAACTTTGAATCACCACAGGAAAAGGACCACGGAGAAAGATGAGGCATGGGTAGTCACCTCTGTTATGGGGCTGGATTAAAACAAAGTGGTCAGTAGGCACTGAGCAGGTCCATCCACTGAACAGAGATCATGGACTCTAATGCCAGGTGATGGGGTGGGTGGAGCAGCAAAGCTGGAGTCAGCGAGTGGCCCTACTCTGGTCACTTCAACGCTTTTCTTTTTTTATGGCTTTTTGGGTTACACCTGGTGATGCTCAGGAGTTACTCCTAGCTCTGCACTTGGGAATTAGTCATGGCGTTGCTCAGAGGACCCTATGGGATGCCGGGGATCAAACCGGGGTTGGCCGTGCACAAGGCAAACGCTCTCCCTGTTGTACTATCACTCTGGCTCCACTTCAATACTTCTTGTTGGCTGCCTCTTCTCTCTGCATCCTGGGTCTTCTCTTGGCTATTCACTCACCTTGTATTTCTTCAGTAGCAGGGATCAGTACTTGCGAAATTATTCTTTCCTGGAGTGGATTTCAGAGTGTTGACTGCATTCCTAATCGATCAAGTATACACACAAACTTAGTAATATGTCAGAGTCCACATACACACACATACACACACACACACACACACATGAATAAGGAGACTTCACAAAACTATTTGGCATGCACCATTTTTTTGAGGGTCACCTCTGGCAATGCTAAGGGGTTATGCCTGGCCTTGTGCTCAGGAATCACTCTTGAAAGTGCTCAGGACAATATGGGATACTGGGGATCGATCCCTGGTCAACCACATGCAAGGCAAGTACCCGACCTTCTGTACAATCTATTCAGCTATGGTTTGCTTATATTCTCAACCCATCAGAGCTTTAGTTTTTAAAAATTATTTATTTATTTGTTTTATTGAATCACCATGAGATATACAGTTAGGAAGTTGTTTATGGTTGGGTTACAGTCATACAATGTTCCAATGTTCCAACACCTGTCCCTTTACCAGGCACTTTTTAAAAAATTATTTTATTTTATTTTACTTTTTGCTTTTTGGGTCGCACCCAGCAATGCTCAGGGGTTATTTCTGGCTCTGCACTCAGGACTCACTCCTGGAAGTGCTTGGGGGACCATATGGGATGTGGGGATGTGGGGAATTGAACTCAGGTCAACCACATGCAAGGCAAATGCCCTGTCTGCTGTACTATGGCTCCGCCTCCCACGAGGCACTCTTCTTCTTCTTCCTCTTCTTCTTCTTCTTCTTCTTCTTCTTCTTCTTCTTCTTCTTCTTCTTCTTCTTCTTCTTCTTCTTCTTCTTCTTCTCCTTCTCCTTCTCCTTCTTCTCCTCCTCCTCCCCCTCCCCCTCCCCCTCCTCCTCCTCCCGCTCCCCCTCCCCCTCCTCCTCCTCCCCCTCCCCCTCCCCCTCCTCCTCCTCTTCCTCCTCCTCCTCCTCTTCTTCCTCCTCCTCTTCTTCTTCTTCTTCTTCTTCTTCTTCTTCTTCTTCTTCTTCTTCTTCTTCTTCTTCTTCTTCTTCTTCTCTCTCCCTCTTCCTCCCCCCTCTCTTTCCCTCTTTTTCTCCCTCTCTCTTTCCCTCTCTCCCCATCTCTTTCTCCCTCCCCTCTCTCTTTCTTTTTATCTCTCTTCTCCTCTTCCCTTCTCTTTGTCCCTCAATCAGAGCATTAGGCGCTTTCTTTCTCAGCTTCCTATACATTCTTTGACATTCCATCATTTCTCAGCATACCTCCCCAGTGTCTCTTGTTAAAATCATCAAATACCTGTGAATCTTGTAAAACATTGATTCAAATTTCAAATTCTTTTGTAAATGATAACGCTTTTGAAAATTGCCATGCTATTTTTTCTTTCTTTCCTGGTAGTCCTCTCCATCACATGGAACCAGGGAACGATACACACATTTTAGAATTTCTTCTAATGGGACTGTCAGAGGAATCAGAACTGCAGACCCTCATCTTTGTGCTTTTTCTGTCCATGTACCTGATCACCGTGCTGGGGAACCTGCTCATCATCCTGGCCGTCAGCTCAGACCCCCACCTCCACACGCCCATGTACTTCTTCCTGTCCAACCTGTCCTTTGTGGACATCTGCTTCACCTCCACCACTGTCCCCAAGATGCTGGTGAACATCCAGACACACAGCAAGGCCATCAGCTATGAGGGCTGCCTCACCCAGATGTACTTTTTCATCCTTTTTGTAGAATTGGATGACTGTCTCCTGACCGTGATGGCCTATGACCGTTACGTGGCCATCTGCCACCCTCTACACTACACGGTCATCATGAACCCGAGGCTCTGTGGATACCTGGTTCTGGTGTCCTGGATCATTAGTTCCCTGCATTCCTTGTCACACAGCTTGTTGGTGTTGCGTCTGTCCTTCTGTACGAATGTGGAAATCCCCCACTTTTTTTGTGAGCTCAAGCAGGTGGTCCAGCTGGCTTGTTCTGACACCTTTCTTAATGACATGATGATCTACGTTGGATCAGGACTCATGGGTGGGGGTCCATTTGCTGGCATCCTTTACTCTTACACTAAGATTGTCTCCTCCATCCAAAGGATCTCCTCAGCTCAGGGCAAGTACAAAGCTTTTTCCACCTGCGCATCTCACCTCTCTGTGGTCTCCTTGTTTTATTGCACAAGCATTGGGGTGTACCTGAGCTCTGCCTTCACCCAGAACTCGCACTCTGTGGCCATTGCCTCGGTGATGTACACGGTGGTTACCCCCATGCTGAACCCCTTCATCTACAGTCTCAGGAACAAAGACATCAAGAGGGCTCTGAAACGACTCTTGGGGATGAGTCAATAACTTGAGAGACAATATTTTGTTAGTCATTTGTGACAGCAGGACCAAGAAGCTCAGATTTGACTTGCTAATACTTGATCAGAATGTGGATGTTGAATTTGCCTCCTTTATGACATTCTTTACTGTACATCTGAGGATTTCAACTTACTAAGCATTTTCTCTGTTTGGTGGATGGCCATTAATTTCCATTTTTCTTTATTTCTATACTACCCAGGCTTTCCAAACCTTGACTCAGGAATGTGTGAGTGTGTGTGTATGTGTGTGCGTGTGTGTGTGTGTGTGTTTAACTCAGAAATAGTTCTAATTTTTTACTCAGAAGTATTTAAAAATTTTCTGTTCTTGTCATGAAGCAGCTTGGATTTGTAAATATTTTCTCATCACTTGGATTTGTAAACATGTTTGTTTATTTTTTTCCTCTCAGATGGATAACATAATGCCAAGTCATTTTCTTGGTTTTCCTGAAGGAATCATTGTGAGTTGTGTTACTGATATGAAAGAGAGTACAGCTTAAGACCTTTAACTTCCGTATTTAAGAAATAAGAAAGAGAAATGTACTTTAAATTAATATTATTTCAATCACTTTGATTAAATTAATTATTATTTAATGTATTTGAATTAATATTCTTTAATATACTTCCTTTACCAAAATTCCACATTTAGGAAATATAAGAAAACAAAAGCTGTCACTTTGAGTGACATTCCTCATTATTCTTACTACTGTTTTTGCTCTTTCTGAGAAAAAAGATGTGATGATTGACCACTTTATTGCTAGCAATACTAGTGGCTTACATGTTGGAGGTACTCACCTAACCTGTATGTCATTTTGGGGACACTCTTAGAATTTGAACCTGACCAGAATCTATATTTGATAATTCTGCCCAATTCTGTTCCACTGGCTCATAATTGAAAAATGCATCTCAGAAATAAACATGAGGGAATTTAAAAGTGTTCCAAGTGTATTGCCTTGTCCTGGAAGGTCATGCAATATCCAAGCATATCCAATATCATGCAATATCATGTGGGAAAGCCATAGGTGAAAGGAGAAAGGAGAGGGAGAGTTTGCCTGGGCAGTTGCTCCCTCTCAGTATGAAGGGTGATTGGAAAGGTTCTATCTACGTCTGGCAGATTTTGCATGTTACTGGAAGATTTCAAGTATGAGAGCAGAAGAAAGCTTCGAGGAGTGAAAAGCAGTGACAATTATATGTTTTTTTTTTTAAATCCAGAAATCTTAAAAAACATAGGAACTTTCTGGATCAGAAGAGGCCTGGGTACTTGTCTAGTTGCTGTGCCACACAGCTGGTGTTTTGCTGATTCGAAGGGATGTTTTGAATCCTGAACAGCTTTGTAAACCACGGTGTTGAAATAAAGTATATGTGGGGGAAACCCCCAAAACCAAAATAAATGTTTTGAGAATGATATCTTGGGGGGGGGAACATAATTCCACCTACCTGTGTTGCACTTAAAGATTTCGTGTAAGCACATAAGCTATAAATGTTTGCATTTTATAACTACAATCTTTTTTTTATTATTCAGTGTTTAGTATGCCAATCCGAGTTATGGCTAAGAATTGAATAAGGTAAAGGTAAAGGCCCTCCCGTTGATCGTCGATTTGCTCGAGCGGGCCCAGTAACGTCTCCATTGGAGACCTTGTTGTTACTGTGTCTGGCATATGGAATACTCTCGGTAACTTGCCGGGCTCTCCGATATGCCAGACACAGTAACAACAAAGTCTCCAATGGAGACGTTACTGGGCCTGCTCGAGCAAGAATTGAATATTAAATATATATCTTCCAGGAAAAAGTACATGGAGAAGCATATTGATGTAGTGTGACATAATCGGATCATAAAGATAGGAATAAAATGAGAAGAAATATTGCAAACTGACATTGTCTAACTCCTCAAAATACTTATGTTTCATGCCACAGTTATATATATGAGCAATGGAAGATTGGTTTCCAAATAAGGAATTTAATTCATTGTGGTGAAGTCTGGTAAATTAATTTTTTTTGTTTTATGACTAAATTGTCTTCCTGTTTCTGCTTAAAACATGTAGAAATACCTTCATAGGTGACTTTATATTTTACCTGTACTAATATTTGTCATAAATGCTATGAAGGGACAGTTGCCATTCATTCCGTATCTCCTTCACAGTCAGGATTCTCTGGCATCTTCCTGATCGAGATGCTATACACACAGTTTGAATTCCTTTCCTGTCGTGTTACTTAGGCCACCACTTTTCCAAGACATCATCCACGTTCTTTCAACCTCTCCTAGTTTCCTGTCACACAGACTCTCAATGAGGTCATTTATTAATATAGTGATCTCAAATCTGCTTGGATACCTGGATGATCACAAATGGATTCCTTAAATATATGCCAAATTTTAATTATTTATTATTAATAATATTAATATTTATTACCACAGCGGGTAGGGCATTCGCCTTACAAGTGGCCAACATGGCCGACCCGAGTTCGATTCCTCTGCCCCTCTCGGAGAGCCCGGCAAGCTACCGAGAGTATTCGATATGCCAGACACAGTAACAACAGAAGTCTCCAATGGAGACGTTACTGGGCCCGCTCGAGCAAATCGACGATCAACGGGAGGGCCTTTACCTTTACCTCGAGCAAATATTAATATTTATTAATGGTATTTGTTAGTTTCCAGTGGTACTCAGGGATTACTCTTGATTCCTTACTAAGGGATCACTCTTGTTGGGCCAGGGGACCATATGGGATGCCAGAGATAAAAAACCTGGGTAGGCTGTGTGTAAGACAAATGCCTTATTTACTGTACTATCATTTTGGCTCCTCTAATTTTAGTTTTGGACTTTTTGGGTCACACCCACCGATGCTCAGGGGTTACTCCTGGGTCTGCACTCAGGAACTATTCCTGGCGATGCTTGGGGAACCATATGGGATGCTGGAGATCTAACCTGAGTCAGCTGTGTACAAGACAAACACCCAATCTACTGTACTATCGCTCTGACCCCAACCCTCTAATATTTTTGTTACAGGAAATTACAAACAGATGTGGAGTGACATCACACTTTCACCCTTCAAGTTTTGCTGCAAAGCAATAGTAGTTAAGACAATACAGTTTTGGAACAAAACAGAGACACAGACCGATTAAGTAGAATAGAGATCCCAGGTCAACTGGGGGCATTGATGGAGGGTAGGTCCCATTGGTGGTGGGACTGGTGTTGGAACATTAATGATATGAAACAACTGTATAATGTTTTGTTGATCACAGCGTTTAAATAAAGTTCCAATCATTTAAAAAAAGATATCTCAGAAATAAATCCACATCTATATGGAAATAAAAGTTGTGACCAAGGAACCAGTAAATAATAGAGAACCTCTTTTTATAACAAACAGTTGAAACTTTATTTAAACATTGTGATTTACAAAGTTGTTCACAATACAGTTGTTTTAGGTAGTCAATATTCCAACACCAGTCCCAGCACCAAGGTGCCCTTCCCTCTGCCAATATCCCTAGTTTCCCACCTTCTCCCCAAGTCTGCTCCCTTAGTAGGTACAAAATCATTCATTTTATATTGCTTGTTGCGACATATATCTCAGAATGATGTTACTGAAGTGCTGACCTGAGGATTTACCGGGCTGTTAGGTGTGAGCTGGGCCTTCCTGGTTATTGCTTTTATTCACTGAGCTCAGTGGGTTCCCATTCAATGTTCCCATCTAATTTCCCTTGTTTCTACTTGGCGGCTCTGGGAAGTTTGAAGGTGTTGTGTGGCCACTTTAGGAGCTCTGGGACTGGGACACTCAGCTGCCAGTTTCTCTCTGGCATCTTTCCGGAAGACATTTCTCTGGCAGAGGTGGGAGAAGGACGTGGGTGTGGGGAGTACTGGGCCTCTGACAGGGTGGGGACTCAATCTGCCCCCGTCCTGCTAAGGCTCCAGAAATCTGGGCCCAGTGGCTGGGCAGACTTAGAATAACTCAGCTGCTGACGTCTCTCCTGAGATCTGTCATTATGGAGAGTTTATTTATTTATTTATTAAATAAATAATATTGCTGGAGTAATATTATTAAAGAAATAAATATTTATTAAAAATATTTATTAAATATTTTATTTATTAAATAAATATTTATTAACTATTTATTAAATATTTAATAAATAAAAATATTTATTAAAATTTATTAAATAAATAAATATTGCTGGAGCAATAGCACAGTGGGTAGGGCGTTCGCCTTACGTGCGGCCAACATGGCCGACCCGAGTTCGATTCCTCCGCCCCTCTCGGAGAGCCCGGCAAGCTACCGAGAGTATTCGATATGCCAGACACAGTAACAACAAAGTCTCCAATGGAGACGTTACTGGGCCCGCTCGAGCAAATCGACGATCAACGGGAGGGCCTTTACCTTTATTTATTTATCTGTCTTTTTGAACCACACCCATTGATGTTCAGGGGTTACTCCTGACTCTGCACTCAGGAATTACGCCTGGCCATTCTCAGGGATGTCGGGGATTGAATCTGGGATAGCCATCACAAAATCACAAATCACAAATCATCCTGTTATTCGTCGATTGCCTCGAGCAGGCCCCAGTAAGGTCTCCTTCATCCTAGCCCTGAGATTATATTCAAGGCTCTTTAGGAGAATGAGACCCATCATTGTTACTGGTATTTGGCATATTGGGTTCGCCACGGGGAGTTTGCCAGACTCTGCCGTGTGGGCAGGCTACATTCGGTAACCTGCCAGTTTGTCCAAAGTAGGAATGAGATAATAAGATGTCATAATAAGATGTCGCGCGGCCGTGGCATGGTGGTGGCTGGTCCTGGAGGTCTTTGGCTGCCGGAGACCTGGTCGGGGCGGGGAGGAAAGCTCAACCCGCTCCCCTCCAAGGGGTCCCGGCGAGCGAGGACAGTCAGGTGCGGGTGCAGGAGACTGCACTGTTCTCTTCCGGGAGCTGGTTTTTATAGTCTCTGAGTCTTGGCCGTTGATGGGATTACACGGCACCAGGGGGCCAGTTGGTGGGTGTGACCCCCGCCTACTGGAATTTGGAGGATCTGGGTGGAGGATGCTCGGCCCAAATCTGCCATGTGCAAGACAAACACCCTCCCTGCTGTCCTATTGTTCCAGCCATGGAGAGTCTCTTTAACAAGTGATATTAGAAAAGTTGGACAGGCACATGTAAAAAACCAAACCAAACCATATCAAAAACAACAACAACAAAAATGCCCTAAGCCTCCCACAATTAGCACCATACGAAAAAAAAAAAAAAACCAAAAAACTTTATATCCAAACCAGCCTCTACTAGAGCATCAGTATTCACAATACTGATCATTTTGGAAAGACTGAGCCATTTATTTAGAATTAATGTGAATACTGAATAATAATAATAATAATAATAATAATCACTATCACCCTGTTGTTCATCAATTTGTTCGAGCAGGCACCAGTAACGTCTTCATTCATCCCTGTCACGTGCTAGTGTAGTCCAATGGTATATTAGGGGCTCTTTCAGGGTCAGGGGAATGGTAAAGGTAAAGGCCCTCCCGTTGATCGTCGATTTGCTCGAGCGGGCCCAGTAACGTCTCCATTGGAGACTTTGTTGTTACTGTGTCTGGCATATCGAATACTCTCGGTAGCTTGCCGGGCTCTCCGAGAGGGGCGGAGGAATCGAACTCGGGTCGGCCATGTTGGCCGCGTGTAAGGCGAACGCCCTACCCGCTGTGCTATCGCTCCAGCCCAGGGGAATGAGGACCATCATTATTACTGTCTGTGGCATATTGAGTATGCCACGGGTAGCTTGCCAGGCTCTGTCGTGCAGGTAGGATACTCTCGGTAGCTTGCTGGGATCTCCAAGAGGGATGGAGGCTTTTGGGGCAGCCTCTAATCACCTTTACAGGTGTTCCCAGTCAGGCATAAATGTGGGCAGGAGACTCTTGGTAACCTGCTGGGTTCTCTGAGTGTGAGAACTAGACAATAAGAGGTTGCTTCTGGGAGCTTAGTTTTATCGTATCTGGGTCTTGGCCATTGATGGGGTTACACGGAAGTTGGTGGGTATAACTGTCTAGCTACTGGAAGATGGGGGATCTGGGTGGAGGAGGCCCAGTCCTGAACCAAGCAGGCTTGGAGATCTCAGTCCCAGGTCCCACACACTTGGGTTCCTCTGCTGGTTCCTTCATGCGTGAGGCCTGTCCTAACGTATGGAGAATGGTCTCAGCATGGAGGTCTTCAGCTGCCGGGACTCTGCTCAGGGCAGAGAGGGAAACTCAACCCACCCCCTTCCAAGGGGCCCCGGTGAGGACAGCCAGTTGCAGGGTCAGGAGACTCTATGTTGTTCTCTTCCGGGAGCTAATATAATAATAATAATTAATAATAATATGTGAATGTTGAATAATATGATTCCTTCACCCCCCTCGGAGAGCCCGGCAAGCTACTGAGAGTATCTTGCCCACACGGCAAAGCCTGGCAAGCTACCCGTGACGTATTGATATGCCAAACACAGTAACAAGTGTCACAGTGGAGATGTTACTGGGCCTGCTCGAGCAAATCGTTGAACAATGGGAGGACAGTGACAGTGACAGTGATGTTAAAACTGTTGTGTGTAAATACCTTTTATATCAAGTGGTTGTATTGCTTTTTATGTATCTTATCATGAAGGTGTCTCCACCACATGGAATACCACTCATTTCTTATTGATGCACTGTTTAATTTTGCCAACTTATTAGTGATTCTGGGCTTTCTGGGGGATAGAAGCGGGTTGGAATGCTGCCAGCACAGAAAGCTTTTACTCTATTATTGTCTCTTGGGACCATCTTACTTATTAGTCTTCTTTCTCCCTTGTGTTCATTTATTTCTTCTCTCGCAACAATCTTAGTGACTTTTTTGTGTTCTTTAAGTACACGACACATAATGACCCTACTATAATGGAACATCCTCTCGACATGCTTATGGGAGGTCTGCCAAGTTGATTTATATTCTCCTAAGTCAAGATAATTGGATGCTGGTAATTTGTTTGAAGTTTCTTTCAAAACTGGTCTAGCATCTCAAACTCTACAACACTAATAAACCACTAGAAGCACACCAAATGGAAAAGGCAAACAATCTCAGTTAAAATAGAAACACAAAAGGCTTCACCTGTAACAACATCTTAGTCATCTTTCCTTTTAAGAACTTAATGTCTTCATGATGAGCTACAACAAATTAATGGTCCACGGTTGGAAGCCTCTGGGGGAGAAGGCACTTGGGATAGAGAAGGGGCCACTAGGACCATGGTAGTTAGGAGTGATCACTGTGGATAAGAACTGCATGCTGAAAGTAGGTAAGGAATAAACATGATAACCTCTCAATACCTGTGTTGAAAATGATGCCCCATATTTGCATAATATTTGCCCCATATTTGCCCCAAAGAAGAGAGAGACACAGAGAGACACAGAGAGAGACAGAGAGATACAGAGACACACACAGAGACAGAGAGACAGAGAGAGAGGGAGGGAGGGAGTGAAGGAGAGAGAAGAGAAGTACCTGCCATAGAAGCAGACTGGGGCATTGGTGGTGGGAAATTTACACTGATGGAGGCATGGTTGTTGGAATGATCAGAACCCAATCATAAACACTTTGTAATGGTGTATCTCACAGTGATTCAATAAAAGCGATTAAAAACAGTCATCAAGGCAAAGAGAAAAAAACAAATAAGCAAAAACCCAAAATTGGTCTAGCTCATCTTGGGGAGAGCATGAGAAGGAAATAGGATAGCTGGAGTTTGTTGTATACTTCTCTCTCTCTCTCTGAGTATGTGTGAGTGTGTGTGTATGTGTGTGTGTGTGTGAGAGAGAGAGAGAGAGAGTTCCAAAGTCATTGGCACCTATAGGCTCACACACACACACAAATCCAGCTGTTAAAATTTCAGCCCAAGTGTAGGCAGAAGTAGAGGACCCAATGCAATTTTCAGGTTGCTTTGGAATAAAAAAAATAATTTTCAAATGACAACAAATGATAAGGAACTCTCAGTGTCTGGAAATCGCAGCAGTGGCTAGGAAACTTGTCTACTCAACATTTTCTGACACCATCTCTTAAACATCATCCTTTTCCTCCACCCCTGACTTTATTATTTATTTAAATAAATAATATTGAATATTATTTAAAATATTTTTTGTTTTGTATTTGGGGACACAGCCAGCAGTGCTCCTGTCAGCAGGGAAGACTCCTGGCTTTGCACTCAGGGATCATTCCTGACATGTCTTGGTGGGGGAACCATATGGGATGATGGGGATTGAACCCTGGTTGACTGCATGTGAGCCAAGCATCCTCCTTGTACTATCGCTCCAGCTCCCTAATCAAGTGTCTTTGGATTGGCTTTCTCCAACAACAGGGCACACACTTCTCTCTCTCGTATACATATATATATATATATATATATATATATATATATATATATATACAGCAGTAGGGCGTTTACCTTGCGCGAAGCCAGCCTGGCTGAGCCAGACTCGATTCCTCTGCCCCTCTCGGAGAGCCCAGCAAGCTACCGAGAGTATCTCGCCCTCACGGCAAAGTCTGGCAAGCTCCCCGTGACGTATTCGATATGCCAAACACAGTAACAACAAGTCTCACAATGGAGACGTTACTGGACCCGCTCGAGCAAATTGATGAACAACAGGAGGACAGTTACAGTGATACATATATATATATATATATATATAGAGAGAGAGATTTGTTTTCCATCTTCCTTTCTCCTTCCTTCCTTCCTTCCTTCCTTCCTTCCTTCCTTCCTTCCTTCCTTCCTTCCTTCCTCCCTCCCTCCCTCCCTCCCTCCCTCCCTCCTTTCTTTCTTTCTTTCTTTCTTTCTTTCTTTCTTTCTTTCTTTCTTTCTTTCTTTCTTTCTTTCTTTCTTTCTTATTAGCATAGTGGGTAGAGCATTTGCCTTGCATGTGTCTGACCCGGGTTCGATTCCTCCGTCCCTCTTGGAGAGCCTACCGAGAGGCAAGTTACTGAGAATATCCCGCCCGCACGGCAGAGCCTGGCAAGCTCCCTGTGGCGTATTCGATATGCCAAAAACAGTAACAACAAGTCTCACAATGGAGATGTTACTGGTGCCCACTGGAGCTAATTGATGAACAACTGGAAGACAGTGCTACAGTGCTACAGTTTAAAAAATTTTTAAATTGAATCACTGTGAGAAACACAGTTACAAAGTTGTTCCTGATGGGGTTTAGTCATACAATATTCCTACACCTGTCCCTTCACCAGTGTACATTTCCCAACACCAATGTCCCCAGTTTTCCTCCTACCAACCTCCCCCATCCCAGCCTGCCTCTATAGTAAGTACTTGTCCTCTCTCTCTCTCTCTCTCTCTCTCTCTCTCTCTCTCTCTTCCCCACTCCCCCTCGGGACATTATGGTTTGCACTACATGATAGATTATCATGTTTGTCCCTTTACCTACTTTCAGCACTTGGTTCTTGTCCAGAATGATCCTTTCCAAGTGTCATTGTTGTAGTGGTCTCTTCTGTATCCTAACTGCACCGTCCCACCACTTGTGTCAACCTTCCAATTGTGGACCAGTCCTTCTGGCCCTTGTTTCTACTGTCCTTGGGTATTAGTCATATATTGTGGCTTTAAAAAAATCCCACAGAATGAATCCTATCATTCTATATCTGTCCCTGTCGCTCTGAATCATTTCACTCAGCAGGATACTCTCCATGTCTATCCATTTCTAAGTGAATTTCATGACTTCATTTTTCCTGGTGGCTGCGTAGTATTCCATTGTGTAGATGTACCACAGTTTCTTTATCCAGTCGTCATCTGTTCTTGGGAACTCAGGTTGATTCCAGATTCTGGCTATTGTGAATTGTGCTGTAATGAACATAGGAGTGCAGATGGCAGTTTTGCTACTTGTTGTTTCTTGAGGTTTCAATGAAAATGCCACCTTCTTGGCAGATCATCCTGGGTTCACAGAAGTATGATCATCTTCTTTGTCTTCTTTTTTTATATCAATGATTTTTATTTTATTTATTTTGGCTTTTGGGTTATAGCCAGAAATGCTCAGGGGTTACTCCTGGCTCTGCACTCAGGGATTACTCCCGGAGGGCTCGGGGGACCCCATTGGGTGCCAGGAATCAAACCTGTGTAAGCCGTGTGCAAGGCCAATGCTCTATCCACTAGAATATTGGTCTGCCCTCCTCTTCCCCCAGGAGATTTAAAGATATAATACAGGGGCCGGAGCAGTAGTATAGTGGGTTAGGTTATGTGCCTTGCATGTGGCCAACCTGAGTTCAATCTCCAGCATCCCATAGGGTTCCCCGAGCACCACCAAAGAGTAATTCCTGAGTGGAGAGCCAGGAGTAACCCATGAGCATTGCTGGGTGTGACCCAAAAAGCAATATATATATATAATATACATATATATATATATAAAATACAGATGATTGTTCAGTATTAATCTTTGGAATTAGTTTTAAATTAGGTTTAAGTTAAATTTCCGGGAGGTTATAACTCTGGGAAAGCAGTGATGCTAGAAGCTAGATTCTGTTCTCCATTCTGTTCAGCATCCTTAGTAACACAGTCTCCAGCAGAGTTTTCCTTTGGAACAGATAGATGTCCACAGGAAAAGAAAAGTCTTAGTGGCTGAAGTACCACGTGGGAAACTCAGCCAATGAGCAGAACTGGATGCCATAAATAGCTCTTTTGTGCAGGGCTGGACAGGACCTGGTTGTAGCTAATGCTGGAGATTGAGGTTTCATTTCTTCCTGACAGAGGAAGAGAGCTTGTCTGGAAGAGAGCTTCAATCCCTGATCATTTACCCTTCAGGAGGAACTTGGCCTTCCACACAGACATCTTCATTAACACGCGTCCATTAAACTGTAGGTACTGCAAGCAGAAGCCAAAGAGAGTCAAAGACAATCACCTGTACCAAGGGACTCTGGCCGCCTCCAGCCCACCTCTAGGAAACCAGTAATCTCTATGGTTGCTTGGAGTCAACCTAGTTAATTGCTGGTTTCTGAGCACTGTTTAGAAGAGACGTGGGCATTGGGTGCAGCAGTATATGAATTTGGAGAAAATACCCAGAGTTGGGCAAAAAGATCCTTATCATATATAAAATATGGAATCTTTCAGAACTTATTTTTGGACCTCACACAGGCAAGGCAAGTGCTGGCAAAAGGGGACATTTCTCAGCACAAAAATGGAAATCAGTGATATGATTGCAAAACAGAAATGATACTACTCTCACTAGCAATGCCAGTTGTGTGAAGTCATTTATTTCCTTCTTTTCTAGCAGTCACCATGACCACATGAAACCTCAGAATCTCACAAATGTCTCATATATATATTATAGATACATACATATAAGTATATATGTCTTCCTTTGGTAGTCTTTAAAAACCCAGACATTTGAACAGGTACCCTTAAGACCTTCAAAGTTAGAGATGACTTGATAAAAATCTTAGAGCAAACTTTGTATTTCTGAATAATACATTTGTTTTCAAGATAAACTTGGACCTCAAGACGTAGGGAAACTTGGTATCAGTGGGGAATGAACTTTTCTTCTTGCAGTGGTGTCAAGACAGCATGTTCTGTGGCTTCTTGTGGAATTACCTTACTATTTCTCCTGGACTGGAGTGATAGCACAGCGGTAGGGCATTTGCCTTGCACGCAGCCAACATGGCCCACCCGAGTTCAATTCCTCCGCCCCTCTCGGAGAGCCCGGCAAGCTACCGAGAGTATCTCTCCCGCACGGCAGAGCCTGGCAAGCTCCCCGTGACGTATTCGATATGCCAAACACAGTAACAACAAAGTCTCCAATGGAGACGTTACTGGGCCCGCTCAAGCAAATCGATGATCAACGGGAGGGCCTTTAATTTTAATTTAATAATTAATTTCTCTTGGACAGCTTCCGTTGCTGTCTACCAAGACAAATCTATTTAGACTTGTTCTAGATACATTTCTAAATGTTATCAGGATTATCTTCTTAATTTTCCCATAAATACTACAGGGACAGTAAAACCTTGCATTATCATTACTATTATTAGTATTGCAAAACAATGTTATTAAGCTCTGAATTAGTTTGATGGTGCTACTGTACCATAGTATAAGAGATTGGGTATTTTAAATTATTGAAATTAATTTTCTCTCAATTTAGGAGGAGTCTAACATCAAACTGTAGGTAGATTTGTTTGTTGACATTCATTCTCTTTATTTGTGAATAGTTTTTTTTTCTGATGTCTTTACATGATGTCTTTACATGGGCTGGAGCAATAGCACAGCGGTAGGGCGTTTGCCTTGGGCGCAGCCAGCCTGGCCGAGACGGGTTCGATTCCTCCACCCCTCTCGGAGAGCCTGGCAAGCCACCGAGAGTATCTCGCCCGCACGGCAGAGCCTGGCAAGCTACCCGTGACATATTCGATATGCCAAACACAGTAACAAGTCTCACAATGGAGACGTTACTGGGCCCACTCGAGCAAATCGATGAACAACGGGAGGACAGTGTTTGTTTGTTTGTTTTGTTACATGATACTTCCTGTTTTAAAACAAAATTATTCATAATAAATTAGAAACCATCTAGCTGACTTAATTTTTTAAAAATTTCTTCTTTAAAGACCCTGTCTCAAATATACTCTCATTATTTTTAAAATGAAAAAAAATTGTTTTGTCGGGAGCCACACTGGGCAATGCTCAGAACTGACTCCTGGCTCTGCACTCAGGAATCACTCTTGGAGGTGCTTGGGGGACCATATTGGACACCAGGTATTGAACTTGGGTTGACCGCTTGCAAAGCAAACGTCTTACCCTCAATACTATGGCTCTGGTCCCAAATATACTCACATTCTTAGGTACCGGAAATTAGGACTTCCACAAATGTATTGGGAGGTGGGGTGGGAAGAATTCAACCCAGAAAAGATATCACTAAATATACCAAACGTATTTTGTTAGTCAAAAATAATGGGTCTTTTGATAAGACTTTGCAAACAGACTTTCTGTTTATTCATTATGTCAGTGTTAGTATAGAGAAAGTACCAGTACCAGGCTTTTTTTTATACTTTCTTTTTTTTTTCCT
Source organism: Sorex fumeus (assembly GCF_029834395.1). Lineage (NCBI taxonomy): Eukaryota > Metazoa > Chordata > Mammalia > Eulipotyphla > Soricidae > Sorex > Sorex fumeus. The sequence goes on from NW_026606076.1 coordinate 39,522,036, forward strand.
TTTTCTATCACACCCTTGGGCTGGAGCGATAGCACAGCAGTAGGGCGTTTGCCTTGCACGCAGCCAACATGGCCGACCCGAGTTCGGTTCCTCCGCCCCTCTCGGAGAGCCCGGCAAGCTACCGAGAGTATCTCGCCCGCACAGCAGAACCTGGCAAGCTCCCCGTGACGTATTCGATATGCCAAACACAGTAACAACAAAATCTCCAATGGAGACGTTACTGGGCCCGCTCGAGCAAATCGATGATCAACGGGAGGGCCTTTACTTTACTTTACTATCACACCTGGTGTTGCACAGGGGTTACTCCTGGCTCGTGCACTTAGAAATTACTCCTGGAGATGATGGGGGGGTAGGGGGAAATCATATGGGATGCTGGGAATTGAACCCGGGGGTGGCCTCCTGCAAGGCAAACGCCCTACCCGCTGTGCTATTGCTCTAGCCCCCAAGTCTTATACTTAAAGGCAGAGCTTATATTTTTCAGCAGTCTTCATCCTTTATTGAGAAGGAATGACCCCTTCCTGGCTTAACAAATCTATTATCTTCATACCCTGTGGGAGGAACTAGACTGCAGATACTGACCCCACCCTCACCTCTGGCCTCCTGAGCAGGAAACCAAAGTGAACTCTGGGACTATAGGTTGAAGATCCTGTCATTTTGATAAACAACAAACAACCCCCCCCCCCAAAAAAAACCCCACAGAACTACCTGATGGGGATCTATGAAGTTAAAGGAATCAGCAGGGTGACAGGCAAAGATAAACTCACTCATACATGAGATATTCTGAACCAAAGTAAGAGTGAAAATAAAACTGGAGTCGCATCACAGAACTGAGATTACTGGGAATGAGGCAATGGGAGATTGAAGAGTGGAGAGTGTGGAAAAAATTGTGGTGGCCGGAGCCATCGTATAGCGGGTAAGGCATTTGCCTTGAGTTAGCTAACTTGAGTTTGATTCCTGCCATCCCATATGGTGCCCCAAGCACCTCCAGGAGCGATCCCTGAGTGCAGAACCAGGAGTAACCCCTGAGCACTGCTGGGTATGGCCCCAAAAGCCAAATAAATCACGGTCACGGTCACGGTTCTCCCGTTGTTCATTGATTTGCTCGAGCAGGTCCAGTAACGTCTCCATCATGAGACTTCTTGTTACTGTGTTCGGCATATCGAGTACGTCATGGGTAGCTTGCCAGGCTCTGCCATGAAATAAATAAATAAATAAATAAATTGTGGTGGGAGGATATTGACACCTTTTTTTTTTTTTTTGGTTTGTTTTGGAACCATACCTGATGATGCTCAGAGGTTACTCCTGGCTCTGCACTCAGGAATCACTCTTGGCAGTGCTTGGAGGACCCTGTTGGATGCCGGGGTTTGAACGAAGGTTTGCCATGTGCAAGGCTAGTTATGCTATGCTATCTCTTTGGCCTAGTATGAAAGTACGTTAAAGGTTATAATGCAGGTTGTCATTTAATATCAAGCCTTGAGGAAAAATTCAAGGCATTACGAGGTCTGTGAAATTCAAACTTAGAGAAAGAGGAGAGTTCATTAGGTCAAAAAGTCCAAACCAGATTTTTGTGCATTCTCATCTGGTCCATTGGGAAAACAGACTCTTCAGGAAAACTTTCCTTTGGTCCAGACTTGTGTCCACTGGGAAATTATATGTGTGGAGTTGGAGTAACCAAAGGGAAATGCACTTAATGAGCAGACATGCTGTAAATATCTCCTCTGTGCAGTCCAGTGCTGGTCTGGATCTCCTGAAGCACAGATTGAATTATTGATGCTTCATTTCTGCCCTCTGAAGACTGATAGCGTGTATGGACGTTCCTCTCTATTGGCAACTGTCTTGGTGGAATTTGGATGTCCAGGTGAGCCTCTCAGCAGTAGATACTGTAGAAAAGTGACCGAGAAAGAGAGAGAGAGAGAGAGAGCGAGAGAGGGAGACATAAAGAGAGACAGAAAGACAGAGAGACAGAGAGAGAGACAGAGAGACAGAGAGAGAGACAGAGAGAGACAGAGAGACAGAGAGACAGAGGCAGAGAGAGACAGAGAGAGACAGACAGAGAGAGGCAAATAGAGAGAGACAGACAGACAGAGACAGAGAGAGAGTCAAGCAAAGACATGGACCAGCAGACACTGGTCAGACTCCAGCCAAGCTCAGAGATGGGTGATCCCTAAGGCTGTTTGTGTGCAGGTGAATTACTGAGGGATGATGATGATGATGGTGATGATGATGATGATGATGATGATGATGCTTAAAACAGAGTGATAGTGGTACTGGAGCGATAGCACAGCGGGTAGGGCAATTGCCTTGCACGCGGCCAACCCAGGTTTAGTCCCCAGCATTCCATATGGTCCCCTGATCACCGCCAGGAGTAATTCCTGAGTGCAACGCCAGGAGTAAGTCCTGTGCATTGCGGGGTGTGATCCCCCCAAAAAGCAAAAAACAAACAAACAAACAAAAAAATAGAGGGATAGTACAATGAGGAGGGGGTTTGCCTTGCATGTGCATATGGCTGACGTGGGTTTGATCCCCAATACCCCATATGGTCCTCCTGAGTACTGCTGGGAGTGATCCTTGAGTGTACAACCAAAACTAAACCCTGAGCATAGCCATGTGTAGCCTCCAAATAACAAAACAAAACAAAACCAAAGAGAAGTGAGTATGGAATGTTGCAATATAGAGGTGATTGCAAAATGTGGACAAGAGTGCTGTCAGAGAAGGAATGGAAAGAAGAAGAAATTTCTCCAATTGGTAACAGAAGTTTTTTATTTATTTATTTATTTATTTATTTATTTATTTTACTTTCTGTGTCACACCTGGCGAAGCACCGGGGTTGCTCCTGGCTCTGCAGTCAGGAATTACTCCTGGTGGTGTTCAGGGGACCATATGGGATGCTGGGAATTGAACCCTGGTCGGCTGAGTGCAAGGCAAATGCCCTACCTGCTGTACTATCGCTCCAGCTCCTGGTAACAGAAGTTTTCTAAAGCGTCTTGCCATTACTGAGAATAGGAAAATAGATTGCCACGGGATCTGCAGGAACTGGAGGAATTCCTTTTTTTGGGTTCCTGATGGGGGCATATTGGAAAACACTTTGAAGACAATGTGATTCATTTAGATATAAAGATCCAAAGCATTTTGATATGTTATGGAGTAATATCAGTAATGAGGCATTCAAATTTGTTATGTCAAAATTTCACGGCACCTACTTTATTTTAATTTTGTTCTTAATTTTTTAAACTAAAGAGCCATGATTTACAAAGTTACTGATAGTTGTGTTTTAGGCATTTGATAATTCAACACCAATCTCTCCACCAGTGCCAACTTCCCTCTACCAGTGTTCCCAGATTCCTTCCCCACCCCAACCCTCACTCCAACCCTCACTCCACCCCTGACAGGCACATGACAAAATTCCACTCGTTGCCTCTTAGATGTCATGTTTTCAGTTCTGTTGAATCTGTGTTTTGGGTACATAGCTGTACCCCTCATTTGTATCTCTTATATAACTGAAGCCCTGAGGATTGCTTACTCATCACTTCTCATTTTCTTCTCCCTCCCTGATTTCTTTCCTTCTCTGCCTGTCTCCTCTCTAAACACTGGGTCAAGGGGGGTGATGGTGGTGGTTCTAGTTATCCTTCTTTTACTACACTTTCTTATCATGGCACATACTTGAAATTATTTTAATTTTCCATTTTAGTTTTGGTTTGTGGGCCACATCTAGCAATGCTCCTGGCTCTCTACTCAGGGATCATTCCTGGCTGGGTTCGGGGGACCATATACGGAGGTAGCACATATATTTTTATATTTATTTATTTTGCTTTTTGGGTCACACCCAGCGATGCTCAGAAGTTACTCCTGGCTCTGCACCCAGGGATCACTCCTGGTGGTGCTTGGGGAACCATATGGGGTGCTGGGGATCGAACCCGGGTTGGCCGCGTGCAAGGCAAATGCCCTACCCACTGTGCTATCGCTCCGGCCCGGCACATATATTTTTAACCTTTTCCTAATTTGATTTTTCTTCTCCTTCTCCTCCTCCTCCTCCTCCTCCTCCTCCTCCTCCTCCTCCTCCTCCTTCTCCTTCTCCTCCTCCTCCTTCTCCTTCTCCTCCTCCTCCTCCTCCTTCTCCTCCTCCTTCTCCTCCTCCTCCTCCTTCTCTTCCTCCTTCTCCTCCTCCTCCTTCTCCTCCTCCTCCTTCTCCTCCTTCTCCTCCTCCTCCTTCTCCTCCTCCTCCTTCTCCTCCTTCTCCTCCTCCTCCTTCTCCTCCTTCTCCTTCTCGTTTTCCTTCTCCTTCTTGTTCTCCTTCTCCTTCTCCTTCTCCTCCTCCTCCTCCTCCTCCATCTCCTCCTTCTCTTCTTCTTCTTCTTCTTCTTCTTCTTCTTCTTCTTCTTCTTCTTCTTCTTCTTCTTCTTCTTCTTCTTCTTCTTCTCCTCCTCCTCCTCCTCCTCCTTCTCCTCCTCCTCCTTCTCCCCCTCCTCTTCCTCCTCTTCCTTCTCCTCCTCCTCCTCCTCCTCCTCCACCTCCTCCTCTTCTTCCTCCTCCTCCTCCTCCTTCTTCTTTTGCTTTTTGGGTCACATTCGGTGATGCTCAGGGCTTACTCCTGACTCTGCACTCAGCTATTACTCCTGGCGGTGCTCAGTGGACCATATGGGATGCTGGGAATCGAACCCAGGTTGGCCGTGTGCAAGGCAAATGCCCTGCCCACTGTACTATCACTCCACCCCCTAATTTGATTTTTTCATCCACGCTGATGCTGTGAACTTCTTCCTATTTTAGTTTCTGTCACACTCTCTGTTCCACTATTTTAAAAAGCTGCATCAAGTCACTATGTAAGCCGAATCACTTGCTTCTGTCATACATTTTATTTCATAACTTCTCATGTGCTTAAATTTGATTTGGATAAAGGCACCACAGACCCACATTCCATTCAGAAATTACAGAGACAAAGAAATCAGATGAAATCCCTGCAGGCTTAGACCTTTCATTATTTATTTATTTGTTTTTGTTTTGGGGGGGCCACACCCCATAGTGCTCAGGGATGACTCCTGGCTCTGTGCTCTGGGATCACTCCTGGTGGGGCTTGAGGACTCTATGGGATGCCAGGAATTGAACCTGGGTTGACCATGTTCAAGGCAAGCAAGTGCTCTACCACTAGTACTATCTCTCTAGCCCTGACCCCCCCCAACCCCTTCCCCAACTTTTTGGACTGATTATTATAATAGAAAAGCCACACATGAGAAATTCAACGGGGAGGGGATAATTTTCTCAGGCAAAGCTCCTCTAAGCAGTACCACTGAGAGTAAAGTCATTATGGTGTGTGCCAGATTTCTAGAAGATGGTACAAAGAGACTAGAATGATGGGCAAAACCTTCAGAGCCGAAAGTAGAATGTGTCCAGTAAATTAGTGACCAATGTGGGGCCTGAGTCATAGTAGAGTGGGGTGAGCACTAGCTTTACACGCATTTGATTGGGTCCCCTGGGGTCCCTCCCACTGCCCTGAGCCCTCCCATGAATGATCACTGAGGCCAGAGCTGAGAGTAACCCCTGAGCATCACTAGGTGTGGCCCCAAAACCAAAAGAAAGAAAAAGAATTGCTGAAAGATGAGACAAGCTAAAATACCAATACCAATAACAATAATAACAATGACAATAATTGTCAGAAAGCACATTACACATGGAAATAGAGAAAGGGGCTCAACTCACACGGGGTCTTGTGCATTGGGTAACCATGAGAAAACAACATTTCACATGATCTCAAATTCCTTCTCTTTCCGCTTCACCTCTATCTCTGCTTCTTTCTCTTTGCATTGTGTGTGCAAAATGTCATGTGTATAAGTCACGATTGGGGACCTGGAATCACTTAGTCCAACTTGTCACAGTTCAGGGATTCAAGCCACAGTGGTTAGCATGTAGGAGATCTAATTTAATTTTACTTTTAAAAATTATTTGTACTTTAATATTATTATTATTTTATGTTGAATTACTGTGAGATACACAGTTACAAAGCTGTTCATGATTGGGTTTCAGTCATCCAATGTTCTATCACCCATCCCTCCACTAGCGTACATTTCTCACTGCCAATGTCCTCAGTTTCCCTCCCACCAACCCCCTCCCCGCCCCTCCAGCCTACCTCTATGGCAGGCACCTCTCTCTCTCTCTCTCTCTCTCTCTCTCTCTCTCCCCCCCCCCCTCTTTTGGGCATTATGGTTTGCAATACAGATACTAAGGGTTTATCATGTTTGTTCCTTTATCTACTTTCAGCATGCTGTTCTTATCCAGAGCGATCATTTCCAATTATCTTTGTCACAATGGTCTCTTCTCTATCCAAAGTGTCTTCTCCCTCAGGACTTGTAGCAAGATTCCAAACATGGACCAATCTTCTTGGCCCTTGTTTCTACTGTCCTTGGAGTGCAATTATTCTATATCTGTCCCTCTCCTGACTCATTATGTTCAGCATGGTTTCCTATTTTACTTATTTTTAAAAAATTGAATCACCGTGAGATACAGAGCTTTCATGATTAAGTTTCAGTCATACAATGATCAAACATCCATCCCTCCACCAGTGTGCATTTTCCACCACCAATGCTCCCAGTATCCTTCCTACCACCCCCACCCCATCCCACCCCTGCCTCTGTGGCAGGCAACTTTCTTCTTATTCTCTCTCTACTTTAGGGAATTATGGTTTGCAATACTGTATCACTGTATCACTGTCATCCCGTTGTTCATCAATTTACTTGAGTGGGTGCCAGTACCGTCTCCATTTGTCCCAGCCTTGAGATTTTAGCAGCCTCTCCTTATTCGTTTTTCCCAATGCTGCCATATTGGAGGCTCTTTCAGGGTCAGGGGAATGAGACCCATTATTGTTACTGTTTTTGGCATATCGAATATGCCACAGGTAGCTTGCCCGGCTCTTTTTCTCAGAAACAACCGTATTAGAAACAAATTGGTAAATCAATTAAAAATTATTTTGAAAAAAATTATGATATAGAACAGCTGAGAGGAGGGCTGTTCTTTGATTTGCAATGCAGATACCAAACACCTCCCTCCCCCCCCCAAAAAATGAATCCAATCTCATTATTCTATTGCAGAATATAAACAGCAACATTCCAACAGTAGATGTTGCCAGAAATTTGTGAGAAAATTTGTCACATTATTTTCCTCTTTCCTGGCAGTGACCTTCAAGATGAGACCAGAAAACCTCACGAGAGTTTCAGATTTTCTTCTTTTAGGGTTTTCTGAGGATCCAGAGCTGCAGCCCCTCATCTTCGGGCTTTTCCTGTCCATGTACCTGGTCACCGTCCTGGGGAACCTGCTCATCATCCTGGCCACTATCTCTGACGCCCGCCTCCACACGCCCATGTACTTCTTCATCTCCCACCTGTCCTTCATTGACATCTGCTTCACGTCCACCACCGTCCCCAAGATGCTGGTGAACATCCGGACGGAGAGCAAGACCATCACTTATGAAGGCTGCCTCACCCAGATGTATTTCTTCGTTCTCTTTGGCGTGTTGGACATCTTCCTGCTGGCGCTGATGGCCTATGACCGCTTCGTGGCCATCTGCCACCCCCTGCACTACATGGTCATCATGAACCCTCAACTCTGTGCGCTGCTGGTCCTGGTGTGTTGGGTCATTAGTGAATTAAACTCCTTGCTTCAGTGTTTAATGGTAGTGCACTTGACCTTCTGCCCCGAAATCCACATTCCTCACTTCTTCTGTGATCTCAATCAAATGGTTCAACTGGCCTGTTCAGACAACTTCATCCCCACCTTGGTGCTTTATTTGCTGTCGGCGTTGCTGGCGGGTGGTCCCCTGGCTGGCATTCTTTATTCCTACTCAAAGATCGTCTCCTCCATCCGCAGAATCTCCTCCACTCAGGGCAAGTATAAAGCATTCTCCACCTGCGCGTCACACCTCTCTGTGGTCTCCTTGTTTTTCTGTACCGCCCTTGGAGTGTACATGACCTCCGCTCTTCCTCATAACTCACACACAAGCTCCATCGTCTCGGTGATGTACACGGTGGTCACGCCCATGCTGAACCCCTTCATCTACAGCCTCAGGAACAGAGACATCAAGGGGGCTCTGAGAAGACTTTTTGCAATGATGGTTTTGAAAAGACCCTTGGTCCTGGGCCTGAAGTTGTGCCCATGAGTGGGGTGGGGGTTGCAGAGAAGCATCACAAAAAGGGGTTGTGATGCTGTACACAGAAGCTGCTCTTCAATATGTTTTTTGGAATTTCAAGTTCTTTGTCATTCACTTTTTTTTCCTTTTTATTCTTTTTGGGTCGTACCCAGCAATGCACAGGGGTTACTCCTGGATCATGCACTAAGGAATTACCCCTGGCGGTGCTTGGGGGACCATATGGGATGCTGGGAATCGAACCTGGGTTGGCCAGGATAACGCCCTACTGGCTGTGCTATCGCTCCAGCCAGTCATTTACTTCTTAAAAAATTTTTTTTTCTGAGGGGGCCAGAGCTAGAGATGCTTGGGGATAACTCCTGGTTCTGTGCTCAGGAATTATTCCTGACATATGGGATGCTGGGGATCGAACCTGGGTCAGCTACGTGCAAGGAAATCGCTCTACCTGCTGTACTATTGCTCTGCCCCCTGTCATTCATTTCTTTGTACAACAAGCATTTCACCTCACTGTTCTTTGTTTCATCACTTGATCACCTGATCACTTGATACCCTGTTACTCATCGATTTACTCGAGTGGGTGCTAGTAGAGTCTCCATTCATCCCTGTTGCGTGCTAGCGTAGCCCAATGGCATATGCCCGTTCTAGGAACATGCAGAGCCTCAAACTGATCATTCAGGGTCTTGACGAAGAAGTCTGACCATCTTGTAGGTGGGCGTCCACGCGATCTTTTGATGTCCCGTGGAATCCAGTCACTAATGGCTCTAGTCCAGCGCTCGTCTCTAAACCTCATTACATGTCCAGCCCATCTGATTTTTGATGCCTTGGCAAATGAGACAGCGTCCCTGATTCTTGAGCATCGACGGAGATCGGAACTCCGGATTCTATCTATTTGAGTGAAGTGTGATACTCCAAACATAGCTCTTTTGATTCCTCTTTGAGAGACCTGAATAGCGTTCTCAACCTGTTTTCGTAGGGCCCAGGTCTCTGAGGCATATGTTAATGCAGGAAGAACAGTGGAATCGAAGAGATGTGCTTGGAGCTGGAGGTTCTTTGTCCTCTTAGTGATTTCTTCAATGCTCTTGAAGGCATTCCAAGCTGCTCTCTTCCTTCTGCGTAACTCAGGTGCCAGGTCATTCATCATGTTGATTTCTCGACCTAGATATATATAACTGTTGCATTCAGAGATGGTGGTTCTGTTGAGAATGAATGGACCATCAGGAACAAGACTGTTTCTCATGAACATTGTCTTTGTGAGATTCAGTTGTAATCTGACCTTTCCACACTCACGGTCGAAGTCGGTTAGCATTTGTGCCGCTTGACTGATGTTTGGTGTTATTAGAACGATGTCATCAGCAAAGCGGAGGTGGTGTAGTTGCTGACCCTCTATCTTCACTCCCATGCTTTCCCATTCCAGTCGTCGCATGATGTTCTCGAGGGTGGCACTGAAGAGTTTCGGTGAAATGGTATCACCCTGCCAAATCCCTCTCTTGATGTGGATGATTACTTCTTTGTAGAATGGTGAGATCCTGGTAGTGAATCCGTAATAGAGCTCACGGAGGATCCTGATGTATTGAGTTTGTAAACCCTGATTGGCTAGGGCTTCTATGATCGCTTCCGTCTCAACAGAATCAAAGGCCTTTATTTCATACACCCACAAATTTCCCTCTTTTCATTCTTACATATTCCTCCAATTATTTCTCAGACATATTGGAAATCATTTGAAAAAAAATTTTTGATTTTCTTTTGTTTGTTTTTGGGTCACACCTGGATTACCTTAGGATTCATTCTTGACTCTGTGCTCAGGGATCACGCTTGGCAGTGCTTGGGGGATACTATGGGGTGCAGGGATTGGACCCAGATTGTCTGCGTGAAAGGCGAGCACCCACTATACCATTGCTCCTGCTTAAATTTTTAATCTTATATGTATATCTTAAATATAATCTTTTGCAGGTGATCAGGAGAAATAATAGATGTTTTGCTTTATTGGGCCATGCCTGCTAGTGCTCCGGGCTCACCCCTGGCTCCATGTTCAGGGATCCCTCCTGGTGACATACCTGGGACCACATGGTATGCCGGGGATCAAACTCAGGTCGACCACGTGCAAGGCAAGAGCCTCACCCACTGCACTATCACTCTGGCCCAGGCCAAATACTTTTGAACATGTTATTTAATTAATTAATTTATTTAGGCTTCTTTTTGGGGTCACGCCTGATGATGCTCAGTGTTTATTCCTGAGGGCTTACTCCTGCTCAGGGGTTCAGCACCCAGAAATCACTCCTGGCAGTGCTAGGGAGATCCTATGGGATGCTGGTGATTGAAGCCGGGTTGGCCGCATGCAAGGAAAATGTCCTCCTCACTGTACTATTTCTCAGGCCCCAATATGTTATGATTTTAACTTGATGAACTTATAAACTTATAAGACAATTTTAAAAAAATTCTCATCACAGTTCTTTTTTTTTTTTTTTTTTGCTTTTTGGGTCACACCTGGCCATGCACAGGGGTTGCTCCTCCTTTGCACTCAGGAATTACCCCTTGCGGTGCTCAGGGGACCATATGGGATGCTGGGAATTAAACCCGGGTCAGCCGTGTGCAAGGCAAATGCCCTATCCGCTGTGCTATTGCTCCAGCCCCTAAGACAATTTTCTATTGCGGCATCAGATGCCTGATTTATAACAGTGTTAATATTCCTGGCCTGGGTTTCTGTTGGACCTGCCACTGGCATGACGCCCAGGGTCCTAGCTCTCTTGGCCTTTATTCTGGCCCCATTGCCTTTTTCAATTTTGTGCAGTATCTCCGAGTTTGTTTAAAGTTCCGCTGTTTCTTGTTTGTTTCTTTTTCTTGTTTGCCTCATCACTTTATGGTCTGCATATAAATATGATCATTGGATGTCTTTCACCTGGGACTCAATTTGCAGAAAATGGTGTGTCCCCCATCCCCCCTCCACACACACACCTTACATTCAAGTTTCAGGAAAGTGTAAGATGAATTCTTTGCTTTTAATGCGGACCATGAATCCCTTGTATGGTTGTGGGTCATTCTCTGATCTTGGAGAACAAAGAGATGATTGAATTCCTTCCCCTAGCTTAATGCCTCAGGGGTGTCTATATGAAACACATTTGTCTCTCTGTGCATGAGAAATTCTCTTCTAAATAAAGAAGCTGTGTCTCTTCATACTATTTTTTAAATTGTATGACCATCAGATATACAGTTACAAAGTTGTTCATGATTGAATTTTAGTCATAGGATGTTCTTATGCCTATCCCTTTACCAGTTTATATTTTCAACCACCAATGTCCCCAGTTTTTCTCCTACCCAGCCTGCCTCTATGGCAGTCTCTCTCTCTCTCTCTCTCTCTCTCTCTCTCTCTCTCTCTCTCTCTCTCTTTCTCTCTCTCTCTGGGCCACACTCAGAGATGCTCAGGGATTACTCCTGGTTCTGCACTCAGGAATTACTCCTGGCAGTGTTTGGGGGACCATATGGAATGCTGAGGATTGGGGATCGAACCCAGGTTGGCCGTGTGCAAGGCAAATGCCCTCCCCGCTGTACTATCTCTCCGGCCTCTCTCTCTCTTTTCTTCTGGGCATTATTGTTTGCAATCTAGATACTGACAGGTTATCATGTACTAGTCCAGCTCTTTACCTACTCTCAGCACTCAGTTCTTGTTTAGAGTGATCATTCCAACTATCACTGTCACAGTGGCCTCTTCTCTATCTGAACTGACCCCCTCTACTTGTGGCAAACTTCTGAAAGTGGACCAGTCCTTGTCCATACTGATTTTTCAACTTCTTTTTCAGTTTCATGGGCTTCTAGGGCAAAGTGTCTTTACCCAGGGGAAAAGAAGTTAATGAATTCACCAGTTTTGTGAACAAAGGTTGACTGGATAAATGTCCTTTTCAATCTCCAGGATTAGTGTAAAAGTACCCCATTAGATATGTGAAGGAAATATATGATGGTCTTGCTATTATGAGGGTCAGAATAATAATTCTGAATTATTTTGGTATTTTATCATAAAGATTAGGTGAGTAGTGCTTAAGATTTTTGTCAAAGGAACTGAATTCTCTCCCCTGTTGAAAAGAGGATAAATATTTCTTTGTAAAATTTATTGACTTTTTAAATTGAGTCAGAGTGAGTTACAAATTTTTTCATTATTGGATTTCAGTCATATAATGTTCCAACACCTGTCTCTCCACCAGTGCACATTTCCCACCATCAATGTCCCCTGTTTTGCTCTGCCTCCCAATTCCCACCTTTATGGCAGGCATTTTTCTTATCTCTCTATCTCTGTTCTTTTGGGCCTATGGTTTGCAATACAGATACCGAAAGGCTATCAGGCATACCTACTTTCAACGCCCACTTCCTGTCCATAGTGATAATTTCCAACTATTATTGTCATAGTAGTCTCTTCTTTGAGAGGATAAATAATTTCCTGTACAGACAAGCCAAGATTTTAGAAGATTTATTTATTTTAAGTTCAGTATCTTTGGCTAGAGCGATAGCACAGCGGTAGGGCGTTTGCCTTGCACACAGCCGACATGGCCAACTTGAGTTCGATTCCTCCGCCCCTCTCGGAGAGCCCAGCAAGCTACCGAGAGTATCTCACCCACACGGCAGAGCCTGGCAAGCTACCCGTGATGTATTCGATAAGCCAAACACAGTAACAACAAGTCTCATGATGGAGACGTTACTGGACCCGCTCGAGCAAATCGATGAACAACAGGAGGACTGTGACCATATGTCACCTACTTCAAACTTCAAACTTCAAACAGTTATCTTTCTTTTTTACAATGATGGGTCTCATTCTCCTAAAAAGCCTTGAATATAATCTCAGGGCTAGGATGAAAGAGACGTTACTGGGGCCTGCTCGAGGCAATCGACGATTAACAGGATGATGAATGAATGAATGAATGAACAAAGTTGTTCAGCATTGGGCTTCAGTCATACAAATGCCCCAACACCTTCACCAGTGTAAATTTCCCACAACCTATGTCCCCAGTTTTCCTTCCGCTCCTTTGAAATCTTTTGGAAGATTTAAAGGATATAATTCAGCGATTTGCTCAGTATTCATCTTCCAAGATAATTTCGAGAGTGGATTCTGGGAGGCAAGAACTTTGGCAAAGAGCAGAATTCATGAAATAAAATAAAACCAAATCTACTTGCTTCTAAATCTGGTCTAGTGGGAGCACCACAAAATCTCCCAGACAAACCTTCCTTTGGTCCAGACTACTTGTCCATGGGGAAATCATGTGCTCAGTGCTTAAGGGGAACCAGTGGGAAATGCACGTAATGAGCAGGATTAGGATGCTGTAAATATCTGCTCTGAGCAGTTGTTCCTTTTGGTCGAAAGATCGATGCTTCATTTCTTGTTTCATTTCTTCTTGTGGAAGCCTGTGAGCTTGTCTGGGAGAGAGCTTCCATCTCTGTTGAGGATTATCCTGGAGGAATTTGGACTTCCACCCAGAGAGCTGCCCACCAGCTCTCACCCAGGTGGGCCCCATTATCAGCAGATGCTGCAGGAATGAGTCAGAGATTTATTTTATTTTATTTTATTTTTTATTAGTGAAGCACCATGAGGTACAGTTGTAGATTTACAAATCTTTGTGCTTGGGTTTCGGTCATACAATGATCAAATACCCATCCCTCCACCAGTGCCCATTTTCCACCACCATGGATAATATACCCCCCACCCCCACCCCCCTCACCCTGCCTCTGTGGCAGGGCATTCCCTTTTTTTCTCTCTCTCCTTTTGGGTGTTGTGGTCTGCAAAAGAGGCATTGAGTGGCAAGCATGTTCAGTCCATAGTCTACTTCCGACATGCATCTCCCCTCCTGGGAGGATCCTCCAAACACCCTTTATTTGGTGCTCCCTTCGAGTCAGAGAGATTTAAAGCCAAACACACACACTTGGGTCCAGCTGTCTGGTCCAGCCAGGCTCAGAAACTGGTGATCTCTGAAGCCAATGTGGCTGTCTAATGAATTACAACAAATTAACTCAGCATGTGTAGGTGCATCGGTAAATTAATTAATTCAGAAATCCTGAAGTGAGGGAAACCTACTTAGAGGAAGGAACAGGAAGAAGAAAGTGCTAAGGAATCTCACAATTGAAGGGAGGAAATGACAGGTGTGGAGGCATCTTGGGGAAAAGCAGATTTTTAAAAATTAAATCACTGGGGCTGGAGCGATGGGGTGAGCATTTGCCTTGCACGCGACTGACTTGGGTTCGATCCCCGGCATACCATATGGTTCCCTGAGCACCACCAGGAGTAACCCCTGAGGACCCCCCCCAAAAAAAAAGAAGCCAAAAATATTTAAATTAAATCATGGTGAGACAGATCCTTACAAAGCTCTTCATGATTAGGTATCACACAAAAAACAAACACTGTCCTCCTGTTGTTCATCGATTTGCTCGAGCGGGCCCAGTAATGTCTCCATTTTGAGACTTGTTGTTTTACTGTGTTTGGCATATTGAATACGTCACGGGTAGCTTGCCAGGCTTTACCGTATGGACAAGGTACTCTCGGTAGCTTGCTGGGCTCTCCGAGAGGAGCAGAGGAATCAAATCCGGCTCGGCCAGGCTGGCTGCACGCAAGGCAAATGCCCTACCACTGTGCTATCGCTCCAGCCCATCAGACATACAATATTACAACAATCATCCCTCCACCAGTGTACTTTTCCCAGCATCAGTGTTCCCAATTTCCCTCCCATCACCCCTCAACCCACCCCAACAGGAACTGATTTTTTTTTTTAATCACTAGGATGGGGCTGGAGCGATAGCACAGACCCGAAAAAAACAAATTTGAGAACCTCTGATTAAGGCCAACAGCAAATATTCCCAAATAGTAGTAGTGCATGAGGGATTCATTTACCAGTGGATTAATTTTTAAAAAATTTTTATTAGTGAGACACCATGAGGTACAGTTGTAGACTTACAAATTTTGTGCTTGGGTTTCAATTATACAATGATCAAATACCCATCACTCCACCAGTGCCCATTTCTCACCACCACGGATCCCAGTATCCCTCCCACCCTCCCCATCCCTCATCTCACCCTGCCTCTGTGGCAGGGCATTCCCCTTTATTCTCTCTCTCTCCTTGTGGGTGTTGTGGTTTGCAAAAGAGTCAACCTGAGTTGGCCGCGTGGTTCGGAAAAAAATGTCCTGGTACCCGCATGCCAGAGCCATACTTATAGAAGTTCATGGTCACTGGAATTCCATCTGGAGAAGGCGGGATGGTAGCACCTACCCCATCTTGAACTTCCCGGTGATATCGGCTCTGTTTGGGGCCTGGAGCATTCTCCGGGAGCTGTGGGGCCCTCCAGCCAGTTTTCTTCTTTGTTGCTGTGTGCTGTAAGATGGCCTACCAGTAGATTCTTGCACTCTGACTAGTCACATGAAAAAGTTACATTGAAATTTCATGGTACATGCTTTTCTATGTATAGCTTTGTTCATTTTACTTTTCATTCGTGTTCATGTTCTTGTTTGTAGTGCTTGTTGCGGTTGCATTTTCTAAGTCCTATTTGCGAGATTCAGTTGTGTTAAGTGCTTCGTTTAGCTTGAGCCCATGTTTCTGCTGTATGTTTCATCTCATCCCTTCCCATTTGCTTAAATTTGATTCTCGATAAAGGTACAGGATCTAGAGCCATAGTGAAGCAAGTAGGGCATTTGCTTTGCACACAGCCGACCTAGGTTCAATCCTGGCATCCCATATGGTCCCCAAACATCACCAGGCGTAATTCCTGAGTGCAGAGCCAGGGGTAACCCCTGAGAATCACTGGGTGTGACCAAAAAGGAAAAAAAGAAGGTACAGGAGACACACTCCACTATAAAAATACAAACAAATCAGGTGAAACCTCACCGGTTAGGATCTTGTGTTAGTATCATGGAAACATCAGATGCAATAAAATCAACATATATGTAGCAATTTTTCTCAGGCATGCATTCTATAAGCACTATCATGAGGGTTAAGAGGATAGATTTTTGTGGCATGTGTGTGATTGAAAGAGTAATGGGCCAGCTCGGAACCAGAGCTGGAGTGTGTCTGATGAATGAGTCAGTGTTGAGATCAAGATCCAATCTGAAAAATCAAAAAATCTGTTACATCAGAAAATGAAGTAGGTCACACGCTCATATAGCATGATAGGGATCAACACTAATTTGTAAGATAAGCATAGAATGAACACTGAAAAATGGTCTCATGTCTCCATTAAAATTACCCAACCTGAAATGGGCACGGGTGGAAGGATGGGTATTTGATCGTTGTATAATTGAAACCCAAGCACAAAAATGTGTAAGTCTGCAACTGTACTTCATGATGTCTCACTATTAAAAATTAAAAAAAATGCACAATAAAAAATTTCAAGTACAAAAAAATTGCCCAACCTGGGTAGGGTGCTGGTCTTGCCCGTGACTGACCTGGGTTCGATCCCCAGGATCCCATAGGGTCCCTCAAGCACCAGCAGAAGTAATTCCTGAATGCTGAGCCAGGACTAACCCCTGAGGATTTTCCACTGTGACCTCCAAACAGCAACAACAAAAATTGCCGAAACTTTGATGTGCTTTTTATATTTCCTTCTTACGTTTCTTTGTTTATTTCCTTCTCTTGGGATATTCCCATCAATGGTCTTAAGCACCCTAAGGATCATGACTGACATGGTTTGGATGAAGGCATCTTCCTTTCTTTCTGTTTCCCTGAACATTAAGGGCATAGAAAGAGAGATGGAATGTTTCTAGAACAAAGGAAGCGTTTCTTCACCAAATCTCAGGGACCAGGTAAATATTCCCCACTTAAAAGTTCGTTTCTTTCGTCCCCATGTTCTCTCTGTCTGTCTCTCATCCTCTCTGTGCAATCCTCAGAACTGGGTGCCAGAGCTCATACACCCTAGGGTGACCTCGAAACACTACTGATGTCAACTCACAGATTAAGGTAAAGGTAAAGGTAAAGGCCCTCCCGTTGATCGTCGATTTGCTCGAGCGGGCCCAGTAACGTCTCCATTGGAGACTTTGTTGTTACTGTGTCTGGCATATTGAATACTCTCGGTAGCTTGCCGGGCTCTCCGAGAGGGGTGGAGGAATCGAACTCGGGTCGGCCATGTTGGCCGCTTGTAAGGCGAACGCCCTACCCGCTGTGAGCTCCAGTGGCGCAATCGGTTAGCGCGCGATACTTATACGGCACAGATTAAGGGCTGACAATAATTTTTTTTTGGCAGGAGGGGCACACTGGAGGTGCTCAGAGGTTACTCCTGGCTCTGCAATCAGGAATCACTCCTGGTGGTGCTCAGGGAACCCTATGGGATGCCAGGGATTGAACCTGGGTTGGCCACGTGCAAGTCAAATGCCCTCCTTGCTGTACTCTGGCTTCCCTTGGAATCTCTTTTTAATTTATTGACTTTTTAATTGAATCACCGTGAGATACAGTTACAAAGATTTCATGTTTGACTTTCAGTCATACAATGATCCAACACCCATCCCTCCACCAGTGCGCATTTTTCACCACCAATGTTTCCAGTATCCCCCGACCTCCATTCCACTCCTTCCCCTGCCTCTATGGCAGACAATTTCCCTCCTACTCTCTCTCGATTTTTGGGCATTATGGTTTGCAACACAGACATCGAGAATCCATCACGTTTGGTCCTTTGTCTACTTTCAGCACACATCTCCTATCCTGAACCATCCAACCAACCACCATTGACTTAGTGATCCCTTCTCTATCCCAGCAGCCTTCTCCCCCAGCTCATGAGGCAGGCTTCCAACTATGGAGCAATATTTCTGACCCTTGTGTCTACTGTCCTTGGGTGTCAGTCTCATATTATGTTATTTTATATCCCTTGGAGTCTCTTTGAGATTGGTTGTGGAGCTGGGCTATTTGCTTGACAGAGGTGTGGATGGAGCACTTGGATCTTCAGGTCAGGCAGGGACTTGACCTGCCCCCATCTGGAGGAGGCTCCAGACATCTGAGCTTAGAGACCAGGTCTACCTGTGGCAACTCAGCCCTCAGTGTCTTTAAAGATACTTTCTTTGTTTCTTCCATGAGGTGTTCAGGAGGCTTCGAGGTCCCTCCCAGAGACTCACTGGGCTGGCAGCTTAAAGCAAGGCACCAAGGACGCTTTGCTTCTTGGGCTCTGAAAAATTCCTATTGCTCTGGCAATCCTGAAAGTGCTCAGGGAGGGGCCCTAGGAGGTACTTATGAACCAGGGTTTCAGCGATTGGGTCAGGATTGGCAAGTGCCCTGCCTGCTACACTTTCTTTCTAGACCCAGAATTTTAGTTTTTTTTTTTTTAAAGGTAAGCATAGTTAGCATGTAACTCATGCTAGCTGCCCCTTTTTTCACCTTTTGAGAATTTTTTTTAAATTGAAATCTTAAACTGTCACTGTCACTGTCCTCCTGTTGTTCATCGATTTGCTCGAGTGGGCCCAGTAATGTCTCCATTTTGAGACCTGTTTTTACTGTGTTTGGCATATCGAATATGTCACATGTAGCTTGCCAGGCTTTGCCGTGCGGGCAAGATACTCTTGGTAGCTTGCTGGATTCTCCGAGAGGGGCGGAGGAATCGAACCCAGCTTGGCCAGGCTGGCCGCATGCAAGGCAAACACCCTACTGCTGTGCTATTGCTCCAGCCCTGAAATCTTAAAAATCCTCTTTAAATTTCTTTTAGCCAGTGACAAAGTGTACTGATGTATAAGCGTTTTTTTTAAATTTAATTTTTATTAAAAAGTTCACAATATTTAATTACATTTAATATTTGAACACCAATCCCATCACCATTACACCTTCCCACTACCATATTTTGGATGTCTCCATCCTGAACCCCAACCCCTGCCCCAAAGCAGAATCGAAATAATTTATTTTGTACTGCTTGTTATGAATAAACCGCTGAAAATACTCAAAAAATAGTTTCCTTAGAGGAAAGTGTGTGAAGATTGCAGTATTTCACCCAGAGACCATTAAAACCTTCTATAAGAGATCACTAACATGTTGTTGAAGTTTGAGCCTTGTTCATGCTGGCCCGTTGATGATCAGTTCTTTATGTCAGACAGACTGGGAGGAAGTTGACATTCAATACACAGTACTTGGGCTGGAGTAATAGCACAGCGGGTAGGGCGTTTGCCTTGCACGTAGCCAACATGGCCGACCCGAGTTCGATTCCTCCGCCCCTCTCGGAGATCCCGGCATACCGAGAGTATCTTGCCCGCACGGCAAAGCCTAGTAAACTCCCCGTGACATATTCAATATGCCAAACACAGTAACAAGAAGTCTCTCAATGGAGATGTTATTGGGCCCACTTGAGCAAATAGATGAACAACGGGAGGATAGTGACAGTGACAGTGACACAGTACTTGAAGCTGATGACAGGAGAATCAATGGAGGTCGTTTTGGGGGAGATACTGAGAGGGAGCAAAATCATAACCAGGCATGAAATTCAGGTTCTTCCCAAGGGGTCACATGGGCACATCAATGGCAGAAATGAATGACTTGATTACAAAGAATAAATGATAATCCTTAGAGGAGACAGAGATGGAAGTGGTGTGAACATGAGTCAAGCTTTCTCTCTTTTTCTTGACAGTCATTGTCACCCCATGAAACCACAGAACGACACAGGATTTTCAGAATTTCTTCTTCTGGGACTTGCAAAAGAACCAGAATTACAGCCCCTCATCTTTGGAATTTTCCTGTCCATGTACCTGATCACCGTGCTGGGGAACCTTCTCATCATCCTGGCTGTCAGCTCAGACCCCCACCTCCACACGCCCATGTACTTCTTCCTGTCCAACCTGTCCTTTGTGGACATCTGCTTCACCTCCACCACCGTCCCCAAGATGCTGGTAAACATCCAGACACACAGCAAAGCCATCACCTACGCGGGCTGCATCACCCAGATGTACTTTTTCATACTTTTTGCAGCAATGGACATCTTTCTCCTAGCCGTGATGGCCTATGACCGCTATGTGGCCATCTGCCACCCTCTACACTACACGGTCATCATGAACCCTCGGCTCTGTGTGCTGCTGGTTCTGGGGTCCTGGGCCATGAGTGCCCTCAATTCCTTGATAGAAAATTTATTGGTCTTGCGCTTGTCCTTCTGTGAAGACTTGGAAATTTCTCACTTTTTCTGTGATTTCAACAAAGTGCTGCAACTTGCCTGTTCGGACACCTTTCTGAATGACGTGGTTAAATATTCAGTGGTGGTGGTGATGGGCGGGGGTCCTTTCGTTGGCATCCTTTACTCCTACTCCAAGATCGTCTCCTCCATCCGTGCAATCTCCTCAGCTCAGGGCAAGTATAAGGCCTTTTCCACCTGCGCATCTCACCTCTCTGTGGTCTCCTTATTCTTTTGCACAAGTATAGGTGTGTACCTGAGCTCTGCTATGACTCAGAACTCACAGTCCAATGCCATCGCTTCGGTGATGTACACGGTGGTCACCCCCATGCTGAACCCCTTCATCTACAGCCTCAGGAACAAAGACATCAAGAGGGCTCTGAGGAGTTTCATTGGGAGGAAAACTCCATAAAGGCCAATTTTTCTGCCACTCTCCAGATGCTTGAGAGCACACAACTTCAAACCACAGAGTGAGGAATTGTGACCTTGAATGCAATTTTGGAAGTATTTTATTTATTTATATTTATTTACTGGAATATTTTTACCTTCCTGTTTATTCCAAATATAGTCCCAACTTTCTGTATGATTTTTAAAATTCTATTATTTCACTGAATTGCTTGAAATTATTAAGAATAATTTATTTTGGGGGCTGGAGCAATAGCACAGCGGGTAGGGCGTTTGCCTTGCACGCCGCTGACCTGGGTTCAATTCCCAGCATCCCATATGGTCCCCTGAGCACCGCCAGGGGTAATTTCTGAGCACAGAGCCAGGAGTAACCCCTGTGCATTGCCGGGTGTGACCCAAAAAGCAAAAAAAAAAAGAATAATTTATTTTGGGGCGCCAGAGTGATAATACAGTGGTTAGGGCATTTGCCTTGTAGGCAGCCAATCCAGGTTTGATCCCCAGCATCCTATAGGGTTCCCTGAGCACTGCCAGGAGTAATTTCTGAGTGCAGAGCCAATAGTAACTCCTGAGCATTGCCAGGTGTGGCCCAAAAGCCAAAATATAAAAAAGAAAAAATGATTTACTCCCAATTTAATACATACACACACACACATACACACACCACCACCACCACCGCACACATACACAAACACACAATTTGTTTTGCTCAGTGTTGAATGTAGGTCCTCACACTTGCAAGACATGGGTTTGACAACTAAGCCACACCTCATACCAATAATAATAATATGCTTTATCTGCAAGTAGTTTTTGAGTTTTGTTGAAGAATCATCAATGGTTATTTCATTCCAATAGATGAAAATCTAAACTTGATAAAAGCCATTTCTCTCTATATAAGAGGAAAATCTGACACCATAGCTTTAAATTTTATTATTTGTCACTTTAAAATATATCACCATTGGAACTGGCCTTCCCAATAATAACTTGTAGAAGTTTTTTGGTCTTAGAAATGTCATTGGTCATTGTATGACTGAAACTCAAATATGAAAGTTTTGTGACTGTATCTCATGGTGATTCAATAATTAAAAAAAGTCATTGGATTTTTTCCCCCTCATTAGGATGTCTTTATTACATTCTGGCTCTGTGTCCATACTGCCTACCATCATATTTTTAAAATACCTATTATCATTATACGTGTATCTGTTTGTGGACTCTCTCTCTCTTTCTCTCTCTCTGATTACAGAAAATTAAAACAAATATCTCAGCATGCAACCTTCAAAGTTAGAGATGATCTTGAAGTAAACCTTTAAGAGAACTTAGTATTGTAATGTAAGGCATTTGTTTTCAAGATGAAATTGGCCTGAGGGATGCTGGGAACTCTGGTATCACCTGGGATGCAGCTGTTCTCTTTGGAACTATACTCAATCAATCAAACACATTCTGTGTTTTCGCATTCAATCATTGTACTGTTACTCCTGGATAGTGCCATTGATGTCTACTAAAGAGATGACCCTATATTAACTATTTTTTTATTATTTTATTTTAAAAATATGTTTTTTTTTCAAATTGAAACAGTGAGATACACAGTTACAAAGTTGTTCATGATTGGGTTTCAATCATACAATGTTCCAACACCTGTCCTTCACCAGTGTACATTTTCCACCACTGATGTCCCCAATTTCCCTCCCCTCCCCCACTGCCTGCCTCTATGGCAGACACTCGTTGTCCTCATTTCTCCTCCTCCTCCTCTTCCTCCTCCTCCTCTTCCTCCTCCTCCTCCTTCTTATTCTTCTCCTTCTCCTTCTGCTCCTTCTCCTTCTCTTTCTCCTCTTCCTCCTCCTCCACCTCCTCTTCCTCCTCTTCCTCCTTCTCTCTTTCTCTCCTTTTTATCATTGTGGTTTGCAATACAGATACTGAAAGATTTCATGTATATTTATGGATATCCCTTTCCTTACTTTCAACACTCAGTTCTTGTCCAGAGTGATCATTTCTAACTATTATTGTCATACTGGTCCCATATTTATCCAAACTGCCCTTTGGCCTGCCCCCCTACACACATATGTGGCAAGTTTCCAACCATTGACCAGATCTTCTGGACATTGTTTTACCTGGACTTGGATATTAGTCTCACACTATTTTTAAAATATTACACAAATGAGTGCAGTCATTCTGTATCTGTCCTCTCTATCCATTTATAAGCAAATTTCATGACTTTGTTTTTTTCTAAATAGCTGCATAGTATTCCACTGTACACATGTACCCTAGGATGACTCTGTATTTAGATAGAAGGGGAAGCCACTTCCTTGTTACCCCATACACAAGAGTGTCAAGGACAATGGAACATACACAATGGGACACTAGTCAGCCACTTGAAAAGAGAAAATTTGAATTTAGTCACATGCTGATGGAGCGGAAAGGGGTCATGCTAAGCGAAGTAAGTCAGAAGGATAGAGACAGATGCCAGCTGCTCTCACTCATATGTGCCTAGAAAAAAATAAGAAAGTCCGGCCAAAGAAATAGTATAGTGGAGAGGACAATTGCCTTGCATGCAGCCAACCCAGGTTCAATTCCTGACATCCCATGTGGTTCTCTGAGCACCACCAGGAGTAATTCCTGAGTATAGAGCCAGGAATGACCCCTGAACATAGCTGGGTGTGCCCCCACCCCCAATTAGGAAAGTCTACAGTGTCTGATGCTAACAGATCCCTAGACCCTGAGCACAGAATTATATTGCCAAGTGCATGTGCAGAGGGATGAAAGGGTTCAGCGGGCTGTCGTGGAGGAATATGTATACTTTGGTGGTGGTTGTGATGTGGCAAAGTTGTGCCCCTAAAGTGGATAAACATTTGTACTCTTGTAAACTAATATTATCTCAACAGAACTCAATTAGCTCAGAACACTTCTATTCATCAAAAATAAAATTAGATCTCCCATAAGATACAGCAATTTCACTCTTATCTTAAGAACACAAAAAAGTCCCAAGAGATATATCTATTTATTACAGTATTTTTTTACAATAACCAAGATCTTGAAATTACCCAAGAATCCAATGCCAAGGAGTGCGTAAAGATGTTATGGTGTAGCAATACCGCTTCTGGGAATATATCCCGAGGGTGCCAGAAAGCACAGCAGCAATGACATCTGCACTTGTATGTTCATTGCAGCACTGTTCACAATAGCCAGAATCTGGAAACAACCCGAGTGCCTGAGAACAAATGACTGGTTAAAGAAAATTTGGTATATCTACACAATGGAATACTATACAGCTATTAGGAAAGATGAAGTCATGAAATTTCCTTACAAGTGGATGGTCATGGAGAATATCATGCTGGAGTGAAATGAATCTGAGAGGGACAGATATAGAATGACTGCACTCACTTGTGGAATATAAAATATCATAGTATGAGACTAACACCCAAGGATAGTAGAGACAAGGGCCAGGAGGATTGCTCTACGGTTGGAAGACTGTTTTATGAGCTGGGGGAGAAGACAGCTGGGATAGAGAAGAAATCATTCAGTCAATGATGGTTGGAAAGATTGCTTGGGATGGAAGATGAGCAGTGAAAGTAGATAAAGGACTAAACATGATGGCCTCTCATTATCTGTATTGCAAATCATAATGCCCATAAGTAGAGAGTAAGAGGGAAATTGTCTGCCATAGAGGCAGGGGAAGAGGTGGGGTGGGGATGGGGGAGGGATTCTGGGGACATTGGTGGTGGAAAATGTGCACTGGTGGAGGGATGGATGTTCAATCATTGTATGACTGAAATTCAAACATGAGAGTTTTGTAACTGTAGCTCATGGTGATTCAGTAAAAAAAAAGAAAAAAGATGTTATGTTGTATTATCACAGTGGAATATGAGTCAGTTACAAGAAAAGTGAAATCATACCTTTTTCACAAACCGTGATGGAGCTTGAAGGGTTTGTCCTACTATATAAGTCAGAAGGAGAAAGGCAGATATAGATGATCTTACTCATGAGTGAGACACACGGAAGAAAGCCAACAAAAAGGAAAAATCAAGCAAAGACAAATCAAACCACGTAGGCTCGGACACAAAACTGAGATTACTGAGGTGAGTTAGGGAAGTTGTCCGTTAGATTGAATTGCAGAGGAAAGGTCTAATTTAGAGTAGAAGAATCATGATATTTGATGGTGGAGTATATTTTGAAAATCTGTGAATGATCTCCCTAAAATGCGTGCAGTGTGCAAACCAATGTTAACTTATTAAAAAAGTCCTTTTGGGACTGAAAAGATAGTACAGTGGATAGGGTGCCTATCTTATACACAACCAACCTGGGTTCAATCCCCAGCACCCCATAAGGTCCTCTAAGCACTTCCAGGAGTGATCCCTGAGCGCAGAACTAGGAATAAGTCCTGAGCTCTGCTGAGTTATACAAAAAAATTTATACAAAGCTAAATTATATACAAAAAATCTCCACACTTTTCCACATGAGTTAAACCAGATAACCTTCCCACCAGTGGTGAATGAGAATTATTTCTTTAATTTTATTATCCAATATTTTTTTCTTTTGGGGTCACACCCAGCAATGCTCAGGGATTACTCCTTGCTCTGAACTCAGGAATTATTCCTGGTGGTGCTCGGGGAACCATATGGGATGCCAGGGATTGAACCTGGGTCTGCCATGTGCAAGGCAAATGCCCTACCCGCAGTACTATTGCTCCGGCCCCTATTCAATATTTTTTTGTTTTTGCTTTTGGGCCACACCTGGCGATGCTCAGGGGTTACTCCTGGTTCTGCACTCAGGAATCACTCCTGGTGGTGCTCCTATGGGATACAGGGTTCAAAAGCAGGTCAGCTGCAAGGCAAGTGTCCTACTCACTGTACTATCTCTCCAGCTCCTAATTCTATTTTTTTTAAATAAGAAAACTCCACATCCCTACCAACACAAGTTGTTTCAGTTCTTTTCTGCATTCTCACTGGTGTGAGTTGATCTCTCATTGTCATCGTGATCCAGATTTTTTTCTGATAATAAATGACAATGGACACTTTTCCATCCACCTACTGGCCACCTGTTTGTCTTCCTCAAAAAAGTGTCTGTTCTCCTTTTACTTAAGGAGCATATTATGCTATTATGTGCTGTTAGCATGTTACAAGCACAGTGTGACATTGTGCTGAATGTTCATAGAGCCTAGATAGAGAAAACCTGAGTCTGTAACATCCACATTTTATTTTTTAAATCAATAGCTGCTGTCCAGAGCTGGAACAATAGTAAAGAGTAGGGTGCTTGCCTTGTATGCAGTCAACCCGGGTTCAATCCCAGCACAACGTATGGTTCCCTGAGCACCACCAGGAGTAATTCCTGAGTGCAGAGCCAAGAGTGATTCCTGAGCATCACCTGGTGTGCCCTCTCCTCTCCACTCGCCAAAAAACTGCCATCCAATTGGTCCCCATTCTCCCACAAATTAGCGTGGTCCACTGCTGTCGGTAGTTCTACTCCCAATCAACGCGATAGCTTTATTTATTTATTTAAGATTTTTATTTCCCCCAAAACTGATAATTGAGAGATATTTAAAGGCTAAAATGTAGATGGTTGGGGCTAGAGCTATAGTACAGAGGGTAGGGCATTTGCCTTGCACGTGGCTGACCTGGGTTTGATCCCTAGCATCCCAGGAGTAATTCCTGAGTGCATGAGCTAGGAGTAACTCCTGAGCATAGCTGGGTGTGACCCCAAAAGAAAATAAATCTTTAAGATGTAGATGATAACTCAGTATTAGTCTTTGGGGGAAAATTTTAAGTCAAGTATTAAAGAAGGACTTTGAGAGATTAGAACCTGGGAAAAGAGTGATGCTCTGGAGGAAACTGAATCAAAGCCAGATGTCTCTGGATTCTCACCTGTGTATTGGGAACACAGGTAATCCAGGAAAACTTTCCTTTGGTCCAAACTGGTGTCTCCAGGGAAATCATATGCATGGAGGAGGTTGAAGGAACCAGAGGGAAATGCACCTAATGAGTAGACTTGGGGCACTGTAAATATGTCTCTGCAGTCTTGTTCTGGATGGAACCTGAGCACTGCCTTTTTTTGCAAGGGGCCTGATGTTTCATTTCATCCTGAAGACAGAGCAAGAGATTTCCTGTTAGACCTTCAACTTCTATCATCAACCCTCCTGGTGAGGTTTGGAATTCTATAAAAGAGCTTCCTGAGGATTCCCGTAAGGTGAGTCCAGTGACCCTTTAGTGACTGCAGGAAAGAATTGAGAGAGAATCAAAACCAAACTCAGTTGCCTGCAGACTCCTGCCAGCCTCCAGCCTAGCTTAGAAATGAACAATCTCTATGGTTGTTTGCTTGCAAGACTAAAGAGTACTGGCAATGAATGAAGCTTTAAAGACGAGTGATTGATGACAAAGACAGTTGGAAATGATCACTCTGGACAGGAACTGAGTGCTGAAAGTAGGTAAAGGGACAAACATGATAAGATTTCAGTATTTGTATTGCAAAGCATAATGACTAAAAGGGGGGGGGTGGAGAGAGAAAGAGAGAGAGAGAGAGCGAGAGAGAGAGCGAGAGAGAAGAAAAGTGCCTGTCAAAGAGGCAGGCGGTGATGGGGGGACTGGGACAGGAGGGAAACCGGGGACATTAGTGGTGGCAAATGTACACTGATGAAGGGATGGGTGATGGAACATTGTATGACTGAAACCCGATCATGAGTTACTTTGTAATTGTGTATCTCATGGTGATTCAATAAAAAAAAGGTAAAAAAATTACAATAACACATCAGTGGTGTATATTCTCATTAAATTTAGAACTAAGGGGATTTACTATTTACTATTTACTATTTCAGCCGGTAGGGCGTCTGCCTTGCACGCAGCCAACATGGCCGACCCGAGTTCGATTCCTCCGCCCCTCTCGGAGAGCCCGGCAAGCTACCGAGAGCATTGGATATGCCAGACACAGTAACAACAAAGTCTCCAATGGAGACGTTACTGGGCCCGCTCGAGCAAATTTACTACTATTATTTTAATATTTATATTCTGTAATGCCTGGCAACCGTAATAAAACTGAAATGAGTAAAATAAAAATGAACAATCATTTTTATGGGATAGGAACAATAGCACAGCAGGTAGGGCACTTCCTAGGCACATTGCTCATCTTTGTGTGATTCCCTGAACATCTCATAGGGTCCCCAGAGCACTGCCAGGTGTTATTCCTGAGTGTAGAGACAGGAGTCAGCCCTGAGCATCACCAGGTGTGGCCCAAAGTCCTAAAGAGAAAGTACGAGTGATTGTTGAATGAAGCAGTGAAGCAGTGATTATTCACAAAGTGAGTAATGAATAATACTGGGGGATTTATGGAAAGAGAACCAATCTACCAGAATCAGAGAACTTGCCCACACAACCCTGCGATTTACAGGGTGAAGGAAATAGATGTGTGGAAGCTTCTCCAGGGGGAGGGAAGATGAAAAAGCATTTTCATGATGAGGTGGGATGTACTCGATGATGTTCGCTATCAATGGCAAAGACCCAGACTAACCTGCAAATATTAGGAGCAACGGTAGTGGAGGAGAGACTCGTTTATTTGGAGTTGGGGAGTTTCTAAATATTCTCAGGAGACCTGGAGAATGATCCTGGTGACATTGGTCAGAGTTAAATTCAAGGGACTGGTTCTGGGGACCAGCAGGAGATGGTCAGGGGTTCTCCAGGACTGTCTTGAGTGATGTTCTAGAAAGACCAGGTGATGTTTGAATCGAACCTAGGTGTAGCAGGTGCCCTAAAGGCTTCAGTCTCTCCCAGCTGGAGAAGTTTTCTATTCTTCAGTATCTACTCACAGCCAGACTATTGATAGGAAAACAATGTTCAATACGTGAGAAAGAGTATGCTATAAGCTCCACAGAACTCTTTCCTTGCATGTGAAACTGAATTCATATTTAGTTGTTGTTCGTTGCTTTCTGTATTGTGAATTGTTTGCAGTTCATTACTCTTCTAGTGAGATAGCACAGCGGGTAGGGCGTTCGCCTTACAAGCGGCCAACATGGCCGACCCGAGTTCGATTCCTCCGCCCCTCTCGGAGAGCCCGGCAAGCTACCGAGAGTATTCGATATGCCAGACACAGTAACAACAAAGTCTCCAATGGAGACGTTACTGGGCCCGCTCGAGCAAATCGACGATCAACGGGAGGGCCTTTACCTTTTACCTTTTACTCTTCTAGTGTCAGGAGGTTTTATTCTTGTGCTTGATGACCATTATTTTGAGGAATGGCGTTTTGTTCACTGACTTGCTGTTGGAATTTTTTTTCTGGGGTAGGGCGGGGCCACAACCAGTGATGCTCAGGACTTCCTCCTGGTTCTGAACACAGGAATCACTCCTGGGGGGTGCTCAGGGTATCCTAGAGGTTGCCCAGGATTGAATCTGGGTTGGTTGTATGCAAGGAAAGTGCTCTGCCTGCTTTATCTCTTGAGGCTCAGATTTTTAGGATTTTTTAAAAAAGGGTAAGCATAGTTAGCACATAACTCATACTCTGGCCCTTTGATTATCAGTACCTTATGCTCAGACAGTGACTGGGAGGAGGTCGACATTCAACACATAGTACTCCAACCTATGTGTATTATAATGATATTAATAGGACAGTCAATGCAGGTGGTTTTGAGGGGAAATAGTGGGGGAAAATCCTCATCATGTATGAAGGAGCTATCTCTGTAACAGGATTCAGCTACCCCGCAGGTAGAGAAATGAATTCCTTGGCTGCAGGACATAAATGTAGGGAGAGTTGTTATCACACTATCATTTTCTCTTGTGCAAAAATCAGTGATGCTTATTTCTTCTTTCTTGGACGTAGTTTCAACATGGAAACGGGCAACCAGACAGGAATTTCAGATTTTTTTCTTCTGGGAATTTCACAGGAACCAGAACTGCAGCCTCTCATCTTTGGGGTGTTCCTGTCCATGTACCTAATCACCGTGCTGGGCAACCTGCTCATCATCCTGGCCGTCAGCTCAGACCCCCACCTCCACACGCCCATGTACTTCTTCCTGTCCAACCTGTCCTTTGTGGACATCTGCTTCACCTCCACCACCATCCCAAAGATGCTGCAGAACATTCAGACACAGAACAAAGCCATCACCTATGAGGGCTGCATCACCCAGATGTACTTTTTCCTGCTCTTTGCAGTGTTGGACATCTTTATCCTGACTGTGATGGCCTATGACCGCTATGTGGCCATCTGCCACCCTCTACATTACACGGTCATCATGAACCCTCGGCTCTGTGGGCTGTTGCTTCTGGGGTCCTGGGCCATGAGTACCTTCAATTCCTTGTTAGAAAACTTATTGATCTTGCGCTTGTCCTTCTGTGAAGACTTGGAAATTTCTCACTTTTTCTGTGATTTCAACAAAGTGCTGCAACTTGCCTGTTCGGACACCTTTCTGAATGACGTGGTTAAATATTCGGTGGTGGTGGTGATGGGCGGGGGTCCTTTCGTTGGCATCCTTTACTCCTACTCCAAGATCGTCTCCTCCATCCGTGCAATCTCCTCAGCTCAGGGCAAGTATAAGGCCTTTTCCACCTGCGCATCTCACCTCTCTGTGGTCTCCTTATTCTTTTGCACAAGTATAGGCGTGTACCTGAGCTCTGCTATGACCCAGAACTCACAGTCCAATGCCATCGCTTCGGTGATGTACACGGTGGTCACCCCCATGCTGAACCCCTTCATCTACAGCCTCAGGAACAAAGACATTAAGAGGGCTCTGAAAAATGTCATCGGGATGGCTGTTCTTAAAGGACCTGTTTTCTTGACACTGAAATAAGGCGGTGGCTATAGGCATTAACCTTACAGTCAGGACTATTAGATGGTAGCAGTATGATGTTTTAGTTATTTCTTGAAATTTTCATTTGTCTTTTTTTTTTTTTTGGCGGGGGGGTGTGCGGGAGTGTCTCTCTAATGTTTGTCCAGGAAGCGCAGGGTTCTCTACTGGTAATTCTCAGCCAACCACGTTCAATTCAGTGCCTGAGAATGGGGGGTTACTCAGATCTTGCACTCTGGGGATTATCTGGACTGCTCCAGAGATGCTTGGGGGGACCATGTCATGCTGGTGAATGAACTCGGGTTGGTTGCAGGCAAGGGATCCTCCTTAACTTCTGCACAATCTCTCCAACTTTTCACTGACTTATTTGTCACTCAAAATGTATTAAAATGTGTTAATACATTTGTATTATGTACAAAATGTATTAAAATGATTAAGATTATTATTATATAAGTCTTGGAGCCACAATTGGTGATGCTAAGGGCTTACTCCTGGCTCTGCACTTAGAAATCATTCCTCTTTCTTTCTTTCTTTCTTTCTTTCTTTCTTTCTTTCTTTCTTTCTTTCTTTCTTTCTTTCTCACTCTCTTTCTTTCTTTCTTTCTTTCTCTCTCTCTTTCTTTCTTTCTTTCTTTCTTTCTTTCTTTCTTTCTTTCTCTCTTTCTTTTAAAATATAGGAGTACTGCTATTTATTCAGCCACTGATTAAGCTGAATCAGGAATCATTCTTCGCAGTGCTTGGGGGACCAGATGGGATGCCAGGGATTGTGCCTCATGCAAATCGAGCACCTTATTGTCAGTATCATCTCTCCAGCCCCCATTATATATATATATACACACACATATATATATATATAATATAAGGCGAACGCCCTACTGCTGTGCTATCGCTCCCACATATAATATAAACATTGTCAAACACTGTCCTCACGTTGTTCATCGATTTGCTCGAACGGGCCCAGTAATGTCTCCATTTTGAGACTTGTAGTTACTGTGTTTGACATATTGCATACACCATGGGTAGCTTGCCAGGCTTTGCCGTGCAGGCGAGATACTCTCGGTAGCTTGCCGGGCTATCCGATAGGGGGCAGAGGAATCGAACCTGGCTTGGCCAGGATAGCTGCGTGCAAGGCAAACGCCTTATCGCTGTGCTATTGTTCCAGCCCTATATATAACGTGACTATATATAATATATATATATAAATTCAAAATATATATTCTTTTTTCCTCCCTTTTTTTCACTCCTGGCTCTGCACTCAGGAGTTAGGGATTGAACCTGGGTCGGCTGCGTGCAAGGAAAACGCCCTACCTACTGTACTGTAGCTCTGGCCCAAAATATATATTCTTATTTTGGGTTTGTTGTAGGGCCACACCTGGCGATGTTCAGGAGTTACTCCTGGCTTTGGACTCAGGCATCACTCCTGGTGGTGCTGGAGGACCATATGGGATGGCGGGGATTGAACCTGGGTCGTCCATATGCAAGGCAAGCACTCTATCTGCTGTATTATCACTCTAGTCTATATATATATATGTATATATCTTAATTTTTATTTATTGTTATTTTCAAAATTTTATTTTATTTTTATAAAGTAGTTCATAATATTTGATTACATTTAATATTCGAACATCAATCCCACCACCATTACACCTTTCCACCACCATATTTCGAATGGTTCCATTCTGAACCCCAACCCCTGCCCCAAAGCAGAACCCAAATAATATATTTTATATTGTTTGTTATAAATAAACCGTTAAAAATGCTCCAAAAATATTTTCTTAGAGGAAAGTGTGTGAAGATTGTTACATTTCACTCAAGGGCCATTATGCCCTTCTATAAGAGAATCCTAACATATTGTGCGTGTGAAGCAAGGTAGATTTTAATGAAACTTATGTGAGGGGGGCAGAGCAATAGTACAGTTAGTAGGGCATTTGCCTTGCACTGCCGACCTGGGTTCAATCCCCGGCATCCCATATAGTTTCTCCAGCACCGCTAGGAGTAATTCCTGAGTGCGGAGCCAGGAGTAACCCCTGAGCATCGCTGGGTGTGACCCAAAAATCAAATTAAAAAAAAGAAAGATGTGACGGGAGAGAGAGGGAGAACTTCATGCTTGAGAGAGAACATGGGTTTCTTTTGAGTGGAAATAAGCAACAAAGGAAGAGAGACAGGCCAGCAAGATGCATGTTCAAGGGAGAACATGGGCTTGAAGACCAAGCCCCTATTTTATATTTTTAAGGAGGTAGCATAAGCTTATAAGTTGCAGATGTGCAATTTTGCAGCTTTTCAAAAATCACGTTACCACCCCATAGCACTGCCCAAGAACCAACACCTCCGTGCCACCATCTGATGCATTCCTCCATTCCTGCTCCTACTCTTTCTCTTGCTCTTATAACCTGAGTCTCACTCCAAGAGTGCAAAGGTTTCTTTTCTTTCTCCTGCGTGTTCTCTGTGTTTCTTTATATCCCACAAATTATTGAGAGCATCTGCATTTGTCCTTATGACTTACTTCTCTTAGCACAATCCTTCCAGTATCCAACTCTTTTGGCTTGCATTGTCATCTCAAGTCTTTACCTCACCAATACTCTCCAGATGATCCCAAATGTCACAGTGACGCAACAGAAGGGCAGAGTGTGAAACTCTAGAGCGTTTTCCCACCACCACTGAAAGCCCATCTCACCAGAACCAGATATGACTGAGATTACTTTTACCTGATGACCCCAGGATTAATTCATGGCTGTTTCTGAAAGCCAACTAGAAATGATTGCTAAGTAAGCCACGAAGTGGGTCAGTGCAAATAACTCATTTCATTTCATTTCATTTCATTTCATCATCCTGTTATTCGTCGATTGCCTCGAGCAGGCCCCAGTAACGTCTCTTTCATCCTAACCCTGAGATTATATTCAAGGCTCTTTAGGAGAATGAGACCCATCATTGTTACTGGTATTTGGCATATTTGGTACGCCACGGGGAGTTTGCCAGACTCTGCCCTGTGGGCAGGCTACATTCGATAGCCTGCACGTTTGTCCAAAGTAGGAATGAGATAATAAGATGTCATAAAAAGATGTCTTGATAAGATGTCGCGCGGCCGCACATGCGGCCGCGCGGCTCCGGGAGCTGGATTTTTAGTCTCTGAGTCTTGGCCGTTGATGGGATATATGCAAATAACTAAATAACTGGAAAGAAAATTGTAGGATGGAACAGGGCTTGAATGTTATTCAAAAAAGAGCGAGGAATCTTGCAGCCAGGGAGAGTGTAGGGATGTCATGATCATTTGAAGCATCTTGTGAAGCAGCATCTTATTTTGAGGAAGGGCATGTTTGATTGTGTTCCCAGGTAGATGAGGAAGATGCAGACTGAGCCATGCTTGGTGGTATCTGTGTGCCACAGAAGCACACGAAGCCAACAAGGAACGCTGTCTTGTAAAACGGGATTCCGAGGTGGGGAATGAGCTTGATTGTCAGACCGTCTCCTCCCGTGCGACGACACATCTGTGGGTTGTTAGGCGCGTACTTCCTGTCCAAGAGAGACTCTGTATCCTCTGATAGCAGAGTATTTCATACAGCAAAGCCACCAAATTAAAAATGAATTCTATTCTCTCAAAAAATAAGACATTTAATGATCAGATGTCTGTTTTCTTTTTAAATTTTATTATTACTACTTGTTTTGTTTAAGGTCACACCTGGTAGTGCTCAGGGGTTACACCTGGCTTCTGCACTCACTCCTGATGGTGCTCAGAGGACCATATGGGGTGTCGGGAATCGAATCAGGGTCACTGTGTACAAGGCAAGTGTCCTCCCCACTGTACTTTTTGTTAACTGACTGTTTTCTATTGGGATCATCTCCATAGGTTAAGGGAGATTATATGACACTTTGTCAATTTTGATCCCTCAATCTGAATAATATTTTTGCTATTATGTTCCCCTCTGCTTTTTCTCCCCATGAAACGATTTTATGTTTTATGTAGCTGAACCTATCACTCCTTCCCACTGTGTTTTTCCATTTCAAAAAACCGTGAGGGATTGTGATCGACAAAGCTGTCAATAATAGAATTCGAGGCATTCAATGCTCCAATTCCAGTCCCACCACCAGTGTCAGGGTCCCTCGTCCAACCACCCCTCAGCCTGCCCCCTTAAAAGGCACTCTTGAAGTTCAATTATGGGAGTCTGGGCTGTGCTCACACTAAGGTAGGTTCTAGTGGATTAGAATATACACATATCTTTCCCCCACACCCTTGTTCCTGTGTCCCCCCCAGACTACCTCTTACCGCCCCTCCCATCCTCTCCCCATTTTTCTCCTTCCCTGGTCTTTGCGCTTCTGTAATCTAGGGCCATGGTATGTCAAGGTATTCCATTTCCCCCCCTTTGGTGGGGGCCACGCTTAGGGCTTACTCCTGGCTCTGTGCTTAGGAATCACTACGGGCAGGGCTCAGGGGACCATATGAGGTACCGGGGATTGAACTCAGGTCAGCTGTGAGCAAGGCAACTGCTTTACTCACCATGCTATCGCTCAGGCTTCTAAGTTATTCTATAGAACACAGAGAAGTGAGAACATCCAGTATTTGCCCTTCCTAACTTACTTTCCTTTCCGTGATATCCAGTTCCTTCCAAATTGCAGTGAATTATTCTCCCTTTTATTTTATTTGTTTTTCTTTTTGGGCCACACCCGGCTGTTCTCAGGGTTCACTCTTGGTGGGCTCAGGGATGCCAGTGATGGAACGTGGGTTGACCACGTGCAAGGCAAACACCCTCCTTGTCGTACTATCTCTCTGCCCTTCCTCCGTTTTATTTAAATCTGTCGCTTATGGCGGTCCCAGGAAAATCCTGGTTTCAAACGCAAATCAAAGTTCAGAGGATGTTTGGGCCTCCCTGATTTAAAGGAAAAAAATTCTTTTAATTGAATCAGCATGAGATACACAGTGACAAAATTGCTCATGATTGGGTTTCAGTCATACAACGTTCCAACAGCCGCCCATCACCAGTGCACATTTCCCACCAATAATGTCCCCAGTTTCCCTCCTGACCACCTCCCTGTACCTGCCCCCTCTGCAGCCTGCCTCTATGGCAGACACTTTTCTTCTCTGTCTGTCTGTCTGTCTCTCTCGTTTTCTTTTAGGTGCTGTGGTTTGCAGCACTGTGTTACTGAAAGGGTATCATGTATATCCTTTTCCCTCCTTGCAGCGCTCAGTTTGTATCCAGGGTGATCATTTCCAACTCTCATGCTCATAGTGGTCCCTTCTCTGTCCAAGTTGCAGTTCCCTCCCCCTTGCTAGCAAGTTTCCACTTCCTACCATGCTCCCTACCATGCTCCAGTCCTTCTGGCCCTGTTTCTTCTGTCTTTGGGTATTATGCACATAATTTCCTTCCTTCCTTCCTTCTTTCCTTCTTTCCTTCCTTCCTTCCTTCCTTCCTTCCTTCCTTCCTTCCTTCCTCCCTTCCTTCCTTCTTTCCTTTCTTCCTTCTTTCCTTCCTTCCTTCCTCACTTCTTCCCTCCCACCTTCTTTGCATTCTTCCTCCCTCCCTCCTTCCTTCTATCCTCCCTTCCTCCCTCCCTTCCTCCCTCCCTCCCTCCCTCCCTCCTTCCTTCCTTCCTTCCTTCCTTCCTTCCTTCCTTCCTTCCTTCCTCCCTCCCTTCCTTCTTTCCTTTCTTCCTTCTTTCCTTCCTTCCTTCCTCACTTCTTCCCTCCCTCCCGCCTTCTTTGCTTTCTTCCTCCCTCCCTCCTTCCTTCTATCCTCCCTTCCTCCCTCCCTTCCTCCCTCCCTTCCTCCCTCCCTCCCTCCCTCCTTCCTTCCTTCCTTCCTTCCTTCCTTCCTTCCTTCCTTCCTTCCTTCCGTCCTTTCTTCCCTCCCTCCTTCCTTCCTTCCTTCCCTCCTTCCCTCCCTCCCTCCCTCCTTTCTTCTATCCTCCCTCCCTCCTTCCTTCCTTCCTTCCTTCCTTCCTTCCTTCCTTCCTTCCTTCCTTCTCTCCTTTCTTCCCTCCCTCCCTCCCTCCCTCCCTCCCTCCCTCTCTCCCTCCCTTCCTTCCTTCCTCCCTCCCTTCCTTCCTTCCTTCTTTCCTTTCTTCCTTCTTTCCTTCCTTCCTTCCTTCCTCACTTCTTCCCTCCCTCCTTCTTTGCTTTCTTCCTCCCTCCCTCCTTCCTTCTATCCTCCCTCCCTCCCTTCCTCCCTCCTTCCTTCCTTCCTTCCTTCCTTCCTTCCTTCCTTCCTTCCTTCCTTCCTTCCTTCCTTTCTTCCCTCCCTCCCTCCTTCCCTTCTTCCCTCCTTCCCTCCCTCCCTCCCTCCCTCCCTCCCTCCCTCCTTCCTTCTATCCTCCCTCCCTCCCTCCCTTCCTTCCTTCCTCCCTCCCTCCTCTCCCTCCCTCCTTCCTTCTATCCTCCCTCCCTCCCTCCCTTCCTTCCTCCCTCCCTCCTTCCCTCCCTCCCTTCCTTCCTTTCTTCTCTCCCCTCCCTCCCTCCCTTCCTTCCTTCCTTCCTTCCTTCCTTCCTTCCTTCCTTCCTTCCTTCCTTCCTTCCTTCCTTCCCTTCTTTCCTGCAAATGAATGAATCATTCTCTGTCTCTCTCCCTCTGACTCATGTCATTCCGGGTGCTGCTCTGCACGTCCATCCAGGTCTAAGCAAACTGCCGACTTCACTCTTAGCATCTGGCCTACTCACTTCCTGCTCCCTTGAGGCTTCCCCAGGTGAAGCTGTTTCAGCTGCATTTGAACCTCGATTGGGGCATGTCGGTCCTTGAGCATGAGGCGTCTCCTGGGCGCTTCCCAGGGGTTGGGGGTGTCTGTTCTGGTGCGACTCCTTCTTCCTGGGGTCCACGGACCGTTTTCCTGTTGAGACACCAGCCGACACATGCACCCACATTTCTAACTCCTTTGTAGCCCTTGCCAAGGGTCTAAGAACCTCAGACTTTTGTGAATTCTCTGGGTGGGGGTGGGGCTACTGGGGGGTTATGGGAATGGCCGGGGAGGAGGGTGGTGGTGGGCAGGGTCGTGTGTGTTTTTTTACAGGCAAAATTTCTCTGGAGTCAAGATTTAAAATATTAGAAGTAAACAATGTAATCTTTAAGTCATATTTATGGTTTGGTTCCCCAGGGCCTCACTCCAGTATCCCCCTTTTTTTGTAATTTTAAGAAGAGTTTTTATGATTTGATGAGTTCTTTCTACTACGGCTTGACTTTGCTGGGAGCAATTTAATATCGCAGAGAGCACAGAATTGTAAAAATTCTTTTGGAGTATAAACTGGGCCATTGTTTCTGTTTGTTTGTTTGTTTGATGTCATACCCCCAATGCTGGGGAGGAGATGCATACTCCCAGCTCTGCATTCAGGAATTACTCCTGGCAGTGCTTAGGGGACCTTATGGGATGCTGGGAATGGAACCTGCATCCGACTTGGTGCAAGGCAAGTGCCCTTCCTGCTATATGATAGCTCTAGCTCCCTCTTCCTGGATTCTTAATAGTAAAGCCTGATATGTATTTGGTACCTGAGACTTCCACTTATCAACCTTTTGGCATAAACTATGCATCTGCTTATCATAACACTCTAAGCTTCTACCAAGACACAATGCTTATGACATCAAGTTACAAAAGAGGTGTCTGAAATAACCCGGTATTTCTGCTAGAGATAGCTCTAGAAATTTCAGTTACCCAGATTATCAGAGACTGAATATGGCTAATTTTTACACTTGGCTTTACTCCTTTATCCTTTCAAATGGTCTCCACTTGGAAATTATTAATAAAAGTGATTATATTTTTGTTTTGTATTAGTTAGAAGTCTTGAAAGATCAGCTCAGTTTCCCTGTTTTGATAACACAAGTCAATTCTGATAACCAAACACAGTGGGATAAACTCTCTGGATCCAGTTTTATCATTCGATAAATTTGTGTTTCAGATAAACCTGTTATTCGTCGATTGCCTCGAGCAGGCCCCAGTAACGTCTCTTTCATCCTAGCCCTGAGATTATATTCAAGGCTATTTAGGAGAATGAGACCCATCATTGTTACTGGTATTTGGCATATTTGGTACGCCACGGGGAGTTTGCCAGACTCTGCCCTGTGGGCAGGCTACATTCGATAGCCTGCAAGTTTGTCCAAAGTAGGAATGAGACAATAAGATGTCATAAAAAAAAGTTCTGATAAGATGTCGCAAGGCTGCGAATGCGGCCGCGCGGTTCCGGGATCTGGATTTTATAGTCTCTGAGTCTTGGCCGCTGATGGGATTACACGGCGCCAGGGGGCCAGGTGGTGGGTGTGACCCCCGCCTACTGGAATTTGGAGGATCTGGGTGGAAGAAGCTCGACTCCAATTCGAGTAGGCTTGGAGGTCTCGGCCCCGGAACCCGCGTGGCTTTGTCCCTCAGATAAACCATCTAAACGAAACCAAAATGTTGAAACCACTTTTTCAAACCGTTTTTTTACAACAGTGATTATTTGAAGTCATAAATATCTGGGTGCCAGGTAGTTTAATTAATTATGTGTAGAAGCAAAACATACATATCTAGACATAGAAACCTTTTTTTTTTTTACTAAACTTGTAGATCCCAGTGGAAGAGAACATTATAATAAAGTGAGGAGCAATGGAGGTGACCTCGAAAAAAGTGCTTTCACCTGCCTCATGAGCTGGGGGAGAAGGCAGCTGGGATAGAGAAGGGATCACTAAGTCAATGACGGTCGGAGGGATTGCTCAGAATGGGAGATGTGTCCTGAAAGTAGATAAAGGACCAAATGTGATAGCCTTTCAGAATCTGTATTGCAAACCATAATGCCCATACGTAGAGAGAGTATGAAGGA
Organism: Sorex fumeus; assembly: GCF_029834395.1. Classification (NCBI taxonomy): domain Eukaryota; kingdom Metazoa; phylum Chordata; class Mammalia; order Eulipotyphla; family Soricidae; genus Sorex; species Sorex fumeus. The sequence continues at coordinate 39,561,182 of NW_026606076.1, forward strand.
AATTGTCTGCCATAGAGGCAGGGGGAAGGGTTGGGGTGGGGTGGGGGGAGAATACTGGGGACATTGGTGGTGGGAAATGTGCACTGGTGGAGGGATGGGTGCTCGATCATTGTATGACTGAAACTCAAACATGAGAGCGTTGTGACTGCATCTCATGGTGATTCAATGAAAAAGCACTGTAGCATTGTCCTCCTGTTGTTCATCGATTTGCTCAAGCGTGCCCAGTAACGTCTCCATTTTGAGACTTGTTGTTACTATGTTTGGCATATTGAATACATCACAGGTAGCTTGCCAGGCTTTGCCGTGAGGGTGAGATACTCTCGGTAGCTTGCCAGGCTCTCTGAGAGGGGCGGAGGAATTGAACGCGGCTCTGCCAGGCTGGCTGCGTGCAAGGCAAACGCCCTACCGCTGTGCTATCACTCCAGCCCAGACTAAGTATTTATCAGACATTAATTTGAGGACATGTTAATGAAAATATATTAGTTGTTATATGTTCAACCAACTGCTTCTTTCGCGTTAGTTTTTATTTTGCTTTGTTTTAATTTGTGGCCAAATCCAGCTGTGCTCAGGGCTCTGTGCTTTAGTGATCTGTGCTCTGTGCTTAGTGACCTGGCTCTGTGCTTAGTGATCAGAAGGCAGAGGACATGGATGTCAGGGAGCTACTTTACTAAGTATTTTTTGCTAGCATGTAAAAAAAAACTAGAGCTTTATAAACTCAATAAAAAAAAGAAAAAGAAAAAGAAAAAAGTGCTTCTACCTCTCTGCTTAATCCACCGTGGTGGAAGGTTTGGCATGGTCAGGATTGGTAAAATCAGCTCTAAGCACCTATGTGGCCTGGATGCTCATATCCCACCAGCAAACATCATCTTCCAGCGCAGAAAAGAATATCAGGAGGAGGCAAAATAGTTCTACTAGGAAGGAATTCACTAAGAGAAAGGTGAGCAGGCAGAGATAGGGAAAGAGAGCAAGAGAGAGGGAGAGAGAGAAAGGAAAGGAGAGAGAGACAGAGATAGAGAGAGAGAGAAGAGAGAGAGAGATGTTCAATAGACAACACAGACTTTCTTTAGAGGGGAAAAAGATATGTTCTCCGCAACAAGAAAAGTTTATCTGAACATTACTCCAGGAAAAAATCTCGGGTTCTTGCATGTTTATTTATTTATTTATTTTTTGCTTTTTGGCTCACACCCAGCATTGCACAGGGGTTACTCCTGGCTCTTCACTCAGGAATTACTCCTGGTGGTGCTCGGGGGACCATATGGGATGCTGGGAATTGAACCCGGGTCAGCAGCGTACAAGGAAAACCCGCCCTACCCGCTGTGCTATCGCTCCAGCCCCAGGTCCTTTCATGTTTTCATCATGACCTTTAGAGTCTTCTGTAGTTTCTTTCCTTCTCTGGGTGCTACTCAGTTTCTCCATTTCCAAAGAGCTCAGGATCTGCATCTCAAAAAGGATGAGGTCTCCATGCCTTTCGGCTACTTCAGGGCTGGGTAATTTCTTCTTAAAGTTTTACTATTTTCTCCAAGCTCAAGGCCAGCCCTCACCCTGTCCCAATCTATTTGCCTGGAACAGAAAGAAGCCTTTGGTTTGGACTCAGTTTCTAGAGCGTGGTAAAAGAGAACATTTGGACTATTTCATGTGTATAAAAATGCAAGAAAATTCCTTTGATTTAGTTTTGATCCTTTTGGGCCTCTGCTGAAATGTGGCTGACATTCTATCTCCATCTGAAAAAAAGTGAGTAATTGAAATTCATTTGGGCCCATAAGATATCTTTGCTATTTTGAAAAGACTGTTTATATCTTTTTTTTTCTTTTTGAGTAATAGCCAGTGATGCTCAGGGTGACTCCTGGCTTTGCATTCAGAAATTACTCCTGGCTTTGTACTCAGGAATTACTCCCTGCGTTGCTTGGGGGACCATATAGGATGCTGGGGATCTAACCCGGGTTGGCCGCATGCAAGGCAAAAGCCCTACCTGCTGTGCTATCACTCCAACTCCAACACTTGTTTTTTTTTCTTTGTTTATTTAGCATCTGTGCAGTTTGCTGGTGGACCCCTGGTTGGTGTCTTTTTCTCTTCCTATAGGATAGAATAGGAAGTGTCCTCCATAGGTAGAATCTCATCAGCTCAGGGGAAACACAAAGCATTTCATGCTGTGAATCTCATCTCTCAGTGATCTTCTCTTGGTGTGTCCCTGAGCTCTGCTGCGCCCCACAAATCCCAGTCCAGTGTAACAGCTGAGCCATGCCCACATTGGCCACCCCCATGCTGAACCCCTTTCTTTACTGTCTCAGAAATAAAGACATAGAAAGGACTATAGAAATTCTTTTTCTATTTTTTTTAATTAGTGAAACACCATGAGGTACAGCTGTAGACTTACAAACTTTCGTGCTTGGGTTTCAGTTATTATTATTATTTTTAAAAATTTTTATTAGTGAAACACCATGAGGTATAGTTGTAGACGTACAAACTTTCGTGCTTGGGTTTCAGTTATACAATTATCCAGTACCCATCCCTCCACCAGTGCCCATTCTCCACCACCAATGATCCTAGTAGCCCTCCCACCCCCACGCCCCATCCCCCCCCAAACCCACCCCAGGGCTATAGAAATTCTTTTCCCAAAAAACAAATTTTTTTTTGTTCGTAAATGTCAGATGTTCTGTGACTGTAGAAATTCCTCGGAACAGAGGATGCATGTTTTATCTTCTCTGAGTTGTATCTTATGTGTTTAACATTAATTTCTCTCACTAATTAAGATAGTTTGATTTCAGTTACTTTGTGAATCTTATATTATTGTTGATATTTAGCTTTGTTCTCTGGTCAGAAGATTTTTTTTCTTCTCTACAGTTAAACATTCTATCGACTTTTGTTAACCTTGGATATCAATATTTGAAAAGTTTCATTCATGTCATAGACTACATTTGTGTCTTGAAATGGTTCATTTTAATTCCAACAATCAAACAAACCCAAATTACTTGATTTTTGTTTAAAAACAGTAATGGGGTATGATACCCCAAGGAAAAAATAAAACAAAGACGCATACCAACATATTTCCTCCAAAGATGACCAGGAAACAATAATCTTGTTACTGAGACATTCGTTTATCAGCATTTTCTTACACTCAGAGAATTCTCATAAAAACAGTACAAGTGAAAGTGGACATGCTAATACTTTTCAAGTAAATGGAAATTTAATCATGTCATACACTAACTTCTCTATCAATTTGCTCCTGATCATTCCAACTACATTAGAATATTGACACATATGAAAGTTATTTTTAAATTTTGTATGTATATTTATGTTTATGCTTTTTGATTTAATTATTGATCCATGCCGATATTATTTTTTATTTTTCTTATTGAATCACCATGAAAAACACAGTTAAAAATTGTTCATGATTGGGTTTCAGTCATACTGTTCCAACACCCATCTCTTCACCAGTGTGCATTTCCCACCACCAATGTTTCTGCTTCTCAACGCTGATTGTTCCTGTTGGTTTTTTGTGCTACATTTTATATAATGAATTTGTGTTAGAAAGGTAAAGGTAAAGGTAAAGGCCCTCCCGTTGATCGTCGATTTGCTCGAGCGGGCCCAGTAACGTGTCCATTGGAGACTTCATTGTTACTGTGTCTGGCATATCGAATACTCTCGGTAGCTTGCCGGGCTCTCCGAAAGGGGTGGAGAAATCGAACTCGGGTCGGCCATGTTGGCCGCTTGTAAGGCGAACGCCCTACCGCTATGCTATCGCTCCAGCCCTTGTGTTAGAAATGCTTTTTAATCCAGGTTGATATTTATTATTTAATAAATGCTAAGTTCATAAATCGCTTTAAAATTAATGCTCAGGCACCAAGTAAAGGGTGTTGTGAGGATCATCCCAAGATGAGAGATGCATGCTGAAAATAGACTATAGATCGAACATGATAGCCACTCAATGCCTCTTTTGCAAACCACAGCACCCAGAAGGAGAGAGAGAACAAAAGGGAATGCCTTGCCACAGGGGTGGGGTGGGATGGGGTGTTCAGGGGGTGGGAGGGATGCTGGGAGCATTGGAGGTGGGGAATGGGCACCGGTGGAGGGATGCGTACTCAACCATTGTATAACTGAAACCCAAGCACAAAAATTTGTAGGTCTACAACTGAACCTCATGGTGTTTCACTAATAAAAATTTTAAAAAAAAGTGCTCAGGGCCTGGAGTGATAGTACAGTAGGTAGGGCATATGCCTTGCATGTGGCCAATCTAGGTTCGATTCCCAGCATCCCCCTTGAGCACCACCAGGAGTAATTCCTGAGTGCAAAGGCAGGAGTAACCCCTGAGCATCGCCGCGTGTCACCCAAAAGCAAAATAAATAAATAAATGCACAGATATCCACATTATTTTCTACAAATACAAAGGTGAAGTAAATCAAGTGAATTCCTTGCTTTTTTATTCCCCTTGTTATGGAAAGGAAGAGATATTTTCTGAAAACTATGTATTTGGGTCCCTAATTCAACTTTATACATATGTATATGATATATATCTATATCTATCTATATTGCTTTTGGGGTCACACCCGACAATACACAGGGGTTACTCTTAGTTCTTCACTCAGAAATTACTCCTGGTGGTGCTCTGGGGACCATATGGGACGCTGAGAATCGAACCTGGGTCGGCCTTGTGCCAGGCAAATGCCCTACCCGCTGTGCTGTTGCTCCAGCACCTCAACTTAATATTTTGAAGACACAGACAACGCAGGCCGAAGACTGATCCATTTGAGATTTTGGAGAAAACTCATTTTGGAGAAAGCTGGTGGTGGGCAGAGTCCTGGAGGACTTGATAAATAAGTTTTTTTCATATGGAATATGAATTATGAATTAAATGACTTATTTGAAAATTAATAAAATGAATTTTTATTAAAATTAAAATTAGTAAAATAAAACATGAATTAAATATGAAAGAGTTTATGAATAAGGAGTAATGGACAGGACTCACCTGAGTCTTGACTAGCTCCCTCAGGAATAGAGATTCAGGCGGCAAAATTTGCTTTTCTCCAGAGCAGTGACCCACAGGGAAATCATGTGCATAGTGGCCACACAATTAAGTGACAGAATGGCAACGTACTGTGACTAATGAGCAGACACAGAGAACTGTAAATACCTCCCCTGCCCAGTGCCTCCCTCGGATCCCCCTGGGCTGGGCAGAGGAGTACTGTGTCTGTGCATCCTGAGTCTGTCTGAGGGACCAATGCTTCCGTCCTTCTTGTTGTCTTGTCTGGGATTCAGGTTCTACCCTCAGCCACCTGGGGAGGGATCTGTGTTTCAAGTCAGAGGATTTTGTATCAGAAATCCCACCCAGGTGAGTGCACCAGCCATGGATCTGACCAGCTTGTACTGAATTCATTCCCTCCTTAATGTGTAGGATTGGACTGGTCAGGGCATGGTGGGAAAGAGCTGGAGGGGCATCCTCCACTGGGGGTGAGTGACTATGGTGTGTGTTTGTATGTGTGTGTGTGTGTGTGTGTGTGTGTTTACATATCAACCTAGTGGAATAAGTAAGTTCATTTCAACTAGTAGTTTCTGGATTATATCTGCCAAAATGACTCAAATTGTCACTGTCACTGTCCTCCCATTGCTCATCGATTTGTTCAAGTGGGCCCAGTAACATCTCCATTGTGAGACTTGTTGTTAACTGTGTTTGTGGCACATTGAATATGTCACAGGTAGCTTGCCAGGCTTTGCTGTGCGGGTGAGATACTCTCTGTAGCTTGCCAGGCTCTCTGAGAGGGGCGAAGGAACCAAACCTGGGTCGGCCTCGTGCTAGGTGAACACTCTACCCACTGGGCTATTGCTCCAGTTCCTTGACGGGGCTGGGTGGGTAGGGCATTTGCCTTGTACATGGCAAACCTGAGTTCAATTCCCAGCATCCCATATGGTCCCCCAGGCACCACCAGGAGTCACATTAAAGTTTCTCTTTAATATGATGAGAGAGGGAGTCAGGGAATAGGAGGAAGGGGGGCATCAACCCACTGCTGCTACAAAAGTTTCCAGGAAGAGGGATTTCCTCGCTCACAAGTTCCACACTCTATAAATTTACCTAGAATTGGAAGCTCATGAACTGAACAAAATCTTCTCTCGAGGGCCATCTACTGGCTGATATTTTTGCTCTGTAATTTGAGTCTTTTATTTTATTTTATTTTATTTTAATCTTTTTGGGTCACACCCAGCGATGCTCAGGGGTTACTCCTGGCTCTGCACTCAGGAATTACTCCTAGCGATGCTCGGGGGACCATATGGGATGCTGGGAATCGAACCCGGGTTGGTCGCATGCAAGGCAAATGCCCTACCTGCTGTGCTATCACTCCAGCCCCCCTTCTTTTTTTTTTTTTTTTGTATTAAATCACCTTGAGATACAGATTTACAAAGCTGTTCATGGTTGGGTATTAGTCATACATGTTCCAACACCCAATGCTTCCACCAGTAGATATTTAAAAATGATGTAATTTTCCTCATGCTTTATAGTTTTCCTCTATGTCATGGAACCAGAGAACAAAACTGGCATTACAGAGTTTCTTCTGCTAGGATTTTCAGAGGGATCAGAGTTGCAGTCCCTCATATTTGGGCTTTTCCTGTCTATGTACCTGATCACTGTGCTTGGAAACTTACTCCTCATCCTGGCCGTCATCACAGACTTTCATCTCCACACCCCCATGTACTTCTTTCTTGCCAACCTGTCTTTTGTGGACATCTGTATTACGTCTACCACCGTCCTCAAGATGCTGGTGAACATCCAAGCACACAGCAAGGCCATCACCTTCCGAGCTTGCATCACCCAGATGTTTTTCTTCCATTTCTTTGCAGGACTGGACAACTTTCTCCTGGTTGTGATGGCCTATGACCGCTTCGTGGCCATTTGTCACCCCCTGTACTACACAGTCATCATGAATCCTCAGCAATGTGGGCTGCTGGTTCTGGTGTGCTGGGTTACGAGTTTCCTGCATTCCTTGATAGAAAGTTTATTGGTGCTAAGGTTGTCCTTTTGCAAACGAGTGAGATTGCGCCATTTTTTGTGTGAGCTCAATAAGGTGGTCCAACTTGCCTGTTCTGACACCACTCTGAATTACTTGGTGATATATTTGATGGTTTTCCTTTTGGGTGGGAGCTCCCTGACTGGCATCCTTTACTCTTACTCTAAGATCATTTCTTCCATCCGGAGAATCTCTTCGGCTCAGGGCAAGTATAAAGCCTTTTCCACCTGTGCATCACACCTCTTCGTGGTTTCCTTGTTTTACTGCTCAGCCATTGGCGTTTATCTGAGCTCTGCTGGTGCTCACAGCTCATACTCCAGTGCAAAAGCCTCAGTGATCTACACGGTAGTCACCCCCATGCTGAACCCCTTCATCTACAGTCTGAGGAACAAAGACATAAGGGGGGCATTGAGAATTCTGATAGGAAAAGAGAGAAAAAAACTTCTGCTGTCTTGAGGACAAAGTCGGTTGCATGGTGTAGAGAAAGAGCATCAGAAACTGTGATTTCTTTTCAGAGGTGGCTCTGAAAAGGAGGCGAGCACTTTGTACTTTAGTTTACTCTTCTAATCAGTTTTTAAATATAACGTACTCTATATAGCTTCTAAACTTCACCTTAATAAGCTCTTTCCACTCTTGGTAGGTGGGACTTTTTTTGTAATAATTTATGCTGAAATTTTCTTTAAATTTTTTTATTGTATAAAGTAGTTCACAATATTTGATTACACTTAATATTCAAACACCAATCCCACCACCATTATACCTTCCCACCACCATATTTCAGATGTTTCCACCCCAAACTCCAATCCCTGTCCCAAAGCAGAACCCAAATTATATACTTTGTATTGTTTGTTCTGAAAAACCACTGAAAATGCTCCAAAAAAGTTTCCTTAGAGGAAAGAGTGTGAAGATTGTTGTATTTCACCCACGGACCATTAAGCCCTTCTTGTGATAAGAGATCACTAGCATGTTGTTCAAGATTGAGTCATGTGTGCTTTTATATGTATATCTGTAAAAAAAATTCTCTCTAAGATTGATTGCCTACTTTTTTGAACTCCATCAAATGTGGTGTGGTACTCTTGGAATATAGGTAAGGTGTGTCCTATGAAGTGTTCAGGAATACATTCACTCGTGGGTGAGGCTTGACCGAGTACGTGGAGAGAAGTCATGGGCATGGTGGTGGTTGAGTTCTGGGAGTTTTCGGCTGCTGGGACTGGGTCTCTTGGGGGTGGGGAGGGCTCTCACCCGCCCTACTCTGGGGAGCCCAGAGTGAAACAGTCTGGTGTGGGGCTGAAATTTTCTTAACTTCGATCTAAAAAATATCAAAATTTTGACTTGTATTATGGACTATGTTTATTTATTTATTTATTTATTTTTTGAGGGTGGGGGATTTGCTACTTTCAGCAGTGCCCAAGGGCTATGCGGATGTCTTGAGAATAATTTATTCTAATTAGTAAATTAAAGTAAATTTTGTGCACCTTTATTGAGAGAATAGTAGTGAGACATGCTTTTAATAAAAAATATGTATCCACAATATTTTTTTGGTGTGGGGAGTCTCCCTTGATTATGTTCAGGGCTTATTCCTAGCTCTATGTTTAGGGACCACTTCTGGTAGGGGCTGGGGTACTCGATATGGTGCTCGGTTTGCTGCATTTAAGGCAAATGGTCTACCCACTCTACTATCTCTCTGGAGCTGGTCTATCCAATTGTTCTCAAAATTCCAACAGTTCCCCAAATATGTAGAAATACTTCTCAATTGGTATCTGGTCATCCTAGAGTCAAAGCATCCCTCATAATGAAGAGAGCTGGAGGCATCATACTTCTTGCCTTCAAATTTTATTTCAAGATCATATTGATGATAAGCATGATACTGGCATGGAAAGAAAATAGATCATGGAACCAGTTTAAGAATTTGGAAGCCTGGCCAGAGTGATAGTACAGTGGGGATGGCACTTACTCATGGCTAGCCTGGGTTTGAACTTTAGCTCCCCATACGGTTCCTCAAATCCCGTCGAGGGTCTGAGCAGAGCCAGGACTAAACCCTGACACAGTCAGGACTATTCTCCAAAGCCCTAAAAATTGATAGAAACTTATGAGTATATGGGAAACTGATACTATTCATATGAGTTCACAAGATACTGTTGAGAATTAAAAGTAGGTTAAGAATGGTGCTTGTTACCGATTTTATTACCCAAGTAAACGAATAATATTGAACTTTTGTCTTATAAGACTCACATATATTAGCACACAATGAATAAAAAATGGAAACATAACAACAGAATCACAATACTTAGGAAAACATGTGGAAACTAATGGCCTTGACATTGGTTCACATATGATTATTTGGATATGACACTCAAGACAGATAAAAATATTAAAGAGGAACAATATCAGGCAAATATTTCAACAGTGAAGGATGTAATCAACAAAGAAGAATACTCTGGTGGAAGGAAATATTTTCAAACCCTTTACCTGACAGTGAGTTACTGTCCAAAGTACACCAGGAAGGCTTACAAATCAATAACAAAATACAAATATTCCAATAGAAATTGAGCAGAGGATCTGAATAGATATTTTCCCAAAGAAGATAAATGTCCAATAGCTACATGTAGTCAACATCACTAGTAATCAAGGAGAGGCCAATCAAAATAATGAGATATCACCTCCATCCTGTAGAATGGCTTTCTTTTAAAAAAAAAAAAGATGACAAGTAAACCAAGTTGAGGGTGGTAAGGGTGTTGTGAGGGCCCTCCCAGGGTGGGAGAAGCATGCTAAAAGTAGTCGATAGACCAAACATGATTGCCACTCAAAGCCTCTCTTGCAAAACACAGTACCCAAAAGAAGAGAGAGAAAACAAGGGGGAATACCCTGCCACAGAGGCAGGATGAGATGGGGGGTGGGGGGAATGAGGGTTGGGGGGGGATGCTGGGGCCCGTGGGGATGGATGACGGGCACTGGTGGAGGGATGGGCACTTGATCATTGTATAACTGAAACCCAAGCACAAAATTTGTAAGCCTATAACTGTACCTCATGGTTTTTCACTAATAAAAAAAAAGAATAAAATGCACTTATGCACTGTGTGTGGGAATAAAAATTAGTGCAGTAACTTTGTGAGAAAATAATCTTGGGTCCCCATAATCCAACCCTGATTTTACATCCAAAGGAATGTCTCTGGGGCTGGGAGGGAGACTGGGGAATATTGGTGGAGGTGAGATTGGTGTCGGAACATTGGAACATTGTGTAACTGAAACACAACTTTGAATAATTTTGTAAAGCATGGTCCCTTGATAAAAAATAAACTAATTATAATGAATCATTATCTTAAAGAGGTTTCTGCTAGATATTTATACTAGTAGCATTCACACTAGCCAAAACTCATGGGAGCAGTCCAAGTGTCGATCTTTGGTGAATGATCATGGAGACGGGAATGGAGATATGAATAGGGACTTGCGTGCGTTCAGACACACATATGAATGGAATTTAACAAAAAGGGAAATGACGTCATTGGTAGCAGCACTGAAGGTGCGTGAGCAAGTCTGTTAAGTGAAATAAGACCATGATTCAAAAATATATGGCATCTTTAAAAACCAAGTATATAAATATAAAGAGTAGATTAATAGTTGCTACCCGCTGAGGTATGTAGGAAAAGAATATTTTGGTTGAAACGAACCATATATTTATAGAATAAATAAGCTTTGAGAAGCTACTCTAGAACATGATGACTACAGTGAAAAATTCTGTATGATATACTTGGACATTGCTAAAAATCCCTCTTAATGACTTCACTATAGAAAAAAATAATAATAATGATAATTGTGTGGGCAATGAAAGGGATAATTGACCAGATTGTTTTCGCATTTTCCTACATATATATTGTATTGTATACATTCTTCAATGCCATATGTCAGTTTTGACTCATCATTAGAAATGAAAAAATGAAATGGAGTAAGTTTCTCAATATTTAGAATGCAAGGGATTGGAGCAATAGTGCAGCGGGTAGGGCGTTGGCCTTGCACACGGCCAACCCAGGTTCAATTCCCAGCATCTCATACGGTTCCCCCAGCACCGCCAACCCTGTGCATTGCCGGGTGTGACCCAAAAAGAAAAAAAATTTAGAATGCAAAGACTCAAAAGTTGAGTGTACAGTCTGATTCAATTTTCAAATACTTGTTTGGGTTTTGGAACGCATTTGGCAGTGCTCGGAGGCTCCTATGGGTTCCGTGTTCAGAAGTCACTTCCTGCAAAGCTTAGAGATCTTTATAGTGCCATAAAGGTAAAGGTAAAGGCCCTCCCGTTGATCGTCGATTTGCTCGAGCGGGCCCAGTAACGTCTCCATTGAAGACTTTGTTGTTACTGTGTCTGGCGTATCGAATACTCTCGGTAGCTTGCCGGGCTCCCCGAGAGGGGCGGAGGAATCGAACTCGGGTCGGCCATGTTGGCCGCTTGTAAGGCGAACGCCCTACCCGCTGTGCTATTGGCCACATGCAAAGGGGGTATCTTAACCACTGTACTCTCTCCCTGAATCCCTGTTTTCACATTTTAAACAAAATACACAAGTTCTCATTATAGCTTAGTAATTTGCAAGTTAAACTTTAATTGTTTTAATTTTTAATCATAATTTAAGACTATGAACACAATTTCACGAACTTTCTGGAAGAACAAATGCAATGTATAGAAGTAACTTACTGAGTCTAAACAAAATATTCAAGGAAAAGATGTATGTGAGTAAAGAAAGGTAATTTTCATATATTCTTTTGGAAATAAATTCACTTACACACACATGCAATCCCATGTTTGAAGTATCACTGTATAACTGTATCACTGTCCTCCCGTTGTTCATCGATTTGCTCGAGTGGGCCCAGTAACGTCTCCATTGTGAGACTTGTTGTTACTGTGTTTGACCTATTGAATACGTCACGGTAGCTTGCCAGGCTTTGCTGTGCGGGCAAGATACTCTCTGTAGCGTACCGGGCTCTCTGAGAGGGGTGGAGGAATCGAATCTGGCTCAGCCGGGCTGGCCACGCACAAAGCAAAGGTCCTACTGCTGTGATATCGCTCCAGTCCAAGTAAAATTCATGGTAAAGTTAAAATATTGTAGAAATTTAAACTAAACAATTTCTAAAGCTACAAAAATCAGTCCACCTGGCATGACACATCTCAGTACATATTATAAATAAAGAACTCTTCTAAATGAGGTAAAAAAAAAACCCTGTGATATAGGATGAATCCCTAATATTCGTAAATGTGACCTGAAGCAAATAATTAAGAGACCAAGATTTTGTATCAAAAGACCATGGTTCTCTCCCCTGCTGAATTGAGGAAGACCAATTTTCTGTTATTATGAACTTTCCCAATACAACTTAAAGCTTGGATGATGCCAGAAAACTGGAATTCCAGAGGCTTCTCAATTTTAGAATTTGGACATAATTCAAACTCATGTTTAAGAGAAGCTTCTGGGTCGGCTAGAACTCTGGAAGACAGAATAGCTCACTGTGACCCGCTAATGAACATCATTAACTTGACTACAAACCTGATCTCTTGGGAACAGAGCAGAGGGGAAAACATTCCTTTATCCAGAGCAGTGACCCACAGGGACATGTGTACTTAGTGGCCACAGTCATTGGATGGCAGCGAGCCTAATAAGCAGAGACCAGGAGCTGTAAATGTCTCCTCTGCTCAGGCCCTCAGCTTGTTCAACCTGGACTGCTCAGCACAAAGTTGTCATTTTGGCATCCTGAGTCTGGTGTGGGGACCAAAAATACTTCCCTCCACCCTGCTCTCTTATCTGGGTTCCTGTCTCCATCATCACCTACCCAGGGAAGGATTTGTGCTTCCATCTAGAGGTCTCCCTCTCAGAAATCCCACCCAGGTGAGTCCACATGTCACCTAGACTGTGCAGGAGGTCAGAGAGAAGGAAGGGCAAGAACATTTCTCTGAGAATATCTAAGACTCACCCAGATTGTCCTGGCCATATATTTTTTCAGTCGCGCTCCCGGGAGTTGGACTCTTTGCTGGACCCTTTACTCTTACTCTAAGCTTCCTGCAATCGTGGAGTCTCCTCAGTTCAGGGGAAGTAGAAAGCATTTCCCATCTTCATGTCTCACCTGTCCATGGTCTCTGTGTTTTATTCAACGCTCGTAGGCATGTACCTGAGCAGAGCCGTTACCCAGAGATCTCACTCCAGTACACTCGCTTCAGTGATATACATGGTGGTCACCCCCATGCTGAACCCCTTCATCTACAGCCTCAAGAACAAAGACATCAAGGGGGTTCTGACATGTCTCCTTGGGAAGAAACAATGAAACAACACTTGTCCTAGAATTGGTGAACTGCATCACTTCAGGACTCAAGTCCTGAAACAAGAAACTGTGGTCTGTTAAATCAGTGTCAGCATGGGACCCAATGACAGCAATTCCGCTTTAAAATGTGCCTGTTAAGGAGATGAGGGATTGGGGAGGGAACTTGGGTCATTGGTGGGGGGACCCTGACCCAGGTTGAACTTGGAGGTATAGAATTGTCTGAAAATCTATTATTTTGGGCTCTATAAACCACTGGTGCCTAAATTTCAAAAAGAAATATTTAAAATGACAGAGAAAGAGATTAATTTTTATTTCGTTTTATATCTGGGCACGTAATAAAAATTTATGATTTAAAAAAATCAGAGTGTAGACCATAAACTGGCTACTTTTGTTTATTTTTGGATTTCCCTTTTGTTAATGAAAATTTGTCTACTTTTTATACCCATATGAAAACTTTATCTTCTTTCTGCTTTTTTTGAAGTAGAGATCTATTTTTAGCTCTCAACTATAGTTCATATCTTTTAAATGAAATATTTGAAAATTATGACTGAACTATGACTACATGGATTTTATTTGGGGGGCAGGGGTCCCATCTAGCTGTGCTCCGTGCTTACTCCTGGTTCTGCACTCTGGGTTCACTCCTGGCAGTCTCAGGGGACCATATTGGGGTCTGGGTATTGAATCTGGGTCACTCACATGCAAAGCAATCCAACAGTCTTTACTGCCTCTCTGACCCATTACACGGATTTCTAAGAACACTTTATTCTTTTTTTAAAAATTTTAAATTGAATCACTGTGAGAAAGACCCTTACAAAGCTATTCATGATTAGGTTTCAGTCATACAGTGAATACTTTATTCTTTCTTTCAAAAAAATTTTTAAATTTTATTTACATAAAGTTGTTCACAATAATTGATTACATTCAATATTTCAGCACCAATCCCACCATCATTACAACTTCCCACCACAATTATTTTGAAGTTTCATACCACCACGCAAGCCTGCCTCACAGGTAGATGCCAGATAATTTATTTTGTATTGCTTGTTATGAATAGTATAAGATGTCTGTAAGGGTCTATCTCACAATGATTCAACAAAAAAAGCAAAAAAAAAATTGGAATCCTAAAAATTTGAATAATTGGTGTCTGGCACTGTCCCTGCAGTGAGCTGCTCATTTCTGAGATTAACTTGTGACTCTCTGGATCATGGCTGTTAATGCACTTTAATGGCAGCTGAAGGCAGTTCATGGGCAGAACAATTTATTTATTTTTTTTCTTTTGAGGTCACACTTGAAGATGCACAGGGGTTACTCCTGGCTTTGCACTCAGGAATTACTCCTGGCAGTGCTCAGGGGACCATATTAGATGCTGAGAATCAGACCCGGGTCTGTCGTGTGAAGGCAAACACCCTACCCACTGTACTATCGCTCCAGCCCAGAACAATTTATTCTCAAAAGACCTACATACTCACCTGTTAAATGGGTCTCAGCTATTGCTAAAAGATTAGTGACAAGGTGTAATACAACCAAAGAAAATGATATATTTCACAATCAGGCACTTTTTATAATTTTATTAAGGTGGAAAATTTGATACTATATTTTTCCTTTTGGAGAAAAATTATGCATATACATCCATAAGCTTTCGAGCTTATGCAGACAATAAAAATATTCCCTGGGCGGATGGAATAACTTTGAAAATTGGAGCTAGATTTAAAAAAGAACATTGAAAACCAAACCAGCTAAGAAAATTGGCACCTATGCTATCATCTGAAAAGTGGTGACAAAGCTTGTATGTGGCATTTGACTTGATGTGGGTGGCCCTGGGCTTAATTTCCTAACCTAAAATTAATACATGAAAATATGCATGCACAGAAAAAAATAAGTGAATACACGGAGTCCCTAATTCAGCCAAGGAAAATCTTATCTAAGAATTGTGTATGCTAGACTCAACTACTGCTAGGATAGATGACTGGTGACTTTCAACAAACAAATCTGATAAAGAAAAAAATACATAAATTTGAACATTACTATTTAAGGTGAATTGATAATTTTCGGTTTAAGCAGGAGTTACTTGCCCTGTATTACACCTGAACTTGTTAGGTACTGCAGTAATATTGAAGTGCTAAGGAAACTGCAGCCACATACTGGTGGGTCAAGTCATGGTTCAAAGTTTGTCCCTGTTTTCTTGGGCATCCATCAATATTCCCTCTCCCTGGTGGCCCCGGATTTTTACCATCAAACACCTGGATTGGCTCCTTGACAAATTGTAGGAAAGTGGGTCTGACCCTGAACAGTGTAACCACGTCTTGTTCCCTTTGGCAGCTGGACAGGAAATGAGGCAATGCTTGTATCACTACAGGTTGTGCAATTCATCTTGTGACACACTGGAATGTAGTTTTAGAGTATAAATGTATAAATGTCATTAAAGTCTTTGAGTCATGAATCAAGGCCCCCTGACCCACTGGGCAGTGCACAGTGAAGGAAAGAAAAGCTATCTGTCCATCTCTGTTATTTGGCCTCGATGGCCCTCACTAGTATGGGGGAACTTGGGGTGTAACACCTCTACTAATTCCCGAGACTCTTCTTCATCAAGAGCTCATGAACAAACATAATGGGGGTTTCTCCAACCAGCGGATGGCAGACAATACCACACATAATTAAGGTTTTCTCTGATGAAGTTGTAAGGTAAAGGTAAAGGTAAAGGCCCTCCCGTTGATCGTCGATTTGCTCGAGCGGGCCCAGTAACGTCTCCATTGGAGACTTTGTTGTTACTGTGTCTGGCATATCGAATACTCTCGGTAGCTTGCCGGGCTCTCCGAGAGGGGCGGAGGAATCGAACTCGGGTCGGCCATGTTGGCCGCTTGTAAGGCGAACGCCCTACCCACTGTGCTATCGCTCCAGCCCGATGAAGTTGTATTTTAATACAAAATATTTTGTCCACATGAATCCAAATAAATGCATTAAGAAACTGAAATTCATTCTTCTCAAAAAACCAAGGTGGACAGATGTATGGAACTTCTAGTGTTCCAGTGGGTGAGATGCCAAATAGTCACTTAATCACTTAATCACTTAACTTCCCGTTAGTCGTCGATTTGCTCGAGCGGGTGCCAGTAACGTCTCCATTTGTCCCTGTCGCATGCTAGCGTAGCCCAATGGCATCTGTTCACTCTGGGAACATGAAGAGCCTCAAACCAATCGTTCATGATCTTGATGAAGAAGTCTAACTATCTGGTAGGTGGGCAGCCACGCGGTCTTTTGACATCCCGTGGAATCCAGTCGGTAACAGCTCTAGTCCAGTGATCATCTTTAAATCTCATTACGTGACCAGCCCATCTGATTTTTGACACCTTGGCAAACGAGACAGCGTCCCTGATTCTTGATTGTTGACAGATGTCGGAACTCCGGATTCTTTCTCTCATTTGAGTGAAATGTGATATTCCAAGCATAGCTCTTTCAATTCCTCTTTGGGAGACCCAAATAGCATTCTCATCCTGTTTGCATAGGGCCCAGGTCTCTGAGGCATATGTTAATGCAGGAAGAACAGTGGAATCAAAGAGATGTGCCCAGAGCCGGAGGTTCTTCATCCTCTTAGCTATTTCTTCGATGTTCTTGAAGGCGTTCCAAGCCGCTCTCTTCCTCCTGCGCAGCTCGGGTGCCAGGTCATTTGTCATGTTGACTTCTCGACCTAGGTACACATAGCTGTTGCATTCGGAGATGGTCGTTCCGTTGAGAGCGAATGGGGCATCAGGAACGAGGCTGTTTCTCATAAACATTGTCTTCGTAAGATTCAGCTGTAGTCCTACCTTTCCACACTCACGGTCAAAGTCAGCCAGCATTTGTGCCGCTTGGCTGATGTTTGGTGTTATTAAAACAATGTCATCAGCAAAGCGGAGGTGGTGTAGTTGCCGACCATCTATCTTCACTCCCATTCCTTCCCATTCCAGTCGTGCCAAATAGTAGGAGGTGACATCTCTGTCAATCAGGAGACTCAAGGGACAGCCCTGATGATTCCATACACCTGACTTCTAACAAGATCTCCAAGAAAAGCTCGTACTTGCAGGAAATTTCCATCCTGCCCAGACCAGCCTCCCATAGGGAAGTGGTGTCTCAGAGGTCGAGTCAGAAATGAAGCAGGGATTAATGAGCAGACTCCGGGAGGCTGTAAATATCTCCTGCTCTGCTCAGCTCTTCAGTTGGGTCAGCCTGGGCTGCTCAGGACAGGATTGCATCTGTGGAATTGTGAGTGTGTTGGGAGAAGCCAGGTTTGCATCCTTCCTGCTGGTCCAGCCGGCTACCACCTTCATCCTTAAGCACCTAGGGAACAATTTGGGTTTCCACTCGGGTTTTTCCTGCTGTCCCACTCAGGTGAGTGAACACTGCAGTGATGCAATAAATGCGAGTGGTGTAAATGATGCAGGGAAGTGTGTGAGAGAATAAAAGGTGAGACCACTGCCTGCCTTGGAAGGATGCCAGGATGTTCATGGCCTTTGTTGTTGCTTTGGATGATGACTTGACTAATCTACATGAATGTATTACTTAGGATGACCCCAAGGTAAGCTATTAGTAACTCTTCAGAAAGTGAAAGAAGAGTGACCGAGGGAAATGCAGAAGATGGTATAGAGATTTACAATGACCCGGGATGGAGGAGATGACCCAAAGGAGTGGAGCACATGCTTTGCATGTGGAGACCCAGGTTCAACCTCCCACAACACACGGTCCTCTCAGCAGGCTGGAAGTGCTCCTGAGCACTGAGCTAGGAGTGCCTTCTAGCACGTGTTGTGTGACCCCACAACTGAAAGATAAACTGAAATATCATAGCCTCGGGATTTCTTCTCTTTTCCTTTTACACTTAAATTTGTAGGATTTATCTCTTTGATATGCCAGACACAGTACCAACAAAGTCTCCAATGGAGACGTTACTGGGCCCGCTCGAGCAAATCGATGATCAACGGGAGGGCCTTTATCTCTTCCCTTGGGCCGGAGCAATAGCATAGCGGGTAGGATGTTTGCCTTGAACGCGGCTGATCCAGCTTCGGTTCCTCTGCCCCCTCGGAGAACCCAGCAAACTTCCGAGAGTATTCCGCCCTCACGACAAAGCCTGGGAAGCTACCTGTGATGTATTTGATATGCCAAAAACAGTTTCAGCAAGTCTTAAAATGTAGACTTTACTGGTGCCTGCTAGAGAAAATCGATGAACAACAGGAGGACAGAGCTACAGTGCAGTACTATCTCTTCCATATAAAACTGAAAATGTATTAGCACTGAATTACCTAGAAAGGGGATTTGGGAGGGACCCTGGGGACACTGGTGGAGAAAAGTGTCTTTCTGGGGATAAGGGTGGCGCTGGAAGGATGGAGGCATGAAAACCAGGATTAAAAATATTGTAAATCCAGGTACCATAATAAAAAATGAAAAAATTATTTAAACAATCCTGTGAAGAAAAGTGGGTTGAGGGTTTCTTGGTACGATGTGTTTGGTGACCGAGAACCACCACCCAACCTCCCTGGTGGAGGCCAGGGACCACAGACTGACTGTGGACAGTGGACGCTTTATTCAGAACTGAATAGCATCCTTATGAGGGGGTTCAAGGTATAGGACTGCATGTAGGTGTGATTGACCACTTGCAGAGATAAAGCATTTCAAAGGAGGCGATTCTTTGGGAGGGATTAACTCAAGGAGACGTTCTGCGTGAGACTACACTGAGAATTTTGCTCAGGGATAACAGGCATC
The DNA here is from genome assembly GCF_029834395.1 of Sorex fumeus. Classification (NCBI taxonomy): domain Eukaryota; kingdom Metazoa; phylum Chordata; class Mammalia; order Eulipotyphla; family Soricidae; genus Sorex; species Sorex fumeus. The sequence continues at coordinate 39,580,201 of NW_026606076.1, forward strand.
TATAATGCTTTTATCTTTCCCTTGCTGCTCGTACATATTGAATAATTAAGTTTACTTCTTATTAATATTTGCAGTTCTTTGGATAAATACAGTAAGAAAGATAGATTCCAAGAGCTTGGTTCTCTGAGCTCTGGGTGCTGAAGTTAAAAGCCAGCTGGTCCTTTATCATAAATCTCAATCTAAGACTTCGGCAGGTTTAGCTTTTTCTACCCCTTGGAGATCCTGTCTTTTAGGTCATTACGGCTTATATCAAGACCGTGCTTTATGATTTCTAGACTGTCCCATGGGCTGGAGCGATAGCACAGCGGTAGGATGTTTGCCTTGTGTGCAGCCAGTCCGGCCGAGCCAGGTTCTATTCCTCCTTCCCTCTTGGAGAGCCCGGCTAGCTACTGAGAGTATCTTGCCTGCATGGCAAAGCCAGAGAAGCTACCCGTGACAAATTCAATATGCCAAACATAGTACCAACAAGTCTCAAAATGGAGACGTTACCGGGCCTGCTCGAGCAAATCGATGAACAACGGGAGGACAGTGCTACTGTGACAGACTGTCCCATATCAAAGCCAGGGTAGTTTTGCTGTTTGCTCTGGGACCTTCCAGAGGTCCCTTAGTGGGCCAGCTTTTGGGGATGTTAAAAACTGAAGCCTGAGTTAAGAAATTATGGCAGGGGGGCTGGAGCAATAGCACAGCGGGTAGGGCATTTGCCTTGCACGCGGCCAACCCAGGTTCAATTCCCAGCATCCCATATGGTCCCCGGAGCACCACCAGAAGTAATTTCTGAGCGCAGAGCCAGAAGTAACCCCATGTGCACTGCCGGGTGTGACCCTCCCCCCCAAAAAAAGAAATTATGGCAGATGCCCAGCAGTAAATATGTTTCAGAGTCAATTAACTCCCCAATATTAGGAACACAGCATTAACAGTCTTTCTGTGTTTAAGCAAAGAACATTGCTCTATAGTAAAATATGAAAAGGTTTTAGGGGAAAGAGAAAAGCAAGTAATTTGCTACGGATACAAAGACCAGAGTCACCAGAAGGTTGGACTTTATGAGTATCAAGCCTCACTCGGGGAATCCAGTAGTTAACAGAATGAGAGGTAAAGAACAAACTCCCACAAGAGCACAGAAAGCTTCTATGGAGAGGGTGGGGGGGGACAGACAATTCACTGACAAAGTCTAAAATACTTGAGGTTAATAGCCAAAAAAACCCTTCATTTAAACACTGTAATTTCTAAAGTTGTTCATAATACAGTTGATTTAAGGAATTCAGTGTTCCAACAGCGATCCCATCACCAGTATGACTGTCCTTCCACCAATGTCCCCATTTTTTTCCCACCCCCCATCCCTCCAACCCTATCCTCTCAGCAGGCACAAAATAGTTCACAAAATATTTCATTTCACAGTGAAAATGTGTGGTTGTTATAACTCATATGACAGCAAAACTTAACTCTCACGTGAATAATTCCCTTTGGAGTGAAGGTTGTTGTTGCAGTGATGGGTGGGCTAGTCCATGCATACAAGCTCTCTGAGGTTGAAGACACGTGCTATCTAATAAATAGTTTTTATTTATTTATTTATATTAGTGAAACACATTGAGGTACAGTTGTAGACTAACAAATTTTGTTCTTGGGCTTCAATTATACAATGATCGAGTACCCATCCCTTCACCACTGCCCATCCTCCACCACCACTGATCCCAGTACCCCTCCCATCCCTCATCCCCACATCCCACCCTGACTCTGTGGCAGGGCATTCCCCCTTGTTCTCTCTCTACTAATAAATAGTTTTTAAAGCAATATCATTATTCACTTGCTCTTTTGGTTTTTATTTTTTGGGGAAGCCATACTCAGGGCTTACTCCTGGCTATGCACTCAGGAATCACTACCTCCGTGCTCTGACGATCTTATGGGAAGTTAGAGTTTGAGGCAAATGCCCCACCCTTTGTGCTATCTCTCCAGTACCTCACCTACATTCTTGCTCCTAATGAACTACTCTTCATTCATACTTTTTCATTGTTTTCACATCATTGTTAATTCTGAGAGCTTGTTTGGAGGTTCTAGCGGGGAGTGCAGCTACTCGTATACCCTTGACTGAAGACGGTCCTTCTCTATTCCTCTGCCCCTCTCAAAGAGCCTGGCAAACTACTGAGATTATATCACCCACACGGGAAAGCCTGGCAAGCTACCAATGGCATATTTGATATGCCAAACACAGTAACAAGTCTCACAATGTTACTGGGCCCGCTTGAGCAAATTGATGAACAATGGGAAGACAGTGACAGTGACAGTGTGAATTCTGAATATTTATTTATTGGTTTTGGTTTTTTTTTATAATAAAATTTATTATCAAGTGATTATAAGTTTTTTTTCTTTATACCAACTTAGTAAATGCTAGGTCACAATTTCCATAAGTGTATTTTCTTGTGCATTGTCATCTATAATCACTTTCATCCTGCTGTTGTCTCTGAGCATTTCCCCTGGGTGTTCTGCATTCACACACACTTTCCTGCAGAGAGCATCCAGGTGCTCCCATCCCTTCTGATCTCTGCTGCAATTCTACCCATTTGCCGATCTCATATGAATATCCTAGTGATAAGTAACATTCCGGGCCAGGAGATAGTGCATCAGGTAAGGTGCTTGGCTTGGATGTGGCCAACCTGGGTTTGATGCAAAGAAGCCCAAGAACACCAGGCATATTTCCTGAGCACAGGAACATGGAATAATCCTGAGCATTGGGGGCATGGTCCAAAAACAAAAAAAAAATACACTGTAAGTGTTCTGCTTTAAACCTTCTCCTTTTTCATCACATCCCTTTCCTCCTAGATTTTTTTGGTGGGCTATATGCTACCACATACAACATCTCTAATATTATTTAGTGTTCCTCATATTCCAGAGAAATTGTAATTCATAATGCCATAACTAATGAAAGGCTGAAATAGCAGGGCAAAAACCTATGCATAGATATATAAGGAAATGGTGAAAAAGAATCTCAGAGAGACAAGGTATATTCATGAGGGGATGAAGTTATTTCCTTGAGTTTGAATAGAAAGAGAAGCTTACATGTTTTATATGCTTGTAATACTAATAATATTTGTATTCTAACATTACCTAAATAAAAATTAAAATTGTGTAAGTGATATGTTTATGTGGGAAATAATCATGTTCTTTCCCTATAGGCCCAACTGGTCCATGGAGTCTGAGAACGTGACAGGAAACAGAGATTTTCTTCTTCTAGGATTTTCTGAGGAAACGGAGGTTCAATCTATCATCTTTGTGCTTTTCCTGTCCATGTACCTGATCACCGTGCTGGGGAACCTGCTCATCATCCTGGCTGTCCACTCAGACTCCCACCTACACACACCCATGTACTTCTTCCTGTCCAATCTGTCCTTTGTGGACATCTGTTTCACCTCCACCACAATCCCCAAGATGCTGGTGAACATCCAGACACACAGCAAAGCCATCAGCTATGCGGGCTGCCTAACCCAGATGTATTTCTTCCTAATCTTTGCAGCATTGGACAACTTTCTCCTGGCCGTGATGGCCATTGACCGTTATGTGGCCATCTGCCAACCCCTGCGTTACATGGTCATCATGAACCCCCGGCTCTGTGGGCAACTGCTTCTGATGTGCTGGACCTTGAGTATCCTCGATTCCTTGTTAGAAATCCTCATGGTGTTGCCACTGTCCTTCTGTGAACATGTGGAAATCCCTCACTTTTTCTGTGAACTCAACCAAGTAGTCCACCTAGCTTGTTCGGACACTTTTTTCAGTGACTTGATGATGTATTTGTCAGCTGTGCTCCTGGCAGGTGGCGCCTTCACTGGGATCCTATACTCCTACTGTAAGATCGTGTCCTCCATCCGTAAAATCTCCTCAGCTCAAGGGAAGTTTAAAGCCTTTTCCACCTGCGCATCTCATCTCTTTGTAGTCTCCTTGTTTTATGGCACAGCCCTAGGTGTGTACCTGAGCACTGCTGTGACAGAGAACTCACAGAGCACTGCAGTCGCCTCCGTGGCTTACACCGTGGCCACCCCCATGCTGAACCCCTTCATCTACAGCCTCAGGAACAAAGACATCAAGGGTGCTCTGTCACGCCTCTTTAGGAAGAAACAGTGAAATGGCACTTGTCCACGTTCTGGTGAACTGCATCATTTCAGGGCTCCATTCCTGAGAATAAGAAATTGTGATCTGTTATTTCGAGTGTAGGCATGGGACCTAAAGGACAAGGATTCAACTTTAAAATGTGACAATAAAAAGATGAGGTGTAGAGGTTGGGAGGGGACCTGGGGCATTAGTGTGGGACCCTGATAAGGGTTGGTCTTGGAGGTGGAACATTGTGTACTTGAATGTCTATTGTTGATGGCTTTGCAAAGTCTATTGCTGGTGCCTAAATTTCAAAATAATTCTTTTAAATTATAAGGCAGAGAGAGACTGAGTTTTCTTTCTTTCTTCTTATATCTGGGCATGTAAGAAAAATTCTTTACTTAAAAAATCAGCGTGGACTGTAAACAGGCTAATTTTATTATTTCTGAATTTCTTTTTTTTCATAAAATTTTATCTTCTCTTTATAGCTGTATAAATATTTTATCCACTTTCTGCCTTCTTTGCAATAGAGATCTATTTTTCCTAATGTATTCTTGGCTCTCAAATATAGTCCATCACTTGATCACTTCTTGTTACTCATCGATTTGCTTGACAAGGCACCTGTGATGTCTCCATTCATCCCTGTCATGTGTCAGCGTAGCCCAATGGAGTCTGTTCATTCTAGGAACATGAGGAGCCTCAAACTAATCATTCAGGGTCTTGATGAAGAAGTCTGACCATCTTGTAGGTGGGCTGCCACATGGTCTTTTGATGTCTTTTGATGGAATCCAGTCAATAATGGCTATAGTCCAGCAGTTGTCTCCAAATCTCATTACGTGTCCAGTCCATCTGATTTTTGATGCCTTGGCAAATAAGACAACATCTCTTATTCTTGATGGTCGATGGAGGTTGGAACTCCAGATTCTTTCTCTCATTTGAGTGAAACGTGATACTCCAAGCATAGCTCTTTCGATTCCTCTTTGGGAGACCCGAATAGCTTTCTCATCCTGTTTGCGTAGGGCCCAGGTCTCTGAGGCATGTGTTAATGCAGGAAGAACAGTGGAATCTAAGAGATGTGCCCAGAGCCGGAGGTACTTCGTTCTCTTAGCTATTTCTTTGACACTATCGAAGGCATTCCAAGCCGCTTTCTTCCTCCTGCACAACTCAGGTGCCAGGTCATTCGTCATGTTGACTTCTTGACCTAGGTACACATAACTGTTGCATTCGGAGATGGTCATTCCATTGAGAGTGAATGGAACTTTAGGAACGAGACTGTTTCTCATAAACATTGTCTTCGTGAGATTCAGCTGTAGTCCGACCTTTCCACACTCATGGTCGAAGTTGGCCAGCATTTGTGCCGCTTGGTTAATGTTTGATGTTATTAAAACAATGTCATCAGCAAAGTGGTGATGGTGTAGTTGCTGACCATCTATCTTCACATCCATTTCTTCCCATTTCAGTTATCTCATGATGTTCTTGAGGGTGGCAATGAAGAGTCAATATAGTCCATATCTTTAAAAAAATGAAATATTAGAAATTACCATTGAATTTGAAAACATGGAGTTCTGGGGTCAGGAATGGGCCATCCCTGGCCGTACTCAAGTTTTCTCCTGGCTTTGCACTAAGGGACCACTCCTGGCAGACTTAGGTGATCATATAGGTGGTGGGATTCAAACCTGGGTATGCCACATGCAAGGCAACCCTACTTCCTGTACTAACTCTCTGGCCCACACATGGATTTGTTCAGAACACTTTGTTCTTTTTTATTTTAATTTATATTATTTTATTGAATCACCATGAGTTACACTCATAAAGCTTTCATATTTGAGTTTCAGTCATATGATGATCGAACACCCATCCCTCCACCAGTGCATAATTTCCACCACCAATGTTCCCAGTATCCCTTCTCTCTCTCCCCATTCTCACCCATCCCATGCCTCTATGGCAGACAGTTTATTTCTTGTTCTTTCTCTACTTTTGGGCATTATGGTTGCATTACAGATACTGAGAGCCATCACATTTGGTCCTTTATCTACTTTCAGCACACATTTCCCATCTCGAGCGATTTCTCCAACCATCATTGACTTAGTGATCCCTTTTCTATCCCAGCTGCTTCCCCCCTTGCCCATAAGACAGTTTCCAATTATGGAGCATTTTTCCTGGCCCTTGTCTCTACTGTCCTTGGGTGTTAGTCTCACATTATAAAATTTTGTATTCCACAAATGGGTGTAGTCATTCTATGTTTGTCCATCTCTTTCTAACTCGGGCTGGAGCGATAGCACAGCGGGTAGGGCGTTCGCCTTACAAGTGGCCAACATGGCCGACCCGAGTTCAATTCCTCCGCCCCTCTCGGAGAGCCCGGCAAGCTACCGAGAGTATTTGATATGCCAGACACAGTAACAACAAAGTCTCCAATGGAGACGTTACTGGGCCTGCTCGAGCAAATCGACGATCAACAGGAGGGCCTTTTCTAACTCACTTCACTTAACATGATACTCTCCAGGACCATCCATTTATAAGCAAATTTCCTGACTTCATTTCCTAACATCTACATGGTGTTTCATTGGTAGATATACCAAAGTTTCTTTAAACAGTCATCTATTTATTCTTTTTTTCCCTTTTTTTTAATATTCTTTTCCTTTTTTCTTTTTGGGTCACACCCGGCGTTGCACAGAGGTTACTCCTGGCTCATGCACTCAGGAATTCCTCCTGGCAGTGCTCGGGGGATCATATGGGATGCTGGGAATTGAACCCAGATCACCACATGCAAGGCAAATGCCCTACCCGCTGTGCTATCACTCCAGTCCCCGTATATATATATTTTTTTTTTGGGGGGGGGGAGAGATCACACCCAGTGATGCACAGAGGTTACTCCTAGCTCTGCACTCAGGAATTACTCCTGGCTGTGCTAGAGACCATATGGGATGCTGGGAAATAAACCCAGGTTGGCCATATGCAAGATAAATGCCCTACTCACTGTGCTATTGTTTAAGTCCTGAACACTTTAATCTTTTTAAATTTTTTTTTATTTTTAAATGAAGCACCGTGAGGCACAGTTACAGACTTACAAACTTTCGTGCTGACGTTTCAGTCATACAATGATTGAGTACCCATTCCTCCACCAGTGCCCTTTCTCCACCAACAATGTTCCCAGTATCCTTCCCACCACACCCATCACCCCCTCCCCCACCTCTGTGGCAGGCACATTCCCTTTTACTCTCTCTCTCCTTTAGTCTGTTTTGGTCTTTAATGCAATTATTGAATGGCCATAGTGAATGGTCTATAGACTATAATCTACTCTCGGCACATATCTCCCATCCCAAGCTGGCCCTCCAGACACCCTTGGCTTGGTGGTCCCTTCTTTATCTGAGCTGCCTTTTCCCCCAGCATGTGATTCTGAGCCATGGAACAAACCTCCTGGTTCTTATCTCTACTATTCTTGGGTGTTAGTCTCCCATTCTATACTTTATATTCCTACAAATGAGTGCAACCTTTCTATGTCTGTCTCTCTCTTTCTGACTCATTTCACTTAACATGATACTTTCCATGTTGTTCCACTTATATGCAAATTTTATGACTTAATCTTTTCTAACATCTGCATAGTATTCCATTGTGTATATGTATAAAGGTTTCTTTCTTTCTTTCTTTCTTTCTTTCTTTTTTTTTCTTTAACCAGTCATCTGTTCTCGGGTACTTTTTTTTTCCTTAAGATTCTGGCTATTGTTAACCCTGGAGCAATGAACACAAGTGCAGATATTATTTCTTATTATAATTTCTTGCATCTCCGGGATACATTCCCAGAAGTGGTATTGCTGGGTCAAATGGGACCTCTATTTCTAATTTTTTGAGAAATGTCCATACTGTTTTCCAAAAGGGCTGAACAGTTGGTATTCCCATCAGCAGTGAAGGAGAGTCCCTTTTCCCCCACATCCACACCAACACTGGTTGCTTTTGTTCTTTTGGATGTGGGCCAGTTCTGTGATGTGAGATGATATCTCATTGTTGTTTTGATCTGCATCTCCCTGGTGATTAGTGATGAAGAGCATTTTTTTCATGTGCCTTTTAGCCATTCGGATTTCTTCTCTGGGGAAGTTTATGTTCATTTCATCGCCCCATTTTCTGATGGGATTGAATGTTTTCGTCTTATAGATTTCAACCAGTGCCTTGTATAGCCTTGATATCAACCCCTTATCTGATGGGTATTGGATGAATATCCTTTCCCATTCTGTAGATTTCTTTGTATTCTGGTCACTGTTTCTTTTGAGGTGCAGAAGCTTCTTAGTTTAAGATAGTCCCATTTGTTTATCTCTGTTTCCACTTGCTTGGTCAGTGGAGTGCCATCTTTGAAGATACCTTTACCTTTAGTCAATGTCGTGGAGGGTCGAACACTTTATTCTTAAAACAAAAACATATTCACTTAGTAAATGGGATTAGTGCTAAAAGACTAGTGACCAGGTGTAAGAAAACTAAAGAAAGACATATGTTTCACAAAATGGGCTCTTTTTATTATTTTTTAATAATGGAAATTTTGATATCATATTTACCCATTTTGGGGAAAATTATAAATACACATCCATATCCATGTCATTGAATTCACTCTGCTTCCTGATGTGTAGAAATCCTGTCTCAAATCAAGGATCTAATTTCCTCATTAGGATCCTGGATCTTGTCTGCTCCATGTCTATTGTGTCAACCAGAGTCACTATTTCTGCTCCCAACTAACAACAAGGTCGACAAATAGGATTCTTTTCCTTGTTCCTGGAGAAGTATTTCTGGTTTTCTTGAAGACTAAAAGTTTCTGAGTACACAACATCATGCAAACTCTAAGACCTGTGGCAGCTGCTTGCTACAAGCTTATGCCGGGGGCCAGCCTCCAGTGAATATGTCTGAAGCCGGAACTGAATGAGAGAGAGAGAGAGAGAGAGAGAGAGAGAGAGAGAGAGAGAGAGAGAGAGAGAGAGAGAGAGAAAGCGAGGGGGACAAGGACCTCAAAAACTCATAAACTCATAAACTGAAAGCTTCAACTGACCTTCAGGTACAGCATTTATTAACGAGAGCCAGTAATCATAAGAAGCAGAAGAACAAAATTCTTTGGTCAAAAATCTATCTAATCTCTCTGGGCCAGACTTTTACATATTCAAGAGCCTGAGTTTACCAGGACAAATAACTTTGTAATGGCCTTTCTCAAAGGGAGATTCTCCTGGAAGAGAGAGCTCTACCTAGAGCATTTACAGGACCCGCTTGGGGGGTCAGCCTTCCACTTCAGGGCATCAGAATTCTGGGTTTTAAAACCCCATCAACTCCCCATCCCATCTGTCTACTTTATTAATCTAGTCCTAACATCTTCATCTCACTAAAGGGACAAGAAATGAATGCACGCTGGTGACTGTCTGGCAAGCTATCCTGGGAAGCCCCTTGAAAGGGATATTTGTTGCTTAACATACTAGTTGAGTGTCTAAACTCTGAGTCATCCTCCTGCAGTGACAAGAGTCCCTGGGTAGGCATTGTCTTTTCAGGCCAGTAGAGTCTCCTCTGTCCGCCATCCACGAGGAATGGGTTGCAGACTGATCACCGGCAGTAATCAACAACCTTTATTCCCGGGTAGCTCAGATAGAGAAGGGATCACCAAGTAAAGGATGCTTGGAAGGCCTTCCTGGGATGGAACATGTGTGCTGATAGTAGATTATAGACCAGACATGATGGCCACTTATTGCCTGTACTCCAAACCACAACACCCAAAGGGAGAGAGATTAAAAGGGAATGCACCTGCCAAAGAGGCAGGGGTGGGGTGGGGATGGAGGTGGGGTCAAAGGAGGGATACTGGAAACATTGTTGGTGGAGAATGGGTACGGTGGAGGGATGGGTACTTGATCATTGTATGAATGAAATATAAACATTAACGTTTGTAAGTCTGTAACTCTACCTCACAATTATTAAAAAATCATTTAAAAGTTTTTTTGAAAAGAAACCCTTTATTCCCAATTCCACAGACCAGATATAGGAGAGAGTAACTGCCAGAGAGTGAAAGGACCACGAGAGACTGGGAATCAACGCAGGGAAGCACAGCACAGTGAAGTTTAACCCAGGCACAGGGGCTTGTGAGGATTTCTGGGGAGTCCAGGAGCCGTGGAAGCACTGGAATGGGTGAGACAAAATGGTGGCATCAAACTCAACAGAATGGTCTAGCGAAAGCAATAGACCAGAGCCAAGCAGAACTGTCCGTAATAGAGGAACAGTGATCACAAATGATGGGGGCCACACCCTCTTTGGCACTATTCTTTGCCTCTGAGGCAATGTCTACAAAGCTCTCTCACCTCAAGGACAATCCCCAGACGTAATCAGAAGGGCAGTATCACCCAGATGGATGGGGAGATGTACCAGAGGGCATCCAACAGCTGATCATCACCATCCCCCTGGTGCCCATCACAGGGCCAGCATGGGGTCGTTTCTTAAGAGTTAACATGCACAGTGGAACAAAGTCTGGGTATATCCATATGCCCATAGGGTGATGAATCATGACTAGCATCTTTAACTGAGAGTGATCTAGTCTTTTCTAACAGGGATTCTCTTGTTTGCCAGCAGCTTCCACTGTCTAATATTGAGCTGTTTGTCCCTCTCTCCTATTTGGCTTAGGGGGTGCTCACTGAGTTTGGGAGAACTCGGGGTGCAACAGCTCTGCTAATTTCCTGATACCTCTTCTTCATCAAGAGCTCATGAACATGGACAGGATTGGGGATTCTTCCTACCAGCACACAGTGGACAAACCTCGACACTAATTTTTTCTTTGAAGTTGGATTTTAATGCAAAATACATGTCCACATTAAATCAAATGAATGCATCAAGACACTCAAATTTGGTGTTCTCAAAAACCCAAGTGGATAGATGTATGAAACTTCTAGTGCTCCCATGGGTTCGATAGCAAGAAATGGGAGGTGCCATCTCTGTCATCAGGAGACTCAAAGGATAGCCCCGAGGATTCCATGCACCTGACTTCTAGCAAGACCTCCTAGGATAGGCCCTACCTGCAGGAAATTTCCATTCTGCCCAGACCAGACTCCCGTAGGGAAGTGGTGTCTCAGAGGTCAAGTAAGAAATGAAGCAGGGATTAATGAGCAGACTCCGGGAGGCTGTAAGTATCTTCTGCTCTGCTCAGCTCTTCAGTGGGTCAGCCTGGGCTGCTCAGGACAGGATTGCAGCTGTGGAATTGTGAGTGTGTTGGGGGTATCCAGGTTTGAATCCTTCCTGCTGGTCCATCCAGCTACCAACTCCATCCTCAAGGACCTAGGGAGCAATTTGGGTTTCTATTCGGGTTTTTTTCCTGCCACCCCACTCAGGTGAGTGAACACTGCAGTGACCCAATAAATGCGAGTGGTGTAAATGATGCAGGGGAAGGTGGGAGTGAATGAAAGGTGAGACCACTGCCTGCCTCGGAAGAATGCCAGGATGCACAGTTCATGGCCTTTGTGGTGCTTTGGATGATGATTTGACTAATTTACGTTGATGTATTACTTAGGGTGACCTGAAAGTAACTCTGCAAGCAGTGAAACTATAGTGACTGAGAGAAATGACGCAGATAGGATAGAGATTTACAATGACTCCAGATGGAGGAGATGACTCAGAGGAGTAGAGCCTTGCATGGGAGACCCAGGCTCAATCTCCCACACCACATGGTCCTCTCAGGATGGCTGGGAGTGCCCCCGAGCACTGAGCCAGGAGTTCCTCTTGGCACAGCTGAGCCCCACAACTGAAAGGTAAACAAAATACTACAGACTTGGGGTTTCTTATCCTGTCCTGTTTACACTTAAATTTGTAGGATTTCTCTCTTCTATATAAAATTGAAAATGTATTAGCACAGAATTACTCACACTACTATTTTTCACACTATGAGAACTCATGGCTGCTTCTCCCAGAAGGGAGCATAAAATGAAGCTCCCATAACCATGCCACAGGACTCCGCGCCAGGCTGTTTTCACTCGCGGCACCCCAGAGTGGGGCGATTGAGAGCCCTCCCCGCCCCAAGGGACCCAGCCCAGGCAGCCGACCTCCACTACCAACTACCACCATGCTCCAGGCCACTTTCCGGACACATCATAAGACACTTCCTACCCATTTTCCATAATTACCACACCATATTTTATGGGGTTCTGATGGTAGGCAACAATTTATATATATAATTATATATGCCTCTTGGAGAGCCCGGCAAGCTACTGAGAGTATCCCGACCAAATGGGCAGAGCCTGGCAAGCTCCCTGTGGTGTATTCGATATGCCAAAAACAGTAGCAACAACAGGTCTCATTCCCCTGACCTTGAAAGAGCCCCCAGTCATTGGGAACGACGATTAAGGAGGCTGCTAAAATCTCAGGGCTGGAAGGAATAGAGACATTACTGGCACCGCATGAGTAATTTGCTGATCAATGGGGTGACAGTGACAGTGACAGTGATTATGTTTTTATTTATATCTTGTTAAAAGAAAAATCCACAGCTTTGGAGAAAAGTTAGTCTATCAACTCATGGGTTTGCAGTGCTTTGTAATTTGCAATTAGCTCCATTTATCTCTGTATTTTGGTGTCACCACATGCAGAAGTTTTGAAAATCTCTGGCATGAAGGGGATGAAACAGAGTCAGTAAAGGAACAGCTAATGGTCGAATTCACTGGAACTGAAAAATTTGTCTCTGGAGCAGAGCTCACCTAGGAAGGGCGTCTGGGAGGGACCCTGGGGACATTGGTGGAGAGAAGTGACTCTCTGGGGATGGGGGAGGTGCTGGAATGATGGAGGCATGAAAAGTAGGATTAAAAATATTGTAAATCTAGGTACCATAATAAAAAATTTATTATGAAGAAAAAAATCTTATGAAGAAAAGTGGGTTAGGGGTTCCTTGATACAATATGTTCAGTGACTGAGATCTGCTACCCCGAATTCTTGGTGGAGGAGAGGGACCACAGACTGACAGTGGACACTGTCACTGTCACTGTCACTGTCCTCCCTTTGTTCATCGATTTGCTCGAGCAGGCCCAGTAACATTGTGAGACTTGTTACTGTGTTTGGCATATCACATACGTCACGGAGAGCTTGCCAGGCCTTGCCCATCGTGTGGTATACTCTCGATAGCTTGCCAGGCTCTTGGAGAGGGGTGGAGGAAGCGAAGGTGGAGAAATCTAACTCAGGTTGTCCAGGCCGGCAGCGTGCAAGGCAAACGCCCTACCTGCTGTGCTATCGCTCCAGCCCAACAACGGACAGGGGACATTTAATTCAGAACTGAATAACATACTTATGAAGGGGTTCAAGGTATAGCACTGCATGTAGGTGTGATTGATCATTTGCAGAAGTAAAGCATTTCAAAGGAGGTGATTCTTTGCAGGCATTAACTTAAGGAGACATTCTGTCAGAGTCTATACTGAGAAAAAAATTGTTCAGGAGCGACAAATATCTATATTGCTTTTATCTTTCTCTTGCTGCTAGTACATAGTAATTAAGCTTGCTTCTTGTTAATATTTGCAGTTCCTTGAATAAGTACAGTAAGAAAGATAGATTCCAAGAGCTTAGTTCTCTGGGATCTGAGGGCTGAAGTTACTAGTCAGCAAGTCCTTTACTATAAATCTCAGACTAAGTCCTCAGACTGGTATAGCTTTTCCTACACCACTGGGGACCTGTCTTTTAGGTTATTACGGCTTATATCAAGACGTGCTCTAGGATTTCTAGACTGTCCCAAGGGCTGGAGAGATAGCACAGCGTGAAGAGCGTTTGCCTTGCACGCAGCTCACTGGGGTTTGATTCCTCCGTCCCCTCAGAGAGCACGGCAAACTACTGATAGTATCCAGCCCTCACGGCAAAGCCTGGCAAGCTACCTGTGGCATATTAGATATGCCAAAACACAGTAACAAGTCTCACAATGGAGATGTTACTAGTGCCCGCTCGAAAAAATTGATGAACAACGGGATGACAGTGCTACAGTCTGGGTAGTTTTGCTGTTTGCTCTGGGTCCTTCCAGAGATCCCTTAGTGGGACCTAGCTTTTTGGGGTGTGAGGAACTACTGCTACTGAAGCCTGAGTTAAATAATTATGACAGATGCCCAGGAGTACATACGTTTCAGAGTCAATTAACTCCCCAATATAAGGAACAAAGCATTAACAGTCTTTCTGTGTTTAAGCAAAAATCATTGCCCTATAGTAAAGTATGAAAAGGTTTTAGGGGAAATAGGAAAGCAAGTAATTTGCTACAGATACAAAAACCAGGGACACCGGAAGGTTTTACTATGAATAACCAAGTCTTACTTGGGGAATCCAGTAGTTAACAGAATAAGAGGTAAAGCACAAAGGAATGATTCAAAATAAACCCTCATAAGGGCACTGTAAGTGTCTATGCAGGGAGGAAAAGAGGCAGTTCACTGACAAAGTCTAAAACACTTGGGGTTAATATCCAACAAAATCCCTTTATTTAAACACTGTGATTTCTAAAGTTGTTTCTAATACAGTTGATTTGGGAATTCAGGTTCCAACACTGATCCCACCACCAGTATGACCATCCCTCCACCAATATCCCCAGTCTTTCCCCACCCCCACCCCATCCCTCCCACCCTATCCTCTCAGCAGGCACGAAATAGTTCACAAAATATTTCATTTCACAGTGAAAATGTGTGGTTGTTGTAACTCACATGATAGCAAAATTTTCTTTGGAGCGAATGTTGTTGTTGCAGCGGTGGGTGTACTGGCCCATGCATTGTTTTTAAAGCAGTATCATTATTTACTAGCTTTTTTTTTTTTTTTTAAATTTTGGGGCCATGCTCAGGGATTACTCCTGGCTATGCACTCAGGAATCTCTACTGGCTGTGCTCTGGCGATCTTATGGGAAGTGAGAGTTTGAGGCAAATGCCCAACCCTTTGTGCTATCTCTCCACCCCTCACCTTAGGTAGCTTGCCAGGCTTTGCCGTATGGGCGAGATACTCTCAGTAGCTTGCCAGGCTATCCGAGAGGGGCGGAGGAATCGAACCCGGCTTGACCGGGCTGGCTGCACGTAAGGCAAACGCCCTACCACTGTGCTATCACACTATGAGGTATAGTTGTAGACTTACAAGTTTTTGTGCTTGTGTTTCAGTTATACAGTGATAGAGTACCCATTCTTGCTTCTAAAAAACTACTCTTTATTCATACTTTTTTGTTGTTTTACATACATCTTTGTTAATTCTGAACAGTTACTGTTTTTTAATAATAAAAGTTATTACCAATTTTATTACAACTTCTTTTTTTGTTATGCCAACTTAGTAAATACTGGGTCACCATTTCAATAAGTGTACTTTCTTGTGCAGTGTGATCTATAACCACTTTCCTCCTGCTACTGTTTCTGAGCTTTTCCCCCTGGGTGTTCTGCACACTTTCCTGCAGAGAGCATCCAGGTGCTCCCAACCCCTCAGATCTCTGCTTCAGTTCTACCCATTTGCTGATCTCATCTAAATATCCTAGTAATAAGTAACATTCAGGGATGGTAGATATTACAGCAGGTGAGTCGCTTGCCTTAGATGCAACCAACCTAGGTTTGATCCAAAGAACCCCCAAGAACCACCAGGCATATTTCCTGAGCATAGAGCAAGGAATAACCCTGAGCATTTGGGGCATGGTCCAAAAACAAATAAAACAAAACAAAACAAAACAATAAAAAAACATTCACTATAAACGTTCTATTTTAAACCTTTTCCTTTTTCATCACATCCCATTTGCCTAAAGTATTTTTGGTGGCTATATACTGCCATGTAAGCACCTCTGATATGATCATTATTATTTCGTGTTCCTCACATTCCTAACAAATTGCAATTCAAATGCCATAATGAATGAAAGGCCGAAATAGCAGGGCAAAAATCTATGCTTAGATATATACGGAAATAGTGAAAAAGGATCCCTAAAGAAACAAGATATATTCATAAGATGATGAAGTTATTTTCTTGAGTTTGAATAGAAAAAGAAGCTTATGCTTTTTTTTTCAATTTTTATTAGTGAAATACCAACAAAAAAACACTGTCCTCTCATTGTTCATAGATTTGCTTGAGCATGCCCAGTAACGTCTCCATTTTGAGACTTATTGTTACTGTGTTTGGCATACTGAATACGTCACGAGTGGCTTGCCAGGCTTTGCCGTACGGGCGAGATACTCTCAGTAGCTTGCCAGGCTATCCGAGAGGGGTGGAGAAATCGAACCCGGCTTGACTAGGCTGGCTGCAAGCAAGGCAAATGCCCTACCGCTGTGCCATCACACCATGAGATATAGTTGTAGACTTACAAGTTTTTGTGCTTGTGTTTCAGTTATACAATGATAGAGTACCCATCCCTCCACCAGTGCCCATTCTCCACCACCAATGATCCCAATATCACTCTCACTCCCCCATCCCCCTAACCCATCTGTCACTGTGGCAGGACATTCCCTTTTGTTCTCTCTATCCTTTTGGGTGCTGCGGTATGCAAAAGAGGTATTGAGTGGCAAACATGTTCGGTCTATAATCTACTTTCAGCATGCATCTCCCATCCTGGGAGGATCCTCCCAACACCCTCTACTTGGTGTTCCCTTCTCTATCTGAGCTGCCTTTTCCCCTAGCATGTGCGGCTGGCTTTCAAGCCATGAAGTGAACCTCCTGGTTATTTATCTCGACCATTCTTAGATGTTTGTCTCCTATTTTGTTACTTTATATTCCCCAGATGAATGCAATCTTTCTATGTCTGTCCCTCTCTTTCTGACTCATTTTACTTAGCATGATACTTTCCATGTACCACTTGTATGTGAATTTCATGATTTCATCTTTTCTAACAGCTGCATAGTACTCTATTGTGTAAGTGTACCAAAGTTTCTTTAACCAGTCATCTGTTCTCAGGCACTCGGGTTTTTTTCCAGATTTTGGCAATTGTGAACAGTGCAGCAATGAACATAGAAGTGCAGATGTCATTTTGACTGTACTCTTTTGCCTCTTCAGGATATATTCCCAGGAGTGGTATTGCTGGATCAAATAGTAGCTCAATTTCTAATTTTTGACTTTCTTCCTAACCCACTCATTGTTTACTATTCATGATCACGACCATCCTGTTATTCGTCAATTGCCTCGAGCAGGCCCCAGTAACGTCTCCGTTGTCCTAGCCCTGAGATTTTTTTAAAAAGTGCCATATTCAAGGCTCTTTCAGAGTTAGGAGAATGAGACCCATTATTGTTACTGGTATCTGGCATATTAGGTATGCCACGGGGAGTTTGCCAGACTCTGCCGTGTGGGAAGGTTACATTCGGTAGCTTACCAGTTTGTCCAAAGTAGGAATGAGATAATAAGATGTCACCTGGCAGCGAATGTTTAACATTGAGTTGTTTAATTTCCAGGTGTTTGATTTGTTTCTCGATGTCTTTGTGTGATCTGCTTCTATCTTCAGTGCATCATGGTCTGAAAAGATTGTTGATACTACTTCTATCTTCATGATTCTATTGAGGTATTTTTTGTGGCCTAGCACGTGGTCTATTTTGGAAAATATTCTGTGTGCACTGTAGAAGAATGTGTATTCCTTTTTGGGGTGTAAAACCCTGTATAGGTCTATTAGCGCTCTCTCTTCTATTTTTTCCTTCAAAGCCAGTATTTCCTTGCTGAGTTTTGTTCTTGTTGATCTATCCAGAAGTGATAAGGCAATGTTGAAGTCTCTGAGTACTACTGTATTGCTAGCAATGTCCTCCTTAAAATCTGTTAGCAATTGTTTTAAGTATTTAGCTGGTCTCTCATTAGGTGTGTATACATTTAAGAATGTAATTTCTTCCTATTATATGTATCCTTTGGTAAATAGAAAATGTCCATCTATGTCCCTTCTAATCTTCTTCATCCTGAAATTTATGTTGTTGGATAATAGTATGGCCACCCCAGCTTTTTTAGGGAGCAGTTTTCTTGCAGGATTGTTTTCCATCCTTTAACTTTGAGTCTGTGTTTGCTCTGACTGTTCAGAGATGGGTTTCTTGCAGACAGCAGAATATTGATTTCAGTTTCTGGATCCATTTTGACACTCTGTGTCTCTTGATTGGTGCATTTATACCATTGACATTGAGAGAGATTATTATCATGGGGTTTTGTGCCATCTTTCTGTAGGAGTTGGTTGTGCTTATAAGTGTTTTCCTTCTTATCCTACAGGAGCCCCTTTAGTCCTTGTTTTAGATTTGTTTTTGAGTCTTTGAAGTTCCTGAGCTGTTGTTTATCTCTAAAATGGTGTATTGTTCCATCAGTTTGAGTGAGAGTTTGGCTGGATAAAATATTCTTGGTGAGGCGTTGATTTCATTGATTTTTTTCACTACATCGCACTATTGTCTTTGGGCTTGGTGGGTTTCCTCTGATAGGTCTGCTGTAAATCTATGGGGTGCTCCTTTGTATGTAATTTCCTTCTTTGACCTTGCTGCTGAGAAGCTTATATGTTTTATAAGCTTGTAAAACTAATAACATTTGTACTCTAACACTATCGCAATAAAAATTAAGATTGTGCAAGTAATGTGTTTATGTGGGAAATAATCGTGTTCTTTCCTTGTAGGTTTTTACACTCCATGGAATCTGAGAACGTGACGGGAAATAGAGATTTTCTTCTTCTAGGATTTTCTGATGAACCGGAGGTTCAGTCCATCATCTTTGTACTTTTCTTGTCCATGTACCTGATCACCGTGCTGGGGAACCTGCTCATCATCCTGGCTGTCCACTCAGACCCCCACCTCCACACACCCATGTACTTCTTCTTGTCCAACCTGTCCTTTGTGGACATCTGCTTCACCTCCACCACCATCCCCCAGATGCTGGTGAACAACCAGACACACAGCAAAGCCATCAGCTATGAGGGCTGCTTCACCCAGGTATATTTCTTCCTAATCTTTGTAGCACTGGATAACTTTCTCCTGGCTGTGATGGCCATTGACCGTTATGTGGCCATCTGCCAACCCCTGCGTTACACGGTCATCATGAACCCCCGGCTCTGTGGGCAGCTGCTTCTGATGTGCTGGACCTTGAGTGTCCTGGATTCCTTGTTACAAATCCTCATGGTGTTGCCACTGTCCTTCTGTGCACATGTGGAAATCCATCACTTTTTCTGTGAACTCAATCAAATGGTCCACCTAGCTTGTTCCGACACTTTCTTTAGTAACTTGATGATGTATTTGTCAACTGTGCTCTTTGGGGGTGGCGCCTTCACTGGGATCCTTTACTCCTACTGTAAGATCGTGTC
Organism: Sorex fumeus; assembly: GCF_029834395.1. Lineage (NCBI taxonomy): Eukaryota > Metazoa > Chordata > Mammalia > Eulipotyphla > Soricidae > Sorex > Sorex fumeus. Next base: position 39,599,489 of record NW_026606076.1, read on the forward strand.
CTCCATCCGCAGAATCTCCTCAGCTCAGGGGAAATTTAAAGCCTTTTCCACCTGTGCATCTCACCTCTTTGTGGTCTCCTTGTTTTATGGCACATCCCTAGGTGTGTACCTGAGCACTGCTGTGACGGAGAACTCAGAGAACACTGCAGTCGCCTCCGTGGCTTACACCGTGGCCACCCCCATGCTGAACCCCTTCATCTACAGCCTCAGGAACAAAGACATCAAGGGCGCTCTGACACGCCTCTTTAGGAAGAAACAGTGAAATGGCACTTGTCCGTGTACTGGTGAACTGCATCATTTCAGGGCTCAATTCCTGAGAATAAGATATTGTGATCTATTATTTCAGAGTGTAAGCATGGGACCCAAAGGACAAGGATTCAACTTTAAAATGTGACTATTAAAAAGATGAGATGTAAAGGTCGGGAATGGACCTGGGATATTAGTGTGGGACCCTGATAGAGGTTGGTCTTGGAGATGGAATATTTTGTGTCTGAAATTCTATTGTTGGTGGCTTTGTAAACCTGGTGCCTAAATTTCAAAATAATTCTTTTAAATTATAAGGCAGAGAGTTTTCTTTCTTTCTTTTTATATCTGGGCATGTAAGAAAAAATCTTTACTGAAAAAATCAGCGTGGACTGTAAACACGCTAATTTTATTATTTCTCAATTTCCTTTCTGTTATTTACGTATTATCTTCTCTTTATAGCTGCATAAATATTTTATCCACTTTCTGCTATCTCTGCAATAGAGATTTATTTTTTCCTAATCTATTTATATCTCTCAAATATAGTCCATGCTTTTTAAAAAATGAAATATTAGAAATTACCATTGAACTCTGACAACGTGAGTTTTTTGGGTACGGGAATGGGGCACCCCTGGCCTTGCTCAGGTTTTCTTCTGGATTTTCACTGAGGAACCACTCTTGAGAGAGTTATGGGTCATATAGGGTGCTGGGATTCAAACCTGGGTCAGCCACATGCAAGGAAACCCTACTTGCTATACTAACTCTCTGGCCCACACATGGATTGTTCAGAACACTTTGTTCTTTTTTATTTTAATTTATATATTTTTATTGAATCACCATAAATTGCACTCATAAAAATTTCATATTTGAGTCTTCAGTCATATGATGATTGAACACCCATCCTTCCACCAGTGCATAATTTCCACCACCAGTGTTCCCAGTATTCCTTCCTCCCCTCCCCATTCTCACCCATCCCATGCCTCTATGGCAGACAAATTCTCTCTTGTTCTTTCTATACTTTTGGGCATTATGCTTTCAATACAGATACTTATAGCCATCATATTTGGTCCTTGATCTACTTTCAGCACACATTTCCCATCTCGAGCGATCCCTCCAACCATCATTGACTTAGTGATCCCTTTTCTATCTCAGCTGCCTTCCCCCGTGCTCATAAGACAGGCTTCCAATTATGGAGCACTCTTCCTGGCCCTTGTTTCTACTGTCCTTGGGTGGTGTTAGTTCCGTATTATGAAATTTTGTATTCCACAAATGAGTGTAGTCATTCTATGTTTGTCCATCTCTTTCTGACTCACTTCACTTAACATGATACTCTCCAGGACCATCCATTTATAAGCAAATTTCCTGACTTCGTTTCCTAACAGCTGCTTGGTATTTCATTGGGTAGATAGACCAAAGTTTCTTTAACCAGTCATCTAAGAACACTTTATTTTTTTTCTTTTTGGATCACACCCAGTGATGCACAGAGATTACTCCTAGCTCTGCACTCAGGAATTACTCCTGGCTGTGCTAGGGGACCATATGGCATGCTGGGAATCAAACCCAGGTTGGCCATGTGCAAGGTAAATGCCCTACCCACTGTGCTATTGCTCAATTCCTGAAAACACAATCTTTAAAATTTTTTTTTTATTTTTTAATGAATCACCATGAGGCACAGTTACAGACTTACAAACCTTTGTGTTCATGTTTCAGTCACACAACGATTGAGTACCCATTCCTCCACCAGTGCCCATTCTCCACCACCAACGTTCCCAGTATCCCTCCCACCACACCCATCACCCCCTCCCCCGCCTCTGTGGCAGGTGAATTCCCTTTTATTCTCTCTCTCCTTTAGGTTATTTTGGTCTTCAATGCAATTATTGAATGGCCATCATGTTTGGTCTATAGTCTACTCTCAGCACGTATCTCCCATCCCTAGTGGGCACTCTAAAACCCTTTACATGGTGGTCCATTCTCTATCTGAGCTGCCTTTTCCCCCAGCACGTGAGGCCAGATTCTAAGCCATGGAACAAACCTCCTGGTTCTTATCTTTACTATTCTTGGATGTTAGTCTCCCATTCCATACTTTATATTCCTACAAACGAGTGCAATCTTTCTATGTCCATCCCTCTCTTTCTGACTCATTTCACTTAACATGATACTTTCCGTGTTGATCCACTTATATGCAAATTTTATGCCTTAATCTTTTCTAAAGCTGCATAGTATTCCATTGTGTAGATGTTCAAGCTTTCTTTCTTTCTTTCTTTCTTTCTTTCTTTCTTTCTTTCTTTCTTCCTTTCTTCCTTTCTTTTTCTTTAACCAGTCATCTGTTCTCTGGTACTTGTTTTTTTCCAGATTCTGGTTATTGTAAACAGTGAAGCAATGAGCATACCAGTGCAGATATTATTTCTTACTATACCTTTTTGCTTCTGTGGATACATTCCCATAAGTGGTATTGCTGGGTCAAACGGGAGCTCTATTTCTAATTTTTTGAGAAATGTCCATACTGTTTTCCAAAAGGGCTGAACCAATTGGCATTCCCTCCAGCAGTGAAGGAGAGTCCCTTTTCCACCACATCCATGCCACCACCAGTTACTTTTGTTCTTTTGGATGTAGGCCAGTTCTGTGATGTGAGATGATATCTCATTGTTGTTCTGATTTGCATCTCCCTGGTGATTAGTGAGGAAGAGCATTTTTTTCATGTGCCTTTTGGCCATTCGATTTCGTGGGGGGAATTTCTGTTCATTTCATCACTCCATTTTCTGATGGGGTTGAATATTTTCTTCTTGTAGGGTTCAACCAGTGCCTTGTATAGCCTTGATATCAACCCCTTATCAGATGGGTATTGGGTGAATATCCTTTCCCATTCTGTAGATTTCTTTGTATTCTGGTCACTGTTTCTTTTGAGGTGCAAAAGTTTCTTAGTTTAAGATAGTTCCATTTGAACATAAGGTAACAAAATAGGAGATTAACACCCAAGAATAGCTGAGATAAGTACCAGGAGGTTTACTCCATGGCTTGGAGGTCAGCCGCACATGATAGGGCAGCTCAGATAGAGAAGGGAGACCAAATAAACAGTGTTGGGAGGATCCTCCCAGGGTGGGAGAAGCATGCTGAAAGTAGACTATAGACCGAACATGATTGCCACTCAATGCCTCTTTTGCAAACCACAGCACCCAGAGGAGAGAGAGAACAAAAGAGAATGCCGTGCCACATAGACAGGGTGGCATGGGGTGGATGGGGGGTGGGAGGATACTGGGATCAGTGCTGATGGAGAATGGGCACTGGTGGAGGGATGGGTATTGTATAACTGTATATCATTGTATAACTGAAACCCAATCACAAAATTTTATAAGTCTACAACTATACCTCATGGTGTTTAACTAATAAAAATTTAAAAAATATATAGTCCCATTTGCTTATCTCTATTTCTACTTGATTGGTAAGTGGAGTGCCATCTTTGAAGATACCTTTACCTTCAATGTCGTGGAGGTCTGAACACTTTATTCTTAAAAGACAAACATATTCACTTGATAAATGGGTTTCGGGTATTGCTAAAAGACTAGTTACAGGGTGTAATAAAACTAAAGAAAGACATATTTCACAAACAGGCACTTTTTATGATTTTATAATAATAAAAATTTGATATCAATTTATCCATTTGGGGGAAATTATAAATACACATCCATATCCATGTCATTGAATTCACTCTGCTTCCTGATGTGTACACATCCTGTCTCAAAGTCATGGATTTAATTTCCTCATTAGGATCCTGGATCTTGTCTGCTCCACGTCTATCATGTCAACCAGAGTCGCTATTTCTGCTCCCAACTCACAACAAGATTGACAAATAGGTTGCTTTTCCTTGTTCCTGCTTTTCCTTATCTCTGGTTTTCTTGAAGACTAAAAGTTTCTGAGTACACAACATCATGCCATCTCTAAGACCTGTGGCAGCTGCTTGTTGCAAGCTTCTGCCAGGGACCAGCCTCTAGTGAATAGGTCTGAAGCTGGAACTGAAAGAGAAAGAGAGAGAGAGAAGGTGAGAGGGACAAGGACCTCAAAAACTCATAGACTCATAAACTGAAAGCTTCAACTGACCTCCAGGTACAGTATTTATTGACGAGAGCCAGTAATCATAAGAAGCAGAAGAACAACATTCTTTGGTCAAATACCCATCTAATCTCCCTGGGTCGACTTTTACACATTCAAGGGCCTGAGTCTACCAGGACAAATAACTTTGTAATGGCCTTTCTCAAAGGGAGATTCTCCTGGAAGGGAGAGCAGAGGTAGAGCAGTTACATAACTCCTTCGGGGGCAACCTTCCACCTCAGGGCACTAGAATTCTGGGCTTTAAAGTCCCATCAACTCCCCATCCCATCTGTCTACTTTATTAATCCAGTCCCAACATCTTCAACTCACTAGAGGACCAAGAAATGAAAGTGCCCTGGTGATTGTTCAGCAAGTTATCCTGGGAAGCCCCTTGAAAGGAATATTTTTGGCTTAACATATTGGTTGAGTGTCTAAATGCAGAGTCATCCTGCTGCAATGACAGGAGTCCCTCAGTAGGCGTGGTCTTTTGAGGCCAGTAGACTCTCCTAAGCCTGCCATCCATGAGTAATGGGTTGCAGACTGATCACCAGGCAATAATCAACAACTTTTATTCCCGGCAGCTCAGATAGGTAAGGGACGACCAAGTAAAGGATGCTTGGAGGGCCTTCTTGGGATGGAACATGTGTGCTGATGGTAGACTATAGACGGGTCATGATGGCCACTTAATGCCTGTATTGCAAACCACAACACACACACAGAGAGAGAGAGAGAGAGAGAGAGAGAGAGAGAGAGAGAGAGAGAGTAAAAGGATATGCACCTGCCACAGAGGCAGGGGCGGGGTGGGGGGAAACTGGGGGGGTGATGGGAGGGATACTGGGAACATTGGTGGTAGAGAATGGGTACTGGTGGAGGGATGGGTACTCGATCATTGTATGAATGAAATGTAAGCATTAAAGTTTGTAAGTCTGTAACTCTACCTCATAGTGATTTATTTACAGAAAATTGAGAAAATTAAACAAAAAGATACTCTTTATTCCCAATTCCACAGACAGATATAGGGAAGAGTAACTGCCAGAGAGTGAAAGGACCACGAGAGACTGGGAATCAATGCAGGGAAGCACAGCACAGTGAAGTTTAACCCAGGCACAGGGGCTTGTGAGGATTTCTGGGGAGTCCAGGAGCCGTGGAAGCACTGGAATGGGTGAGACAAAATGGTGGCATCCAACTCAACAGAATGGTCTAGCGAAAGCAATAGACAGAGCCAAGCCGAACTGCTCGTAATAGAGGAGCAGTGGTCACAAACGATGGGGGCCACACCCTCTTTGGCACTGTTCTTTGCCTCTGAGGCAATGTCTACAAAGCTCTCTCACCTCAAAGACCATCCCCAGATGTAATCAGAAGGGCAATATCACCCAGATGGATGGGGAGATGTACCAGAGGGCATCCAACAGCTGATCATCACCATCCCCCTGGTGCCCATCACAGGGCCAGCATGGGGTCGTTTCTTAAGAGTTGACATGCACAGTGGAACAAAGTCTGGGTATATCCATATGCCCATTGGGTGATGAATCATAAATATCATGAATAGCATCTTTAACTGAGCATGATCTAGTCTTTTCTAACAGGGATTCTCTTGTTTGCTCGCAGTGTCCATTGTCTAAAATTGAGCTGTTTGTCCATCTCTCCTCTTTGGCTTAGGGGGCGCTCACTGAGTTTGGGAGAACTCGGGGTGCAACAGCTCTGCTAATTTCCTGATACCTTTTCTACATCAAGAAAAATCAAATTGGATAGATGTATGAAATTTCTAGCGCTCCCGTAGGGAAGTGGGAAGTTCTAGCAAGATCTCCTAGAATAGGCCCTACCTGCAGGAAATTTCCATCCTGCCCAGACCAGCCTCCCATAGGGAAGTGGTGTCTCAGAGGTCAAGTCAGGAATGAAGCGGGGATTAATGAGCAGACTCGGGGAGGCTGTAAATATCTCCTGCTCTGCTCAGCTCTTCAGTTGGGTCAGCCTGGGCTGCTCAGGACAGGATCGCAGCTGTGGAATTCTGAGTGTGTTGTGAAATCCAGGTTTGAATCCTTCCTGCTGGTTTATCCAGCTACCAACTCCATCCTCAAGCACCTAGGGAGCAATTTGGGTTTCTATTCGGGTTTTTTCCTGCTGCCCCACTCAGGTGAGTGAACACTGCAGTGATGCGTGTTGTTAAATAATGCAAGGTAAGGTCAGAGAGAATGAAAGGTGAGTCCACCGCCTGCCTTGGTAGGATGCCAGGATGCACAGTTCATGACCTTTGTGGGTGCTTTGGATGATGACTTGACTAATCTACGTTGATGTATTACTTAGGGTGACCCGAAGTAAGATATTAGTAACTCTGCAGGCAGTAAAAGTAGAGTGACTGAGAGAAATGCAGTAGATGGGATAGAGATTTACAATGGCCCAGGATGGACGAGATAACTCAAAGGAGTAGAGCCTTGCATGGGAGACCCAGGCTAAATCTCCCACACCACATGGTCCTCTCAGGATGGCTGGGAGTGCCCCCGAGCACTGAGCCAGAACTTCCTCTTGGCACAGCTGAGCTCCACAACTGAAAGGTAAACTGAAATAAACCTTGGGGTTTCTTCTCCTTTCCTGTTTACATTTAAATTTGTTGGATTTTTCTCTTCCATATAAAATTGAAAATGTATTAGCACAGAATTACTCACACTATTATTTTTTAGTGAGAACTCACGGCTGCTTCTCCCAGAAGGGAGCATAAAATGAAGCTCCCATAACCATGCCACCGGACTCCGTGCCAGCCTGTTTTCACGTGGGGTGCCCCAGAGTGGGGCGGACGAGAACCCTCCCTGCCCCAAAGGGACCCAGCTCAGGCAGCTGACCTCCACTACCCAAATGCCGCCACACTTCAGGTCACTTTCCGGACACATCATAAGACCTTCCTACACATTTTCCATAATTACCACACCATATTTTATGGGATTCGGACAGTAGGCAACTATATATATAAATATATATATGCACATATATGTACACGTACATATATGCCTCTTGGAGTGCCCGGCAAGCTACTGAGAGTAGAGTGTTTGGCATATCAAATATGTCACGGGGAGTTTGCGAGGCTTTGCTGTGTGGGTGAAATACTCTAGGTAGATTGCTGGACTCTCCAAGAGGGGTCAAGGAATCAAAAGCAGAGGAATTTAACTTGGGTCAGCCAGGTCGGCTGCATGCAAGGCAAATGCCCTACCCGCTGTGCTATTGCTCCAGCCCGACAGTGGACAGTGGACATTTAACGCAGAACTGAATAGCATACTTATGAGGGGGTTCAAGGTACAGGACTGCATGTAGGTGTGATTGATCACTTGCAGAGGTAAAGCACTCCAAAGGAGGTGATTCTTTTGGAGGGATTAACTTAAGGAGACGTTCTGTCAGAGTTTATACTGAGAAATTTGTTCAGGAGCGACAAGCATCTATATTACCTTTATCTTTCCCTTGCTGCTAGTACATATAGAATAATTAAGTTTACTTCTTATTAATATTTATAGTTCTTTGAATAAATACAGTAAAAAAGATAGATTCCAAGAGCTTAGTTCTCTGGCCTCTGGGGGCTGAAGTTAATAGTCAGCAAGTCTTTTACCATAAATCCCAAACTAAGTCCTCAGGCCTGTTTATCTTTACCTACCCCACGGGGGACCTGTCTTTTAGGTTATTACGACTTATATCAAGACCGTGCTCTAGGATTTCTAGACTGTCCCATGGGCTGGAGCGATAGCACAGTGGGTAGGGTGTTTTCTTTGCAAGCAGCTGACTTGGGTTTGATTCCTCCACCCCTCTCAGAGAGCCCGGCAAACTACTGAGAGTATTCCTCCCTCACGGCAAGGCCTGGCAAGCTACCTGTGGCATATTACATATGCCAAAACAGAGTAACAAAAAGCTCACAATGGAGACATTACTGATGCCTGCTTGAGCAAATCGATGAAGAACAGGACGACAGTGCTACAGTGCTTCAGAATGTCCCATATAAAAACCAGGGTAGTTTTGCTTTTTGCTCTGGGTCCTTCCGGAGATCCTTTAGTGGGACCTAGATTTTTGGGTGTGAGGAACTACTGCGACTGAAGCTTGAGTTAAATAATTATGACAGATGCCCAGGAGTGGGCTGGAGCGATAGCACAGCTGTAGGGCGTTTGCCTTGCACACGGCCAGCCCAGCTGACCTGGGTTCAATTCCTCTGCCCCTCTCGGAGAGCCTGGCAAGCTGCCAAGATTATCTTGCCTGAATGGCAAATCCTGGAAAGCTACCCGTGACGAATTCAATACCCAAACACAGTAACAACAAGTCTCAAAATGAAGACATTACTGGGCCCTCTTGAGCAAATCGATGAACAACGGGAGGATAGTGCTAGATAGTGCCCAGGAATAAATATATTTCAGAGTCAATTAACTCCCGAATATTAGGAACACAGCATTAACAGTCTTTCTGTGTTTAAGCAAAGAACATTGCTCTATTGTAAAATATGAAAAGGTTTTAGGGGATAGAGTAATTTGCTACAGATACAAAATTCAGGGACACTGGAAGGTTTTACTCTATAACCAAGTCTTACTTGGGGAATCCAGCAGCTAACAGAATGAGAGATAAAGTACAAAGGAAAGGTTCAAGATAGACTCTCATAAGAGCACTGTAAGCTTCAATGCGGGGAGGATAAGAGGCAGTTCACTGACAAGGTCTAAAACACTTGGGGTTAATATCCAAAAAACCCCCTTTATTTAAACACTGTGATTTCTAAAGTTGTTTATAATACAGTTAATTTAGGAATTCAGCTTCCAACACTGATCCCACCACCAGTATGACCGTCCCTCCACCAATGTTCCCAGTCTTTCCCCACCGCCCCCCACCCCCAGCCCTTCAAGTCTATCCTCTCAGCAGGCACAAAAGAGTTCATAAAATAGTTCATTTCACAGTGAAAGTGTGTGGTTGTTTATAACACCCATGAAAGCAAAATTCCCTTTGAAGTGGAGTTTGTTGTTGCAGCGACGGGTGTTCTGGTCCATGCATACCGGCTCTCTGAGGTTGAACACACTTGCTAACTAAGAAATTGTTTTGAAAGCAATATCATTATTCACTCGCTCTTTCGGTTTTTATTTTTGTTTTGGGGCCATGCTCAGGGCTTACTGCTGGCTAAGCACTCAGGAATCCCTACTGGCTGTGCTCTGGCAATTTTATTGGAAGTTAGAGTTTGATGCAAATGCCCAGCCCTTTGTGCTATCTCTCCAGCCTCTCACCTGCATTCTTACTTCTAAAAAACTACTCTTTATTCATACTTTTTCATTGTTTTCACATCTTTGTTAATTATGAACAGTTATTGGTTTTGTTTTGTTTTTATAATAGAAGTTATTACCAAGTTATTACAACTTGTTTTTTCATTATACCAACTTAGTAAATACTGGGTCACCTTTTCTTGTGCAGTGTGACCTATAACCACTTTCCTCCTGCTGCTGTTTCTGAGCTTTTCCCCTGGTTGTTCCACATTCACACGTGCGTTCCTGCAGAGAGCATCCAGGTGCTCCCATCTCTTCTGATCTCTATTTCAGTTCTACTCATATGATGATCTCATTTAAATATCCTAGTAGTAAGTAGCATTCAGGGATGGGAGATAGTACAGCAGGTGAGTTGTTTGCCTTAGAAGCAGCCAACCTAGGTTGAATCACCAAGAACCACCAGGCATATTTCATGAGCATGGAACGAGAAATAACCAACCCTGAGCATTTGGGGCATGGTCCAAAAAGAGAACAAAACAACAACAACAAAAAACATTCACTGTAAGCATTCTGTTTTAAACCTTTTCCTTTTTCATCACTAACCTCTTGCCTACATTTTTTTGGTGGCTATATACAGCACCTGTTCTCAAATTCCTAACAAATTGTAATTGAAATGCCATCATGAATGAAAGGCTGAAATAGCAGGACAAAATCTATGCATAGATATATACGGGAATAGTGAAAAAGAATCCCTAGAGAAACAAGGTATATTCATAAGATGATGAAATTATTTTCTTGAGTTGGAATAGAAAGAGAAGCTTATATGTTTTAGAATCTAATAAAACTCATAATATTTTTACTCTAACATTACTGCAATAAAATTAAAATTGTTTAAGTAATCTGTTTATGTGGCAAATAATCATGTTCTTTCCCTGTAGGTCCTCCCGTCCATGGAATCTGAGAATGTGACGGGAAATAGAGAATTTCTTCTTCTAGGATTTTCTGAGGAACCGGAAGTTCAGTTCATCATCTTTGTACTTTTCTTGTCCATGTACCTGATCACCGTCCTGGGGAACCTGCTCATCATCCTGGCCGTCCGCTCAGACCCCCACCTCCACACGCCCATGTACTTCTTCCTGTCCAACCTGTCCTTTGTGGACATCTGCTTCACCTCCACCACCATCCCCAAGATGCTGGTAAACATCCAGACACACAGTAAAGCCATCAGCTATGCAGGCTGCCTCACCCAGATGTATTTCTTCCTGATCTTTGCAGCATTGGACAACTTTCTCCTGGCTGTGATGGCCATTGACCGCTATGTGGCCATCTGCCAACCCCTGCATTACACGGTCATCATGAACCCCCGGCTCTGTGGGCAGCTGCTTCTGATGTGCTGGACCTTGAGTGTCCTGGATTCCTTGTTACAAATCCTCATGGTGTTGCCACTGTCCTTCTGTGCACACGTGGAAATCCCTCACTTTTTCTGTGAACTCAATCAACTGGTCCACCTGGCTTGTTCCGACACCTTCTTTAGTGACTTGATGATGTATTTGTCAGCTGTGCTCCTAGGGGGTGGCCCTTTTGCTGGTATCCTCTACTCTTACTCTAAGATCGTGTCCTCCATCCGCAGAATCTCTTCAGCTCAGGGGAAGTTTAAAGCCTTTTCCACCTGCACGTCTCACCTCTTTGTGGTCAGCTTGTTTTATGGCACAGGCCTAGGTGTGTACCTGAGCACTGCTGTGACGGAGAACTCACAGAGTACTACAGTTGCCTCCGTGGCTTACACCGTGGCCACCCCCATGCTGAACCCCTTCATCTACAGCCTCAGAAACAAAGACATCAAGGGTGCTCTGACACGCCTCTTTGGGAAGAAACAGTAAAATGGCACTTGTCTGTGTACTGGTGAACTGCATCATTTCAGGGCTCAATTTCTGAGAATAAGGTATTGTGATTTGTTATTTCTGAGTGTAAGCATGGGACCCAAAGGACAAGGATTCAACTTTAAAATGTGACTATAAAAAGATGAGATGTAGAGGTTGGGAGGGGACCTGGGGCATTAGTGTGGGACCCTGATAAAGGTTGGTCATGGAGGTGGAACATTGTGTACCTGAAAGTCTATTGTTGATGGCTTTGCAAAGTCTATTGCTGGTGCCTAAATTTCAAAATAATTCTTTTAAATTATAAGGCAGAGAGAGACTGAGTTTTCTTTCTTTCTTTTTATACCTGGGCATGTAAGAAAAATTCTTTACTTAAAAAATCAGCGTGGACTGCAAACAGGCTAATTTTATTATTTTGAATTTTCTTTTTTTCATAATATTTTATCTTCTCTTTATAGCTGTATAAATATATTATCCACTTTCTGCCTTCTTTGCAATAGAGATCTATTTTTCCTAATCTATTCTTGGCTCTCAAATATAGTCCATCACTTGATCACTTGAATTCTTGTTACTCGATTTGCTTGACCGGGCACTTGTGATGTCTCCGTTCATCCCTGTCACGTGCTAGTGTAGCCCAATGGCGTCTGTTCGTTCCAGAAACATAAAGAGCCTCAAGTCATCGTTCAGGGTTTTGACGAAGAAGTCTGACCATCTTGTAGGTGGGTGGCCACATGATCTTTTGATGTCTTGTGGAATCCAGTTGGTAACAGCTCTAGTCCAGCAGTTGTCTCCAAATCTCATTATGTGTCCAGCCCATCTGATTTTTGACGCCATGGCAAATGAGACAGCGTCCCTTATTCTTGACCATTGATGGAGGTCGGAACTCCAGATTCTTTCTCATTTGAGTGAAACATGGTACTTCAAGCATAGCTCTTTGGATTCTTCTTTGGAAGACCCGAATAGCGTTCTCATCCTGTTTGCATAGGGCCCAGGTCTCTGAGGCATATGTTAATGCAGGAAGAACAGTGGAATCAAAGAGATGTGCCCAGAGCTGAAGGTTCTTCATCCTCTTAGCTATTTCTTCAACGCTCATGAAGACATTCCAAGCCGCTCTCTTACTCCTGCACAACTCAGGTGCCAGGTCATTCATCATGTTGACTTCTTGACCTAGGTACACTAACTGTTGCATTCGAAGATGGTCGTTCCGTTGAGAGTGAATGGAACTTTAGGAACGAGACTGTTTCTCATAAACATTGTCTTCGTGAGATTTAGCTGTAGTCCGACCTTTCCACACTCACGGTTGAAGTCGGCCAGCATTTGTGCTGCTTGGCTGTTTGATGTTATTATAACCATGTCATCATCAAAGTGGAGGTGTTGTAATTATCAACCGTCTATCTTCACTCCCATTCCTTCCCATCCAGTTGTCGCATGACTTTCTTGAGGATGACACTGAAGAGTCAATGTAATCCATACCTTTTAAAAAATGAAATATTAGAAATTACCATTGAACTCTGACAACATGGAGTTCTGGGGGCGGGAATGTGCCACCCCGGCAGTACTCAAGTTTTCTACTGGCTTTGCACTGAGGGACCACTCCTGGCAGACTTAGGGGATCATATAGGTGGTGGGATTCAAACCTGGGTAAGCCACATGCAAGGCAACCCTACTTGCTGTACTAACTCTCTGGTCCACACATGGATTGTTCAGAACACTTTGTTCTTTTTTATTTTAATTTATATTATTTTTATTGAATCACCATAAGTTGCACTCATAAAAATTTCATATTTGATTTTCAGTCATATGATGATCGAACACCCATCCCTCCACCAGTGTTCATTTTCTACCACCAATGTTCCCAGTATCCCTTCCCCCACTCCCCATTCTCACCCATCCCATGCCTCTATGGCAGACAGTATATTTCTTGTTCTTTCTCTACTTTTGGGCATTATGGTTGCATTACAGATACTGAGAGCCATCATATTTGGTCCTTTATCTACTTTCAGCACACATTTCCCATCTCGAGCGATCCCTCCAACCATCATTGACTTAGTGATCCTTTTTTCTATCCCAGCTGCTTCCCCCCTTGCCCATAAGACAGTTTCCAATTATGGAGCATTTTTCCTGGCCCTTGTCTCTACTGTCCTTGGGTGTTAGTCTCACATTATAAAATTTTGTATTCCACAAATGAGTGTAGTCATTCTATGTTTGTCCATCTCTTTCTGACTCACTTCACTTACCATGATACTCTCCAGGACCATCCATTTATAAGCAAAGTTCCTGACTTCGTTTCCTAACAGCTGCATGGTGTTTCATTGGGTAGATAGACCAAAGTTTCTTTAACCAGTCATCTAAGAACACTTCATTCTTTTTTTTCTTTTTGGATCACACCCAGTGATGCACAGAGGTTCCTCCTAGCTCTGCACTCAGGAATTACTCCTGGCTGTGCTAGGGGACCATATGGCATGCTGGGAATCAAACCCAGGTTGGCCATGTGCAAGGTAAATGCCCTACCCACTGTGCTATTGCTCAAGCCCTGAACACTTTTTAAAAATTTTTTTCATTTTTAAAGGAATCACTGTGAGGCACAGTTACAGACTTACAAACTTTTGTGCTTATGTTTCAGTCATACAATGATCAAGTACCCATTCCTCCACCAGTGCCCATTCTCCACCACCAATATTCCCAGTATCCCTCCCAACCACACCCATCACCCCTCCCCCACCTCTGTGGCTGGCACATTCCCTTTTACTCTCTCTCTCCTTTAGGCTGTTTTGGTCTTCAATGCAATTGTTGAATGGCCATAGTGTTTGGTCTATAGACTGTTGTCTGTAGTAGACTATAGTCTACTCTTGGTACATATCTCCCATCCCGAGCTGGCCCTCCAAACACCCTTTACTTGGTGGTCCCTTCTTTATCTGAGCTGCCTTTTCCTCCAGTATGTGAGGCCAGATTCTAAGCCATGGAACAAACCTCCTGGTACTTATCTCTATTATTCTTGGGTGTTAGTCTCCCATTCTATACTTTATATTCCTACAAATGAGTGCAATCTTTCTATGTCCATCCTTCTCTTTCTGACTCATTCCACTTAACATGATACTTTTCATGTTGATCCACTTATATGCAAATTTTATGCCTTAATCTTTTCTAAAGCTGCATAGTATTCCATTGTGTAGATGTATAAACGTTTCTTCTTTCTTTCTTTCTTTCTTTCTTTCTTTCTTTCTTTCTTTCTTTCTTTCTTTCTTTCTTTCTTTCTTTCTTTCTTTCTTTCTTTTTTTCTTTAACCAGCCATATTTTCTAGGGTACTTGTTTTTTTTCCAAATTCTGGCTATTGTTAACCCTGCAGCAATGAACACAAGTGCAGATATTATATCTTACTATACTTTTTTGCATCTCCAGTATACATTCCCAGAAGTACTATCTAGGTCAAATGGGAGCTCTATTTCTAATTTTTTGAGAAATGTCCATACTGTTTTCCAAAAGGGCTGAACCAGTTGGTATTTCCATTAGCAGGGAAGGAGAATCCCTTTTCCCCCACATCCACGCCAACATTGGTTGCTTTTGTTCTTTTGGATGTGGGCCAGTTCTGTGATGTGAGATGATATCTCATTGTTGTTCTGATCTGCATCTCCATGGTGATTAATGGTGAATATCATTTTTTTCATGTGCCTTTTGGCCCTTTGGATTTCTTCTCTGGGGAAGTATCTATTCATTTCATTGCCCCATTTTCTGATTAGGTTGAATGTTTTCTTCTTGAAGAGTTCATCAGATGGGTATTGGGTGAATATCCTTTCCCATTCTGTAGATTTCTTTGTATTCTGGTCACTGTTTCTTTTGATGTGCAGAAGCTTCTTAGTTTAAAATAGTCCCATTTGTTAATCTCTTTCCACTTGCTTGGTCAATAGAGTGCCATCTTTGAAGATACCTTTAGCTTCAATGTTATGGAGGGCTGGACACTTTATTCTTAAAAGACAAATATATTCACTTGATAAATGGGTTTCGGGTGTTGCTAAAAGACTAGTTACAGGGTGTAATAAAATGAAAGAAAGACATGTGTTTCACAAACGAGCACTTTTTATGATTTTATAATAATGGAAATTTTGATATCATATTTATCCATTTGGGGGAAAACTATAAATACATATCCATATCCATGTCATTGAATTCACTCTGCTTCCTGAGGTTTTGAAATCCTGTCTCAAAGTCACGGATGTAATTTCCTCATTAGGATCTTGGATCTTGTCTGCTCTATGTCTGTCGTGTCAACCAGAGTCACTATTTCTGTTCCCAACTACCAACAAGGTAGAAAAATAGGATTCTTTTCCTTGTTCCTGGAGAAGTATCTCTGGTTTTCTTGAAGACTAAAAGTTTCTGAGTACACAACATCATGCAAACTGTTAAGACCTGTGGCAGCTGCTTGCTGCTAGCTTCTGCCAAGGACCAGCCTCCAGTGAATAGGTCTGAAGCCTGAACTGAAAGAGACAGAGAGAGAGAGAGAGAGAGAGAGAGAGAGAGAGAGAGAGAGAGAGAGAGCGAGGGGGACGAGGACCTCAAAAACTCATAGACTCATAAACTGAAAGCTTCAACTGATCTCCAGGTACAGTATTTATTGACGAAATCCAGTACTCATAAGAAGCAGAAGAACAAAATTCTTCAGTCAAATACCCATCTAATCTCCCTGGGCCCGACTTTTACATATTCAAGGGCCTGAGTCTACCAGGATAAATGACTTTGTAATGGCCGTTCTCAAAGGGATATTCTCCTGGAAGAGAGTGCTCTACTCAGAGCATTTACAGGACCCCCTTGGGGACAGCCTTCCACTTCAGGGCACCAGAATTCTGGGCTTTAAAGCCCCATCAACTCCCCATCCCATCTGTCTACTTTATTAATCCAGTCCCAACATCTTCAACTCACTAAAGGGCCCAGAAATGAAAGTGCACTGGTGACTGTCCAGCAAGCTATCCTGGGAAGCCCCTTGAAAGGGATATATTTGACTTAACATACTAGTTGAGTGTCTAAACTCAGAGTCATCCTCCTGCAGTGACAAGAGTCCCTGGGTAGGCATTGTCTTTTCAGGCCAGTAGACTCTCCTCTGTCTGCCATCCACAAGGAATGGGTTGCAGACTGATCACCAGCAATAATCAACAGCCTTTATTCCCGAGCAGCTCAGATAGAGAAGGGATCACCAAGTAGAGGATGCTTGGAAGGCTTTCTTGGGATGGAACATGTGTGCTGATAGTAGATTATAGACCAGACATGATGGCCACTTATTGCCTGTACTCCAAACCACAACACCCAAAGGGAGAGAGATTAAAAGGGAATGCACCTGCCAAAGAGGCAGGGGTGGGGTGGGGATGGAGGTGGGGTCAAAGGAGGGATACTGGAAACATTGTTGGTGGAGAATGGGTATGGTGGAGGGATGGATACTTGATCATTGTATGAATGAAATATAAACATTAACGTTTGTAAGTCTGTAACTCTACCTCACAATTATTAAAAAATCATTTAAAGATTTTTTTGAAAAGAAACCCTTTATTCCCAATTCCACAGACCAGATATAGGAGAGAGTAACTGCCAGAGAGTGAAGGGACCACGAGAGACTGGGAATCAATGCAGGGAAGCACAGCACAGTGAAGTTTAACCCAGGCACAGGGGCTTGTGAGGATTTCTGGGGAGTCCAGGAGCCGTGGAAGCACTGGAATGGGTGAGACAAAATGGTGGCATCAAACTCAACAGAATGGTCTAGCGAAAGCAATAGACCAGAGCCAAGCCGAACCGCTAACGATGGGGGCCACACCCTCTTTGGCACTGTTCTTTGCCTCTGAGGCAATGTCTACAAAGCTCTCTCACCTCAAGGACCATCCCCAGATGTAATCAGAAGGGCAATATCACCCAGATGGATAGGGAGATGTACCAGAGGGCATCCAACAGCTGATCATCACCATCCCCCTGGTGCCCATCACAGGGCCAGCATGGGGTCGTTTCTTAAGAGTTGACATGCACATTGGAATAAAGTCTGAGTATATCTATATGCCCATAGGGTGATGAATCATGAATAGCATCTTTAACTGAGCAGGATCTAGTCTTTTCTAACAGGGATTCTCTTGTTTGCTAGCAGTGTCCATTGTCTAAAATTGAGCTGTTTGTCCATCTCTCCTCTTTGGCTTAGTTGGCGCTCACTGAGTTTGGGAGAACTCGGGGTGCAACAACTCTGCTAATTTCCTGATACCTTTTCTACATCAAGAGCTCATATACAAGGACATGATTGGAGATTCTTCCTACCAGCACACAGTGGACAAACCTCGACACTAAGGTTTTCTCTGTTGGAGTTGGATTTTAATGCAAAATATTTGTCCATGTTAAGTAAAACCAATGCATCAACACACTCAAATTTGGTGTCTCAAAAACAAAAGCAAATAGATGTATGAAACTTCTAGTGCCCCCATGGGTTCGAAAGCAAGAAATGGGAAGTGCCATCTCTGTCATCAGGAGATTCAAAGGATAGCCCTGAGGATTCCATGCACCTGACTTCTAACAAGACCTCCTAGGATAGGCCCTACCTGCATGAAATTTCCATTCTGCCCAGACCAGCCTCCCATAGGGAAGTGGTGTCTCAGAGGTCAAGTAAGAAATGAAGTAGGATTAATGAGCAGACTCGGGGAGGCTGTAAATATCTCCTGCTCTACTCAGCTCTTCAGTTGGGTCAGCCTGGGCTGCTCAGGACAGGATTGCAGCTGTGGAATTGTGAGTGTGTTGGGGTAAGCTAGGTTTACATCCTTCCTGCTGGTCCATTCTGCTACCAACTCCATCCTCAAGCACCTAGGGAGGAATTTGGGTTTCCATTCGGGATTTTTCCTGCAGCCCCACTCAGGTGAGTGAACACTGCAGTGACACAATAAATGCGAGTGGTATAAATGATGCAGGGGAAGGTGGGAGAGAATGAAAGGTGAAACAACTGCCTGTCTCGGAAGGATGCCAGAATGAACAGTCATGGCCTTTGTGGTGCTGTGGATGATGACTTGACTAAGCAAAAAATGAAGCTCCCATTACCACGCCACCGGACTCCGTGCCAGGCTGTTTTCACTCGGGGTGCCCCAGAGTGGGGCGAGTGAGAGCCCTCCCTGCCCCAAGGGACCCAGCTCAGGCAGCCGACCTCCACTACCAACTACCACCATGCTCCAGGCCACTTTCCGGACACATCATAAGACACTTCCTACCCATTTTCCATAATTACCACACCATATTTTATGGGGTTCTGACAGTAGGCAACAAATTATATATATACGTATATATATGTATATATATATATAATTATATTTGCCTTTTGAAGAGCCCAGCAAACTACTGAGAGTATTCCGACCACACGGGCTGAGCCTGGCAAGCTCCCCATGGTGTATTCGATATGCCAAAAACAGTAGCAACAACAGGTCTCGTTCCCCTGACCCTGAAAGAGCCACCAATTGTTGGAAAAGATGAGTAAGGAGGCTGCTAAAATCTCAGGGCTCAAAGGAATAGAGACATTCCTGACACTGCTTGAGTAATTCGCCGATCAATGGGATGGCAGTGACAGTCACAGTGATTATGTTTTAATTTATGTCTTGTTAAAAGAAAAATCCACAGCTTTTGAGAAAAGTTAGTCTATCAACTTATGGGTTTGCAATGCTTGGAGACATGAAATTTCAGGAATTTAGCTCCATTTGTCTCTGTTTTTTTGGTGTCACCACATTCAAAAATTTTGAAAATCTCTGCTATAAGGGGGATGAAACAGAGTCAGTATAGGAACAACTAATGCTCCAATTCACTTGAACTGAAAAATTTGTCTCTGGAGCTGAGCTCAATTAGGAAAGGCATCTGGGAGGGACCCTGGGGACATTGGTGGAGAGAAGTGACTCTCTGGGGATAGGGGAGGTGCTGGAATGATGGAGGCATGAAAAGTAGTATTAAAAATATTGTAAATCCAGGTACCATAATAAAAAATTTATTTAAAAAATCTTGTGAAGAAAAGTGGGTTAGGGGTTCTTTGTTACGATATGTTCAGTGATAGAGATCTGCTACCCTGAATCCTTGGTGGAGAAGAGGGACCACAAACTGACAGTGGACGCTGTCACTGTCACTGTCATTGTCCTCCCGTTCTTCATCGTTTTGCTCAAGCGGGCCCAGTGCTAGATAGTACCCAGGAATAAATATGTTTCAGAGTCATTTAACTCCCGAATATTAGGAGCACAGCATTAACAGTCTTTCTGTGTTTAAGCAAAGAACATTGCTCTATAGTAAAATATGAAAAGGTTTTAGGGGAAAGAGAAAAGCAAGTAATTTGCTACAGATACAAAAGTCAGGGACACTGGAAGGTTTTACTGTATAACCCAGTCTTACTTGGGGAATCCAGTAGCTAACAGAATGAGAGGTAAAGCACAAAGGAATGGTTCAAGATAAACTCTCATAAGAGCACTGTAAGATTCTATGTGGGGAGGATAAGAGGCAGTTCACTGACAAAGTCTAAAACACTGGGGTTAATATCCAACAAAACCCCTTTATTTAAACACTATGATTTCTAAAGTTGTTTTGTTTTGGGCCCATGCTCAGAGCTTACTCCTGGCTAAGCACTCAGGAATCCCTACTGGCTGTGCTCTGGCGATCTTATGGGAAGTGAGAGTTTGAGGCAAATGCTATCTCTCCAGCCCCTCATCTGCATTCTAGCTTCTAAAAAACTAGTCTTTATTCATACTTTTTCATTGTTTTCACATCTTTGTTAATTCTGAACAGTTATTGGTTTTTTGAAAAAATAAAAGTTATTACCAAGTTATTACAACTTGTTTTTTCATTATACCAACTTAGTAAATACTGAGTCTCCTGCCCCTGCGCCTGACTGTCCTCACTGGGGCCCCTTGGAGGGGGGAGGGTTGAGTTTCTATCCCCCTCCGCCACCCCGAGCAGAGCCCCAGCAGCTGAGGACCTCCAGAACCAGCCACGGGCATGCTGGGACAACTCTCCACACGTCCGGATGGGCCTCATGCATGAAAGCACTGGCAAAGGAACCCAGGCATGTAGGTCCTGGGGCTGAGGTCTCCAAGCCTACTCGGATTGAGACTGGGCCTTCTCCACCTAGACCCTCCATCTTCCAGTAGGTAGGCGTCACACCCACCAGCTGCCACCAGCGCCAGGTTGGTTCCATCAATGGCCAAGACTCAGAGACTGTAAAACCCAGCTCCCAGAAGAGCGCGGCCGCATTTGCGGTCGTGCGACATCTTATTATCTTATTTTTCCTTTGGAGAACCTGGCAGGCTACCAAAAGTGTCCTGCCCGCAAGGCAGAGTCTGGCAAACTTCCCATGTCGTATACAATATGCCAAATACCAGTAACAATGATGTGTCTCATTCTCCTAATCCGGAAAGAGTATTGAAATGGCTCTTTTAAAATCTCAGGGCTAGGAAGAAGGAGGCGTTACTGGTGCCTGCTCGAGGAAATCAACGAACAACAGGATGATTGTGATTGTGATAAGTAAATACTGGGTCACCATTTCAATAAGTGTATTTTCTTGTGCAGTGTGATCTATAACCACTTTCCTCCTGCTGCTGTTTCTGAGCTTTTCCCCTGAGTTTCTGCATTTACACGCGAACTTTCCTGCAGAGAGCATCCAGGTGCTCCCAACCCCTCAGATCTCTGCTTCAGTTCTACCCATTTGCTGATCTCATCTAAATATCCTAGTAATAAGTAACATTCAGGGATGGGAGATATTACAGCAGGTGAGTTGCTTGCCTTAGATGCAGCCAACATAGTTTTGATCCAAAGAACCCCCAAGAACCACCAGGCATATTTCCTGAGCATAGAGCAAGGAATAACCCTGAGCATTTGGGGCATGGTCCAAAAACAAATAAAACAAAACAAAACAACAAAAAACATTCACTATAAACGTTCTATTTTAAACCTTTTCCTTTTTTCATCACATCCCTCTTGCCTAGAGTTTTTTTTTTTTGGTGGCTATATACTGCCATATACAGCACCTCTGATATGATCATTACTTATTTAGTGTTCCTCACATTCCTAACAAATTGCAATTCAAATGCCATAATGAATGAAAGGCTGAAATAGCAGGGCAAAATCTATGCTTAGATATATACGAAAATAGTGAAAAAGAATCCCTAGATAAACAAGATATATACATAAGATTTGCTAATGAAGTTATTTTCTTGAGTTTGAATAGAAAGAGAAGCTTATATGTCTTTTTTAAAAATTTTTATTTGTGAAACACCAACAAAACAACACTGTCCTCCCGTTGTTCATCGATTTGCTCGAGCGGGCCCAGGAATGTCTCCATTTTGAGACTTATTACTGTGTTTGGCATATAGAATACGTCACGAGTGGCTTGCCAGGCTTTGCCGTACGGGCGAGATACTCTCAGTAGCTTGCCAGGCTACCCTAGAGGGGCGGAGGAATCGAAACCGGCTCGACCAGGCTGGCTGCATGCAAGGCAAATGCCCTACCGCTGTGCTATCACACCATGAGGTACAGTTGTAGACTCACAAGTTTTAGTGCTTGTGTTTCAGTTATACAATGATAGAGTACCCATCCCTCCACCAGTACCCATTCTCCACCACCAATGATCCCAGTATCGCTCTCACTCCCCCATCCCCCTAACCCATCTGTCACTGTGGCAGGACATTCCCTTTTGTTCTCTCTCTCCTTTTGGGTGCTGCGGTATGCAAAAGAGGTATTGAGTGGCAAACATGTTCGGTCTATAATCTACTTTCAGCACGCATCTCCCATCCTGGGAGGATCCTCCCAACACCCTCTACTTGGTGTTCCCTTCTCTATCTGAGCTGCCTTTTCCCCTAGCATGTGCAGCTGGCCTTTAAGCCATGGAGTGAACCTCCTGGTTATTTATCTCGACTATTCTTAGATGTTAGTTTCCTATTTTGTTACTTTATATTCTCCATATGCATGTAATCTTTCTATGTATGTCCCTCTCTTCCTGACTCATTTCGCTTAGCATGATACTTTTCATGTAGTGCCACTTGTATGTAAATTTCATGATTTTATCTTTTCTAACAGCTGCATAGTACTCTATTGTGTAGACGTACCAAAGTTTCTTTAACCAGTCATCTGTTCTCGGGCACTCGGGTTTTTTCCAGATTTTGGCCATTGTGAACAGTGGAGCAATGAACATAGAAGTGCAGATGTCATTTCAACTGTACTTTTTTGCCTCTTTGGGATATATTCCCAAGAGTGGTATTGCTGGATCAAATGGGAGTTCAATTTCTAATTTGTGACTTTCTTCCTGACCCACTCATTGTTCAACATTGAGTTGTTTAATTTCCAGGTGTTTGATTTGTTATTCCATCTCTTTGTGTGATCTGCTTCAATCTTTAGTGCATCATGGTCTGAAAAGATTGTTGATACTACTTCTATCTTCCTGATTCTGTTGAGGTATTTTTTGTGGTCTAGCACGTGATCTATTTCGGAAAATATTCCATGTCCCCTGGCGAAGAATGTGTATTCCTTTTTGGGGTGTAAAACCCTGTATAGGTCTATTAGCCCTCTCTCTTCTATTTCTTCCTTCAAAGCCAGTATTTCCTTGCTGAGTTTTATTCTTGTTGATCTATCTAGAATTGATAAGGTGATGTTGAAGTCTCTGAGTACTATTGTATTGCTAGCAATGTCCTCCATAAATCTGTTAGCAGTTTTTTAAAAGTATTTAGCTGTTCCCTCATTAGGTGCGTATACATTTAAGAATGTAGTTTCTTCCTGTTGCATGTATCACTCGATAAATAGAAGATGGCCTTCTCTGTCCCTTCTAATCTTCTTCATCCTGAAATTTATGTTGTTGGATAATAGTATGGCCACCCCAGCTTTTTTAGGGAGCAGTTTGCTTGCAGGATTGTTTTCCATCCTTTAACTTTGAGTTTGTGTTTGCTCTGACTGTTCAGAGATGGGTTTCTTGCAGACAGCAGAATATTGATTTCAGTTTCTGGATCCATTTTGCCACTCTGTGTCTCTTGATTGGTGCATTTAGACCATTGACATTGAGAGAGATTATTGTCGTGGGGTTTTGTGCCATCTTTCTGTAGGAGTTGGTTGTGCTTATAAGTGTTTTCCTTCTTATCCTACAGGAGCCCCTTTAGTCCTTGTTTTAGATTTGTTTTTGAGTCTTTGAAGTTCCTGAGCTGTTGTTTATCTCTAAAATGGTGTATTGTTCCATCAGTTTGAGTGAGAGTTTAGCTGGATAAAGTATTCTTGGTGAGGCGTTCATTTCATTGATTTTTTTTCACTATATCGTACCATTGTCTTTGGGCTAGGTGGGTTTCCTCTGATAGGTCTGCTGTAAATCTATGGGGTGCTCCTTTATATGTAATTTCCTTCTTTGACCTTGCTGCTGAGAAGCTTATATGTTTTATAAGCTTGTAAAACTAATAACAATTGTACTCTAACACTACCGCAATAAAAAATTAAGATTGTGCATGTAATCTGTTTATGTGGGAAATAATCGTGTTCTTTCCTTGTAGGCCCTACTGGTCCATGGAGTCTGAGAACGTGACAGGAAACAGAGATTTTCTTCTTCTAGGATTTTCTGAGGAACCGGAAGTTCAGTCCCTCATCTTTGTGCTTTTCCTGTCCATGTACCTGATCACCGTCTTGGGGAACCTGCTCATCATCATGGCCGTCAGCTCAGACCCCCACCTCCACACACCCATGTACTTCTTCTTGTCCAACCTGTCCTTTGTGGACGTCTGCTTCACCTCCACCACCGTCCCCCAGATGCTGGTGAACAACCAGACACACAGCAAAGCCATCAGCTATGCGGGCTGCTTCACCCAGATGTATTTCTTCCTAATCTTTGCAGCATTGGACAACTTTCTCCTGGCTGTGATGGCCATTGACCGCTATGTGGCCATCTGCCAACCCCTGCATTACATGGTCATCATGAACCCCCGGCTCTGTGGGCAGCTGCTTCTGATGTGCTGGACCTTGAGTGTCCTGGATTCCTTGTTACAAATCCTCATGGTGCTACCACTGTCCTTCTGTGCACACGTGGAAATCCATCACTTTTTCTGTGAAATCAATCAAATGGTTCACCTAGCTTGTTCCGATACTTTTTTTAGTAACTTGATGATGTATTTGTCAGCTGTGCTCTTTGGGGGTGGCGCCTTCACTGGGATCCTTTACTCCTACTGTAAGATCGTGTCCTGCATCCGCAGAATCTCCTCAGCTCAGGGGAAATTTAAAGCCTTTTCCACCTGCGCATCTCACCTCTTTGTGGTCTCCTTGTTTTATGGCACAGTCCTAGGTGTGTACCTGAGCACTGCTGTGACAGAGAACTCACAGAGCATTGCAGTCGCCTCTGTGGCTTACACAGTGGCCACCCCCATGCTGAACCCCTTCATCTACAGCCTCAGGAACAAAGACATCAAGGGTGCTCTGACACGTCTCTTTGGGAAGAAACAGTGAAATGGCACTTGTCCCTATTCTGGTGAACTGCATCATTTCAGGACTCAATAACTGATAATAAGATATTGTGGTGTGTTATTTCCAGAGTATAAGCATGGGACCCAAAAGACAAGTATTCAACTTTAAAATGTGACTATTAAAAAGCTGAGGTGTAGAAGTTGGGAAGGGATCTGGGGCATTAGTGTGGGACCCTGACAAAGGTTGGTCTTGGACGTGGAACATTGTGTGCCTGAAAGTCTATTGTTGGTGGCTTTGCAAACCTGGTGCCTAAATTTCAAAATAATTCTTTTAAATTATAAGGCAGAGAGAGAGACTGAGTTTTCTTTCTTTCTTTTTATATCTGGGCATGTAAGAAAAATTCTTTACTTGAAAAATCAGTGTGGACTGTAAACAGGCTAATTTTATTATTTCTGAGTTTCCTTTTTGTTAATAAAATATTATCTTCTCTTTATAACTGTATAAATTTTTTATCCACTTTCTGCTTTCTTTGCAGTAGAAATCTATTTTCCCTGATCTATTCTTAGCTCTCAAATATAGTCCATACTTTTTAAAAAATGAAATATTAGGAATTACCATTTAACTCTGACAACATGGAGTTTTTGGGGGGCAGGAATGGGGCACCCCTGGCCGTGCTCAGGTTTTCTCCTGGCTTTTCACTGAGGGTCCAGTCCTGACAGACTCAGGGGATCATATAGAGTTCTAGGAATCAATCCTGGGTCGGCCACATGCAAGGAAACCCTACTTGCTGTACTTTCTCTATGGCCCACACATGGATTTGTTCAAAACACTTTATTCTTTTTTCTTCTAATTTATATTATTTTTATTGAATCACCATGAACTACACTTATAAAGCTTTCATATTTGAGTTTCTGTCATACAACAATCGAACATGCATTCCTCTACCAGTGCCCATTCTCCAACACCAATGTATTACCCCCCTTCCCAACCCTCCCCTGCCTCTGTGGCAGACAATTTCCTTCTTACTCTCTCTCTACTTTGGGACATTATGGTTTGCAATACAGATATTGAGAAGCCATCGTGTTTCGTCCTTTATCTACTTTCAGCACACATCTCTCATTCCAAACAATCCCTCCAACCATTATTGACTTAGTGATCCCATTTCTATCCTAGCTGCCTTCCCCTCTATGCATAAGGCAGGCTTCCAATTATGGAGCAATCATCTGGCCCTTGTCTCTACTTTCCCTGGGTGTTAGTCTCATATTATAAAATTTTGTATGCCACACACGAATGCAGTCATTCTATATCTGTCCATTTCTTCCTTATTTAATTTACTTAGCATGATACTCTCCAGGACCATCCACTTATAAGCAAATTTCATGACTTCATCTTTCCTAACAGCTGAATAGTACTCCATTGTTTAGAAGTAGCAAGTTACTTTAACCAATCATCTAAGAACACTTTCTGTTTTTTTTTCCTTTTTGGGTTACATCCAGTGATGCACAGGGATTACTCCTGGCTCTGCGCTCAGGAATTAGTTTTGACTGTGCCGGGTGACCATATTGGATGCTGGGAATCAAACCAGGGTTGGCCATGTGCAAGGCAAACGCCCTACCTGCTGTGCTATTGCTCAAGCTCAGAACAATTTTTTCTTAAAAGACCAACACACTCACTTGACAAATGGGTGAACGGTGTTTCTAAAAGTCTAGTGACATGGTGTAATAAAACTAAAGAAAGACATATATTTCACAACAGGGGACTTTTTATGATTTTATAATAAAGGAAAATTTGATACCATATTTTTACATTTGGGGGAAAATTATACATACAGGTCCATGTCTGTTTTATTGAACTCACTCTGTTTCCTGATGTGTACACATCCTGTCTCAGAGTCATGGATCTAATTTCCTGGATCCTGGATCTTATTTGCTCTGTCTATGGTGTCAACCAGAGTCACTATTTCTGCTCCAAACTATCAACAAGATTGGCAAATGGGATTCTTTTCCTTGTTCTTGGAGACCTATCTCTGGTTTTCTCGAAGACTAAAAGTTTCTGAGTACACAACATCATGCAAACTCTAAGACATGTGGCAACTGCTTACTACAAAGTTCTGTTAGGGACCAGCCCCCAGAAATGAAAGAGAGAGAGAGGTGTGTGTGTGGGGGGGAGCGACAAGGGCCTTAGGGACTCATAGACTCATAGACTGTAAGCTTCAACTGACCTCCAGGTATAGTATTTATTGATAAGAGCCAGTAATCATCAGAAGTAGAATAACAACATTCTTTTGTCAAATATCCATCTTAATCTCCCTGGGCTAGACTTTTACACATTCAAGTGCCTGAGTCTTCCAGGACAAGCAACTTTGTAATGGTCTTTCTCAAAGGGAGTTTTTTCAGGGAGGGAGAGCAGAGGTAGAGCAGTTATAGGACCCCCATGGGGGCAGCCTTCCACCTCAGGGCACCAGCATTCTGGGCATAAAAGGTGTATAAACTCCCCATCCTGTCTTCTGCTTTATTAATCCATTCCCAACATCTTCAACTCACTAGAGGGCTCAGAAATGAAAGCCCCCTTTCATTTCAGCAAGCTCAGATATTTAAAGACTCAGATATTTCCATGTGACTGTCCAGCAAGCTCTCCTGGGAAGCCCCTTGAAAGGGATATTTTGGCTTAACATATTAGTTGATTATCTAAACTCAGAAACAGGGGTCCTGGGTAAACCTGGTCATTTGAGACTGATAGACTTTCCTCGCCCACCATTGATGGGTTGCAGAATGATCACCAGACAATCACCAAGAACCTTTATTCCCAATTCCGCAGACCAGATATAGGGGAGAGTAACTGCCAGAGAGTGGGGGGATTTTGATAGACTGGGAATCAATGCAGGGAAGCACAGCACAGTGAAGTTTAACTGAGTGAAGTTTAGCACAGGGGCCTGTGCTAAAGGATAAGGAGCCCCGGGGAGGCCAGAAGCCATGGAAGCACCTCAATGGGTGAGACAAAAGGGTGGCAGGGAACTCAACAGAACGGCCTAGCAAAAGCAGTACACCAGAGTCAAGCCTAACCTCTCATAATAGAGAAGCAATGATTATAAATGATGGGGGGGGCACTCACTCTTTGGCACTGTTCTTTGCCTCTGAGCAATATCTCCAAAGATCTCTCACCTCAAGGAGAGCCCCCAGATGTAATCAGCAGGACAACATCACCGAAATGGATGGGGATCTGTACCAGAGGGCATCCAACAGCTAAGAGTCACCATCCTCCCAGGGCCCATCACAGGGTCATCATGGGATCATTCTTTAAGAGTTAACATACAAGTTGGAACAAAGACTCAGATATTTCCATGTGTCCAGAGGGTGATAAGCCATGAATAGCATCTTTAACTGAGAGTGATCTAGTCTTTTTAATCAGGGATTCTCTGTTTGCTAGCAGCATCCATTGTCTAAAATTGAGCTGTTTGTCCATCTCTCCTATTTGGCTTAGGTGGCCCTCATTGAGTTTGGGAGAACTCGGGGTGCAACAGCCCTGCTAATTTCCCGATACCTCTTCTTTATCAAGAGCTCATGAACATGGACAGGATGGAGGATTCTCCCTATCAGCACATGGTGGACAAACCCTGCCACATAATTTAGGTTTTCTCTGATGAAGCTGGATTTTAATGCCAAATATCTGTTCATGTTAAGTCTAATGAATGTATCAAGAAACTGAAATTTGGTTTTCTGAAAAAACAAAGCAGATAGATGTATGACACTTCTACTGATCCCAGGGGTTTGATACCAAGAAATGGGAGGTGTCATCTATGTCAATCAGGAGACTCAAGGGACAGCCCTGAGAATTCCATACACCTGACTTCTAACAAGACCTCCTAGAATAGCCCCTACCTGCGGGAAATTTCCATCCTGCCCAGACCAGCCTCCCATAGGGAAGTGGTGTCTCAGAGGTCAAGTCAGGAATGAAGCGGGGATTAATGAGCAGACTTGGGGAGGCTGTAAATATCTCCTGCTCTGCTCAGCTCTTCAGTTGGGTCAGCCTGGGTTGCTCAGGACAGGATTGCAGCTGTGGAATTGTGAGTGTGTTGGGAGAAGCCAGGTTTGCAGTTTGCATCCTTCCTGCTGGCCCATCCTGCTCCCACCTCCATCCTTAAGCACCTAGGGAGCAATTTGGGTTTCCACTCGCGTTTTTCCCTGCAGCCCCACTCAGGTGAGTAAACACTGCAGTGATGCAATAAATGCGAGTGGTGTAAATGATGCAGGGAAACGTGTGAGAGAATAAAAGAATAAAAGGTGAGAACACTGCCTGCCTTGGAAGGATGCCAGAATGAACAGTTCATGGCCTTTGTTGTTGCTTTGTATGATGACTTGACTAATCTACGTTGATGTATTACTTAGGGTGACCCCAAAGGTACGCTATGAGTAACTGTGTAGGCAGTGAAAGTAGAGTGACTGAGAGAAACGCAGAAGATGGAAGAGATTTACAGTGGACTAGGTTGGGGGTGACCCCGAGCACTGAACCAGGAGTGCCTCCCTGAAGTCCTAGGTGTAGCCTCTAAACTGATAGATGAACTAAAATACATTGACTGGGGAGTTTCTTTACTGTTCCTTTCCAATAAACCTTTATAATAATAATAATAATAATAATAATAGTAGTAGTAGTAGTAACACTGCATTGTAGCACTGTCCTTCCGTTGTTCATCGATTTGCTCGAGTGGCCCCACTAACATTATTAATAATAATAAATAGGGGTTGGCCCATCATGTAGGATGCTTGATTTACATGGATCGACTCAGATTCAATCCCTGTCACCCCACAGGGTCCTCTGAGTACTTTGAGTAATGATTCCTGAGCTGAGAGCCAGGAGTAAACCTGAATACTGCTGGTTGACCCTAAACAAACAAACAAACAAAATAAATACCCTGAAGTCAAATCAAATGAAATAAAAGAAACTCTTTCACGGAAAGTAAAAATAGCAGCAATGAATGGAAGTCTACGAGGTCTGTGTTGGTTGCAGACGTCGTATAGTGAATGCATCTCTGTGTTATTACGCAGATGTTGCACGTTTGGGTTTGTTTACCTGTGAGATAGACTCAGGTAAAGGATTGTTTGAAGAGCAAGAGCTTGAAACAGGAGGAAGTTGTTCATATATGACACCCTCTCTTTCTCCCTGTGGATTCATGTTCAAGACAATGACATATCAGAGGAAGGGCTGTTCATTCCCTATGTGACGGCACATCTGCCGGCCTGGTGGATGTGAGATTTGTGTGTTCATTGTCCATGGGATACTCTGCTTGTATAGGGTGTGAGCACAGTGAGATTTATTACAATATTTCCACATAATTATAGTTTTTTTGGCATTAGGTTGTTTTTCTTTAGTTCATTTATGCATGCCAAACTGTATTATGGAAAATGTGTAAGACTTTCTTGATTACATGGGTCTATTATGACCCCTTTTGCGTATGTATGTGTGTGTTGTTTAATCCGAATCATTGACCTGTCATTTGATTTTCTTCACCTGAAAATCCTTTCTTTAAAAAGAAGGTAATCTGATTCCATGAAGATTTTTATTACAACTTTTTTACTTATTATTACAGGTACTTCAGCAGTATTTACAATATATCATTTTCTCACTGGTAATGTGCTTCTCTTGCCAGTTGAACTGGGTTTGATCCCTGGCATCCCATGTGGTGCCCCAAGAATCATGAGGAGTAGTTCCTGAGTATAGAGGAAGGGGTGACCCCTATCACCGGTTACCAAAAATAACAAACAAAAAAAATAACATTCATTGTATATGTTCTGCTTTAAAACTTCTCCTCTTAATCACAATCCCTCTCTGCTTAGATTTTTGGAGTGTTTAGACATGTGCCCTATACAGAACCTCTAATATCATCATATTTAGTATTTAAATCAGTATTTATTTAGCATTTATCACATTCCTGAGAAATTGCAATTTGTGTGACTGAAACTCAATCATGAAAAACTTTTAACTCTGTATCTCATGGTGAGCTGATAAAAAAAATAAATAAAGGACTATGGTATTAAAAAATGCACATTTTTCCCAATGAATATATGGAGGGTAAAGGTAAAGGTAAAGGCCCTCCCGTTGATCGTCGATTTGCTCGAGCGGGCCCAGTAACGTCTCCATTGGAGACTTTGTTGTTACTGTGTCTGGCATATCGAATACTCTCGGTAGCTTGCCGGGCTCTCCGAGAGGGGCGGAGGAATCGAACTCGGGTCGGCCATGTCGGCTGCGTGTAAGGCGAACGCCCTACCCGCTGTGCTATGGAGGGTAACATAAAGAATGTCAAATTTAACATTTATATTTAAAAAATTGCAATTCAAATGCTATAATGAATGTTATCTTATGAAATGCTGAAAATACCAGGCAAATATTTGCATAGATGTATATGGAAATGCTGAAAAAGGATTCCTAGAGAAACAAGGTATATTCATAAGATACTCAAGTTAATTTCTCGAGTTTGAATATAAGGAGAAGCTCATACATCTTACGGAGTGAAATTTTGACTCTAAAACAAATAACGTTTGTAATCTAACATTACCTCAAAAAAATGTAAGTAATGCTATGTATGTGGGAAATAATCATGTTCTTTCCTTGTAGGTTTTTCCACTCCATGGAATCTGAGAACGTGACGGGAAATAGAGAATTTCTTCTTCTGGGATTTTCTGAGGAACCGAAGGTTCAATCCCTCATCTTTGTGCTTTTCCTATCCATGTACCTGATCACCGTCCTGGGGAACCTGCTCATCATCCTGGCCGTCAGCTCAGACCCCCACCTCCACACGCCCATGTACTTCTTCCTGTCCAACCTGTCCTTCGTGGACATCTGCTTCACCTCCACCACCGTCCCCAAGATGCTGGTGAACATCCAGACACACAGCAAAGCCATCACCTACGAGGGCTGCCTCACCCAGATGTATTTCTTCCTAATCTTTGTAGCACTGGACAACTTTCTCCTGACCGTGATGGCCTATGACCGCTATGTGGCCATCTGCCACCCCCTGCACTACACGGTTATCATGAACCCCCGGCTCTGTGGGCTGCTGCTTCTGGCTTCCTTTCTCATTGGTGCTCTGGATTCCTTGTTAGAAATCTTAATGGTGTTACGTCTGTCCTTCTGCAGAGACGTGGAGATCCCTCACTTCTTCTGTGAGCTCAACCAGGTGGTCCATCTTGCCTGCTCTGACACTTTCGTTAATGATTTAGTGATCTATTTGTCAGCTGGTCTTCTGGGCTGTGGGGCATTTGCTGGGATCCTTTACTCCTACTGTAAAATAGTTTTCGCCATACGCAGAATTTCATCCGCTCAGGGCAAACATAAAGCATTTTCCACATGTGCGTCTCACCTGTCCGTGGTCTGTTTATTTTATGGTACGATACTAGGTGTGTATTTGAGCTCTGCTGTGACCCAGAACTCACAGTCCCTGGCACTTGCCTCCGTGATGTACACAGTGGTCACCCCCATGCTGAACCCCTTCATCTACAGCCTCAGAAATAAGGACATCAAGGGCGCTCTGGCAAATCTGATTGGGAAGAAAAAGTAACAGGGCAAGTATCCTAAGATGGGAAAATGCATGTCATTTCTGGACCAAATCATAAGAACCCAGCCCTGAGATATCTCTCAAAGAGGAATATGGAACTTGAAATTTTTTTTTGACTGTTTGGGTCACACCCAATGATGCACAGGTGTTAACTCCTGGCTTTGCACTCAGGAATTACTCCTGGCGGTACTGAGGGGATCATATGGGATGCTGGGAATCGAACCCGGGTTGGCCACGAGCAAGACAAACACCCTACCCGCTGTACTATTGCTCCTGTCCCCCTGAGACATTTATTGATTTCTGAAGTTTCCATTTCTTTTATTGCAACCTCCTTTGGCAATCTGTATGACAAACTTCATTCAGCTTTCTCCTTTCTTTGATATGGAAGGCTTTTTCCCTGGGCTGTGCTGACTCTCTCAAATAGATCCCCAGCCTCGGGTCTGAAATATTTGGAAATCCTCACTTATATTATGAACTACAGGGAATTCCTAAAACAGCGTCTGATTCTCAAAGGTCAAAATCTTACCATGCTTATTAGGGTAAGGAGATTTACTGAGAGTGTCACCCCAAAGTATAATACTACTAAAGAAAAGGGGACCATTGTGGTTTCATAAAAGTTTCATCACGGATCACGGTCCTCCCGTTGTTCATCGATTTGCTCAAGCGGGCCCAGTAACATCTCCATCATGAGACTTGTTGTTACTGTGTTTGGCATATTGAATACATCACAGGTAGCTTGCCAGGCTCTGCCGTGCGGGCAAGATACTCTCGGTAGCTTGCCGGGCTCTCCGAGAAGGGCGGAGGAATAGAACTCGGGTCGACCATGTTGGCTGTGTGCAAGGCAAACGCCCTACCTGCTGTGGTATCATTCCAGCCCAGAGAAAAATCAAATGTGGTGAAACATAATTGCAAACTGCATTTTATATTTCTGTGAATTTTTTTGGTGTGTGTGGGTGTGTGTGTGTGTGAGATCTCCTCAGTGGAGCTCAGGAAACTGGGGAATGGGCCCTCCCAGAGACTCTTGAGCATCCTGAGGAATTTCATCAATGCCCATCCCTTCCCTCTCTTATAACTTTGGGCAGATAACTAAATGTCACTTAGAGATAATATATACTATCAGGTCACCTGTTAATAGTTAAACAAAAACTTCTATTTGTTTTCCAATGTGGATGTTTTTTTTTTCTTTTTGGGTCATACCCGGCGATGCTCAGGGGTTACTCCTGGCTCATGCACTCAGGAACTACTCCTGCCAGTGCTCGGGGGACCATATGGGATGCTGGAAATTAAACCCGGGTCCGCCGTGTGCAAGGCAAATGCACTATCTGCTGTGCTATCGCCCCCAAATGTGGATGTTTTCGATTACTTTATCTTGACTTATTTTTAGACAAGTTTAAGGACTTTAGGTAGTAGGTTTTTCTTGATGCTTTGATACAATTTATTAGTGAACCTGTTCAGATCTGGATTCTATTATATTTTTATTTTTGTGAGTGTGTGGGAATTTTTACACAGTAACAATTCCCTTTCTCCTGATTGGGCTGTTTGGGCTTCCTGCAACCTCCTGATTGAGCTTGCAGATCCCCCATATTAGAGACATAAATGTAGTCATAATAATGGCTTAGAATCTCTTCTCCTCCTGAAATATGTATTCCACTTTCTATCTCTGGTACACCTTATCTGAGTTTTTATCTTTTCTTCATGAGTCATGCTAAGTGTGTTTGTCAACCTCGCTAATTCTTTTCTAAAATGAAAAAAAATTCCTCCTCTTATTGACTCTTTAAGTGACGGCTCTCCACTTCTTTTTTTTATTATTAGTGAAACACCATGAGGTACAGTTGTTGACCTTACAAGTTTTTGTACTTGGGTTTCAGTTAGACAATGATAGAGTACCCATCCCTCCACCAGTGCCCATTCTCCACCACCAATGATCCCAGTATCCCTCTCACCCCTCACATACCCCCATCCCATTCCACATCTGTGGCAGGACGTTCCCTTTTGTTCTCTCTCTCCCTTTGGTTGCTGAGGTTTGCAAAAGAGGCATTGAGTGGCAAACATGTTCGGTCCATAGTCTACTTTCAGCATGCATCTCCCATTCTGGGAGGATCCTCCCAACACCCTTTACTTGGTGGTCCCTTCTCTGTCTGAGCTGCCCTTTCCCCTAGCATGTGCAGATGGCCTTCAAGCCATGGAGTAAACCTCCTGTAACTTATCTCGACTATTCTAGGATTTTAGTCTCCTATTTTGTTACTTTATATTCTCCACTTCTAATATAAATGTGAAACTCCTCATTGATTTGACGAAAGTGTGGCCTGACTTTTGTGATATTCAAGGTTTTTCATCAAAGTAGCACAATTCTCTTTGTTTATCCTGGGCCGTAGAATTCTCCAGAGATCTCATAGGTTAAGTCCCATTTCTATCAAGACTTGGAAAATGCAGGGAATTTAGCCAAGCCTGATTTTCCACTGTTGGCTCTTGGAAACTGTAATTTGGCTTTGGCTTAAGATGTGGGGTGGTAAGTATCTGCAAGTCAGAAGATGCAAGGGTGGGGTTGTCAAGTGTGAATAAACACCAGGTGAACCATGAACATCTGGTGTTTATTCAAAAGAACTCCAGGAAATCTGGAAACTTCCATTCCTGTGTCCAGACCTGTGTCCCACGGGGCGGTCATGTTCTCAGGGGTTGGAGTGAGGGAGTAAACAGGGCTTAATGAGCAAACACAGGGAGCTGTAAATATCTCCTCGTAGAGTCCCTTGGCTTGTTCACTCTGGGGTATATGGTGGACACGGTTGTTGATCTCCAAGTCCTGAGTTTTTCTGGGGCCCCAAGCTTCCCTCCTTCCTGCTGTCTTTTTCTGGGTTTCAGTCTCCAGAAGAAACTTCCCCGGAAGGAGTTTGGAAACACTCAGGGGTCCCCCTCCCAGACACCCCACCCAGGTAAGTTCATATGTCATGTGCCCTCAGCAAAAGGTCAGAGAGAAGAAAAGTTCAGGGAGTCTACCTGAGAATAACCTAAGAATGACCAGCCTAGGCCAGATGTCAGTCCAAGAGTTTTAGGGCCAATTCTTTGATTCATACATAAGTTATGTATTATTTATAATACCAAAGATAAGTATTATTTAAAAGCCTTTCAAGGGTCAATTCTGAAAATTACATGGTAGTAATAGAGGGGGAAGTAGAAGAGGAAGTGGAGAGTGGAGGCTTGTGATTTTCCAGTAAAAGTACAAGTCAAGTCCAAAGATCTTTAAATTTCATTGAAGTGTGTAAATATTACAGATGATGTTCAGGGCTATCATGTGTGTTGGATATTAACCTTAAGTGTTATAGGCTTCTTCAGCGAATTTCCCCTTTTTTCTCCTCCCAGAGAAACTTACAGTGCTCTTTCGAGTATCCCTAATCCCAAGTTTATCTTTAATCTTTCCTTGTGATTTACATCTCATTGTCATAGTTCCCCAAGTCAATCTTGGTTACTTATAAGTCAAAACTTTCTGGTCATTCTGGATTTTGTATTTGTAGGTATTTTCTATTACCCCTAAAGCCTTTTTATTTTCACTTAATCACTTAACTTCCCGTTAGTCGTCGATTTGCTCGAGCGGGCGCCAGTAACGTCTCCATTTGTCCCGGTCGCGTGCTAGTGTAGCCCAATGGCATCTGTTCGCTCTTGGGAACCTGAAGAGCCTCAAACTGATCGTTCATGATCTTGATGAAGAAGTCTGACCATCTGGTAGGTGGGCAGCCACACGGTCTTTTGACATCCCGTGGAATCCAGTCGGTAACAGCTCTAGTCCAGTGGTCGTCTTCAAATCTCATTACGTGACCAGCCCATCTGTCGGAACTCCGGATTCTTTCTCTCATTTGAGTGAAACTTGATATTCCAAGCATAGCTCTTTCAATTCTTCTTTGGGAGACCTGAATAGCGTTCTCATCCTGTTTGCGTAGGGCCCAGGTCTCTGAGGCATATGTTAATGCAGGAAGAACAGTGGAATCAAAGAGAAGTGCCCGGAGCCGGAGGTACTTCGTCCTCTTAGCTATTTCTTCGATGTTCTTGAAGGTGTTCCAAGCCGCTCTCTTCCTCCTAAGCAGCTCAGGTGCCAGGTCATTTGTCATGTTGACTTCTCGACCTAGGTACACGTAGCTGTTGCATTGTTGCATTTCATATTTTACTATAGAGCAATGTTGTTCTTTGCTTAAACACAGGAAGACTGTTAATACTGTGCTCCCAATATTTGATTGACTCCATCATTGGGCATCCATCATAAGTACTTGACTCAGGCTTCAGTTTTTGTAGCTCCTAACACCCCAAAATTGAGGTCCCGCCATGGGGCGGGGATGGACCCGAAAGAGTGGCTAACTACCCTGGCATCGAAATGGGACAGTCTAGAAACCACATCAATGCATGGTTTTGGTGCAAGATATTATGACTTAAGAGACAGGACCCACATGGGAAAGGACAAGCTGAACTGGCCTGAGGAGACTTAGTCTGGGATTTACGGTAAAAGTCTTGCTTGCTTCTAGAGAACTATGAGCCAAGAGAAATAAGTTTTGGGATCTTTGTCTCTTACTATGTTTATAGGGCTGGAGTGATAGCATAGCGGTAGGGCGTTTGCCTTGCACGCAGCCAACATGGCCAACCCGAGTTCGATTCCTCCACCCCTCTCGGAGAGCCGGGCAGGCTACCGAGAGTATCTCGCCCGCACGGCAGAGCCTGGCAAGCTCCCCGTGACGTATTCGATATGCCAAACACAGTAACAACAAAGTCTCCAATGGAGACATTACTGGGCCCACTCGAGCAAATCGACGAACAACGGGAGGGCCTTTACCTTTACTTACCTTACTATGTTTATCCAAACGAGTGCAAGTATTGATAAAAATAGACTAAAATGTTTGATTGTTTGACTTAGTTGTTTGATATATATGACTAGAAGGAAAGAGAAAAGCAATGTAGATGTCCCTGAGAGACAGAGCATCTCCTTGAGTTTATCTCCCTGCCGGAATGTTTTACCTCTGTAAATTACACAGACATGTGGTCCTATTCCTCGAACCCCTTCAGATGTTCTACAATTATGTTAGCAGGTCTGCATGAAATGGGCCATTTTCACCATCAGGCTGTCGTCCCCCATTTCGCTGTCTCTCTGCTGGGGAGTCCTGGGTAGGATGGGAAGCATCTCTCGGCCACTGAATGCATGTGTCACACAGCACCACCATATTTTTTGAACTCATCTTGTGGACACATTTCTGTTATTATCGTGATACAGTGGGCTGGAGCGATAGCACAGCGGTAGGGCGTTTGCCTTGCACGCAGCCAACATGGCCGACCCAAGTTCGATTCCTCCGCCCCTCTCGGAGAGCCCGGCAAGCTACCGAGAGTATCTCGCCCACACGGCAGAGCCTGGCAAGCTCCCTGTGACGTATTCGATATGCCAAACACAGTAACAACAAAGTCTCCAATGGAGACGTTACTGGGCCCGCTCGAGCAAATCGATGATCAACGGGAGGGCCTTTACTTTACTTTACTTTACATCGTGATACAGTGCACTTGACTTTGTTTGCCTATACACGAGAAAGACTTAGATAAAGAAATGTGTGAACGTGGGCCGGAGTGATAGTACAGCAGGGAGAGCATTTACCTTGCATAGTCTACCCAGGTTCGATTCCCAGCATCCCATATGGTCGCCTGAGCACCGCCAGGAGTAATTCCTGAGTGCAGAGCTAGGGTTAACCCTGAGCATCACTGGGTGCCACACACACACATACACACACACACACACACAAAGAAATGTGTGAACAGATGTGCAACAACAGTCAGTTGATACTATGGTGTCCACTCATGAAGATATTCCTGAAAAAAAAGTATGTATGTGGAAAGGAACGTGCTAATAAGCTTTGTTTTCTAGCTGTTTCATATCTTGTGTGACTAAACATACCTGTATACTTGAGACACATGTCTATTTTTCCTATAAATTGTCTCTTGAATAGTTTGTTTAGTATGATGGAGGAACAATGATTTTTCTCCAGTTTTTCTTATTCTTTGTTTATATAAAGTTTTTTTATGATTTATTACATTCAGTATTCCAAAATCAATTCCAAAACCAGTGCACCTTCTTACCACCTTTATGTTTTTTCTTATATTCATTGAAGACAGTGACAATTTTCACGTGTTTTGTTTCCATTTGGCTAATTTATACTTATACTGTTATGTTAGGAAGGATGTATAAAATCTTACTAATTTTTTAGTCAATAGAGTTGGTCTTACTCTGTGTGTGTGTTTTAGTTGAAAGAATTGATCAGTCACTTAAATATTTTTCACAGAGATACCCTTGCTTTAAAGGCAAAGTAAAGGTTCACCCACATGCTAACTTATGACTAATGACCCTAATTAGTCTAACTAATGCCCCTAATACACATTTTTTTTATTTCTTTTCACATCTCTCCATTCTTAAATTTCACGGTATCTTTTGGGAGTTTAACAATAACAACTGGAGCACTGGAGTGATAGCACAGTGGTAGGGCCTTGCACTCAGCTGACCTGGCTGACCCGGGTTCAATTCCTCTGCCCCTCTCAGATAGCCCAGCAAGCTACCAAGAGTATCTTGCCCACATAGCAAAGCCTGGTAAGCTACCCATGACATATTTGATATGCCAAACACAGTAACAACAAGTCTCATAATGGAGACGTTACTGGGCCCACTCGAACAAATTGATGAACATTGGGAGGACAGTGCTACAGTGCTAGAGTATTTTTGGGAGCAGCTCTATTTCTCAAAGTTGCATAATATTCCACCATCATAGAAACTGTTTTCCTTGACATTTGACTATGTAGCTATTGGGGTCCCGGGTGACTTATAAGAGGTGGCGAGGAGAGAGGCAGCCACCTCCAGAAGGAATCAAGAGCTTTCTCTCTACCATCCTCTGCCAACATGGGAATGGAGGGGAAGTGTAGGACTGGTAAGAGTCAGCTGTGAGCCTTGCCCTTTGTAGGAAAAGAAGGTCAGGAGACAAGCAGTCAAGTATAACACGTTTTATTATTAAGTTTTGAGGAAGAGGGGAGCAGAGAATAAGGCACTTGAAGAGAATGTGGGCTTCTCAAGAGTGAAGAGGGAGCCCCAGGACACATTCCAGCATAAAAGGATAAAAGTCCATATGTCAAGAGGAGAATGTGAGTGACATGTGTGCTTGAGCACCACAGTGACCCAAATGCTTGGTCAGCTGGCACATGGGCCCACTTCCTTTGTTTAAGCTGGCTTTATAGGGTTTCTCCTGAGCTACCCGAGTTCGATTCCTCCACCCCTCTCGGAGAGCCCAGCAAGCTACTGAGAGTATCTCGCCCAAACAGCAAAGCCTGGCAAGCTACCTGTGACGTATTCAATATGCCAAACACAGTTAACAATTGTCACAATGGAGATGTTACTGGGCCCGCTCGAGCAAATTGATGAATAACAGGAGGACAGTGACAGTGACAGTGACCCTACTACTACTACTGCTACTACTACTACTGCTGCTACTACTACGTGGGTTTTTTTTCCCTGGGCAAGAGTGCATTGGTGGGGCTGGAGTGATAGCACAGCGGTTAGTGCATTTGCCTTGCACGTGGCGGACATGGGTTCAATCCCCAGCATCCCATAACGTACCTCCAAGCACTGACAGGAGGAATTCCTGAGTGAAAAGCCAGAAGTCTCCCAAGTGCATCCCCGGGTGTGACACTACCCCCCCCCCCCCCCAAAAAAAGTTCATTGGTAGGGAGATTGCCAAGGGATAGAACTGGGGTTAGTTGAGGGTCTTCTTTGACATTCCTTTGCTGGCCTTTGTTCCTGCTGGAGCTTCTGGGAGGGGGGAGGGGGAGGAGGAGAGGTCTGTTTCTAGCCTCCTCTGGGTCTGTTCGGGGCTGGAGCGATAGCACAGCGGTAGGGCGTTTGCCTTGCATGCAGCCAACATGGCCGACCTGAGTTCGATTCCTCCGCCCCTCTCGGAGAGCCCGGCAAGCTACTGAGAGTATCTCTCCTGCCCAGCAGAGCCTGGCAAGCTCCCCGTGACGTATTCGATATGCCAGACCCAGTAACAACAAAGTCTCCAATGGAGACGTTACTGGGCCCGCTCAAGCAAATCGATGATCAACGGGAGGGCCTTTACCTTTACCTTTACCTGGGTCTGTTCTGGTTTCAGTTAGGGGTCTTATATGGTCTTAGTTCTTGTGTCCACAAGGTGGGTCCTAGCAGCCTTAGGGCAAATGGGTTTTATGACTTCACAAGAGCTCACTATTGTCATGGGGGTGGGGGTGAGGGGTAGGTGGAGAAGAGCAGGGGTTGTTTCCCTATCTGCAAGCCTACCTGCTCCAACTACACAACTACAGATTGCATTGATATTTTCCTAGGTTATTTTGTTGGAAAGGGTGTTCCCTTAACCAAGCAAGGAGATTATCTATGGTGGGGAAACAAGAAGGTCTTTATTACACCAGCTAATGAGACCCCTGGGTCTAGGCTAGGCCAGCATCTGAAGTCTTAGATGAGGCCCAGGTGCTCCAGGGCTTTTTTTTTTTTTAAATAAGAGTGTACTGCAAACTCACTGCGTTGCTTCATGATCAAGCAGTGTAGCGAAGCACACACAGGATGGCATCAGTTACGGTATAGAGACTTTCCTAAAATCAGCATTATCTTAGCTTGGAACAGGAAGTTCATCCCAAGTACAGACAGAATGGGCAGCTTTTTATTTATTTATTTATTTATTTATTCATTTATTTTTGTGATGATTGCTCTGTCTTTCATATTTATTGATCTAAGAGAGAGCAACCATATGCACCATGAATATGATGTAGGCAGGACAGGGAAGGCCCCCTCCCAAGTCAATGGCAAAAATTCGCATCTTGCAGAAAACAGGAAAAAGCAGAAACTATGGTCTGTTAAGACCCTCACCTATCTACAGCAACAGACCCAGAGAAGCTCCTGCAGAAACAAAAGGCCAGGAAAGGAATTTCAAAGAAGACCCTCAGCTCCTCCCACCCCCCTTGGTAACCTACTTAGCAATGGACTTTGACCTAGGTAGAAGCCAGACTTGGGGACAGACTGGAGAAACCCTATAAAGGCCACCTTTAACAAAGGAAGGGCGCACTTACGCTGTCTGAGCCCATGTGCTGCTTGTGCCCACATGGCTGAGCACATGTGATGTCCGAGCACATGTGTCCCCCGCATCTCCTCTCAAGATGTGTACTTTCATGCTTTCCTGTCTAATGCTGGCATATGTTTA
Organism: Sorex fumeus; assembly: GCF_029834395.1. Classification (NCBI taxonomy): domain Eukaryota; kingdom Metazoa; phylum Chordata; class Mammalia; order Eulipotyphla; family Soricidae; genus Sorex; species Sorex fumeus. The sequence continues at coordinate 39,641,085 of NW_026606076.1, forward strand.
GGGGCTCTCTCCACCCTTGGAGAAGCCCACGTTCTCTTTTGAGCACATTACTCTCTCTCTCTCCCTCCACACCTTCAAAACCTCCAAATAAAATCTGTTTGACTTCACTGCTTGTCTACTCCAGAAATTCTTTTCTGCGAGGTGAAACAAGAACCCAGTAACCCTGGATCCCAGGTGGCAGAGACGGATGGGGAGAAAGTGACCATCTTTCTCCTCCCTGCTTCACATCGGTCACCAGGGGGACCCACAGACATCAAATGAGTGCCATATGTTGGGCAGTTTCTCTGTTCTTTAAAGGAACTGTTTTAACGCTTCTTGCATTTCTTAAAAACTCCCCACCTGCAAGTAAAATCCTCTCTTTAAAGTAAGGTAAAGGTAAAGGCCCTCCCGTTGTTCATCAATTTGCTCGAGCGGGCCCAGTAACGTCTCCATTGGAGACTTTGTTGTTACTGTGTTTGGCATATTGAATACGTCACGGGGAGTTTGCCAGGCTCTGCCGTCCGGGTGAGATACTCTCGGTAGCTTGCCGGGCTCTCCGAGAGGGGCGGAGGAATCGAACTCGGGTCGGCAATGTTGGCTGTGTGCAAGGCAAGCGCTCTACCGCTGTGCTATCGCTCCAGCCCCCAAACCAAAGATACATAAAATAAATTTCCATCATAACAATTTGTGTCCATATATCTTTATAGAACATGACACTAGAGCTTCAACATGAATTCTTTTGCAGTCTCTTGTATCTCAATATGAACTTTGCTCTAAGTTGAATGAATGAATGAATCTCGTTAGTTACTTAGATGGTACATAATATATCACGGGAAGGCTGATATGATGACCTTTTATTATCTTTGTAAAAATTATAGCAACCAGGAAGATAGTAGTGTGGGTAGGGCACTTTCTTTGTTATGGCCAACCAGGATTTGATCCCAGCACACCATAGGGTCTCCGAAGCTCTTGAGTCATTTCTGAGTGCAGACCCAAGAGTAAGCCCAAAGGAGTGCCGGGTGTGGCCAGGTTTTTTTTTTTAATTAAAAATATATGAATGCAACAAAATATTTGTATGATGGAGTTGATCTTGTTCCTTCAAAGAAAAAGGAATACATATTTTTTAAAACAGTGGGCTGTTACCAAAGACATATTTTCTGCAAGCCTCAAACAGGATTTGCTCTGAATAATGCTTCAAGGCACAAAGAGATCCCAGCTCCTAGGAGAGTGACCTGTCCAGAGCATGACTGAGCTGAGAGTGCAGAAACCAGAGCTAAGAGATTTCATTGTTCTCCACCTGTCTCGCTTGCTTCATCCACAGTCCTACAAGCCAATGTGACCACAATAGAACATTAATTAAAACAAGAACTGGGGTTAGAGTGATAGCACAGTGGGGAGGGCATTTGCCATGCATGCAGTCGACTCGGGTTCGGTTCCCAGCATCCCATATCATCCCCCGAGCACTGCCAGGAGTAGTTCCTGAGTGCAGAGCCAGAAATAACCCCTGTGCATCACCAGGTATGACCCAAAAAGCAAAAAAAAAATTAAAAAATTAAAATAAATAAAACAAGAACCTAAGTCCTGTCTGTCTCATTGAAAAGTAATTGTGTTTCTCTATTCAAAATTTACAGTCTTCTCCAGCACATAGAACCAGAAAACCTTACAGGAGTTACAGAATTTCTTCTTCTAGGATTCTCTGAGGAACTGGAAGTTCAGCCCCTCATCGTTTACCATTTCCGGTCCATGTACCTGATCACCGTGCTGGGGAATCTGCTCCTCATCCTGGCCGTCAGCTCAGACCTCCACCTCCACACACCCATGTACTTCTTCCTGTCCAATCTGTCCTTCGTGGACATCTGCTTCACCCCCACCACCGTCACCAGAATGTTGGTGAACATCCAGACACATAGCAAAGCCATCAGCTATGCAGGATGCATCACCCAGATGTACTTTTTCATCCTCTTCACAGGCCTGGATGATTACATCCTGACAGTGATGGCCTATGACCGCTTTGTGGCCATCTGCCACCCCCTGCACTACCCAGTCATCATGAACCCCCGGCTTTGTGGGCTGCTCCTTCTGGTGTGCTGGATCACGAGTGTCCTGGATTCCTTGTTAGAAATCCTCACGGTGTTGCCACTGTCCTTCTGTGTGCATGTGGAAATCCCTCACTTTTTCTGTGAAATCAATCAAGTGGTCCATCTGGCGTGTTCTGACACTTTTTTTAGTGACTTGGTGATGTATATTTCAGCAGTGCTCCTGGGGGTCGGCACCCTCATTGGGATCCTTTATTTCTACTCTAAGATAGTTTCCTCCATCCGCAGAATCTCCTCAGCTCAGGGCAAGTATAAAGCGTTTTCCACGTGCGCGTCTCACCTCTCCGTGGTCTCCTTGTTTTACGGCACATCCATCGGAGTGTACCTGAGCTCTGCTGTGACATAGAACTCACAGAGCACTACCATTGCCTCGGTGATGTACATGGTGGTCAGTCCCATGCTGAACCCCTTCATCTACAGCCTCAGGAACAAAGACATCAAGGGTGCTCTGACACATCTCCTTGGGAAGAAAAAATGAAACGGCACGTGTCCTAGTACTAGTGAACTGCATCATTTCAGGGCTACGAATCCTGAGAACAAGAAATTGTGATCTGTTGACCCAGCGATACCACTCCTGGGAATATATCCCAGAGAGGCAAAAATGTGTAGTCAAAGTGACATCTGCACTTGTTTGTTCATTGCAGCACTCTTTACAATAGCCAGAAACTGGAAGAAACCTGAGTGCCCAAGAACAGATGACTGGTTAAAGAAACTTTGGTACATCTACACAATGGAGTACTATGTAGCTCTTAGAAAAGATGAAGTCATGAAATTTACATACAAGTGGTACAATATGGAAAGTACCATGCTAAGTGAAATGAGTCAGAAAGAGAGGGATAGCCATAGAAAGATTGCATTCATCTGGGGGATATAAAGTAAAAAAATATGAGATTAATACCCAAGAATAGCTGAGATCAACACCAGGAGGATTACTCCATAGCTTAGAGGCCAGCCGGGTATTCTAGGGGAAAGGGCAGTTCAGATAGAGAAGGGAGCACCAAATAAAGGCTGTTTGGAGGATCCTCCCAAGGAGGAGAGATGCATGTTGAAAGTAGACTATGGACTGAACATGTTTGCCACTCAATGCCTCTTTTGCAGACCACAACACCCAAAAGGAGAGAGAGAACAAAAGGGAATGCCCTGCCACAGAGGCAGGGGGAGGGGGGTGGGGGTGGGGGGGATATTATCCATGGTGGTGGAGAATGGGCACTGGTGGAGGGATGGGTATTTGATCATTGTATGACCGAAACCCAAGCACAAAGATTTGTAAATCTACAACTGTACCTCATGGTGCTTCACTAATAAAACAAAAAGAAAGAAAGAAATTGTGATCTGTTAAATCAGAGTGTCAGCATGGTACCCCATTGACAATGATTCAACTTTAACATGTGCCTGTTAAGGAGATGAGGGGTCGGGGAGGGAACCTGGGGCATTAGTGGGAGAACCCCGACACAGGTTGGTCTTGGAGGTAGAACATTGTATGTGAGAGTCTACTGATGACGGCTTTATTAACCACTGGTGCCTAAATTTCAACCTCCCCCCGAAAAAAATTTTAAAATTAGAAGACAGAGAAACTTCTAATTTTATGTGTGTGTTTTTTAAAAAAAATCTGAACACCTAATAAAAATCTTTTATTTATTTATTTATTTATTTTTATTGAATCACCGTGAGCTTCAGTTATAAGCTTTTATGTTTGAGTTTCAGTCCTACAATGACTGAACACCCATCCCTCCACCAGTGTACATTTTCCACTCTCAATGTCCCTGGTATTCCTACTCCTCCACTCCACCCTTCCCCCTGCCTCTATGGCAGATGGTAATAAAAATTCTTCACTTAAAAAAACAGAGTCTGGATACTGGACCTGCTGCTTTTGTTTATGTTCTGAGTGTTTCCCTTTGTGAGAAAAAATTATCCTGTTTTTATACCTCTAGGAATACTTTTTCCTCTTTCAGCTTTCTTTGCAATAGAGATCTAGTTTCTCTATTCTTAGCTCTCAAATGTATTTCAAACATTTCTTATGAAATATTTGAAAACCACCATTGAACTATGACTAAAAGAATTTTTTGTGTGGGAGAAGTGGGGGAAGAGGGCATACCCGGCTGTCCTTAGGGTTTACTCCGGACTCTGCACTCAGGGATCACCCATGGAAGGCGCAAAGGGACTCTATTGGGTGCTGGGGATGGAAGCTGGTCAGGTCATACAAAGGGAGCTGGGGAACAACTGAAGGCTTCCCTGTCTCTCTCGCCCACACCTGGATTTCTTTCTTTCTGTTTTTTTTTTGTTGTTGTTGTTGTTGTTTTTGGGTCACACCAGGCAATGCTCAGGGGTTACTCCTGGCTCTACACTCAGGAATTACTCCTGGTGGTGCTTGGGGGACCCTATGGGATGCTGGGAATCGAACTCAGGCTGACCACGTGGAAGACAAGTGCCCTACCCGCTGCCACACATGAATTTCTTAAGAACACTTTTTAAAAAATTTTTATTAGTGAAACACCATAAGGTACAGTTGTAGGTAAGGTAAAGGTAAAGGCCCTCCCGTTGATCGTCGATTTGCTCGAGCGGGCCCAGTAACGTCTCCATTTGTTACTGTGTCTGGCATATCGAATACTCTCGGTAGCTTGCCGGGCTCTCTGAGAGGGGCTGAGGAATCGAACTCGGGTCGGGCATGTTGGCCGCGTGTAAGACGAACGCCCTACCCGCTGTGCTATCGCTCCAGTTGTAGACTTACAAATTTTTGTGCTTGGGTTTCAGTTATACAATGATCGAGTACCCATCCCTCCACAAGTGCCCATTCTCCACCACCACTGATCCCAGTATCCCTCCCACCCCCATCCCCCCATTCCACCCTGCCTCTGTGGCAGGACATTCCCTTTTGTTCGCTCTCTCCTTTTGGGTGCTGTGGTTTGCAAAAGAGGCATTGAGTGGCAATCATGTTCAGTCTATAGTCTACTCTCAGCATGTTTCTCCCATCCTGGGAGGATCCTTCCAACACCCTTTATTTGGTGCTCCCTTCTATATCTGAGTTGCCTTTTCCCCTAGCGTGTGCAGCTGGCCTCCAATCCATGGAGTAAACCTCCTGGTACTTATCTCGGCTATTCTTGGGTGTTAGTCTCTTATTTTGTTTCTTTATGTTCCCCAGATGAATGCAATCTTTCTATGTCTGTCCCTCTCTTTCTGACTCATTTCGCTTAGCATGATACTTTCACACATGGATTTCTTAAGAACACTTTCTTCCTAAAAGATCTGCATGCTCACTTGTTAAATGGATGTAAGGTCTTGCAGACTAGTGACAAGATGTAAAACTGAAAGTTAACAGGACCACTGGGGCCCCATTTTGAAACTAGACTCTATTTTGTGCCTAAAGGTGGTGAATTTAAAAAGTAAGTGAGGTGGGACTGGAGCAATAGTACAGTGGGTAGGGCGTTTGCCTTACATGTGGCCAGTCCGGGTTCGATTCCCAGAATCCCATGTGGTCCCCCAGCACTGCCAGGAGTAATTCCTGGGTGCAGAGCCATGAGGAACCCCTGTGCATCACTGGGTGTGACCCAAAAAGCAAATAAATAAATAAATAAATAAAAGTAAGCGAGAAAAAAACCCCAAGGTTGGTGACAAGTAGATTCCAATACCCAACCACAGATAAGGAGGTAACTGCCTCAAGACATATAGATACTTGACTAACTTCTGCCTTATGACATGGGTTAAAACTTCGCTTAATTTCTAACTTGCAATAAACAAGTAAGATTAGTCAATTAATCTCTTGGTTTGCTTCTGTACATCTGCTTTGCCTAGATGGGGAAATTAGGGGCATGATATATGTTCCATTTGCCCTGGAAGAAAAATGTATAAGGAGAGTCGGCCCAGTGTTGGGGTTCCAAGCCCAGGGAGCGGTCCCAGCTTGTACACCTCAGCACTGAGTCCCTTGCATGAGTGAGTTTCAGTGTGTGTCAATAAAACCTGAAAAATTCTGTCCTGTCTTTGTGTGTCTTAGTTGGCGGCTGAGCTCAGGCTTGAGGCCACTTAACAAGACAACCAAAGGAAAGGGTGTATATTATGGCCAAGTACTTTTTATAATTTTATTAAAATGGAAAGCCTGATAGCATAATTTTCCTTTGGGGGGAAACTGATACATGCATATCCATATGTGTATCACTGAACTTACTCTTCTACATGATGTAGACATCATGTATCATGGTCCTGGGTCTAATTGATGTGAGCAGGCAGGGAGGGAAGGCCTCCTCCCTCAAGACAATGGCAACGAATTTCCTGGGAACTAATGATATCAGTAGCCCTGAAGTTGCAAAAAACCAACTTTGCAGAAAACAAGAATTAAAGCTTGATAAGACTTTCACTGGCAGCAACAAACCCAGAGAGTTTGTTTGGACTACCCCCCCCCCCACACACACACACACTCCCCTCCCACCCTGCAACAGAAGCTCCAGCAGAAACAGAGGGCCAGAACAAAATTTCAAAGATGACCATCACCACTCCCAACCCTACCCGGCTTTGGCAACCTCCCCAGCTACAGACTTTTACCTAGGTAGAAGCCCCAGGTGAGGGCAGGTTGGAGAAAACCTATAAAAGTCTCCTTGAACAAAGGGAGGGTGAGCATGTACTGCCCACGCCCATGTGCTGCTTGCATCATAAGCTCTTCACTAGGATCTTGGGTTCTCTCTGGTCCACGTCTAGCGTGTCTGCCAGAGTCACTATTTCTGCACCAGGAGAGTGGTGTTGCTGACGAATGTGATTCTTTGCTTTGTTCAAAATGGGCTTTCTCAGGTTTTCTAACAACTAAAGGGATTCTGAGTAAACAGCATCAAGCAAACTCTAACAGCTGCTCCCTGCTTCTGCCTGCTACTGGCCCCCAGTGAATAGGTGTGAGTTTCCAACAAATGATAGAAAAATAGAGAAAGCAAGTAGGGGGCTAACATGGATTGAAAGTATTGACTATATATATATATATATCCGGCTATATATATGTGTGTGTATATATATAGTATATATACATATATATATAGTATATACACACACATATATAGTATATATACACACATATATATATAGCCGGATATATATATATATATATATATATAGTCAATACTTTCAATCCATGTTAGCCCCCTACTTGCTTTCTCTATTTTTCTATCATTTGTTGGAAACTGATTCATATATGTATATATATATATATACATGTATATATGTATATATACTATATATATATACACACACATATATATAGCCGGATATATATATATTTGCTCGAGCAGGCCCAGTAACGTCTCCATTGGAGACTTTGTTGTTACTGTGTCTAGCACAGCGGGTAGGGCGTTCGCCTTACAAGCGGCCAACATGGCCGACCCGAGTTCGATTCCTCCGCCCCTCTCGGAGAGCCCGGCAAGCTACCGAGAGTATTTGATATGCCAGACACAGTAACAACAAAGTCTCCAATGGAGACGTTACTGGGCCCGCTCGAGCAAATCGACGATCAACGGGAGGGCCTTTTATATATATATAGCTGGAGCGATAGCATAGCATAGTGGGTAGGGAGTTTGCCTTGCATGTGGCCGACCCAGGTTCGATTCCTCTGTTCCTCTCGGAGAGCCCAGCAAGCTACCGAGAGTATTCCGCCCCCACAGCAAAGCCTGGCAAGCTCCCCGTGGTGTATTCGATATGCCAAAAACAGTAACAAGTCTCACAATGGAGATGTTACTGGTGCCCACTCAAGCAAATCGATGAACAATGGGAGGACAGTGCTACGGTGCTACATATATAAACTTTTTTATTGAATCACTGTGGGATAGAGAATTACAAAGCTGTTCATGATTGGATTTCAGTCATACAATGTTCCAACACCCATCCCTCCACAAGCATCCATTTCCCAGCACCCATGTCCCCAGGTTTCCACCCATCACCCCCACCCCACCCCCTGCCTGCCTCTATGGCAGGTGCTCTCTCTCTCTCTCTCTCTCTCTCTCTCTCTCTCTCTTTCTCTTTCTCTCTCTCTCTTTTAGGGCATTGTGGTTTGCAATATTGATACTGAAAGGTTATCAAAATTATCCCTTATCTGCTTTTAATCCCCAAATCTGGTCCAGCGTGATCATTCCCAGCTATTATTATCATACTGGTCTCTTCTCTATCTTACCTGCCCTCAGCCCCCCACACACTAGTGGTTAGTTCCAACCATTGACCAGTCCTCCTAACCCCTGTTTATTCTGGCCATGGATATTACTCTTCTACTATATATAAAATATATTTTTCTTTGAACAAGTAGTCATCAGAAGGAGATGAACAACATTCTTCATTGAATAACTCTCTTAATTTATCCTGGCTAGACTTTTACACATCCAAGGTCCTTAGTATGTCAGGACAAAAGTCTTTGTTATGGTCTTTCTCAAAGGGAGATTCTCCTGAGAGGAAGAGCAGAGATTGAGCAGTTAGAGAACCCAGTCAGGGGCAGCCTTCCACTACAGGGCACCAGCATTCTGGATTTAAAAGACCTATTAACTCCACACCCTGTCTGCCTGCTTTATTAATCTAATTTCCAACATCTTCAACCCCATAGAGAGCCCTGGTGGCAGGTTGGCTTGGGCCCCCTCTAGAAAGGAACACTATAGGCTTATTTATTAGTTAAGCATCATTTCCCCTCTGGCACCCATTGCAGGACCATCGTGGGACCATTCTTTAGGCCTAAACAGACAGTGAGTACAAAATCTAGCTGTGCCCATAGGGTGATGTGCCAGCAGCAAGCACCTTTAATGTCTATCATTGATTTCAGTGTGACCTGGTCTGTTCTAGCAGATCTTCCTGGCAGCCCCCAATGACAAAACTTGAGCTGAACTTTTTTGGGGGAAGGCATTTTCTAACTTTGGGGCTGTCATTAGGGAAATAATTTCCCACAAAAACCTATATAAAGATGGAAATAGAGGAAATCAGATCCCTTCAGAAATCAAGAATGTCTAGATGGGAAGACCAAATCATTGATATTCAACCTCTGATTCCTCTTAACCCCATTTCCGGCCTCATTCCTGTCCATTAGTCTTTTCTGTGGCGTCTGTTGGGAATTCAGTGCAGTCACTATTAAGATTCTGTGGAATAGAGGCGAGAGAAATCATAGAGGGATTAAGACCTTGCATGCAGCTGCCCCAGTTTGACTTCCAGCATTGCATAGAGTGGTCCCCAAGCATCCTTAAGGAGTGATCCCTAAGAACACAGCCATGAATAGTCCCAAGCACTGCCAACTGTGGCTCAAATTCCCTACCAAAAAAATTTTTTTTTTGCTTTTTTGGGTCTTACCCAGCTATGCACCTCTATGAAAGGCTCTTTCCTTCCTGCGCTCTCTCTCCCCTTTTCCTTTATGAACAACATTTTAACTGTGCATCTTACTGTGATTCCATTTAAAAAATAAATTTTTAAAAAATTCTTTTGGGAGACTGGAGTGATGGCACAGCTGGTAGGGCATTTGCCTTGCAAGAGGCCAACCTGGGTTTGATTCCCAGCATCCCATATGGTCCCCCAGCACCGTCAAGAGGAATAACTGAGTGCAGAGCCAGGAGTAAACCCTGTGCATCACGAGGTGTGACCCCAAAAGCAAACAAACAAAAAAATAGAGAAGGGCCAGTCTGAATGTTTCTTGACATTCTTCATTTGAATTTTTGCATGAATAATTCTAGGTGTTTGATGATCCGTGGCATTTTGCTACATGCAGGGAAAATATGGTCTATCCCATGAAACAATTAAGATCAAAACAAACTGAAGGCACTCACTCACAGTGCTTATAACTGTCCTCTGCTGCAGTAAGGAAGGTCTTTTGAAGCCTGAGAAATACCATAGTGGGTTGTATTTAGCTGACCTGGGGTTGATGCCCAGCACCTCATCTGGTTCCTGAGCCTACCCGGAGTGATCTCTAAGTGTAGAGCCATGAGGAAGGCCTAAGCATCACCAAAATCTCCTCAAATACAAAACATAATAAGAAAAAGTTATGTTTTACTCCAAGCTCACTAAGGATTTCATACATTTTCAGTAACAAATTGATATCTCATTGTTTATTAAATGTTCTCAGCCCCGGGTCCCACATGCATGTGTTCCTCTGCAGGTTCCTTCATGTGTGGGACTCGCCCGAATGAATGCGTGGAGAGTGGTCTTAAGCATGGGTGTGGCTGGTTCTGGAAGTCTTCGGCTGCCGGGGTTCTGCTCAGGACAGGGAGGAAAACTCAACCCGCCCCCCTCCAAGGGGCCCCGGTGAGGACAGCCAGGTGTGGGAGCCCGAGACACTGCCCTGTTCTCTTCTGGGAGCTGGGTTTTATCGTGTCTGGGTCTTGGCCGTTGATGGGATAACACGGTGCCAGGGGCAGTTGGTGGGTGTGACGCCTACCTCCTGGAAGATGGGGGATCTGGGTGGAGAAGACCTCTTATTATCTAGTTCTTACTTTTGGAGAACCTGGCAGGCTACTGAGAGTATCCTGCCCACACAGCAGAGTCTGGAAAACTCCCAGTGGTGTATTTAATATGCCAAAACCCAGTAGCAATGATGGGTCTCATTCCCTTGACCCTGAAAGAGCCTCAAATGTGGCACTTTATAAAATCTCAGGGCTAGGATGAAGGAGACGTTACTGGTGCCTGCTCAAGGAAATCGATGAACAACAGAATGACAGTGATACAGTGATTAAATGTTCTCAATATGATTAGTTTTTTACATGAATGTCTCTCTAGGTCAGTAGTTGGGATCAAGTGACATTTATTAACATCTTATGTAAATGTGAAATTCCTCCTTGGTTTGGCAAAAGTGACACCAAGTGAAGGACTGTGGGGTCCATCTCTGCTGATCTCAGGCGTTGTGTCTGAGCTGTATGGATGCACTGAAGATGCAGGGACCTTCTCTAAGACTCACTTCCCATTTCTTTGTGATCTGACCACCCAGGTTTGGGACAATCCTGGGAGATGACCCCTCAGTGAGTCAGGGGCTCAGGAAGGAGGAAACACAGTTGGTTTCACCTGACTCCTAACACGCTCTCCTGGCGCCTAAACTTTTGCAGGAAATTTCCACCCTGTGTGGAACAGTGACCCTTGGGGAATGGGCACTCTCAGAGGCTGGAGTGAGAAAGGAAACAGGCTAATGAGCCAACACAGCATCTGTAAATATGCCTTTGCCTGGTCCCTCTGCATGTTCACTCTGGGGATGCATGGGGTGTGGATGATGCTTTTGCAGTCCTGAATGTGTTGGTGGAGCGAAGCTTCCTCTCCTTCTTGCTGCCTTGTCTGAAACTCTAGACTCCACCATCAACCTTGCAGGGAGGAATCTGTTTGCACTCAGAGGTTTCCTCTTGGATTGCACCCAGGTGAGTCCAGCTGTCAGGCAGCCTCTGCAGGGAATGAAAGACACCTGTCACAGAGAATGACCAGCAAGGCTGCTCCCCTGAGGTCTCGTGAGAGATACAGATAACGCGTATTCTAGGAGGGGAAGTAGAGCTTCAATGTGGCAGCTGCTTGTCCACATTTTCTCTCTTTCCTTTTTACTCAGAATAGGCTCCCTCTAAAGTACCAGCTCCACTCTTCACTGGACTGGTTGTTTAGTCCAGGCATCAATTAATAACTTTTCATTTATGCCTAAGATAGTTCATAGTTCATAATGTGGCAGCAAATATACCTTTATGGTCTTTCATAAGCCTTACAGATATGGTAAATACAACAAGTTAAAAAATTTTTTTTCAAGATTAAGAAAAGATCTAGTTTCTACCCTGGATAAATACATTTTCTAAAAAACCCTGGGAAATTTCCACCGATGTTTTATTAGCAGTACTGGAGAAGATGGGTAGGGTCAGGGATGCTCTGAATGTTCCCCAGGTCAGAGGACAGAAACCACCAGAGTGTGACTTGGACCAAGAATTAATATCTCCGTGTGAAAGAGCATTCATGCTCTCAGTGTTTCTTCAACACTCAGCATTTCACAAATAGGTCCCAACAGTTAGGGTGGCCCCTGATAATGGTGTGAAACTCCTTTCACAAGGTGTCATTCAAGGGGTTTTGCAGGTTGGCTATTGTTCATCAACATTTCTTTGCTGCCCACAAATGATTGCTTACAGTGGTGTAATTAATAAACGTTGGGTCCCTGTTTGGAGTTGCCTGCTATTTCCAAGGCCCTGCAGGCTATGCATACCTTCTTTTCTTTTGTTTTCTTTCTTTCTTTTTTTTTTTAACCTTTTGGGCTGGAGCGATAGCACAGCGGTAGGGCGTTTGCCTTGCACACAGCCAACATGGCCGACCCCAGTTCGATTCCTCCGCCCCTCTCGGAGAGCCCGGCAAGCTACCGAGAGTATTCGATATGCCAGACACAGTAACAACAAAGTCTCCAATGGAGATGTTACTGGGCCCGCTCGAGCACATCGATGATCAACGGGAGGGCCTTTACCTTTACCTTTGGGCCACACCCAGTGATAGGCTTTACTCCTGGCTCTTCACTCAGGAATTATTCCTGGTGGTACTTGGGGGACCATATGGGATGCCAGAGATCGAACTCGGGTCGGCTGTGTGCAAGGCAAATGCCCTATCCACTGTACTATCTCTCCAGCCGTGGCTATGCACGCTTTCCTGTGGCCATCAGCCCTTTCAATTATTGGATATATTGTCTGAGGACAAGCAAAGGAAGCCTGAGACTCACTCAGAGATACTTAACAACTCAGCTGGAAGGTTCTATGATAGAATCCAAGAATTCTGCATTGCTCAGAAATCCTACCCAGATGAGTTGAAATGTCATGGACGATCTCTAGATGCTTGTTTGACAGAAGGAAAGACAAGAACATGTACCTGTGGCCACCTAAGAATGACCAACCTGGATTTGATAGCAGAGTCTGTGTGTTTTAGAGTTCAATATTAAATATATATATTATTTTTTAATGACCAAAAGGTAAGTGATTATTTAAAAGGCAATACAGTGGTTAACTCTGGATATTGCATGAAAATTATATAGGGTAAAGTAAAAAAGGAAATGGAACAGTGTAATAAAGTCCAAAGATCTTGGAATTTAAAGAAAATGTATCATGAACTGGGGGAGAAGGCAGTTGAATAGAGAGGGGATCACTAAATCAATGATGGTTGGAGGAATCTTTCAGGATGGGAGATATGTGTTGAAAGTAAAGGACCAAATGTCAGAGCCTCCCAGTACCTATATTGCAAACCATAATGTCCAAAAGTAGGAAGGAGTATGGGGGAAATTGTCTGCCATAGAGGCAGGGGGAGGGCAGGAAAGCGGGAGGTGTGTGTGTGTGTGTGTAATACTGGGGACATTGGTGGTGGAGAATGTGTGGAGGGATGGGTATTCAGTCATTGTATGATTGAAACTCAAACATGAAAGTTTTGTAACTGCATCTCATAGTGATTAATTTTAAAAAAAGGAAATGTGTAAATATGACAGTTGATGTCTGGGGCTATCCAACGATTATTACGTACAGTGTACTCGACAGTTTCTCTCTACACGAGAAAGAACCAAAGCGATGTGTGAATAGATCTGCAACAACAGACAGTTCACACCGTGGTATCCACTCATCAAGACATTTATGAGAAACAAAAGTATACAAGCAATGGGATGTGCTAATGAGTTTTAATTTTTAATTGATTCACATCCTGTATGACAAATATATTTGCATACTTGAGACTCATGTCTAGTTTTCACGTAAATTGCTTCTTGAGCCATTTTCTTACTCTGATGGGGGAAGGGTGTCTTTGCTTCAGTATTTCATGAATTTATTCAATGATAGTTCTCAAATGATTTGATTCCGTTTAGTTAATTTATGCATGTACAGTTTTATCGGGGAGTTTTACTAATTAACTAGTTTACTGGTTTTATTAATTTACTAGTTTAACTACAGTTTTACTAATCTTAAGAGTAAATTAGGGGGCTGGAGTGATAGCACAATGGGTAGGGCGGTTGCCTTGCACGCGGCTGACCAGGGTTCGAATCCCAGCATCCCATATGGTCCCCTGAGCACCGCCAGGAGTAATTCCTGAGTGCAGAGCCAGGAGTAACCCCTGAGCATCGCTTTTTGTGACCCAAAAAGCAAAATAAATAAATAAATTAATTTAATTTAATTTTTAAAAAAAGTAAATTAGACCCTCTTACTCTGTGTATCTTGGGGATTTTTTTCTTAACTGAAAGAATTTATCATTCTCTTCAAAATTCTTCGGAGAGATATCCTTGCTTTAAAAGACAAGTGAAGGTTCACCCATATAAATACCTCTGAATAAGCACCCTTCACACACATTTTGTATTTCTTCTCACATCTCTCTTCATTCTTACATTTATTTGTTAAAAATTCTTTTTTTATTTTTGGGTCACACCCGGTGTTGCACAGGGGTTACTCCTGGCTCATGCACTCAGGAATTACTCCTGATGGTGCTTGGGGGACTATATGAGATGCTGGGGATCGAACCTGGGTTGGCCACATGCAAGGCAAACTCCCTACCACTGTGCTATTGCTCCAGCCCCCTGTTAAAAAAACTTATTTAAAAATTATCATTATTATTTTTAATTGAATCATCATGAGATATGTAAAGTTATTCATGATTGGATTTCAGTCATACAATGTTCTAACACCCATCTCTTCATCATTGTACCTTTTTCTTTTCTTTTTGGGTCACACCCAACAATGCACAGGGGTTACTCCTGGCTCATGCACTCAGGAATCACTCACTCTTGGCCGTGCTCATGTATGAGATGCTGGGAATCGAACCCGGGTCGGTCACATGCAAGGCAAACCCCAAACCACTGTGCTATTGCTCCAGTCCCCGTCAGTGTACATTTCCCACCACTGGTCATTATGGTTTGCAATACTGATACTGAAAGTTATTATGTATACCTCTTTACCTACTTTCAGCACTCAGTTCTTGTCCAGGCTGATCACTTCCAACTATCATTCTAAGATTTCCTTTGGTCTGTTGGGAGTAGATCTGTTCCTCAAAGCTGCCTGATATTCTACCATCATAGAAACCATTCTTCTTGACATTTGACTACAGATGACTTTCTATTTTCCTTGCATATCTGAGACTATGTAGCACTGTCCTCCAGTTGTTCATGTATTTGCTCCTGAGCGGGCCCAGTAATGTCTCCATTGTGAGGCTTGTTGTTACTATATTTGGCATATTGAATACATCACAGGTAGCTTGCCAGGCTTTGCCGTGTGGATGAGATACTCTTAGTAGCTTGCCGGGCTCTCCAAGAGGGGCAGAGGAATCGAACCTGGGTCAACCTGGTCGGCCACACGCAAGGCAACTGCCCTACCGCTGTGCTATCACTCCAGCCCATCTGAGACCATGCATCTGCAAAAACATGAAACTACAGCTTCTATATGAATTCTTCTTTCCCAGTTTCCTTGTATTTCAATATTAACTTGATTCTAAGCAACCAATATGATGCTGGTTGGTTCCTTATATGGTCTTCATATATTATGGAGTGACAGAGTTTTAGGTTCTTCCATTATATTTATAAAAATTATCAGGGCTGGAGACATAGTATAGTGTGAAGGGCACTTGCTTTGCATGTGACCAACCTGATTGCATCTCCAGCACCCCAAATGTTTTCCAAGTGCCACTAGGAGTGCTCCCTGAGCACAGCCCCAGGAGTAGGGCTTGAGTATTGCCAGCTTTGGCCAATAAAAAATAATAATTGTAGACACATTCACCAAAAATATTTGTGTGACTGAGTTAATATGGTCCTTCCAACAAAGAGAGGAATATTTTCTGTAAATACTGAACTCCAACAGGATACGTAGAGATCAGGGTAGTTCTGAATATTCTCCTGGGCCAGAAGAGAGTGATTTTTCCAGAGAATCATAGTGCTGAGAATGAGGAAATCAGAGCTAACAAATTTCTCTGTTTTTCATATATATAGTTTTCTTTGTCCACAGTCCTGCAACCCATGTGACCATAAAAAAAAGAAAAAATTAAAACACACACACATGCACGCACAAGCACACACCACCCTAAATCATGTCTGTCACTTTGGAAAGTAATTGTTTATCTTGACAGAAAACTTGCAGGCTTCTCCACCACATGGAACCAGGAAACTTCACAGAAATCACAGAATTTCTTCTTCTAGGATTCTCTGAAGAACCAGAAGTTCAGCCCCTTATCTTTTACCTTTTCCTGTCCATGTACCTGATCACCGTCCTGGGGAACCTGCTCATCATCCTGGCCGTCAGCTCCGACTCCCGCCTCCACACGCCCATGTACTTCTTCCTGTCCAACCTGTCCTTTGTGGACATCTGCTTCACCTCCACCACCATCCCCAGAATGCTGGTGAACATCCAAATCCACAGCAAAGCCATCAGCTATGAGGGCTGCATCACCCAGATGTTTTTTTTCATATTGTTTGTGGTATTGGACATCCTTATATTGACCGTGATGGCCTATGACCGCTATGTGGCCATATGCCACCCCCTGCATTACACCATCATCATGAACCCCCGGCTCTGTGGGCTGCTGCTTCTGGTTTCCTGGGTCATTGGTGCCCTGGATTCCTTGTTAGAAATCCTCATGATATTGTCACTGTCCTTCTGTGAACATGTGGAAATCCCTCACTTTTTCTGTGAGCTCAATCAAGTGGTCCATCTGGCTTGTTCTAAGACGTTTCTTAGTGACTTGGTGATGTATTCGTCAGCTGTGCTCCTGGGGGTTGGCCCCCTCACTGGGATCCTTTATTCTTATTCTAAGATCATTTCCTCCGTTCGCAGAATCTCCTCAGCTCAGGGGAAGTATAAGGCATTTTCCACCTGTGTGTCTCACCTCTCTGTGGTCTCCTTGTTTTATGGCACTTCCCTAGGTGTGTACTTGAGCTCTGCTGTGACAGAGAACTCACAGCACACTACCATTGCCTCGGTGATGTACACAGTGGTCACCCCCATGCTGAACCCCTTCATCTACAGCCTCAGGAACAAAGACATCAAGGGGGCTCTGATGAGTCTCCTTGAGAAGAAACAATGAAATGACATTTGTCCTAGAATTGGTGAATTGTGTCATTTGTAGTCAGATTCTGAGACTAAGAAATTGTGATCTCTTAAATCAGAGTCCAAGCCTGGGACCCAAACTACACTGATGAAACATTATAATGTGGGGCTGGACAGATAGCACAGTGGGTCCATTCACTTGCTTTGCAATGGCTGACCTGGGTTTTATCTCTGACATCCCGTATGGTCCCCAGAGCACCACCAGTAGTGATTCCTGAATTTAGAGTCAGGAGTAACCCTTAAACATTGCCATTGTGTCCCCCAAGTAAAAATAAATTAATTAAATTAAAAACATGCCTGTTAAGGAGGGAAGGAACTTCAGAAGGAATCTGGGGTCATCAGTCACTGACTTTGACACTCATGTTGATTTTGGAGTTGGGACACAATATTTCCAAATTTTCTTTGAAGGCTTTGGCAATCAACGGTGCCTACATTTCAACTAAAAAAAATTAAATTAAAAGACAGAGAAACGCACTTATTTTCATTTAATTTATTTTAAAATCTGGGCACATAATAAATTTTTTTTTACTTATACACCAGAGTGTGAACATTTGATTTATTACTTTTGTTTATTTTCAGGACTTTCCTTTGTTAAAAAAATTTATCTTCAGGGCCAAAGAAATAGTACAGCAAGTAGGGCGTTTGTCTTGACGCAGGCGACCTGGGTTCGATCCCTGCATCCCTTATGGTCCCCTCAAGGACCACCAGGAGTAATTTCTGAGTGCAGAGTCAGGATTAATCCCTGAGCATCACTGGGTATGACCGTAAAAGAAGAAAAATTATCTTCTCTTTATAGCTATATGAAAACTTTATTGTCTTGGGCCTAATGTGGCTATACTCAGGAATTACTCTTGTTGGGCTTAAGGATCTGGGAATTGAACCTGGATCAGCCGCTTGCAAGACAAATGCCTGTGCTATATCCGGGCCCTTATGCGAATTTCTTTTTTCTTTTCTTTTCTTTTTCGATTTTTTATACATTGTATTTTCATAAAGTAGTTCACAGTGGGCTGGAGTGATAGCACAGCGGTAGAGCGTTTGCCTTGCACGCAGCCAACATTGCCGACCCGAGTTTGATTCCTCCGCCCCTCTCAGAGAGCCCGGCAAGCTACCGAGAGTATCTCTCCCGCACGGCAGAGCCTGGCAAGCTCCCCGTGATGTATTCAATATGCCAAACACAGTAACAACAAAGTCTCCAATGGAGACGTTACTGGCCCCGCTTGAGCAAATCGATGAACAACGGGAGGAGAGTGAGAGTGACAGTTCACAGTAGTTCATAACAGATAATATTCAAGCACCCACCCAACCAGGGAGTATTTTCCCACCACAATAAGAGGGAATTGTGTGTGAAAGTTGTTGTATTTCATCTTGGGGCCATTTAAGCCCCTATATACATGATATACATGATCTGGACCAGCGTGCACATGGTAATGTTCCTCTTCAACTATTGCAAGAACGTCCAGCACATCCTTAGGCACAGTCTTTGCCCACAATCCTCTCTGGAGATCAAGGCCACCCACACCATCCTGGTCCAAGTGAGCTGTTTTGTCTTTTTTAACTGGGTTAACTGCTGCTTACCATTTATGTAACATACCATCATGATATACAAAAGTTAGAAAACATGACTATTTTTGTCTCTTCCTGCTATCCAGTGATACGTCCTTTCTTGCTGATAAAAAAAAACACAAAGGCTGCTTTCTTTTTCTTTATTTTCCGATTTTTATACATTTTATTTTCATAAAGTAGTTCACAATAGTTTATTACAGATAATAATCAAACACCCACCCAACCAATGAGCATCTTCCCACCACGTAAGAGGGAAGTGTGTGAAGGTTGTTGTACTTCATTCTGGCCATTTAAGCCCTTATATACAAGAATACAAGCAAGTATGTTAAAAGCAAACACATGTGTGCTACTTCAGGTATAACAGTGGGCCAGAGTATAAGAGGTCCAGGAAATACTGCATCGCTCTCTTCCGGGAGCTTTGTTTTATACTCTCTTGATCTTGACTGTGGATGAGATTACATGACGCTGGGGGCAGTTTGTGGGTGTGACTGCCAAGCTACTGGAAAACTGGGGGGTCTGGGTGGAGGAGACCCAGTCCCAATCCAAGCAGGCTTGGAGATCTCAATCAGGGGGCCCGTATACCTGAGTTCCTCTGCCAGTTCCTTCATGGGTGAGGCTGATCCGAGCATGTGGAGAGTGGCCTTGGGCATGGCTGTGGCTGGGTTCTGGAGGTTTTTGGCTGCCAGGGCTCTGCTTGGGGTGGGGAGGGAAACTCAATCCACCCCCCTCCAAGATGTCCCAGTGAAGACAGCCTGGCATGGGGTCGGAAGATTCTGCCCTTACGTGAATTTCTAAGAATCCTTTTCTCATAAAATATCTATATACTCACTTGCTAAATGGGACTAATAGCAAGGTGTAATATAACTGAAGAAGAAATGATATACTGAGCATTTTATAATTCTTAAATAATAAAAATTTGATACCATATTTTTCCATGGGGAGCATTATATATATATCTCTATGCATATCACTGAATTCATGATTCTTCCCGGCAAGCTACCGAGAGTATTAGATACGCCAAACACAGTAACAACAAAGTCTCCAATGGAGACGTTACTGGGCCCGCTTGAGCAAATCGACGATCATCGGGAGGGCCTGATGTGTAGACAGTATGTATCAAGGTCATAGTGTTGATCTCATCAGGACCCTGTTTTTACATCGAACTCCCAGCACTGTCTACAAATGTGATTCTTTGCCTTGTTCACAATGCACTCTCTGCTTTTCTCATGAATTCAGGGATTCTGAGTAAACAATATCATGCAAATTCTGTCTAACACCTGCTTATGCTAGCTGCAAATGTCTTTTGCCCAGGACTGGCCCCTGATGAAAAGGTCTGGAGCAGGAGCAAAAAGAGACCAAAAAATAAGAGAGAGATAAAGCATGGATTCAGGGGGGCTCACAGCCTCACAGAGCCAGAGCCTGGGATGACCTGCACTTACAATGATTATCTTCAAATCAATAATCACCAGAAGAAGAACAAAATTCCTTGATTAAATACCTACCTTTCTTCTGGAGAAACTTTTACACATTCAAGGGCCTGATCTATCAAGACAAACATTTCATCATTTATTGAATATTCTATATATAATTCTGTTTTTACATAAAGGTCTCTCCAGATGTGTGCTGAAAATGGATAAAAGATTAAACACAATGGCCTCTCAGTATCTGTATTCAAACCATAATGCCCCAAAGTATAGAGAAAGTGAAAAGGAAATTATCTGCCATAGAGGCAGGGGGTAGGGTCTGGTGGGGGATAGGGAGAGAGATACTGGGGACATTGGTGGTGGGAAATGTACTCTGGTAGAGGGATGGGTGTTCAATCATTGTATGACTGAAACTCAAACATTGAAAGCTTTGTAACTGTATCCTAGGGTGATTCAAAAACAAAAACCAAAAACAAACAAATAAACAGAAACAGAGATCTCTCCAAATTAAAGTAGTTGGGATAAAGTGGCATTTATTAATGTCTTATGTAGCACTGTAGCACTGTCCTCCCATTGTTCATTGATTTGTTCGAGCGGGCCCAGTAACGTCTCCATTGTGAGACTTGTTGTTACTGTGTTTGGCAAATGGAATACATCATGGGGGCAAGATACTCTCAGTAGCTTTCCGCGCCCCTCGAGAGGGGCAGAGGAATCGAAATGTGAAAAATTCCTCCTTGGTCTGGCGAAAGTGACACCGAGTGAAGGACTGTAGGGTCCATCTCTGGCAATCTGGGGGGTCGTGTCAGTGCTGTGCTGATGGACTAAATATGCAGGGACCTTATCTAAAACCCACGTCCACCCTTAGACATTGCAATCTGGGACAATCAATGCTGGGACAGTCCTGGAAGATGACCCCTCAGTGAGTCAGGGGCTCAGGAAGGAGGAAACGCAGTTGGTTACACCTATCCTAACATGCTCTGCTGCCGCGGAAATTTCCATCCTGTGTGCACCAGTGACCCCTGGGGATCAAGTGCTCTCAGAGGCTGGAGTGAGAAAGGAAACAGGCTAATGAGCCAACACAGCAGCTGTAAATATGCCTTTGCCTGGTCCCTCTGCATGTTCACTCTGGGGATGCACGGGGTGTGGATGATGCTTTTGCAGTCCTGAATGTGTTGGTGGAGCGAAGCTTCCTCTCCTTCCTGCTGCCTTGTCTGAACTCCAGACTCCACCATCAACCTTGCAGGGAGGAATCTGTTTGCACTCAGAGGTTTCCTCTTGGATTGCACCCAGGTGAGTCCAGCTGTCAGGCAGCCTCTGCAGAGAATGAAAGACATCTGTCACAGAGAATGACCAGCAAGGCTGCTCCCCTGAGGTCTCGTGAGAGATACAGATAACGCGTGTTCTAGGAGGGGAAGTAGAGGTTCAATGTGGCAGCTTCTTGTCCACATTTTCTCTCTTTCCTTGTCATTCAGAATGAGGTTCCCTCTAAAGTGTGAGCCTTGCTCTACACTGGGCTGATTGTTTCGCCCAGGAATCAATTCATAACTTCTCATCTATTTCTAAGATTCTTTATGATAGTTCAGAGTGTGGCAACAATATATAACTTTGATGGGCCTTCAAAAGCATTACAGAATTAGGAAATATACCAAGTCACTGTCACTGTCACTGTCCTCCCGTTGTTCATCGATTTGCTCAAGCGGGCCCAGTAACGTCTCCATCATGAGACCTGTTGTTACTGTGTTTGGCATATCGAATACGTCACGGGTAGCTTGACAGGCTCTGCCGTGTGGGTGAGATATTCTTGGTAGCTTGCCGGGCTCTCCGAGAGGGGCAGAGGAATCGAACTCGGGTCGGCGATGTTGGCTGCATGCAAGGCAAATGCCCTACCGCTGTGTTTTCGCTCCAGCCCAAGTCAAAGTAACAAAATAAGAGACTAACACCCAAGTACAGCTGTGATAAATACCAGGTTGTTCACCCCATGGCTTAGAGGCCAGCCGCACAATCTAGGGGTAAAGGCAGCTCAGATAGAGAAGGGAGCACCAAATAAAGGGTGCTGGGAAGATCTGCCCAGGATGGGAGATGCATGCTGAAAGTAGACTATAGACCGAACATGATTGCCAACCAATGTCTATTCTGCAGACCACAGCACCCAAAAGGAGAGAACAAAAGGGAGTGCCTTGCCACAGAGGCAGGGTAGGATGGGGGATGGGGGGGTGGGAGGGATACTGGGATTGGTGGGGGTGGAGAATGGGCACTGGTGATGGGATGGGTACTCGATCATTGTATAACTGAAACCCAAGCACAACAACTTCTAAGTATACAACTGTCCGTCATGATGTTTCACTAATAAAACAAAAACAAATATATATATATATATATATATATATATATTATGAAGAGATCTAGTTTCTACCTTGGATGAATATGTTTCCTAGAAAATTCTGAGAAATTTCCACCGATATTTTATCGGCAATACTGGAGCAGACCGAATGGGGTCTGAGGATGCTCTGGACAGGTCACAGGTCACACGACAGAAGCCACCAGAGTGTGATTTGGACAGAGAGTCAATAGCCCCAGAGTGAAAGAGCATCCATGCTCTCAGTGCCATCTTCAAATGGTTTCTCCAACACTCAGCACTTCACAACTCGGTCCCAACAGTTAGGGGGGCCCCTGATAGTGGTGTGAAAATCCTTTCACAAGGCGTCATTCAAAGGGTTTTGCAGGTTGCCTATTGTCATTAAGATTTCTTCACTTTACACTAAAGGTTGCTCACAAAGCTATCATTAATAAACGTTGGGTCCCTGTTTGGAGTTGCCTGCTGTTTCCAAGGCCCTGCAGGCTACGCATACTTTCTTTTTTTTCTTTTCTCCTTTCTTTCTTTCTTTCTTTCTTTCTTTCTCTTCCTTCCTTTCTCTCTCTCTTTCTTTCTTTCTTTCTCTTCCTTGCTTTCTCTCTCTCTCTTTCTTTCTTTCTCTCTCTCTTTCTTTCTTTCTTTCTTTCTTTCTTTCTTTCTTTCTTTCTTTCTCTTCCTTCCTTTCTCTCTCTTTCTTTCTTTCTTTCTTTCTCTTCCTTCCTTTCTCTCTTTCTTTCTTTCTTTCTTTCTTTCTTTCTTTCTATCTTTCTTTCTTTTGCTTTTTTGGGCCACATCCAGGGATGCTCAGGGATTACTTTCTGGTTCAGCACTCAGGAATTACTCCTGGCAGTGCTTGGGGGATCATATGGGATGCCAGGGGTTGAACTCGGATGGGCTGTATTCAAGACAAACATTTTATCCACTGTACTATCTCTTCAGCCCCGGCTCCACATACTTTCCTGTGGCCACCTGCTCTTTCAGTTACTGGGGATATTGTCTGAGAACAAGCGAAGGGAGCCTGAGACTCACTCAGAGATACTTAACAACTCAGCTGGAAGGTTCTATGATAGAATCCAAGAATTCTGCATGGCTCAGAAATTCTACCCAGATGAGTTGAAATGTCACGGAGGGTCTCTAGATGCTTGTTTGACAGAAGGCAAAGCAAGAACATGTACCTCAGGCCACCTAAGAATGACCAACCTGGATTGGATAGCAGAGTCTGTGTGTTTTAGAGTTGAATATTAAATATATATTATTTTTTAATGACCAAAAGGTAAGTGATTATTTAAAAGGCAATACAGTGGTCATTCTTGGCAATTGCATGATAATAATATAAAGGGTAAAGTGAAAGAGGGAACGGAAGAGTATCATGAAGTCCAAAGATCTTGGAATTTAACGGAAATGTATCATGAGCTGGGGGAGAAGGCAGCTAGAATAGAGAAGGGATCACTAAGTCAATGACGGTTGGAGGAATCATTCGGGATGGGAGATGTGTGCTGAAAGTAGATAAAAGACCACAGGTGACAGCTTCTCAGTATCTGTATTGCAAACCATAATGCCCATAAGTAGAGAGAGAGAGAGACTATGGGGGAAATTGTCTGACATAGAGGCAGGAGAAGGGCTGGAAAGGTGGGCGTGTTGTAGAATGCACACTTGTGGAGAGATGGGTGTTCGGTCATTGTATGACTGAAACTCAAACTTGAAAGTTTTGTAACTATATCTCACAGTGATTCTATTAAAAAAAGAAAGCGTGTAAATATGACATTTGATGTCTGGAGCTATCCAGTGATTATTACATACAGTGTACTTGACAGTTTCTACATGAGAAAGAACCAAACTAAGCGATGTGTGAATAGATCTGCAACAACAGACAGTTCACACCATGGTATCCACTCATCAAGACATTTATGAGAAACAAAAGTATACAAGCAATGGGATGTGCTAATTGGTTTTTTTAATTGATTCACTTCCTGTACGATGAAACATATCTGCATACTTGAGACTCTGGTCTAGTTTTCATGTAAATTGCTTCTTGAGCCATTTGCCTACTCTGACGGGGGAAGGGAGTTTTTGCTCCTGTTTTTCATGGATTTATTCAATGATAGTTCTCAAATTATTTGATTCCATTTAGCTGATTTATGCATGTACAGTTTTATTAGGAAGTTTTACTGATTTACTAGTTTCCTAATTTTACTAAGTTACGAATTCTGTTGGGCTGGAGTGATAACACAGCTGATAGGGTGTTTGCCTTGCACGCGCTGAACCGGGTTTGATTTATCTGCCCCTCTTGGAGAGCCTGGCAAGCTGCCAAGAGTATCCTGCCCGCACTGCAAAGCCGGGCAAGCTACCCCTGACGTACTGGATATGCCAAAAACAGTAACAGGAAGTCTCACAGACGTTACTGGTGCCGGCTTGAGCAAATAGATGAACAATGGGAGGACAGTGCTATAGTGCTACTAATTTAGTAAGTTTGGCTAATTTATGCGTGTATAGTTTTATTAGGGAGTTTTACTAATTTACTTATGGGCTGGAGCGATAGCACAGCGGGTAGGGCGTCTGCCTTACATGCAGCCAACATGGCCGACCCGAGTTTGATTCCTTCGCCCCTCTCGGAGAGCCCGGCAAGCTACCGAGAGTATCTTGCCCGCACGGCAGAGCCTGGCAAGCTCCCTGTGACGTATTCGATATGCCAAACACAGTAACAACAAAGTCTCCAATGGACACGTTACTGGGCCCGCTCGAGCAAATCGATGATCAACAGGAGGGCCTTTACTTTTTACTTTACTTAGTTTACTAGTTTTACTAATTTACTAGTTTAATTAAAGGTTTACTAATTTTAAAGAGTCAATTAGACCCTCTCACTCTGTGTATATCTTGGGGATTATTTTTAGCTGAAAGAATTTATGATTCACTTCAAAATTCTTCAGAGAGATATCCTTGCTTTCAAATCCAAGTGATAATAAAATCCAAGCGAATACCATATAAATGCCTCTGAATAATCAACTTCACACACATTTTCTATTTCTTCTTACATCTCTCTTCATTCTTACATTTATTTGTTTAAAAAGTTTTTTTTAAATAGCACAGCGGGTAGGGCGTTCGCCTTGCACGCGGCCAACATGGCCGACCCGAGTTCGATTCCTCCGCCCCTCTCGGGGAGCCCGGCAAGCTACCGAGAGTATTGGATATACCAGACACAGTAACAACAAAGTCTCCAATGGACACGTTACTGGGCCCGCTCGAGCAAATCGACGATCAACGGGAGGGCCTTTTATCTTTTTTATCTTATATTATTCTTTTAATTGAATCACCATGAGATATGCAAAGTTGTTCATGATTGGGTTTCGATTGGGTTTCAGTCGTACAATGTTCTAACACCCATCTCTTTAACAGTGTATCTTTATTTTTTTTCATTTTGGGTCACACCTAGCAAGGCACAGGGGTTACTCTTGGCTCATGCACTCAGGAATCACTACTGGCCGTGATGGGTGTGGGGGGAATGCTGGACATCGAACGTGGGTCAGCTGTGGGCAAGGCAAAAATTCTACCTGCTGCTCTATCGCTCCAGGCCCCATCAGTGTACATTTCCCACCACTGGGCATTATGGCTTGCAATGTCCTTACTGAAAGTTATTATGTATACCTCTTTACTTACTTTCAGCACTCAGTTCTTGTCCAGGATGATCACTTCCAACTATCATTCGTAGATTTCCTTTAGTCTGTTGAGAGTAGATCTGTTCCCCAAAGCTGACTGATATTCTACCATCATAGAAACCATTCCACTTGACGTTTGACTACAGATGAATTTTTATTTTCCTTGCATATCTGAGAACATGTATCTGCAAAGAACATGAAACTAGAGTTTCTATATGAATTCTTCTTTTCCTGTTTCTTGTATCTCAATATGAACTTGACTCCAACAGAATAAGTAGAGATCAGGGTAGTTCTGAATATTCTTCCGGGCCAAAAGAAAGTGATCTTACCAGAGAATCATGGTGCTGAGAATGAGGAAATCAGAGCTAACAATTTCTCTGTTTTTCATATATGTAGCTTTCTTTGTCCACAGTCCTGCAACCCAATGTGACTGCACACACACACACATACACACACACACAACACATTAAAACATACACACAGACCACTCTAAATAATGCCTATCCCTTTGGAAAGTAATTGTATATCTTGACATAAAACTTGCAGGTTTCTCCACCACATGGAACCAGGAAACGTTACAGAAATCACAGAATTCCTTCTTCTAGGACTTTCTGAAGAACCAGAACTGAAGCCCCTCATCTTTTACCTTTTCTTGTCTATGTACCTGATCACTGTGCTGGGGAACCTGCTCATCATCCTGGCCGTCAGCTCTGACTCCCGCCTCCACACGCCCATGTACTTCTTCCTGTCCAACTTGTCCTTTGTAGACATCTGCTTCACCTCCACCACTGTCCCCAAGATGCTGGTAAACATCCAGACACATAGCAAAGCCATCAGCTATGAGGGCTGCCTCACCCAGGTGTTTTTTTTCATATTCTTTATAGTATTGGACATCCTTATGTTGACCATAATGGCCTATGACCGCTATGTGGCCATCTGCCAACCCCTGCATTACACCGTCATCATGAATCCCCGGCTCTGTGGGCTGTTGCTTCTGGTTTCCTGGGTCATTGGTGCCCTGGATTCCTTGTTAGAAATCCTCATGATATTGTCACTGTCCTTCTGTGAACATGTGGAAATCCCTCACTTTTTCTGTGAGCTTAATCAAGTGGTCCATCTAGCTTGTTCTAAGACATTTCTTAGTGACTTGGTGATGTATTCATCAATTGTGCTCCTGGGGGTTGGCCCCCTCACTGGGATCCTTTATTCTTATTCTAAGATCATTTCCTCCGTTCGCAGAATCTCCTCAGCTCAGGGGAAGTATAAGGCATTTTCCACCTGTGTGTCTCACCTCTCTGTGGTCTCCTTGTTTTATGGCACTTCCCTAGGTGTGTACCTGAGCAATACTGTGTCGGAGAACTCACAGCACACTACCATTGCCTCGGTGATGTACACGGTGGTCACCCCCATGCTGAACCCTTTCATCTATAGCCTGAGGAACAAAGACATCAAGGGGGCTCTGACCAGTCTCCTCAGGAAGAAACAATGAAATGACATTTTTCCTAGAGTTGGTGAATTGTGTCATTTTTGTAGTCAAATCCTGGGAATAAGAAAATGTGATCTCTTAAATCAGAGTCCAAGCTTGGAACCCAAACTACACTCATGGAACGTTATAATGTGGGGCTGGACAGATAGCACAGTGGGTCCAATCACTTGCTTTGCAGTGGCTGACCTGGGTTCGATCCCCGACATTCCATATGGTTCCCGAGCACCACCAGTAGTGATTCCTGAATTTAGAGTCAGGAGTAACCCTTAAACATAGCCTTTGTCTCCCCCAAACAAAAATAAAATTAAAAACATGCCTGTTAAGGAGGCGAGGAACTGGGGAAGGAATCTGGGGACATCAGTCAGGGATATTGACACTCATGATGATATTGGAGATGGGACATAATATGTCTTAATTCCATTGTTGAAGGATTTGGCAATCAATGGTGCCTACATTTCAACCAGATAAAAAGTTTTAAATTACGAGCCAGAGAAAGTCACTGAGTTTCATTTGTTCATTTTTTTTTCTTTTTGGGTCACACCCAGCGATGCACAGGGTTTACTCCTGGCTCTACACTCAAGTATTACTCCTGGAAGTGCTCGGGTGACTATATGGGATGCTGGGAGTCGAACCTGAGTTGGCTGCATGAAGGCAAACTCCCTACTCTATCACTCCATCTTCTTCATTAATTCATTTTTAAATCTGGGCATATAATAAAAAAATTTTATTTAAACACCAAGTGTGGACATTTGATTTATTACTTTTTTTCCCTCTGGACTATCCTTTCGTTAAAAAAATTATCTTCTCTTTACAGGTTTATGAAAACTTTATTGTCTTGGACCAAATCGACTGGGCTCAAGAGTTATTCTGGGGCGATAGACATAGAAAGATTGCATTCATCTGGGGAACATAAAGTAGCAAAATAGGAAACTAACACCCAAGAATGGCTGGGATTAGTACCAGGAGGTTTGCTCCATGGCTTGGAGGCCAACCACACATGCTAGGGGAAAAGGGAGCTCAGATAGAGAAGGGAGCACCAATTAAAGGGTGTTGGGAGGATCCTCCCAGGATGGGAGAAGCATCCTGAAAGTAGACTATAGACCAAACATGATTGCCAGACATTGCCTCTTTTGCAAACCACAACACTCAAAAGGAGAGAGAGAGAACAAAAGGGAATGCCCTGCCACAGAGGCAGGGTGGGATGGGGGAGGAGGGATACTGGGATCCCTGGTGGTGGGAAATGGGCACTGGTGGAGGGCTGGGTATTTGATCATTGTCTAATTGAAATCCAAGCACAAAAATGTGTAAGTCTACAACTGTTCCTCATAGTGTCTCACTAATAAAAATAAATAAATAGATAAAAATTTAAAAAAGGAAAAAAACAAAATTATTCTGGGGCTGGAGTGAAAGTACAGCGGGTATGGCATTTGCCTTGCATGTGGCCGACCTGGGTTCAATTCCCAGCATCCCATATGGTCCCTCTAGCAGAGCCAGGAGTAACCTCTGTCCATCGCTGGGTGTGACCCAAAAAAGCAAGAAAAAAAAGAATTATTCTTGTTGGGCTCAAAGAGCTGGAAACTGAACTCAGTTCAGCTGCTTACAAGGCAAGTGTCCTCCCTGTTGTCCTATAATTCAGGCCTTTATGTAATTTTTTTAAGAACACTTTATTCATAAAAGACCTACATACTCACTTGCTAAATGGGACTAATAACAAGATGTAATATAACTGAAAAAGGAAGGATATACTTAGCATTTTTATAATTTTTTTTCTTTTTGGGTCACACCCGGTGATGCACAGGGGTTACTCCTGGCTCTGCACTCAGGAATCACTCCTGGCCGAGCTCAGGGGACCATATGGGATGCTGGGAATTGAATCCGAGTTGGCCGTGTGCAAGGCAGACGCCCTACCCGCTGTGCTATTGCTCCAGACCCTATAATTCTTTTTTTTAATTTATTTTTTAATAGTGAGGCACCATGAGGTACAGTTGTAGACTTACACATTTTTGTGCTTGGGTTTCGATTATACAATGATCAAACACCCATCCCTCCACCAGTGCACATTTCCTACCACCTCGGATCCCAGCATCCCCTCCCCCCCCAGCCCCTATCCCACCCTGCCTCTGTGGCAGGGCATTTCCCTCTCTCTCCTTTTGAGTGCCATGGTCGGCAAAAGAAGCATTGAGTGGCAATCATGCTTGGTCGACAGTCTACCCTCAGCATGCTCTCCCATCATGGGCGGATCCTCCCAACACCCTTTATTTGGTGTTCCCTTCTCTTTCTGAGCTTCCCCTTCCCCTAACATGTGTGGTTGTCCTCCGGGTCATTGAGTAAAATTCCTGGTACTAATCTCTGCGATACTTGGGTGTTAGTTTCCTATTTTGTTACTTTATGTTCCCCAGATGAATGCAATCTTTCTATGTCTATCCCTTTCTTTCTGAGTCATTTCGCTTAACATGATACTCTCCATGTAGTACCACTTGTATGTAAACTTCATGACTTCGCCTTTTCTAACAACTACATAGTACTCCATTGTGTAAATGTGCCAGAGTTTCTTCAACCAGTCATCTGTTCTCGGGCACTCAGGTTTTTTCCAGATTCTGGCTATTGTAAAGAGTGCTGCAATAAACAGACAATTGCAGATGTCACTTCAGCTATACTTTTTTGCCTCTCTGGGATATATTCCCAGGAGTGGTATTGCTGGGTCAAATGGGAGCTCAATTTCTAGTTTTTTGAGAATCATCCATACTGTTTTCCAGAAGGGCTGAACTAGTCGGCATTCCCACCAACAGTGAAGGAGTGTCCCTTTCTCACCACATCCGCGCCAGCACCGGTTGCTTTTGTTCTTGTGGATATGGGCCAGTCTCTGTGGTGTGAGGTGATACCTCATTGTGGTTTTGATCTGCATCTCCCTGATGATTAATGATGTGGAACATTTTCTCATGTGTCTTTTAGCCATTCGGATTTCTTCTTTGTCAAAGTTTCTATTCATTTCATCTCCCCATTTTTTGATGGGGTTGAATGTTTTCTTTTTGTGGAGTTGAACCAGTATTTTGTATATCCTTGAAATTAACCCCTTATCAGATGTGTAGTTGGCGAATATCCTTTCCCATTCAGTTGACTGTCTTTGTATTTTGGTCACTGTTTCTTTTGAGGTGCAGAAGCTTCTTAGTTTAAGATAGTCCCATTTATCTATCTCTGTTTTCACTTGCTTGGCCAGCGGTGTGACATCTTTGAAGACACTATTAGCTTCTATGTCATGAAGGGTTTTGCCAACATTTTCCTCAATGTATCTTATAGATTCCGGTCTGATGTTGAGGTCTTTAATCCACTTAGATCTTACTTTTGTACATGGAGTTAGGCAGAGATCTGAGCCCATTTTTTTGCATATAGCCGTCCAGTTTTGCCAGCATAATTTGTTAAAGAGACTTTCCCTGCTCCACTTCACTTTTCTTGCCCCCTTATCGAAGATTAGATGCTCGTATACTTGGGGGGGGGGGACGTCAGTATATTCAACCCTGTTCCATTGGTCTACAGCTCTGCCTTTGTTCCAGTACCATGCTGTTTTAATTATTACTGCCTTGTAGTAGAGTTTGAAGTTAGGGAGGTTGATTTCTCCCATTTTCTTTTTCCCAAGAATTGCTTTAGCTATTCGTGGGGGCTTATTGTTCCATATGAATTTCAGGAGTGTTTGCTCCAATTCTTTGAAGAATGTCATGGGTATCCTAATAGGGATTGCTTTGAATTTATACAGTGTTTTGGGAAGTATTGCCATTTTGACAATGTTAATTCTCCCGATCCATGAACAGGGGATATTTTTCCATTTCCTCGTATCCTCTTTTATTTCCTGAAGTAGAGTTTTGTAGTTTTCTTTGTACAGGTCCTTTACTTCCTTAGTTAAGGTGATTCCTAGGTACTTGATTTTCTGGGGCACAATTGTGAATGGGATTGTTTTCTTCATGTCTTTTTCTTCTCTTTCACTATTTGCATATAGGAAAGCCATGGACTTTTGAAGCCCCTATAATTCTTAAATAATAAAAATTTGATACTATAGTTTTCCACGAGGGAGTGAATTATATACATCTCTATGCATATCACTGAATTCACGATTCTTCCTGATGTGCAGACAGTGTGTATCAAGGTCATAGTGTTGATCTCATTAGGATCCTGTTTTTGCTTCAAACTCCCAGCAGTGTCTACAAATGTGATTCTTTGCCTTGTTCACAATGAACTATCTGGTTTTCTCAAGTATTCAGAGACTCTGAGTAGACAATATCATGCACATTCTGTCTAACACCTGCCTATGCCAGTTGCAAATGTCTTTTGCTCAGGCCCCTGATGAAAAGGTCTGGAGCAGGAGCAAAAAGAGACAGAAAAAGTAAAATAGAGATAAAGCATGG
The DNA here is from genome assembly GCF_029834395.1 of Sorex fumeus. Classification (NCBI taxonomy): domain Eukaryota; kingdom Metazoa; phylum Chordata; class Mammalia; order Eulipotyphla; family Soricidae; genus Sorex; species Sorex fumeus. Next base: position 39,673,026 of record NW_026606076.1, read on the forward strand.
ATTCAGGGGGGCTCACAGCCTCACAGAGCCAGAGCCTGGGCTGACCTGCACTTAGAACATTTATCGCTTCGAACCAACAATCATCAGAAGTAGAAGAACAACATTCCTTGATCAGATGCCTACCTCTCTTCTACTCGAGAGACTTTTACACATTCCAGGGCCTGAGTCTATCAGGACAAACATTTAATCATTTATTGAATGTTCTATATATAATTCTGTTTTTACACAAATGTCTCTCCAGATGTCGGCTGAAAGTGGATAAAGGATCAAACACAATGGTCTCTCAGTATCTGTATTCAAACCATAATGCCCCAAAGTAGAGAGAGAGTAAGAAGAAAATTGTCTGTCATAGAGTTAGGGGGTGGGTTTCAGTGGGGGGTGTGGGAGAGATACTGGGGACATTGGTGGTGGGAAAAGTACACTGGTGGAAGGATGGAAGGAAGGAAGTCACTGTATGACTGAAACTCAATCATGAAAGCTTTGTAACTGGATACCAGGGTGATTCAAAAACAAAACCCCCAAACAAACAAAAACAAAGATCTCTTCAAATTAAAAATGGTATTTATCAGTACCTCATGTAAATGTGAAAAATTCCTCCTTGGTCTGGCAAAAGTGACACCGAGTGAAGGACTGTGGGGTCCATCTCTGTCGAACTGGGGGTCGTGTCAGTGCTGTGCTGATGGACTAAATATGCAGGGACCTTATCTAAAACCCTCGTCCCACTCTTAGACATTGCAATCTGGGACAATCAGGGCTGGGACAGTCCTGGGTGATGACCCTCAGTGAGTCAGGGGCTCAGGAAGAAGGAAACGCAGTTGGTTACACCTGTCCTAACATGCTCTCCTGCCTCCTGAGCCCCTGCAGGAAATTTCCATCCTGTGTGCACCAGTGACCCCTGGGGATCAAGTGCTCTCAGGGGCTGGAGTGAGAAAGGAAACAGGCTAATGAGCCAACACAGTGGCTATAAATAAATGTTCCTCTGCCCGGTCCCTCTGGTGTTCACTCTGGGGATGCATGGGGGCATGGATGATGCTTTTGCAGTCCTGAATGTGTCCGTGGAGCAAAGCTTCCTCTCCTTCCTGCTGCCTGGTCTGGACTCTAGACTCCACCATCAACCTTGCAGGAAGCAATCTCTCTTTGCACTCAGAGGCTTCCTCTTCGATTGTACCCAGGTGTGTTGACCCACCACCCTCCCCAGCCTACATAAAGGCTTGATGTCCCTCAATAAAGTGGATCTGCTTTACAGGACCCCCACCGTGCTCGTGTGCTTATTTCTCTTCCCTTGGAGGAGGCGGTGGCAAGGTTTGCTCTCTCCTTCGGACCCCTCCCCTTAGCTGGAGGGAAGCTCGGCCCTGTCCTCAGGACCCTGAGCAGCGGCCCCTTGCTGGATGAGTGAGCGTGCTGGACAGAGGCCTGGAGAAGACCCCAACATCGGTGAGTCCAGCTGTCAGGCAGCCTCTGCGGGGAATGAAAGTCACCTGTCACAGAGAATGACCAGCAGGGCTGCTTCCTGAGGTCTTGTGAGAGGTACAGATATTGAGTGTTCTAAGAGGGGAAGTGGAGTTTCAACGTGGAAGCTGTTTTTCCACCTTTCACCCAGAATGTGGGTCCCTCTACACAATCAGCTTAACTCACAGCGGGGCTGGTTGATTCACCCATTAGTCAGGGATTCATGCGCTATCGTAAGTGACTCATCAATTCCTGACTTCAATGCTTCATCATCGTCCATGGTGTGGCTTTTTATGCCTTTGATGAGCTTTAAGAATATTTATAGAATTTGTCAAGAGGCCAAATCCCAAAACAAGGCTTTCATGATTAAGGACAACTCTAGCGCATTCCCTGGCTAGTTCCTAGAAGACATTGAGAAATTTCCACAGATAGTTTAGGTGCAAGACTGGAGGACACTGGGTGGAGGCTGGGGATGCTCTGACCTTATCTCAGGTCACAGGACAGACCCCACCAGTCTCAACTGGACAGAGAGCCAATAGCCCCAACGGTGAAAGAGCATCCATGCTCTCAGTGCCATTTTAAATGGTTTCTCTGAGACCCAACACTTCACAAATGTGTCCAAACATTAAGGGTGGTCACTTGAGAATGGTGTGAAACTTCATTCACAATGCGTCATTCAATGAGTTTTGCAGGGTTATTGTGATAAACATTTTTTTTACTTTGTTTGTTTTTTTGTTTGCTTGTTTGTTTTGTTTTTTTGCTTTTTATGTTTTGGGTCACACCTGGTGATGCTCAGGGGTTACTCCTGGCTCTGCACTCAGGAATTACTCCTGGCTCGGGGAACCCTTTGAGATGCTGGAAATGGACCTGGGTTGGCCGCGTGCAAGGCAGACGTCCTACCTGCTGTGCTATCGCTCCAGCCCTGGTAAACATTTCTTAACTTTTCACAAACAATTGCTAGCAGTTGCCTCATTAATAAACATTGGGCCACTGTTGGGATTTGCCTGCTATTTCCATAGGTCCTGTGGCTGTGTACACTTTCCCAAGGCCACCCGTTCCTTCAATTATTGAGGGGATGACTCAAGGACAGCAAGGGGAACCGGGACCCTCTCAGAGATACTTATGGAACTCAGCTAGAAGTTTCCATAATAGGATCCAAGAATTCTGCATTGCTCAGAAATCCTACCCACATGAGTTGAAATGTCATGTAGATTCTACAGATGCTTGTTTGACAGAAGAAAAGGCAAGATCATTTGCCTGAGACCACCTAAGAATGGCCAGCCTAGCTCAGGTAACAACGTTCATATGTTTTAGGGTTGAATATTTAATATATGTATATATGTATATATATAATTTTTAATGACCAAAAGGTAAGTGTTATTTAAAATGCAACAGAGGGGTCAATCCTGGCAATTACATGATAATTATACAGGTTAAAATAGAAGAGGAAATGGAGGGCTGTCATTTTCCAGGAAAAGTAAAGCCCAAGGATCTTTGAAATTAATGGAAATGTGTAAATATTGCAGTTGATGTCTGGGGCTACCTTGTGGAAACTTTTTTTGATTATTATTGTGAGAGTATTCGATATGCCAGACACAGTAACAACAAAGTCTCCAATGGAGACGTTACTGGGCCCGCTCGAGCAAATCGATGATCAACGGGAGGGCCTTTACCTTTTACCTATTGTGATACAGTGCACATGACTGCCTATGCATGAGAGACTGAGACCAAAAAAATGTGTGAATAGAACTTGCAGCAACAGAATTTTATACCATGGAATCCGCTCTTGAAGATATTTGTAGGGAAGAAAAGCATATATGTGTGGAAAGGAATATATGCTAATTAGAGTTATTTTCTAATTGATTAGTTTCCAGTGTGACAAAACACATCTGCATACTTGAGACTCGTTTCTAGTGTCATGAAAACTGTTTCTTTAGCTGTTTGCTTACTATGATGGGGGAAGGGTGGTTTTGTTCCTGTTTTTCTTAGATTTATTCAGAGGAATGACAGTTCTCATGTTATTTGAGTCCATTTAGCTAATTTATGCATGTATAGGTATATTAGGGAGGATGTATAAAACATCACTTATTTTTAAGAGTCAATTAGGACCCTCTTACTGTAGGTTGGGGATTTTGTTTCAGTTGAAAGAATTAATCATTCACTTCACTGTTCCTCAGAGGGATAGTCTTGCTTTAAAAACAAAGTGAAGGCTCACCCATATAAATACCTCAGACTAATCACCCTTCATATATATTTTCTATTTTCTTCTCACCTCTCTATTCATTCTCACATTTCTTTTTTAATTTTTTTTATCATTTTAAAAATTGAATCACTGTGACATACATGAAGCTGTTCCTGGTTGGGTTTCAGTCATACAATGTTCTAACACCGTTTGATCACCAGTGTACATTTCCCTCCACAAATGCCCCTGGCTTCCCTCCTACCATACCCCTACCTATCAGCCTGTCTCTGTAACAGCCACTAACAGGCATCTCTCTCTCTTTCACTCTCTCTCTCTCTCTTTCACTCTCTCTCTCTCTCTCTCTCTCTCTCTTTGTGCCTCCCTTTTGGGCATTGTGGTGTGCAACACAGATACTGAAAGGTTATCGTGTATAACCCTTTACCTACTTTCAGCACTAAGTTCTTATCCAGACTGATCATTGCCAAATATCATTCTTAGATTTCCTTTGGTCTGTTGGGACTAGATCTGTTTCTCAAAGCTGCCTGATATTCTACCATCATAGAAGCCATTCTCCTTGAACAATTGACTACAGATGACTTTTTATTTTCCTTGCATGTCTGAGATCACGCATCTGCAAAGAACATGAAACTAGAGCTTCTATGTGAATTATTCTTTTTCCAATATTCTTGTAACTCAATATGAACTTGACTTTGAGACACTAGTGTGAGGCTGGTTGGTTATGTAGTTGGTTATAATAAGTCACGGAGGGACAGATTTTGAGGCTCTTTCATTATATTTATAAAGATTATAGGGTCCAAGTTAGTACCGCAAGTAGAGTGCTGCTTTGCACATGGTCAACTCTTGGTTTGGTCCCCAGCACCCCACCTGGTTTGTCAGTGACAGTAGGAGTGATCCCTGAGCACAGTGATCCCATGAGTAAGTCTGAGGACTGCCAGGTGTGGCTAACATTTTTAATTATAAATATAACCATCAAAATTAGTTGTGAGACTGAGTTAATATGAGGAATATTTTCTCTAAACACTGTTACCAAGGATATTTTTGCTGCAAACTTGCAACAAGTTAGGTCGAGAATAGGGCTCTTCTGAATATTCTCCAAGGCAAAGAGAATATCCTACCAGGCCAGAAGACAGTGATCCTTCCAGAGAATCACAGTGCTGAGAGTTGATATGTTGGAGACTTCACCAGATACAGACACTGGGACAGAGATGAGTAAAACTGAAGAAATAGCAAGATTTTTTTGTTTTAGTTGCTTTTATTTATTCATAGATTGATTGATTGATTGATTGATTGAATCGCCATGAGATACAATTACAAACTTTCATGATTATATTTCAATCATCCAATGTTTGAGCACCCTTCCCTCCATCAGTGCACATTTTCCACCACCAATGTCCCCAGTACCCTTCCCACCACCCCCACCCCATCCCACCTCCTGCCTCTGTGGCAGGCACCTTCCTTCTTACTCTCTCCTTTTAGGCATTATGGTTTGCAATGCAGATACCAATAGGCCATCATGTTTGGTCCTTAGTCTACTTTCAACACATATCTCCCATCTCAAGCGATCCCTCCAGCCATCATTTACTTAGTGGTTCATTCCAAGGAACCCAACTGCCTTTCCTCAGCACATGAGGCCAACTTCCAAACCATGGACCCATCCTGCTGGCCCTCATCTCTACTGTCCTTAGGTGTAGTCTCATATTATGTTAGTTTATATTCCACAAATGAATGCAGTCATGCTCTGTCTGTCCTCTCTTTCTAATTTCACTTTGCATTATATTCCCCATCTACTTACATGCAAATTTCATGATTTCATCTTTTCTAACAGCTGCATAGTATTCCATTGGGTAGATGTCTTAAAATTTCTAAATAGGAGACATTTACTGGGGTGTGTTCCTGGGCATAATACTATGAATCTCTGACGAGGCTGGGGTAGAGCCAGGCCTTGGGAGAGACTAAGCAAGATTTTAAAGTAGTCTTGGGGAGGAAAATTAATAGAGACCAGTGGAACTGGTGTGCTTGGCCTGGCCTTCTTTTATCTCTAGGAAGTTAATATGAGAAAGCACAGGGTGCAGCCTGGTGGCTTCCTCTCACCACATGGGCCATAAGCCCTGTCCTCTGTGCTGGGGACAGAATGGTTTTTGATTCTGGAAATGTCACTATTTCATCAGTTATCCACCATTCGGTCCCCAGGGAACCTTACAAGAGTGAGAAAACTAGAGCTGAGAGATTTCTCTATGTTACGTCTGTTTAGTTTTCTTCATTCACAGTCCTGCAACCCAAGAAAATATTTCGGACCACAAGAAAATATTAAAAATAAAACAGAAACAAACAACCACCCCAACCCACCCCAAACTCCAATGTCATGTCTGCCACTTTGGAAAGTAATCATGTATCTTAATTCAAAACTTGCAGTTTTATCCAGCACATGGAACCAGGAAATCTTACAGGAATTACAGAATTTCTTCTTCTAGAATTCTCAGAGGAACCAGAACTAGAGCCCCTTATCTTTGGAATTTTCCTGTCCATGTTCCTGATCACCATGCTGGGCAACCTTCTCATCATCCTGGCCGTCAGCTCAGACCCCCGCCTCCACAAGCCCATGTACTTCTTTCTGTCCAACCTGTCCTTTGTGGACATCTGCTTCATCTCCACCACCATCCCCAAGATGCTGGTGAACATCCAGACACACAGCAAGACCATCACCTATGGGGGCTGCCTTGCCCAAATGTACTTTTTCCTCCTCTTTGGAGTGTTGGACAACTTTCTCCTGACCGTGATGGCCTATGACCGCTATGTGGCCATCTGCCATCCCCTGCATTACACGGTCATCATGAACCCCCGACTCTGTTCACTGTTGGTTGGTATTTCCTGGAACATGAGTGCCCTGCATTCCTTGTTGGAAGTCACAATGGTTTTGCCACTGTCCTTCTGTGCACGTGTGGAAATCCCTCACTTTTTCTGTGAGCTCAATCAAGTGGTCCACCTAGCTTGTTCTGACACTTTTCTTAATGACTTTGTGATGTATTTTTTTGCTGTTTTCCTGGCCGGTGGTCCCTCCTTTGGTATCCTTTACTCTTATGTTAAGATCGTTTCCTCTGTACAGAGGATCTCCTCAGCACAGGGGAAGTATAAAGCATTTTCCACCTGTGCATCTCACCTCTCCGTGGTCTCCTTGTTTTATGGCACAGTCGTAGGCGTGTACCTGAGCTCCGCTGTGACGGAGAATTCACAGCGCACTACCATCGCCTCAGTGATGTACACGGTGGTCACCCCCATGCTGAACCCCTTCATTTACAGCCTCAGGAACAAAGACATCAAAGGAGCTCTGACAAGTCTTCTTGGGAAGAAACAATGAAACAGCACTTGTCCTAGAATTGGTGAACTGCATCATTTCAGGACTCAACTCCTCAGAAAAAGGAATGATGATTTTTAAAATCACAAAGTAAACAAGAGACTCAAATGACTGCGACTGTTAAACCAAAATGAAAGTTGAATTTTATTTTTTTATTGTTATTATTTATTTATTTATTTATTTATTAGTGAAACAACAAGAGTACAGTTGTAAAGGCCCTCCAGTTGATCGTCGATTTGTTCAAGCGGGCCCAGTAACGTCTCCATTGGAGACTTTGTTGTTACTGTGTTTGGCATATCGAATACTCTTGGTAGCTTGCCGGGCTCTCCGAGAGGGGCGGAGGAATCGAACTCGGGTCGGCCATGTTGGCCGCTTCTAAGGCGAACACCCTACCGCTGTGCTATCACTCCAGCAGTTGTAGACTTACAAACTTTCTTGCTTGGGTTTCAGTTATACAATGATCGAGTACCCATCCCTCCACCAGTGCCCATTCTCTACCATCAATGATCCTAGTAGCCCTCATAACCCCACCCCTTAACCCCTCCCCCGCCTCTGTGGCAGGGAATTCACTTTTGCTCACTGTTTTCTTCAGGGTATTGTAGCTTGCAATAGAGGTATTGAGTGGCCATCGTGTTTGGTCTATAGTCTACTTTCAGCACTCATCTCGCATCCGAGCGAGTCCTCCAAACATCCTTTACTTGGTCTTCCCTTCTCTATCTGAGCTGCTTTTTCTCCCAGCACATGCTGCCAACTTCCAAGCCCTGAAGCAGACATCCTGGTACTTATCTCAACTATTCTGGGGTTGTTCAACTCCCATTCTGTTACTTTATATTCCCCAGATGAATGCAGCCTTTCTATGTCTGTCCCTCTCCTTCTGGCTCATTTCACTTAGCATGATACTTTCCATGTAGTACCACTTGTATGTAAATTTCATGACTTCATCTTTTCAATAGCTGTATAATATTCCATTGTGTAGATGTACCAAAGTTTCTTTAGACAGTCATCTGTTCTCAGGCACTCAGGTTTTTCCCAAATTTTCACTATTGTGAACAGTGCAGCAATGAACAGAGAAGTGCAGATGTCATTTCGACTATACTTTTTTGCCTCTCCAGGATATATTCCCAGGAGTGGTATTGCTGGGTCAAATGGGAGCTCAATTTCTATTTTTTTTTTTTTGCTTTTTGGGTCATACCCAGCGATGCTCAGGGGTCACTCCTGGCTCATGCACTCAGGAATCACTCCTGGCGGTGCTCGGGGGACCATATGAGATGCTGGGAATCGAACCTGTGTCGGCCATGTTGGCTGCATGCAAGGCCAACGCCCTACTCGCTGTGCTATTGCTCCAGCCCAAATTTCTAATTTTTTGAGAACCGTCCATACTGTTTTCCAGAAGAGCTGAACCAGTCGGCATTCCCACCAGCAGTGAAGGAGGGTCCCTTTCTTGCCACATCCGCACCAACACGGGTTGCTTTTGTTCTTTTGGATGTGGGCCAGTCTCTGTGGTGTGAAATGATATCTCATTGTTGTTTTGATCAGCATCTCCCTGATGATTAATGATGTAGAGCATTTTCTCATGTGTCTTTTTGCCATTCGAATTTCTTCTTTGAGAAAGTTTCTGTTCATTTCCTTGCCCCATTTTTTGATGGGGTTGGATGTTTTCTTCTTGTGGAGTTCAACCAGTGATTTGTATATCTTTGATGTCAACTCCTTATAGGATGGGTATTGGGCGATATCTTTTACCATTCTGTAGACTGTCTTTGTATTTTGATCACTGTTTCTTTGGAGGTGCAGAAGCTTCTTGGTTTAAGATAGTCTCATTTGTATATCTCTGTTTTCACTTGCTTGGCCAGTGGAGTGTCATCTTTGAAGATACCATTAGCTTCAATGTCGTGGAGGGTTTTGCCAATGTACCGTGTTTTCAATATACCTTATGGATTCCATTCTGATGCTGAGGTCTTTAATCCATTTTGATCTTACTTTTTACATGGTGTTAGGCAGAGATCTGAGCCCATTTTTTTAAATTTAGCTGTCCAGTTTTGCCAGCACAATTTGTTAAAGAGGTTTTCCTTGCTCTACTTCACATTTCTTGCTCCCTTATCAAAGATTAGATGATTATATGTTTGGGAGGAGATGTCAGTATATTCAACCCTGTTACATTGGTCTGTGACTCTGCCTTTGTTCCAGTACCATGCTGTTTTCATTATTTTGTAGTAGTAGTAGAGTTTGAGGTTGGGGAGGTTGATTCCTCCCATTTTCTTTTTCTCAAGAATTGCGTTAGCTGGGCTGGAGTGATAGCACAGCGGTAGGGCGTTTGCCTTGCACACAGCCAGCCTGGCCGAGCCAGGTTTGATTCCTCTGCCTCTCTTGGAGAGCCTGGTAAGCTACCAAGAGTATCTTGCCCACACAGCAAAGCCTGGCAAGCTACCCGTGACATATTGGATATGCCAAACACAGTAACAAGTCTCAAAATGGAGACGTTACTGGGCCTGCTCGAGCAAATCGATGAACAATGGGAGGACAGTGTTGTTGCTTTAGGTATTCGTGGGGGATTATTGTTCCATATGAATTTCAGGGGTGTTTGCTTCATTTCTTTGAAGAATGTCATGGGTATTTTTATAGGGATCACATTGAATTTGAGAGAAAGAATCCAGAGTTCCGAAATCCGTTGACGATCAAGAATCAGGGACACTGTCTCATTTGCCAAGGTGTCAAAAATCAGATGGGCTGGTCATGTAATGAGATTTAAAGACGACCGCTAGACTAGAGCTGTTACAGACTGGATTCCATGGGATGTCAAAAGACCGCATAGCCGCCCACCTACCAGATGGTCAGACTTCGTCATAAAGATCATGACCGATCGGTTTGAGGCTCCTCATGTTCCCAGAGCGAACAGATGCCATTGGGCTACACTAGCACGCGACAGGGACAAATGGAGACGTTACTGGCACCCGCTCAAGCAAATCGCCGACTAACAGGAAGTTAAGTGATTAAGTGATTGAATTTGTACCATGCTTTGGGGAGTATTGCCATTTTGACAATATTAATTCTCCCAATCCATGAGCAGGGGATATCTTTCCATTTCCTTGTGTCCTGTTTTATTTCCTGAAGTAGTGTTTTGTAGTTTTCTTTGTACAGGTCTTTTATGTCCTTAGTTAAGCTGATTCCTAGGTACTTGATTTTCTTGGGCACAATTGTGAACGGGATTGTTTTATTCATGTCACTTTCTTCTCTCTCATTATTTGTGTATAGAAAAGCCATGGATTTTTGGATATTGATTTTATAGCCTGCAACTTTACTATACAAGTCTGTTGTTTCTAGGAGTTTCTTGGTAGAGGTTTTAGGGTACTCCAAGTATAGTATCATATTATCTGCGAATAGTGAGAGCTTGATTTCTTCCTTTCCTACTTGTCACAGTCACGGTCACGGTCCTCCCATTGTTCATCGATTTGCTCGAGCAGGCCCAGTAACGTCTCCATCATGAGACTTATTCTTACTGTGTTTGGCATATTGAATACGTCACGGGTAGCTTGCCAGGCTCTTGCCTAACCGCTATTGCAAGTACTTCCAGTACTATATTGAACAGCAGTGTAGAGAGTGGGCATCCTTGTCTTGTCCCTGATCTTAGAGGGAAGGCTCTTAGTTTTTCCCCATTGAGGATGAATCTTGCCATTGGCTTGTGGTAGATGGCTTTAACTATATTGAGAAAAGTCCCTTCTATTCCCATTTTGGCGAGGGTTTTCATCAGGTGCTGGATCTTGTGAAATGCTTTCTCTGCATCTATTGATATGATCATATGGGTTTTACCTTTTCTTTTGTTGATATGATGGATTATGTTGACTGATTTCCAAATGTTAAACCATCCTTGCATCCCTGGGATGAATCCCACTTGGTCATGGTGTATGATCTTTTTGATGAGTTGTTGAATTCTATTTTCTAGTATTTTGTTGAGAGAATGTTGAATTATAAATTCAGCTTTAATATGTGCCTGTTAAGCCTGTTAAGAAGAAGAGGAGTGTCAGAGGGACCTTGGGGAAGAGATCGGTGGCCCTGGAGAAAGACTCTTTGAAACCTGTGTATGCAGTTCTGCTGCTGCTCCAGGTCATATCTTATCCCCGAATCCCTGGAACCCACAGCAAAAGACAATCTACCTGAACTTGGCACTGAAAGAGGAAGCCTCAGTTTCCCCTTGCCAGTCAGAGAGAAGGCCACAAATTTCTTCTTTCAGATATTCCATCTCTGCCCCATCAATCTGACACACATTGCACCCCCAAGGTTCTGTCTCTGCATTCCTGGGGGTTCCCAGTGATGTCAGTGGGCCCCACTGGTGGCTTATGTGAAGCAGAAAAAAGAAATAGGGCCACTTTCTCCCTATCCACCTCTGCCACCCTGGACCCAGGGTTACTGGGTTCTTGTCTCGCCTCACAGCAAAGAATTTCAGGAGTAGACGAGCAATGAAGTAAAACAGATTTTATTTGGAGTTTCGAAGGGGCGGAGGGAGAGAAAGTGGGAGAGAGTGGAGAGTAACGTGCTCAAGAAAGAACCCGGGTTTCCCCAAGGATGGAGAGAGCCCCTATACACATTCCAGCATTAGACAGGAAAGCATGAAAGTCCACATCTCAAGAGGGGAGATGCGGGCGACACATGTTCTTGGGCACCACACGTGAGCGACCACATGAACACAAGCATCACATGGTCTTGAGCAGCATCTTGGAATAATCTTGGCAAGATTTTGGAATTCTGAAATTTTAATAATTAAATATGGAGGAATTTCTGCCAAAAGCCACTGGGTTCTGAGATTTGTTTGTGTGAGATTTGTTGAGTTTTTCTCCCCCAGAGATGTGCCTCTGCTGGAATGTTCTACCCCTGTAAATCACACAGACATGTAGTCCGATTCCTCTGACCCCTTCAGATGTTCTGCAAGTGTGCTGGCATCTCTGCAAGAAGCGGGCCATTTTCACCACTACCCTGTGGTCCCCTGCCTCTTTCTCTCTCTGCTGAGGAGCCTGGGTAGGGTGGGAGGCGGCACTCAGCCACTGAATGCACGTGTCACACAACACCCATATATTTTTTGAACTCACATTGTGGACACATTTCTGTTATTATCACGATACAGTGCACTTGACTTGGTTTACCTGTACACGAGAAAGACTTAGATAAAGAAATGTGTAAACAGATATGCAACAACAGACAGTTGATACAATGGTATCCACTCAGGAAGATATTTCTGACAAAGAAAAGTATGCATGTAGAAAGGGATGTGATAATAAACCTTATTTTCTAGTTGTTTCATATCCTGTGTGACTAAATATACCTGCATACTTGAGCCACGTGTCGATTTTTCATATAAATTGTCTCTCAAGTAGTTTGTTTAGTATGATGGAGGAACAATGATTTTTTTTTTTTGCTTTTTGGGTCACACCTGGCGATGCTTAGGGGTTACTCCTGGCTCTGCACTCAGGAATGACTCCTGGCGGTGCTCAGAGGACCATATGGGATGCTGGGGATGGAACCCATGTTGGCTGTGTGCAAGGCAAATGCTCTCTCCACTGTGCTATTGCTCTGGTCTCTCTCCTGTTTTTCTTATTTATTTTATAAAATTGTTTATGATTCATTACATTCAATATTACAAAATCAATTCCATAACCAGTGCACCTTCTTACCACCATTATGTTTTTCTTAGATTCATTGAAAACAATGACAATTCTCACGTGTTCTTTTTCCATTTGACTAATTTATGCCTATACTGTTATGTTAGGGAGGATGCATAAAATCTTACTAATTTTTTAGTCAATAGAGATGGTCTTACTCTGTGTATGTGTTTTAGTTGAAAGAATTAATCAATCACCTAAATAATTTTCACAGTGATAACCTTGCTTTAAAGGCAAAGTGAAGGTTCATCCACATGCTTACTTATGACTAATGACCCTTCACTCATATTTTCTATTTCTTTTCACATCTCTCTCCAGTCTTAAATTTTGAGGGCCTTTTGGGAGTAGCTCTATTTTTCAAAGCTGCATAATATTCCACCATCATAGAAACCATTTTCCTTGACATTTGACTCTGAAGCCACTGGGGTCCCTGGGTGAGAAGGAATCTATGGCTTTCTCTCTACCCTCCTCTGACACCCTGGGAATGGAGGGGGAAATGTAGGACTGGTAAGAGTCAGCTGTGAGCCTTGCCCTTTGCAGGAAAGGAAGGTCAGGAGACAAGCAGTGAAGTATAACACGTTTTATTATTAAGTTTTGAGGAAGAGGGGAGCAGAGAATAAGGCACTCAAAGAAAATGTGGGCTTCTCAAGAGTGAAGAGGGAGTCCCAGGCATAAAAGGATAAAAATTCACATATCTAGAGGAGAATGTGAGTGGCATGTGTGCTTGAGTGCCACAAGTGCTTGGTCAGCTGGCACCTGGACCTGCTTCCTTTGGTCAAGCTGGCTTCTCCTGAGCTACCCTACTATTGTTAGGGTCCGAGCTCAGGACAGCCTCACCTGTCAAGGAAAACTCTGAGAGACCAAGTCCATGCAAAAGCAAGAGGTTTATTCGAGCATGCTTGGGCTCACAGCATGACCGCAAACCGTCAGTGACTGAGAGCCCTGAGCCTCTTCAAAGGGGGCTTTTTATAGGGCATCTTCCCGCGCATTTCAGAAAGCCCGTGCACAAATCACCCAATACATTTGAATTATCACATTAGATGCTGCACGCAGGCAGCCAATCATTTTGCAACACGGCATCAGCACCAGCCACTCTCTTGTGTACCTGTTACCAGGCCCTCCCAATGGGCAGTCAATTAGGCCTTTTCATTAGGCCTTCTCCGACCTTGTGGCCTTATCTGGTGAATTCCAGGTGCAAGGAGGGAATGGGGGTACTTGGTGTTGGGCCTTGTTAGTCAGATTCCAGGACAAGGAGATGCCTCATTAGGCCTTCCCGGCCTTGTGGCCTTATCTGGCGAATTCCAGGTGCAGGGAGGGGATGGGGGTACTTGGTGTTGCTAGCCTGCCACAGCTGCAGGACAGGATATGGGCTGGGACTTGCTTTGCTAGGGCCCAATTGTCATGAGGCTATCTTTCACTATGTGGGATTTTCTCCATGGGCAAGAGATCATTGGTGGGGCTGGAGCGATAGCACAGCAGTTAGGGCGTTTGCCTTGCATGTGCCCGACCCGGGTTCAAATCCCAGCATCCCATATGGTCCCCTGAGCACTGCCAGGAGTAATTCCTGAGTGCAGAGCCAGGAGTAACCCCTGTGCATAGTAGGGTGTGACCCAAAAAAGCAAAAAAAAAAAAAAAGAAAGAGTTCATTGTAGGGAGGTTGCCTCGGGGAATAGCTGAGGGTATTTGATGGTCTTCTTTGATATTCCTTTGTTGGCCTTTGTTCCTGCTGGAGCTTCTCTGGGAAGGTGAGGGTGTGGGGGGGCAGGCTGGGGGAGGGGCTCATTTCTAGGCTCTCTGGGTCCTTTCTGATTCCAGTTAGAGGTCTTATCTGGTCTTTAGTTCTTGTGTCCAGAGGTGGGTCCTGGCAGCCTTAGGGCTAGATGGTTTTATGACTTGGAAAGAACTCACTGTCATGGGGGTAGGGGTGGGGAAGAGCAGGGGCCTGTTTCCCTATTAGCAGCCTACCTGCTCCAACTACAGATTGCACAGATATTTTCCTAGGCTATTTTGTTGGAAAGGGTGTTCCCATAGAGCAAGAAGATTATCTATGGTGGGGGAACACAGTCTTTATTACACCAGCAGATGAGACCCCTGGGTCTAGGCTAGGCCAGCATCTGAAGTTTTAGATGAGGCCCAGATGCTCCAGAGCCTGTTTTTATAGGTGTGTAAGGGCTGGAGCGATAGCACAGCGGTAGGGCGTTTGCCTTGCACGCAGCCAACATGGCCGACCCGAGTTCGATTCCTCCGCCCCTCTCGGAGAGCCCGGCAAGCTACCGAGAGTATCTTGCCCGCACGGCAGAGCCTGGCAAGCTCCCTGTGACGTATTCGATATGCCAAACACAGTAACAACAAAGTCTCCAATGGACACGTTACTGGGCCCGCTCAAGCAAATCGATGATCAACGGGAGGGCCTTTACTTTAATTAATTTAAGGCAAACTCACTGCTTTGCTTCATGCTCAAGCAGCGTAGTGACGCACACACAGGATGGCATCAGTTACGGTATAGAGACTTTCCTAAAATCAGCATTATCTTAGCTAGGAACAGGAAGTTCATCCTGAGTACAGACACAATGGGCAGATTTTTTTTATTAATTTATTTTTGTGATGATTGCTCTGTCTTTCATCTTTATTGATCTAAGAGAGGGCAACCATATGCACCGTGAATGTGATGTAGGCAGAATAGGGAAGGCCCCCTCCCAAGGCAATGGCAAAAACTTGCATCCTGCAGAAAACAGGAAAAAACAGGAACTAAGGCCAGAAAAGACCCTCACCAATCTATAGCAACAAACCCAGAGAAGCTCTTGCAGAAACAAAAGGCCAGTTAAGGAATTTCAAAGAAGACCATCACCACTCCCAAACCCCTTGATAACCTCCTTAGAAATGGGACTTTTACTTAGGTAGAAGCCCCACATGGGGACAAGCTGGAGAAACCCCATAAAGGCTACCTTGAACAAAGGAATGGTGCACATATGGTACTGATGTCGGTGGGCCCCATGGGTGACTTATGTGAAGCGGAGCTTTGGGTCTGTTGCTGTGAGGGTCTTATCAAGCCTTAGTTCCTGTTTTGCTATTTTCTGCAGGGCTGGCTTTTGTCGTTGCATGGGGAGGGGGCCCTCCCTGTCTACCTGCCTACATCAGTACCTGAGCACATGTGTCACCCACATCTCTCCTCTTGAGTTGTGAACATTCATGCTTTCATGTCTAATGCTGGAATGTGTGTAGGGGCTCTCTCTGCCCTCGGAAAAACCTGGGTTCTTTCTTGAGCACATTACTCTCCACTTTCTTCCACTTTCCCTCCCTCCTTCCCTTCAAAATCTCCAAATAAAATCTGTTTTACTTCACTCTTCGTCTACTCCTTATCTGCAAGGCGAGATAAGAACCCAGTAACCCTGGGTCCAGGGTGGCAGAGGTGGATGGGGAGAAAGTGGCCCTATTTCTTTTTTCTGCTTCACATAAGTCACCAGTGGGGCCCACCGACATCACTGGGAACCTCTGGGAATGCCAAGACAGAACCTTGGGGATACAATGTGTGTTGGATTGATGGGGCAGAGATGAAACATCAGAAAGGAGAAAACTGGCAAGGGGAAATTGAGGCTTCCTTTTTCAGCACCAAGGTCAGGTAGATTGTCTTTTGCTGTGGGTTCCAGGGATTCAGGGATGAAATGTCCCCTGGGGCAGCAGCAGAACTGCATACACAGGCTTCAAAGAGTCTTTCTCCAGGGCCACCCAACTCTTCCCCAGGGTCCCTCCCCAACCCCTCCTCCCCTTAACAGGCACGTTTTAAAGTTGAATTTAAAGTTCAACATTAATTTGGGTTTAAAATTCACAGTCCCTTGCTTACACGGTGATTTTAAAAATCACCATTTCTTTTTCTCAGGAGTTGAGTCCTGAAATGATGCAGTTCACCAATTCTAAGACAAGTGCTGTTTCACTGTTTCTTCACAAGGAGACTTGTCAGAGCACCTTTGATATCTTTGTTCCTGAGGCTGTAGATGAAGGGGTTCAGCATGGGGGTGACCACTGTGTACATCACCGAGGCGATGGTAGTGCGCTGGGAGTTCTCTGTCACAGCAGAACTCAGGTACACGCCAATGGATGTGCCATAAAATAAGGAGACCACGGAGAGATGAGATGCACAGGTGGAAAATGCTTTATACTTCCCCTGAGCTGAGGAGATTCTCTGTACAGAGGATACAATCTTAACGTAAGAGTAAAGGATCCCAAAAGGGGGACCACCTGCCAGGAGAACAGCAAAAAAGTACATCACTAAGTCATTAAGAAAAGTGTCAGAACAAGCTAGGTGGACCACTTGATTGAGTTCACAGAAAAAGTGAGGGATTTCCACATGAGCACAGAAGGACAGTGACAACACCATTGTGACTTCCAACAAGGAATGCAGGGCACTCATGTTCCATGAAATACCAACCAACAGTGCACAGAGCCGGGGGTTCATGATGACTGTGTAGTGCAGGGGGTGGCAGATGGCCACATAGCGGTCATAGGCCATCACGGTCAGGAGAAAGTTGTCCAACACTCCAAAGAGGAGGAAAAAGTACATTTGGGCAAGGCAGCCCCCATAGGTGATGGCCTTGCTGTGTGTCTGGATGTTCACCAGCATCTTGGGGATGGTGGTGGAGATGAAGCAGATGTCCACGAAGGACAGGTTGGACAGGAAGAAGTACATGGGCGTGTGGAGGTGGGGGTCTGAGCTGACGGCCAGGATGATGAGCAGGTTGCCCATCACGGTGATCAGGTACATGGACAGGAAAAGGTAAAAGATGAAGGACTGCAGTTCTGGTTCCTCTGAGAATCCTAGAAGAAGAAATTCTGTAATTCCTGTCAGGTTTCCTGGTTCCATGTGCTGGAGAAAACTGCAAGTTTTGAATTAAGATACATGATTACTTTCCAAAGTGGCAGGCATGACATTGGGGTCTGGGGTGGGGTCGGGCAGTTGTTTTTGTTTAATTTTTAACATTTTTTTGTGGTCACATTGGGTTGCAGGATTGTGAATGAAGAAAGTTAAACAGATGAAAAATAGAGAAATCTCTCAACTCTAGTTTCCTGCTCTTGTAAGGTTCCCTTGGGACCGAATGGTGGATAACTGATGAAATAGTGACATTTCCAGAATAAAAAACGACTCTGTCCCCAGCACAGAGGGCAGGACTTATGGCCCATCTGGCAACCGGAAGCCACCAGGCTGCACCCCGTGCTTCCTCTTCTCAACTCCCTAGAGATAAAAGAAGGCCAGACCAAGCATACTAGTCCCACTGGTCTCTGTTCATTTTCCTGCCCAAGACTACTTTAAAATCTTGCTTAGTCTCTCCCTAGGCCTGGCTCTACCCCAGCCTCTTCAGAGATTTGTAGGGTTCTGCCCGGGAACACACCCCAGTAAATGTTTCCTATTTAGAAATTTTAAGACATCTACCCAATGGAATACTATGCAACTGTTAGAAAAGATGAAATCATGAAATTTGCATGTCAGTAGATGGCCATGGGGAGTATCATGCAAAGTGTAATTAGAAAAAGAGGGACAGACATAGAACGACCACTCATTTGTGGTATATAAAGTAACATAATATGAAACTAACACTCAAGGATAGTAGAGATAAGGGCCAGGAGGATCACAACACGGTTTGGAAGCTGGCCTCATGTGCCGGGGGGGGGGGGGGGGGGGGAAGCAGTTGGGATGGAGAAGGGACCACTAAGTAAATAATGGTTGGAGGGATCGCTCAGGATGGGAGATATGTGCTGAAAGTAGACTAAGGACCAAACATGATGGCCTCCAAGTATCTGTATTGCAATCCATAATTTCCAAAAGTAGAGAGAGAGAGTAAGAAGGAAGGTGCCTGCCATAGAGACAGGAGTGGGATGGGGTAGGGGTGGCAGGAGGGATACTGAGGATATTGGAAGTGGAAAATGTGTACTGGTGGAGGGAAGGGTGTTTAAACATTGTGCGACTAAAACATAATCATGAAAGTTTGTAACTGCATCTCATGGTGAGTCAATTAAAAAAAACACTAAAACAAAACAACAAAAAACACTGTCCTCTCTTTGTTCATCGATTTGTTGGAGCGGGCCCAGTAACGTCTCCATTGTGAAACTTCTTGTTACTCTCTTCGGCATATTGAATACTCTTGGTAGCTTTCCAGGCTCTCTGAGAGGGGCGGAGGAATCGAACCCGGCTCAGCCAGGCTGGCTGTGCACAAGGCAAACACCCTACTGCTGTGCTATTTAAAACAAAAGAACAAAAAATTTTTTTCCCTTGTTTCTTCAATTTTACTCATCTCTGTCCCTGTGTCTGCACCCGGTGAGGTCTCCAACCTATCAACTCTCAGCACTGTGATTCTCTGGAAAGAACAGTCTCTTCTGGCCTGGGTGGATATTGTCTCTGCCTTAGAGAATATTCAGAAGAACCCTACGCTCTACCTAACCTGTTGCAAGCTTGCAGCAAAAATATCCTTGGTAACAGTGTTTAGAGAAAACATTCCCTCTTTATTGGAAGCACCATATTAACTCAGTCTCTCAACTAATTTTGATGGGTGTATTTATAATTAAAAAATACTGGGCACACCTGGCGGTGCTTAGGCTTTACTCATGGGATCACTGTGCTCAGGGATCACTCCTACTGACACTTGGGAAACCAGGTGAGGTACTGGGGGTCAAACCTGGGTTAGCCGCAGGCAAAGCAGCACCCTACTTGCTGTATTAACTTGGACCCCATAATTTTTATAAATATAATGAAAGACCCTCCAAATATGTCCCTCCACGACAGATTATAACCAACTATGTAACCAACCAGACTCGCACTGATGGCTTAGAGTCAAGTTCATATTGAGTTACAAGAATACTGGAAAAGAATTCATATATATGTTCTAGTTTCGTGTTCTTCACAGATGCATAGTATAATTATTATTTAATTGCCAGAATTGATCCCTATATTGCATTCTAAGTAACACTTACCTTTCAGTCATTAAAAATTATGTATATAGGCACTGGTGGAGGGATGGGTACTTGATCATTGTATAACTGAAACCCAAGCACAAAAATTTATAAGTCTATAACTGTACCTCATGGTGTTTCACTAATAAAAAATAAATAAAAAAGAAAAAAATAATCACAGACTTCCAGATCAAACAGAAAAAAATAAATAAATAAAAGCAAATTTTATGACTTCAAAAAAATTATGTATATATAGGGGCTGGAGCAATAGTACAGCGGGTAGGTGTTTGCCTTGCATGCAGCTGACCTGGGTTCAATTCTCAGCATCCCATATGGTCCCCTGAGCACCGCCAGGAGTAATTCCTGAGTGCAAAGCCAGGAGTGACCCCTGAGCATCACCAGGTGTGACCCAAAAAGCAAAAAAAAATTATATACATATATTTAGGCTGGAGCGATAGCACAGTGGTAGGGAATTTGCCTTACATGCAGCCAACATGGCCAACCCGAGTTCGATTCCTCCGCCCCTCTCGGAGAGCCCAGCAAGCTACCGAGAGTATCTCATCACATGGCAGAGCCTGGCAAGCTACCCGTGATGTATTCGATATGCCAAACACAGTAACAACAAAGTCTCCAATGGAGATGTTACTGGTCCCGCTCTAGCACATCGATGAACAACAGGAGGACAGTGACAGTGACAGTGTCATACAGATTTAACGGGTCTCATTCTCCTGACCCAGAAAAAGCCCTCAATACACCATTGAGCTATGCTAGCATGCAACAGAGACAAATGGAGGCATTACTGGCACCTGTTTGAGCAAATCAATGAAAAACAGGATGACAAGTGATACAAGTGATATAGACATATATTAAATATAAAGGTAAAGGCCCTCCCGTTGATCATCGATTTGCTCGAGCGGGCCCAGTAATGTCTCCATTGGAGACTTTGTTGTTACTGTGTCTGGCATATCGAATACTCTCGGTAGCTTGCCGGGGTCGGGCTGGAGTGATAGCACAGCGGTAGGGCATTCGCCTTACAAGCGGTCAACATGGTCGACCCGAGTTCGATTCCTCCACCCCTCTCGGAGAGCCCGGCAAGCTACCGAGAGTATTCGATATGCCAAACACAGTAACAACAAAGTCTCCGATGGAGACGTTACTGGGCCCGCTCGAGCAAATCGACGATCAACGGGAGGGCCTTATCCATATTAAATATAAAACCCTAAAACTCGTGAACTTTGCTACCTGAGCTTGGCTGCTGATTCTTAGGTGGTCTCAGGTTCTTGCCTTTCCTTCTGTCAAACAAGCATCTGTAGAATCTACATGACATTTCAACTCATCTGGGTAGGATTTCTGAGCAGTGCAGTATTCTTGGATCCTATAATGGAAACTTCTAGCTGAGATGCATAAATATCTTTGAAAGGGCCCCTGTTCCCCTTTCTGTCCTTGAGCAATCTCAATAATTGAAGGGACAGGTGGCTTCGGGAATGTGTACATAACCCGCAAGGCCTATGGAAATAGCAGGCAAATCCCAACAGTGGCCCAATGTTTATTAATGAGGCCACTGTCAGCCATTGTTTGTGAAAAGCTAAGAAATGCTTATCACAATAGGTGACCCTGCAAAACCCGGTGAATGACATGTTGTGAATTAAGTTTCACACCATGATCAAGCAGCCACTGTCCTAAATGTTTGGACACATTTGTGAAGTGTTGAGGGTCGGAGAAACCGTTTGAAGATGGCCCTGAGAGCATGGATTCTCTTTCACTGTTGGGGCTATTGGCTCTCTGTACAGTTGAGACTCTGGTGGGGTCTGTCCTGTGATCTGGAGTACGGTTCAGAGCATCCCTAGCCTCCACCCGAGTGCTCCGGTGTTGTGGCTTAACTATTTGTGTAAATTTCTTAATATCTTCTAAGAAACACCCAGGGAACGAACTAGAGTTGTCCTTAATCATAGAAACCATGTTTTGTGATTTGGCCTATTGACAGATTCTATAAATATCGTTAAAGCTCATCAATGTCATAAACAGCCACCACACTATGGATGAATTAATGAGTCACGAATGATAGCTCATGAATCAATGACTCATGGGCTAAACAACCAGCCCTGCCGGTCAAGTTGATTGTTCAGAGGGACCCACATTCTCAGTGAAAGGTGAAAAAGCAGCTGCCATGGTGAAACTCTACTTTCCATCCTAGAATACACGGTATCTGTATCTCTCACGAGACCTCAGGGGAGCAGCCTTGCTGGTTATTCTCTGTGACAGGTGTCTTTCAGTCCCTGCAGAGGCTGCCTGACAGCTGGACTCACCTGGGTGCAATCCAAGAGGAAGCCTCGAGCGAAAACACAGATTCCTCCCTGCAAGATTGATGGTGGAGTCAGATAAGGCAGCAGGAAGGAGAGGAAGTTTCGCTCCACCAACACATTCAGGACTGCAAAAGCATCATCCACACCCCGTGCATCCCCAGAGTGAACACGCAGAGGGACTGGGCAGAGGAGTATTTACAGTCGCTGTTTTGGCTAATTAGCCTGTTTCCTTTCTCACTCCAGCCTCTGAGATTGCCCATTTCCCAAGGGTCACTGGTACACACAGGATGGAAATTTCCTGCAGGGACACAGGTCCCAGGAGATCGTGTTAGGAGTCAGGTGTAACCAACCAACTTTGTGTTTCCTCCTTTGTGAGCCCCTGAATCACTGAGTGGTCATCTCCCAGGACTGTCCCAGCCCTGATTGTCCCAGCTTGCAATGTCTAAGGGTGGTACATGGGTCTTAGCGAAGGTCCCTGCATATTTAGCCCATCCACACAGCACTGACACAACCCCCAGATTGCCAGAGATGGAACCCACAATCCTTCACTCGTTGTCACTTTTGCTAAACCAAGAAGGAATTTTTCTGACAAACTACCAGTGACCTATTCGATATTCCAAACACAGTAACAAGTCTCACAATGTTACTGGACCCACTGGAGCAAATCCATGAACAATGGGAGGACAGTGACAGTGACAGTGACATAAGATGTTAATAAATGCCACTTTAACAAAATAGGAGACTAACATCCAAGAATAGTCGAGATAAGTACCAGGAGGTTCACTCACTGGCTTGAAGGCCAGCCGTACATGCTACGGAAAAGGCAGTTCAGACAGAGAAGGGAACACCAAGTAAAGGGTGTTATGAGGATCCTCCCAGGATGGAAGATGCATGCTGAAAGTAGACTATAGAACGAACATGATTGCCACTCAATGCCTCTTTTGCAAACCTCAGCACCCAAAAGGAGAGAGAGAACAAAAGGGAATGCCCTGCCACAGAGGCAGAATGGATGGGGGTTGGGGGGAGGGATACTGGGATCATTGGTGGTGGAGAATGGGCACTGGTGGTGGTATGGGTACTCGATCATTGTATAACTGAAACCGAATCACAAAGACTTGTCATGTCCACAACTGTACCTCATTGTATTTCACTAATAAAAATTTTAAAAATTTGCCTCTGGAAAGAAAGATGGCAGCCGCTTCGGAGCTTTATGGAAAGTCAGGTATGAGCAAGTCGTGATGGGGTGACTGAAACATCATGGGAAGGGGGGTGTTCCCGGCTCATCCTTCACGCCCTACCAAGGTCACGAGTTGCCCCCCACGAGCGGCTCTCCGGCATGGCCATGGCTCCAGAATACAGAAACCAATCTCATAATTATCTGACTCTCAGCAGAAATACTTCCAGCCTTAATAAGTAAAATACCAAAAATCCAAAATCGCGCAGCCGCGACATCATTTGATCCTTGTGACCAGCTGTAGAAAACAAATTATTTCACAATGCCTTTTCAGCATGTCTGATTTGGGGGTGTAAACTCTAAATAATAATGTTGCATCTTTTGTCGAAACAATGAATCTAATCAAAGTAGATAGGGTGTTATCTAGAATTCATCTGCCTCACAGGCATTGGGAGGGTTGGGAGGAGGGGGTTTATTGGGGTTTGGTGAAAAATAAGTATTGGTAAAAGGAAATGTGTTTGATATTTGCATGACCGAGACTTAAATCTGAAAACTTTGTAACTTTTCCCACAGTGATTCAATAAATAAATAAATAAAAATAAAATAAAATTTTTAAAAAATTAAAAAAAATTTTTATCCTATTCAAACATAAAATTTCTGATACAGATGCCTGTTCTCAGAAGAATACTAATAATATCTCACCCATCACATGTTTAGATTTTATCAGTTGAAAACATCCCATTGTCAAGAATTTTTCCAAAGACCCTAAATCAAAACAATACCATTGCAATTTTCCATAATATTCTTTTTTTTTCAAAATGGAGGGTCAGAATATTTCTCCACATGAATCCTTACATTTTAATCAGAATCTAAAAGGTAGAACTTTGAGTGGGTTTCTTTGAAACATATTCTTAAAATAAAGAGTTTCCAAGGTCTTAAGATTTCTAAAAATGTTAAATATTCACTATCGTATAGATTTAGTAAAAGTGGTAAAAGATTAAAAATTGAATTACCTAAAAATATGCCACTTTATCCCAACTAATAAGTTTAATTTAAAGACTTTTGCTTTTGTTTTTGGTTTTTGTTTTTTAATCACCCTGGGAAACAATTACAAAGCTTTTATGATTGAGTTTCAGAAATACAATGTTTTAACACTCATTACTCCCCCAGTGTACATTTTCCCCCACCAATGTTCCCAGTATCTCCCCCACACCCTACATCCGATCTCACTTCCTACCTCTTTGACAGATAATTTCCTTCTTACTCTCTACTTTAGGGTATTATGGTTTGAATACAGATACTGAGAGGCCATCGTGTTTGGTCCTTTATCCACTTTCAGCCCACATCTGGAGAGACCTTTGTGAGGAAAAAAAACAGAATTATATATAGAACATCCAATAAATGATTAAATGTTTGTCCTGACAGACTCAGGCCCTGGGATGTGTAAAAAACTCTCCAGAAGAAGAAAGGTAGGCATCTGACCAAGGAATGTTGTTCTTCACGTTCTGATGATTATTGGTTCGAAGCAATAAATATTCTAAGTGCAGGTCATCCCAGGCTCTGGCCTGTGAGGCTGTGAGTCCCCTGAATCCATGCTGTATCTCTCTTTTATTTTTTCTGTCTCTTTTTGCTCCTGCTTCAGACCTTTTCATCAGGGGCCTGAGCAAAAGACATTTGCGACTAGCATAGGAAGGTGTTAGACAGAATTTGCATGATATTCAGAATCCCTAGATTCTTGAGAAAACCAGATAGTTCATTGTGAACAAGGCAAAGAATGACATTTGTAGCCAGTACTGGGAGTTTGAAGCAAAAACAGGGTCCTAATGAGGTCAATACTATGACCTTGATACACGATGTCTACACATCAGGAAGAATTGTAAATTCAGTGATATAGAGATGTATATAATTTCCCCCCCATGAAAAAATATGGTATAAAATTTTTTTAAGAATTATTAAGAACTTCAATATTTCACCTCTGAATTCTTTATCAAAGTGATCATATTTGTGAGTAACCTCTGTCGAGGATTCTTAACTCTTTTCTTCATCCTCTCCTTGTGGTGGGGATTTTTGCTATTTCTGCATGTTGTTGTGGTAGTATGGAGGTGGGCCCTTCCAGTTCACTATCACTATTCCCTCTTGCTTGAGAATGGATTCTGGATGAGCTCAGTCTATGGTGGTCACCTTTTCCCCCTTCTGCAATAACTCCTTCCTCTCAGGTGCTCCTCTGTGACTTATGTGAGGCCTGTAGGGAAGCTTCAAAGGATATGTTCTTCTATATTGGACTTGTACAGTTTCTTGTGTTTACCCGTTATTTTGGTGAAATTGAAATAAGCTAGTGGACTATTGGCCTATTGTGTTTGAGATGGCCAGGATGTTCTCCACAGAATTAGGTAATGAAGATTGAGACGTAAGAACAGAGTGCTGGGACCATTGAGGCCACGCCTCTTGCAATGGAGGCCACGCCCCCCGCCACGCTGTAGGTGGGGTGTTGGCTGGGGGTCACACATCTGGGAGAGGGAGCAACCCAGTGGCACTGGAGGGTGGCGCTGGGGATCAGGAAGATGGAGGTCCGGAGATGCTGGGAGGGTTCGGGGTCGAGTGGCGGGCTGGGACTCGGACGCCGGCATGGGTCGCCCTACCCACTGGACTATCTCGCTGGCCCCACATCACTTAACCTTTGCGTTAGGATTTTTCTCTCCTGAGCACTTTGTGTCAGAGATAGTGTGAGAGTTATTCAAGTCTTTGATGGCAGTGGTTTGTGGAGATTTCTCACCTTTACGAAGGTGCAGTTCAGAAAAGGGCCTCTGTGATTTTTTTATCAGCAAGTAAGGACAGATCACTGGGTAGCAGGCAGAGACAAAAATAGCGATGTTTTCTAACCCTTGGACCTCATGACAGTATGATATATAAATAGTAAGGCAGCAGTTAATACAGTGAAAAAAAAAAGCAAAGCAACTGACTTGGACCACGATGGTGTAGTTGGCCTTGATCTCAAGAGAGGTTTGTGGGCAGAGACTGTGCCTAAGGATGTGCTGGACATTCTTGCGATGGTTGAAGAGGAACTTTACCATGTGCACGCTGGTCCAGATCCTGAGTAACAAACACAGGAAGTCTCTTAAAATCATTCCTGCCATAAATGCGGACGCTCCCATTGTCTGTGTCATGTGACATACAGTATTTTTGGTTATAAACACCTTCAATTCCTGTAACATTGAATGGGGCCTTCGCTACCAAGAGGACCCGGATATAGATCACCATGTTGAGTACCCAGAAACAGAGGAAGCAGAAGAAATTCATGTGTAGATATTTTATTTGAGCCACGCCCACTGAGCATGGTTCTTGTTGATCACCGTGGCTTGAAACACACTGAGGAAAGATGTGGTACAGAGGGAAAGACCCCTGCCCACTCTGGACAGGACCACAACCGCCTTACAACCAGTGTCATTCAGAAAGTTTCTTATTTCAAAAAAATATTTATTGCAGAGTCCCGGCGAATAAAACTGTCATCATGTTGGCTATATATCATCAGAGACTATAAAATCCAGATCCCGGACGAGAGCAGTGCAGTCTCTGCCCCCGCGCCTCGGTGTTCCTTCCCGGAGTCCCTTGGACGGGAGCGGGTTGAGCTTTCCTCCCCGCCCCGGCCAGGGCTACGGCAGCCGGAGACCTCCAGGACCAGCCACCACCATGCTGAGACCACTCTCTGCACACCTGAAGGTACTGGCAGAGGGACAAAGCCACGCGGGTTCCGGGGCCGAGACCTCCAAGCCTACTCGAATTGGAGTCAAGCATCTTCCACCCAGATCCTCCAAATTCCAGTAGGCGGGGGTCACACCCACCACCTGGCCCCCTGGCGCCGTGTAATCCCATCAGCGGCCAAGACTCAGAGACTATAAAATCCAGATCCCGGACGAGAGCAGTGCAGTCTCTGCCCCCGCGCCTCGGTGTTCCTTCCCGGAGTCCCTTGGAGGGGAGCGGGTTGAGCTTTCCTCCCCGCCCCGGCCAGGGCTACGGCAGCCGGAGACCTCCAGGACCAGCCACCACCATGCTGAGACCACTCTCCGCACACCTGAAGGTACTGGCAGAGGGACAAAGCCACGCGGGTTCCGGGGCCGAGACCTCCAAGCCTACTCGAATTGGAGTCGAGCATCTTCCACCCAGATCCTCCAAATTCCAGTAGGCGGGGGTCACACCCACCACCTGGCCCCCAGGCGCCGTGTAATCCCATCAGCGGCCAAGACTCAGAGACTATAAAATCCAGATCCCGGACGAGAGCAGTGCAGTCTCTGCCCCCGCGCCTCGGTGTTCCTTCCCGGAGTCCCTTGGAGGGGAGCGGGTTGAGCTTTCCTCCCCGCCCCGGCCAGGGCTACGGCAGCCGGAGACCTCCAGGACCAGCCACCACCATGCTGAGACCACTCTCCGCACACCTGAAGGTACTGGCAGAGGGACAAAGTCACGCGGGTTCCGGGGCCGAGACCTCCAAGCCTACTCGAATTGGAGTCGAGCATCTTCCACCCAGATCCTCCAAATTCCAGTAGGCGGGGGTCACACCCACCACCTGGCCCCCTGGCGCCGTGTAATCCCATCAGCGGCCAAGACTCAGAGACTATAAAATCCAGATCCCGGAACCGCGCGGCCGCATTCGCAGCCTTGCGACATCTTATCAGAACTTTTTTTTATGACATCTTATTGTCTCATTCCTACTTTGGACAAACTTGCAGGCTGTCGAATGTAGCCTGCCCACAGGGCAGAGTCTGGCAAACTCCCCGTGGCCTACCAAATATGCCAAATACCAGTAACAATGATGGGTCTCATTCTCCTAAAGAGCCCTGAATATAATCTCAGGGCTAGGATGAAAGAGACGTTACTGGGGCCTGCTCGAGGCAATCGACGATTAACAGGATGATGAAATGAAATGAAAAAAATGTTGGCTAAAGTTAAGTGGGTAATTATCCAATCTATTGTGTTCTTTCTTGGCAGAAAGGAGTTGACATATCGCATGAACAACAATAAGTTGCCAACAAAACCACTCACAAATTGGAAGAAAAATAATACTCCCCAAACCATTTCTTGTAGAACTACTGTGCCCATTCCTTCCTAGTTCATTTGGTAAATTCGGTTCATTTATTTAAAGAAAAAAAATAACAGATTTGTTGGTGAACTTGAGAGAAATGTCACCACATGCTGGCATCAATGTGACTAATATATTCTTTTTTTTTTTACGTTAATTTTTTTTTTTTTACAGTTGTAGATTTACAATTTTTTGTGCTTGGGTTTCAATTATACAATGATCAGATACCCATCCCTCCACCAGTGCCCGTTTTTCACCACCATGGATAATATCCCTCCCACCCCCATCCCCCCATTCCCCCCTGCCTCTGTGGCAGGGCAATCCCCTGTGTTCTCTCTCTCCGTTTGGGTGTTGTGGTCTGCAAAAGAGGCATTGAGTGGCAAACATGTTCAGTCCATAGTCTACTTTCGACATGCATCTCCCCTCCTGGGAGGATCCTCCAAACATCCTTTATTTGGTGCTCCCTTCTCTATCTGAACTGCCCTTTCCTCTAGGATACCCGGCTGGCCTCTAAGTTATGGAGTAATCCTCCTGGTGCTGATCTCAGCTATTCTTGGGTATTAATCTCATACTTTGTTACTTTATATCCCCCAGATGAATGCAATCTTTCTATGTCTATCCCTCTCTTTCTGACTCATTTCGCTTAGCATGATACTTTCCATATTGTACCACTTGTATGTATTCGATATGCCAGACACAGTAACAACAAAGTCTCCAATGGAGACGTTACTGGGCCCGCTCGAGCAAATCGATGATCAACGGGAGGGCCTTTACCTTTACCTTTACCACTTGTATGTAAATTTCATGACTTCATCTTTTCTAACAGCTACATAGTACTCCATTGTGTAGATGTACCAAAGTTTCTTTAACCAGTCATCTGTTCTTGGGCATTCAGGTTTCTTCCAGTTTCTGGCTATTGTAAAGAGTGCTGCAATGAACAAACAAGTGCAGATGTCACTTCGACTATACATTTTTGCCTCTCTGGGATATATTCCCAGGAGTGGTATTGCTGGGTCAAATGGGAGCTCAATTTCTAATTTTTTGAGAATCGTCCATACTGTTTTCCAGAAGGGCTGAACCAGTGGACATTCCCACCAACAGTGAAGGAGTGTCCCTTTCTCACCACATCCATGCCAGCATCGGTTGCTTTTGTTCTTTTGAATGTGGGCCAGTCTCTGAGGTGTGAGATGGTATCTCATTGTGGTTTTGATCTGCATCTCCCTGATGATTAATGATGTAGAGCATTTTCTCATGTGCTTTTTTGCCATTCGGATTTCTTCTTTGAGAAAGTTTCTGTTCATTTCATTGCCCCATTTTTGGATGGGGTTGGATGTTTTCTTCTTGTGGAGTTTAACCAGTATTTTGTATATCCTGGATATCAACCCCTTGTCAGATGTGTATTCGGCGAATATCCTTTCCCATTCTGTAGTGACTAACATATTCTAACTAACATTGTTCAGTAGAATGTGCAAAAGCCCTGTCATTTTTCAACATATGAAGAATTAGTGCAAAAAGAATTTTAAGAATGTTACCAACATCATTGAGGTGTAGTCATTGCTTCCCTGTTTTTTGTTTTTGATTTTACGTTTCTCAGCCTGCAATGCTTGTCAGTTACTCCAGGCTAGGAATTTAGGAATCATTCCTGGCATGCTTGGAAGACCCAAAGGGACACTGGGGATCAAATGGCAAGTGCCCTCCATGCTCTACTATGTCTCTGGCCCTGTTGTTTTTATTTTTGTAAAATTATTCCAGTTGACTATTTTAAGAGAAGTAAATTTAGTATCTTGTTGAGCAATTTTTTTATTATTATTATTTTTAGTGAAACACCATGAGGTACAGTTGCAGATTTACAATTTTTTGTGCTTTGGTTTCAATTATACAATGATCAGATACCCATCCCTCCACCAGTGCCCATTTTCCACCACCATGGATAATATCCCTCCCACTCCCATCCCTCCCATCTCACCCTGCCTCTGTGGCAGGGCAATCCCCTGTGTTCTCTCTCTCCTTTTGGGTGTTGTGGTCTGCAAAAGAGGCTTTGAGTGGCAAACATGTTCAGTCCATAGTCTACTTTTTGTTGAGCAATTTTAAAATAAATTATATATTTCATATCAGAAAGTTCCGTTTAAGTCATATGCAGCTTAAATGGATTCTATTTAACTTGACAACTTTAATGCTTTTCCACACAATATGTCCATAACATTAAAAACTATTTGTCTTTTTTTTCTACTTTGGCTCTTTGGATCACATCTGGTGATCCTCAGGATTACTTCTGGCTCGGCTGAGAAATTAGCTCTGGCAGTGCTCAGGGAACACTAGGGGTGCTGGGGATTGAACCCTGGTCTACCACATGCAAGGCAAATGCCCTACCTGATATACCTTCACTGCGGCCCCTTTCAAGTTGTATTAATCATAGTATTGGATGCCCATTTTACATGAAATCATTCTGGCCTCTCCCCAGATCCTGTCTTAGAGTATCACAGACTATCTGATTCTGTAAATTTCTCTTCTGAATCTTTTCTATCATTCCCTCCAGTGTGCCAAAAATGTTTAATTTGAGAGCCCTTACCAGTGAAACCGGTGACATAGAAAGAGACAAATATGTCAGGATGTCCAACCTTTAGAGTCACCCAAAGAGGTAGTGCACAGAGCGGCCATTTATTCATCCATATCTCTCCTGCATCGTGGTTGCCATCATGTGAGCCGCTGTGGAAGTTGACAGACACATTCAGAACTGTGAGTAGACATAGCACAAATAAGGGGTCTATGAAGACAGAGACCTGGATATTGCACAAAGCCGATCAGCAGCCCCCTTAAAGGATAGAGTCAAGTGACAATTTACCATTTTATTCTGGCCTTGATGTTCGTGTTTTTTGTCCTCTGGTCTAAACTTGTTATCCTTAGGAGACTATCCTGACCGTGGGGTTCCTGTTAGAGGGTCAATTTCCCACAACTTAGTATCCATTACCAAAGTCTCCTGCCATGTCTATAATTCATAGGTATTTTGGTTAAGGTTTCAATATCTTTCCCGGACATTATCTTCATGCACATCTCTACCATGAGTCACAGCTTCTCAAGAAACTTTCATGGGCTAGCGCAATTGCCTTGTATGCGGCCAACCTGGGTTGGGTCCCTAACATCCCAATTGGTGCCCCAAGCACTGTCAGGAGTGATTTCTGTGTGCAGAGCAGGAGTAAGATTAGACCATTGTCTGGTGTGGCCGCCAAAACAAACACAAGGGAGACAATTCTGGGGAAAAACGCTGAGGAATCAAGATTCCCTTTGTGTTGTGGCCAGACTTCAGCTGGAGGAGGCAAAGGAGACTTCTTTGGTCCACACGTCATACAGCTCTTAGAAAAATGAAGTTATGAAATTTCTTATAAATACATGAATATGGAGAGTATCATGCTGAATGAAATTTTCAGAAGGACAGGGACAGAATGACTGCACTTTTGTGGAATATAAAAACATGGTATAACTCTAACAGCCAAGGACAGTAGATCCAAGGGCCAGGAGGATGGTTGCTGATTGGAAGCCTGTCTCAGGGCAGGGGAGAGGGCAGTTGGTTAGAGAAGGGACCACTATGATGGCTGGAAGGGATCACTCTGGATGGGAGATGTGTGCTGAGTGGGTAAATAGTCAAGTGCGATGGTGTCTCAGTATCTGTATTGCAAGCTACAATGCCCATAGGGGGAGAGATAGAGATAGAGAGATATAGAGAGAGAAGGAGGGAGAGAGAGAGGAAAAGAAAGAGAGGGTGAGGGAGATGGAGGGAAGAGGGAGAGGAGGGGGGAAGAGAGGGAGGGAGAAAGAAAGAGGGAGTGAGAGAGGGAGGGAGAGAGAAGGCTGACACAGAATCCATCTGGACAGGGTCAGGTAGTAGGTTGGTTATGGGGCATATTAATGGTGGAAACTGTACTGATGGAGGCATGGGTGTTGGAACAAATATGACAGAAACCCCATTTTGAAAAATTTGATACTACCTCCTTGTGATTCAATAAAAAATAAATTAAATAAACAAAAAAAAACACACAATAAGAACACTTTTGTTTGTGGAGCTCTCCTTCCTTCCTGCCCCTTAAATACCACACAAGAGGATTGGAATTTTTCGTGACCCCAAGCCTACTTCAAGTTGATTCTCAGTCACTCATTTTGAAACACTAGTCATCCTCCTACAACCTCTGTCACTGTTTCTGCAGAAAAGTTAATTGAGCCCAAATCACTGTCTTCCCTCATAGATCCTGACTTGCTGTGGTACTGCCTAACCCAATGCCTGCTCCATTTTGTGGTGCAATGCTGAGGAAAGCCATTTTCAGTACCCATCCCCTCACCTCTCAGATTAATTTGTCCTCACTTCTCACTTCGGTCCTGGCCTACTCTGCTCACTCTTTAGAAATCCGTCCTCGGGGTTGGAGTCATAGAACATCGAGAAGGCATTTGCTTTGCACGTGGTCAGCTCAGGTTTGATCACCACCATCCCATATGGTCCCCTGGACACTTCCAGGAGTATTTCCTGAGTGAAAATGCCAGGACTAACTCCTGTGCATAACCAGGTGTCTCAAAGAAAAAAAAAGTTCTCGATTCCTGCACAGGTACCCCGTAGAAACAGAGGGTATGGCCTTTGAGGTGGCAGCATACCCAGCAAACAGATCCAGGGAACTGCAAGATCAACTCCCCACCTTGGCTAAGGTGCCTCCCAGCACCCAGGCCAGGGGAGCCCCGGCAAGCGTTAGGACAGAGTCAGAAGTGGAACTTTAATTCAGCTTGGCACTGAGGCGGAGGCCAATTCCCTCATAGGTATCACGCAGAGATGGGGTCATGGCCTCCAGGGTGGTGTCAGCTCATGCAACCGCAGTGATTTTCCCCCTTCCCAGTGTCCTGGACTCATCTCAGTTTCCATTACCTAATTCTGAGGAGAACATGCTGGTTATTCAATTACACTGGGGCCAATAGTCCAATAGCCATTCCAATCTCACTAAAATAATGGTGAACACAATAAACTGAACAAGCCTAATATAAAAGAACACACCCTCTGAAGCTTCAGTCGAGTTTATACACAAATCACAGAGGAGCACCAAGGTGGAAGGTAGTTTTCTAAAAAGGTAAAAGCTTACCACCATCGACCAAGCTCATCCAGAACCCTTTCTCGAAGTGAGAGGGGTACACTGATAGTGAACTGGCGGGTTCACTATCACAAAAAACATGAAGAAACAGTGTAAATCCCCACCATGAGGAGTGGAGGAAGAAAAAATTCCAGAAGCCTCAACAGGGATGACCCACAAATAGGACCCTCCGATAAAGAATCCAGAGATGAAATGCTGTGGATGATCAATGATCTCAAAGCAACGGTGGAACAGACATCCAATAAGTTAAAGGAGGACATGAAAGAAACAGTGGAACAGAAAGCCAAGGAAATAGAGGAAGAAATGAAAGCAGAAATAAGAAAGCTACAAACAGAAGTGTCACTAATAAAGGACTTAGTAGATGAAAGAAAAAACTCAGTGGGTGCCCTCAACAGTAGAATGACTACAGCCGAAGATAGAATCAGTGAGCTTGAAGATGATCTACAGAAAGCATACAGGCAACAATATACAATGGGAAAAGACCTCAAAATACCTCTAGAGCGAATCAGAGACCTAGGGGATGAACTCAAAGAGGAACAACATAAGAATCATTGGACTACTAGAAGGATAGGAAGGCAACCACAATGAAAAAGGAACAGTTAAAGATACCATTGCTGAGACATTTCAAAAGCTGGAGAATGCAGGCATCCAGCTCCAAGGAACCCGAAGGGTGCCAGCTAAAAGAGACCCTAATAAAAACTCTCCAAGATATATCCTGATCCGAATGATGGATACCACAGATAGAGACACAATACTGCAAGCAGTAAGGTCAAAGAAGAAAATCACATACAAAGTAGTACCCCTTAGATTTACAGCAGACCTATCAGAGGAAATTTTCCAAACCCGAAGACAGTGGTGGGATATAGTGCAAAAACTCAACGAAATAAATGCCTCACCAAGAATACTTTATCCGGCTAAACTCTCACTCAAACTCAAAGGAACGATACACTATTTCATGGATAAATAACAGCTCAGGAACTTCATAGACTCAAAACTAGCCTTAAAAGAAGGACTAAAGGGGCTACTTGTAAGACAAGAAAAACTCCTGCAAGCACAACAAACCTCTATGGAAAGCTGGCACAAAACCCCATGACAATAATCTCTCTCAATGTCAATGGTCTAAACGCGCCAATGAAGTGACACGGAGTGGGAAAATGGATTAAAAAACTGAACCCAAAATTCTGCTGCCTACAAGAAACACATCAGAACAGTCAGAGCAAACACAGAATCAAAGTCAAAGGATGGAAAACAATCCTGCAAGCAAACCACTCCCTCAAAAAAGCCGGGGTGGCCATACTAGCATCTGACAACATATATTTTAGGCTGAAAAATATTAAAAGGGACAGCGAAGGCCATTTTTTTTATAATCAAGGGATATGTACAATAGAAAGGAATCACACTCCTAAACATATATGCACCCAATGAGGGACCAGCTAAATACTTAAAACAACTGTTAATAGACTTCAAGGAGGACATTGATAGCAATACAATAGTAGTTGGAGACTTCAACACTGCCTTGTTATCTCTGGATAGATCAGCAAGATTAAAATTCAACAAGGTAGTACTGGATTTGAAGGAAGAATTGGAAGAGAGAGGGCTAATTAATGTATACAGGGCCTTCCATACCCAAAAAACCCAATACACATTTTTTTTCCAGTGCATACAGAACGTTTTCCAAAATAGACCACGTGTTAGGTCACAAAACATAACACAATAGAATCAGGAAGATAGAAATTATATCAACTATCTTTTCAGACCATAGTGCACTGAAGATAGAAGTTATTCACACACAGACATGGAGAATCCAATCAAAGACCTGGAAATTAAACAACTCAATGTTGAACAGTGAGTGGGTCAGGGAGGAAATCAAGGAAGAAATCAAAAGATACCTGAGAACAAAGGAGAATGAAGACATAAGCTACCAGAACTTATGGGACACAGCTAAAGCCGTGTTAAGGGAAAAATTTATAGCTTTGCAAGCATTTCTCAGGAAGGAATAAAAGATCATTAATGCTATTCTCCTAATACTTGGGAATTGATTGACTCTGAAATATATCTGCTCCTGTGCATAATTACTTGGTCATAATTACTTGACTCAGGCTTCAGTTGCTGTAGTTCCTAGCACCCCAAAGGGAGGTTCCACCATGGAACTGGGATGGACCCAGGGAAAGTGGCAAAAAGCTACCCGGCATCGAAATGGGACATTCTAGAAAGTATAAATGCATGGTCTTGATGCAAGCTCTTACAAACTAAGAGACAGGACCACATGGGGAAGGACAAGCTGAACTTGCCTGAGGACTTAGTCTGGGATTTACGGTAAAAGCCTTGCTTGCTTCAGAGCCCGGAGAACTAAGTTGGCTCTTACTGTATTTATACAAACAACTGCAAGTATTGATAACTTATACAATTAGAGGGAAAGATAAAAGCAATGTAGATGTTCCTGAGAGACAGAGTGTCTTCTTGAGTTGATCTCCCCAAGAGAAGTTCCTCTGCCAAATGTTTATCTATGTAAATAACCAATCACACCCATGTCCTTACCTCAAACTCCCTTCAGATGTTCTATAAGTATGCTAGCAACTCTGCATTAAACAGGCCATTTTCACCATCAAACTGTGGTTCCCATCTCTCCATCTCTCTGTCTCTCTGTTGGGAAGCCCTGGGGAGGCAGGGAGGCAGCTCTGGCCCACGGAACACACACATGTGTCGAAACAGCAGCCCCAGCGGTTTACTTTGTGAACTCACACACTTGGTGGTGCTCAGGTTACTCCTGGGTCTGCATTCAGGAAATACTCCTGGCAGTGCTCAGGGGACCCTATGGAATGTCAGGAATGTTGGAACCAGGGTCAGCTGCATGCAAGGCAAACACCCTAACCGCTGTACTATCTCTCCAGCTGCAGAGAAAGGAAATTTTCTAAAGAAAAATCCCTGTCTCTTCCTTCAAGCAGGAGCAGAGACAAGAGGTACTTACTGAGTCTATGGCTGGCGAAGTTGACGGGACCCTCTGCCAGGCTGCAGGTGAGTGCTTGTGTGTTCATCCAGGACTATATGAAAATACACCAGTGACTTGGTGCCCAGAGGCCCTGTCACTTTGAGCACAGGAAACTTTCCGATGTGCCCATGGACACACAAATTACTGTCTGAGTTACAAAAGGGTTAGTTTATAAAAGTTTTAAATGAAAGTCCCCCTCAAGTATTCACTTCAGAAACTTTTCCATTATATCAGCCTGAGTCCACAGAGTTCTGCAGGAGCAGAGCAGAAAACAAACTTGGGGATAATTGGCTACTTGCAGAGAAATCCAAAGTTCTCATAGCTGATCAAATAGCTCTGACAACTTTTGGAGTGTGATTGCTTTTCTCTCAGGCTTCTCTCAATTTGGGATTTATTGCGGAACAACCAAGACTGAATTGACTTAGGAAAAGAAGAATTATAAAGGATAATTCTTTTTTTTTTTATATCGCTATCACTATCACCCCGTTGCTCTTCAATTCGCTGGAGAGGGCCCAGTATCATCTCCATTCGCCCCTGTCACGTGCAAGTGTAGCCCGATGACGTATTGGGGGGCTCCTTCAGGGTCAGGGGCATGAGGACCATTCATTGTTACTGTTTTTGACATATCAAGTATGCCACGGGTAGGTTGTCAGGCTCTGTCGTGCAGGCGGGATACTCTTGGTAGCTTGCCGGGCTCTCCGAGATGGATGGAGGCTTTTGGGACAGCCTCTAATCACCTTTACAGGTGTTCCTAGTCAAGGATATAGGCAGGTATGAAATTCTCTGTAGCCTTCTGGGTTCTCTGAGAGTGAGAACTAGAGAATAAGAGATTTTTATTCTTCCGGGAGCTTGGTTTTATAGTCTCTGGATGGCCGTTGGTGGGTTACATGGCAGTTGGTGGGTCTAGCTACAATTCTAAATTTTTTAACTCTATTTTTTAAATTTAAAAAAATTTTAATGAATCACCTTGAGATACAGTTACAGACTTACAAAGCTTCATGTTTGAGTTTCAGTCATACAATGATCGAGTACCCATCCCTCCACCATTGCCCATTCTCTACCACCAATGTTCTCAGTACCCCTCCCAGCACCCCACCCTATTCCCTGCCCCATTGCCTCTGTGGCAGGCACAGTCCTTTTTATTCTCTCTCTCTCTCTCTCTCTCTCTCTCTCTCTCTCTCTCTCTCTGTGTGTGATGGTTTGCAATACAGGTAGTAAGTAACCATCATGTTTGGTCTATAGTTTACTTTCAGCACGCATAAATGATAATTCTTAAGGATAAGAACTATCAACCTGAATTTTCAAGGGATCACTAGATCATATATATAAATTTTATTTTATTTTTGGCTATTTTGGGGTCACATCTGACTATGTTTAGGGATTTTGTCTGGTTCTGTACTCAGGAATGGCGGTACTCAGGGGACCAAATGGGATGCTGTGGATCAAACCTGCATTGGCCTCCTGCAAGGTGTGAACACCCTGCCCGCTGTACTGTCGCTCATTCTCCCATTGCCAGACCACACTAAGGATCAAAAGAAACATCCTTTGGAAGTGAAAACAATTGAATATTTGCCTTCTATCTTTTGGAATTTGGAATGCCTTCAAGAGCATTGAAGAAATAACTAAGAGGACAAAGAACCTCCAGCTCCGAGCACATCTCTTCGATTCCACTGTTCTTCCTGCATTAATATATGCCTCAGAGACCTGGGCCCTACGAAAACAGGATGAGAACGCTATTTGGGTCTCTCAAAGAGGAATCGAAAGAGCTATGCATGGAATATCACGCTTCACTCAAATGAGAGATAAAATCCGGAGTTCTGATCTCCGTCAATGCTCAAGAATCAGGGACGCTGTCTCATTTGCCAAGGCATCAAAAATCAGATGGGCTGGACACGTAATGAGGTTTACAGACAACTGCTGGACTAGAGCCATTACTGACTGGATTCCACGGGACATCAAAAGATCGCTTGGACGCCCACCTACAAGATGGTCAGACTTCTTCGTCAAGACCCTGAATGATTGGTTTGAGGTTCTGCATGTTCCTAGAACGAACAGATGCCATTGGGCTATGCTAGCACTCAACAGGGATGAATGGAGATGTTACTGGCACCCGCTCGAGTAAATCGATGAATAACGGGGATCAAGTGATCAAGTGATCTTTTGGAACTTAGTGCGATGGACAAATGTTTCTATTTTATAGTGAATGAAGCAGTGCAATGCATGTAGAATAAAGCTTGAGATAATTGCTGTCTTGATCTTTCTCTTACAAAATTTTCTATCAGCCCTATCTGTATTTTATTTTGTGGCAAATTTCATGTCTAATACTGTGACTTCTTAGGTGTATAGCAGACTCTTTCCTGCTTATTCATTCTTTAAACATTTTGTTTGTTTGTTTTGTCTTGTTTTATTTTGGGGTCACACCTGGTTGTGCTCAGGGCTTACTCTTGGCTCTGCACTCATGGATCACTCCTAGCAGGCTTGGTGGACCATATAGGATGCTGGTGTTTGAACCCAGGTTGGCCACACACAAGGCAAGTGCCCACCCAGCTGTATGATCGCTCCTGCCCTCTTTGAACATTTGGATCTGGAGAAACTTAACCATTTGAAAAAATATTTGTGAACGTTTTTTAATGTGCAACTGTCAGAAGTCATTGATAATCCAGAGGCTAAATATTAAATGTCAAAGATATCTCTAAAGTTGATATGATTGAAATTATTATTACTACTATTATTTTTGTTATTATTGAATTTTGAAGTCACACCTGGGTGGGCTCAGGGGTTACTCTGGCTCTGCACTTAGGAATTACTCCTGGTAGTGCAGGGGGTACCATATGGTATACTGGGGATCTAATCCAGGTTGGCCACATACAAGGCAAACACGCTACCCATATCAATCTGGCCCCAGGATTCACTCTCGATGCTATACTTTCTAGATGTTTGGATAAATTCATATTATTTATCCATCACGGTCACGGTCACGGTCCTCCCGTTGTTCATCGATTTGCTCGAGCGGGCCCAGTAACGTCTCCATCATGAGACTTGTTGTTACTGTGTTTGGCATATCGAATATATCACGGGTAGTCATAAAGGAACACCACTGACCTGAAATTTCTGAAACATTCTCTTCATACTTTCTTATTCTTTTGTCATTAGCATCTACTGGTATTTTTTTTATGGGGCTGTCTTAAGGATACAGCCTCTAACCAGAGAAAAACAGTGCTTCTCTCTCTGAGATCTAGAAGGACCCTTTGGGGTCAGGCAGAAAAAATAAATCAAAAAGCTAAACTGCCCTGAGGCCTAGAGATGGGAAAATAGGACCAGATGCCTCCTGGGTAAAGCGGTCTTGCTCTAATTTAATTTAATCTAAATGGACAAGTTTCAAACCAGGAGGACTGATCAGTGGTTGGTCAGTGATGTGGGAAATGAGTGGTTGTTAGGATAGCAGAGGATCCATTATGACAACACTAATTGGAAATGATCACTCTGGACAAGAGCTGAGTGTTGAAAGCAGGTAAAGGAATATATATGATAACCTTTCAGCATCTGTATCACAAACCATAATGCCTAAAATGAGAGAGAAAAATAGTGACATAGAGAGAGAGAGAAGAGAGAGTTGCCTGCCATAGAGACAGGCTGGGGTCGGGGGTGACTTGAAGAGGTGGGAGAGAAACTGAGGACCCTGGTGTTGGAAAATTATACTGGTAGGAGGGATGGGTGTTGGAACATTGTATGGCTGAAACACAATCATGAACAATTTTTTAAGGTTCTAACACATGGTGATTCAATAAAAAATAATTTATAAATTTTGACCCCAGTTCTTACCACACCAATGCGAAGATAATCTGTGATTGTAATTGTAATGGTTGAAGGAAACCATGTTGCCCCTCAGAGACAGGTTTCTCTGTAGAAAAAAAAAAACAAATTATCGTCTTATGGAGGGATAATGAAATTTCCAGTGAAAATTCTACATAATAGGGGTTGGAGTGATAGTACAGCAGGTAGGGTGGTTACCTTACTTGCGACTAATCTGAGCATAATCCCAAGCATCCCATCCACTGAGCCCCACCAGGAGTAATTCCTGAGCACTACCAGGTGAGGTCTCAAAACAAACGAAAAATCCAAAGTATCTATTAGCTACACCCTTTAAAGCATGCTGTGAGTTTGACTCTACTGTACTTAGGTATGCATTTCCAGAGGGGGACCCAGTCATCAGGCTCCTGGGGGCTGCTTTGGGACTGAAGACTGGCATTTTCTACTGGCTTGCCTCATTGCCAGGGGAAAGGGAACAGGTTTATAAGACCTAGTAGACACTCCCCTAACCAAGACACAATTTTTTTTTGCTTTTTGGGTCACACCTGGCGATGCACAGGGGTTACTCCTGGCTCTGCACTCAGGAGTTACTCCTGGCGGTGCTCAGGGGACCATACGGGGTGCTGGGAATCGAACCCCGGGCGGCTGCGTGCAAGGCAAACACCTACCTGCTGTCTCTCCAGCCCCACCAAGAGACAATTTAAACTGAACAAATAACACAATATATATTGAGAAATACATAACTTCTCAGACACTCCTGTAAAACACTTTAATTTTCTTGAGTATTACATTGAGGGATTACCATACTACATGCCCAGAGCTATGAGCTTCCTACAAACCACTTTCTATTCTCCTCAAAAGATTTCAAGATCAAAACGCAATCAAGAAAGTTTGTATGTCTATAACCATATCTCATGGTGATTCATTAAAATTTAAAAAAAATTTTTAAAAAAGACTTCAAAATCAAAGCAAACAAAGATGGAAGTGCTGTGTGTATTAGTTTGAAAGTAAAATTCCAGTAACTGTCAGTGACCTTTTGTTTTGTCAGCCTGCATCCGAGAACCAGAAATGCTAGGGAAAGAGATGAGGAAAAGCAGGATTGTCTCAGATTCTTTATTATTTGAGCCGCAATCACAGAGTTTGGGGGAGCCACGCTTGTAATAGGTAGATAAACACTTTCTGTGCCCGATGCCAACTTCAAAGTCCTGGGGTGGCCACCTGCATGGCAAGTTTTGTACAAAGTTCCTCAATTAGGAAGTGATAACCCCCCAAATACAAATGTGGCAGGTGGATCTTATGGAACCTTCGACAGATCTCTTGGTTGGCTAAACTTAAACTTCAAATGCCTTAAGATTGATCTTAATTCTCTTAATTCCTAAAACTCTGACATATAGGTTCCTCTGAGGCCTTCTAATGGATTGGAGCCAAGGTCTGGGTATTTGTTCTGGGTTTTGCCAAAGCCATGCTGAGACCACTCTCCACATGCTTGGACAAGCTTCACGCATGAATGAACTGGCAGAGGAACCCAGGTGTGCAGGACCCAGGGCTGAGATCTCCAAGCCTGCTCAGTTGGGGACTGGGCCTCTTCTACCCAGTTCCCCCACCTTCCAGTAGCTAAACAGTTACACCCACCAACTGCCCTATAACCCCATCAACTGCCAGGATCCAGAGACTATAAAACCAAGCGCCCAGAAACAGACCTCTTACTCTCTAGTTCTCATTTTCAGAGAACCTGGCAGGCTCAGAGAACCTGGCAGGCTACTGAGAGTATCATACCCGCATATATGTCTGACTAGGAACACCTATAAAGGTGATTAGAGGCTGCCCCAAAAGCTACCTGTGGCGTACTCAATATGCCAAAAACAATGAATGGTCCTCATTCCCCTGACCCTGAAGGAGCCCCCAATATGTCATCGGGCTACACTAGCAGGTGACAGGGATGAATGGAGACATTACTGGGCCCGCTCAAGCATATCGATGAGCAATGAGGTCATAGTGATAG
Organism: Sorex fumeus; assembly: GCF_029834395.1. Classification (NCBI taxonomy): domain Eukaryota; kingdom Metazoa; phylum Chordata; class Mammalia; order Eulipotyphla; family Soricidae; genus Sorex; species Sorex fumeus. The sequence goes on from NW_026606076.1 coordinate 39,715,089, forward strand.
TGATAGCGATTGCAAAACAGGCAGAAAAACTTATAAACAGGCATTGGAGGACTAGCTCCGGTGATGAAGCATGGGGTCTGTAGCCTAACAGTCAAATTCTAAGGATAGAGAAGAGAAGCTGGTGGCTGGAGCCAGCCCCAGTGACAGTTGGTGGCGGGAGGAGAAAGATTTCCAAACTAAGGAGCACGTGCCTTTGAGCCCGCCCCTAGAAACCGGTCTGCAGCTCTGGGCCTTAGCAACAGCCAATGAGAGAGGAGCGGGGAACAATGTGGACCAATAGGAGGGCGTGTCCATGGGTATTTCCTGGCCCTGGGGCGGGGTTTGGCTCATTGCCTGTCTGACCTTCTAAGCGGTTGGTCGTGGACTTTGATCTGCGAGGATGAGGTCTAGGCAATTGCAAGGTGGATCCGGAGCATCCCGAGCATCCCAAGAATCCCAAGAATCCCAAGAATCCCCAGATGACAGGTCAGCAGGATGGGGGCTGCTCTCCACTAGAGTGGGCAGGGGAGGAAGGGGTCGGGGGAGGGAGGGGGCCTCACCTGGGACTCAGAGGGACCGGCTGGCAGTTGGGGTGTTAAGTCCTGGGGGGCGAGTCTGATTTGGTGGCTGGTGACCAGGGCGGTGCGGACCCGGTTGGCAGAGGCGTCTATATCACCGGCATCAGGGATTGGGTTAGGGTCTTCCTTGAGAAACTCTTGGGGAGTTTCCTTCTGACAGCTCCTCGCCCTGCTCCCTACGTCCCAGTAGAGCCACCTTGGGTCAGGGTCAGTTTCCCCGGGGAAACTGTGTGTCTGAAATGCTTTTGCTGTGGGGGGCAGGTGCCAGTTTTGGAACTGATAACTCAGGGTGAACCGACCGTTTCTTGCCTGTCCAGCAATTATCTCTTGCTTGGAGTTTTCTGATACAGAGTGCTCGATGCCCCGAGTTTATAAGGATCCTCTTTAAAATTTTTTTTTAATTTTAATTAATTTTGGGGAGTAATCTTTCATGCTCTACCCAACGGTGTCCCCTCCCATTTGGACAAAGCTAGAACCCAAAAGCGAAAACCTGAGAAATAAACAGATCCGAGACGTCTTTGTCAATTTCTTGTTTATGACGACTTCAATGACGGTTAGGGGAGAGGAATTGAGTGACATCAGACTTAAATGTCAGTTTCTGAGAATTTAAGTTGGGCTATTTTTAAGTTAATTAGTTAACTTGGTCGTGATTCTGGAGCCCAGGGCCCAACCTGCTTCCCCACTTTAGACCGTTGATCTCAACTTTTTATATTTTAATTGGGATGTCTGAATTTAAGGGAAACTGTGTCTTGTATCTTCACTTGACTCAAGTGGAGAAGGTCCAATTTATGCTATTTCAACTGTAACAAATACATTCTTCACACCTAAGATGAACACCGATAACTTGGTTTTTGTTCGAATTTGAAATGAGTTCGAAAAGTTGCCACGCACCAGAGCAACGGCTCAAAGGGCTGGGGCGTGTGCAAGGCTGGCAAAAGACCCCAAGTTCAAATGCAAGCTCCCTTTGTTCCCCCCTCCCCGTGTCAGCACCGCTGGGTGTGATGTCAGCAGCACCAAACCTGGTGGCCCCCAGCACTGAAGCCGAACACTGAACTGCACCTCAAACCTTTGGACCTGAACCTGGGCGAGTTTTCCCGAGAGGGGGACCCTGCCAGTCACCTCGAGGAGCTTCTCCTCCGTCCCCAGGAACGGATCAAAATAAAATACATTTACAGAGAGGCCCAGGGTAGAACAAACGCCCTAACGTTTATTAGGTGGGAGGGATACTGGGATCCGTGGTGGTGGAAAATGGGCACTGGTGAAGGGATGGGTGCTTGATCATTGTATAACTGAGACCCAAGCACAAAAATTTGTAAGTCTACAACTGTACCTCATGGTGTTTCACTAATAAAAAAAATTTTAAAAAAAGAAAATCAGTAAGGAACAATTAGTGCACATATGATTATTTTAAAAAATTAATTATCTAAAATTTTATTTTAATTTTTATATTTGACAATATTTGATTACACTTAATATTCGAACACCAATCCCACCACCATTACACCTTGCCAACACCATATTTTGGATGTTTCAATCCCGAGCCCCAACCCCTCCCCCAAAGCAGAACCAAAGTAATTTATTTTCTATTGTTTGTTATGAATAAACCACTGAAAAATGCTCAAAAAAACTTTTGTTAGGGGTCTTGTGTGAAGATTATTGTATTTCAATCAAGGGCCATTAAGCCATTCTAGAAGAGATTGCTAATATGTTGATAAATTAAACCCCATCTAATGTGGTATGCTACTTTTGGAATATGAGTGGTGTGAGGTATGTGATATTGTTTGGCTGCATAGTCCAGGATTTCCGTGGCCAGGGCTGGGTCCCTTGGGGTGGGGAGGGTCCTACCTGCCCCCCTCCTGGGGACCCTGGTGCCGGGTCCAGCAGCATGGCTAGGCCATGTGTTGTTTTATGCTCTCTTCCAAAAGAGAAGGACAGTGAGTCTCTGGATCGTTGCTGTTGATGAGATTATCTGGTCCACATCTTATTCTTGAGCACTTCTGAGCACCAAATCGGGAATAGCCTGAGCACAGCCAGATGTGGTCCAACATCCCCCTGACTGCCAACTTTTCCCAAAGAGAGAAATGCTCGAGAATGTTAGTTGCATGTCAGAACTTCACATTATTGAGGAGGTTTTTTTTGGTTAATTTTTTATTTTATAAAGTAAAAGGTAAAAGGGTAAAGGCCCTCCCATTGATCGTCGATTTGCTCGAGCGGGCCCAGTAACGTCTCCATTGGAGACTTTGTTGTTACTGTGTTTGGCATATCGAATACTCTCGGTAGCTTGCCGGGCTCTCAATATTTGATTACATTTACTATTCCAGCCCCAATCCCACCACCATTACACCTTCCCACCACCATATTTCAGATGTTTCCATCCCAAACCCCAACCCCTTCCCCAAAGCAGAACTGAAATAATATATTTTGCATTGTTTATTGTTTGTCATGAAAAACCATTGAAAATGCTACAAAAAGTTTCCTTAGAGGAAAGAATGTGAGGATTGTTGTATTTCACCAACGGGCCACTAAGCCTTCCTATGAGATCACTAACATGTTATTAAAGATTGAGACTTGTGTGCTATATAGATATATATACATATATATCTATACATATATACATTATGTAGGATATATATGTATATATATCTGTGAAAAAAATTATTTCCCTCTAAAATTGGTTGCTTCTTACTTTGAACGCCATCAAAATGTGGTGCAGTACTCTTGGAGTATGAGTGGTGTGTGCTATGAGCAATCACGGAGCTGTGAATATGGCCGCATGGTCCAGGAATAGGTTCACTCGTGGGTGAGGCTCAGCAGGGGCATGTGGAGAGGGGCCATGAGCACAGTATCGGTTGAGTTCTGGAGGTTTTCACCTGCCAGGGCTGGGTCCCTTGGGGTGAGGAGGGGTCTCACCTGGCCGTCCTCCAAATGAAACAGTCTGGCGGCATGGTCATGGCAAGTGTCATGTTATGCTCCCTTCTGGGAGATAAGGGCATGTGACTCTGGATGGTGGCCGGTGACGAGATTCACTGGCCCCATTCAGAGGTGGCTTATGGGTGTGACTGCTGTTTCTGGAAACGGGGATACGGGTGAAGGATTCCCATTCCTGGTTCCACTGAACCCAGAGTTCTCAGTCACAAAGTCCCGCATACCTGGGTTTTCTGGGGATTCACTCGTGGGTGAGGCTTGACCTGAGCATATGGAGAGTGGCTGTGATCAGGGTGGCGGTTGAGTTCTGGAGGTTATGGGCTGCTAGGGGCTGCCTCCGGGGCACCCTGAATGAAAGCCTGGCAGCATGGTTATGGCAAATGTCATGTTATGCTCCCTTCTGGGAGAAAAGGACATGCAACTCTTGGATATTAGTTTTATGTAGGATAACATTGGTTTGCCCTTTCTGCCTTGCCACAGGGAGCTTAGGTTTGTTGGGCTACTCCCATCACAGTGCTCCCATTCCTCTGTGTTTATTTGTAAACTCTTTCTTTGTGCTCTGCTTCCCCAACCACCTTTATCTCCTAATAAGACTTTGTAAATATTGCTTGTGAATATTGCTTTTCTCTTAAGTCCTTTGCATGGTTAATTCAGAGCAATGTCCTTTTTGTATAGACACAGGAAGACAGTTAATGCTATGCTTTTGTAAATTAGGAGTTAATTGACTCCAAATGATATTCACTCCTGGCATCTTTTCTCTAGACTTAAACCTCAGTTGTCCCAATTTCCTGGCACCCCAAAAGTAGGTCCTGACAAGGGACTGGATGGACCCATATCTATCTATCTATCTATCTATCTATCTATCTATCTATCTATCTATACTTTTTTTTAAAGCCGTGAGCTACCCTGGTATCAAAATGAGCCAGGACAAAGTGCCATAATATTAACTATAGGATAAGAGCATGGTCATAGACAAATTCTATCATGATCCAAAAATTAGCAGCTGGATTAGGATCTTGCTAGGGTTAGGAAAGGTTAATCTGGCATGTGCGCTATAGTCTGAGATCTTATAGCGAGATGTCCCCAGGAAAGTCACCCTACAAGCTTAATGTATCTCTTACAGTCTCATACAAAATGACTGATATTAAGAAAGAGAATTAAGATGTTAATTAAGCTGTTAATTAAGTTATTGGACTAAGGAGAGGAGAAAAGCAATACTTACAAGTTAACAGAGTCTGATTAGGAGATAAAGGTGATTGACCGGTTGGGGAAGCGGAGCACAAAGAAAGAGGTTACAAGTAAACACAGAGGAATGGGAGCACTTTGATGGGAGTAACCCAATAAACCTAAGCGCCCTGTGTCAAGGCAGAAAGGACAAACCAATGTTGTCCTACATATATATAATATACATGTATATATATTTGTAAAAAAAATTTCCCTCTAAGATTAGTTGCCTCCTACTTTGAACCCCTACTTTGAACCCCATCAAATGTGAGTTGCAGTATGGGTGGTGTGTAGTATGAAGTGGTGCGTGGCTGCCAATGCAGCCGCGTGGTCCAGGAATAGGTTCACTCATGCATGAGGCTTGCCCCAAACGTGTGGAGAGTGACTCTGAGCAGGGCATCAGTTGAATTTGGAGGTGTTTGGCTGCTGTGGCTGGGTCCCTTGGGGCAAGGATGGGTCTCCCCTGCCCTCTCTGGGGATCCCTGAATGAAACAGTCTGACATGGGGTCTGGCAGCTTGGTTATTGAAAGTGTCATGTTAGGCTCCCTTCTGGGAGAGAAGGACATGCACCTCTTGGATATTAGTTTTATACTTTTTAATATATATATTTCACAAATGAACCATGTATGTTTTTAAAATAGGTCACTTTCAGGGCTGGAGCAATAGTACAGTGGGTAAGCCACTTGCCTTGCATGTAGCTGACCCAGGTTCGATTCCTGGTATTCCATAGGTCCCCAGAGCCTGCCAGGAGTGATTCCTCAGTGCAGAGCCAGGACTAACCCCTGAGTACCTCCAGGTGTGGCCCCAAAACCAAAATCAAAACCAGGCTACCTTCCATTGTATTAATATGTCACTGTCACTGTCCTCCCATTGTTCATCGATTTGCACGAGTGGGCCCAGTAACGTCTCCATTGTGACACTTGTTACTGTGTTTGGCATATTGAATATGTCACGGGGAGCTTGCTAGGCTTTGCTGTGCGGGCGAGATACTCTCGGCAGCTTGCTGGGCTCTCCGAGAGGGGCGGAGGAATCAAACTCGGTTAGGTCATGTTGGCTGCGTGCAAGGCAAATGCCCTACTGCTGTGCTATCGCTCCAGCCCATAGCAAAGAGTAATCTGGTAAAAACATTTATAATTTTTAGCTCTTCTTGTAAAGTTCTTTTCAAACGTAGAAAAAAATTTAGTTTTTATTTGATTCTATTTTGATTTCTGAAATATATTTTTATTAAAACACCATGACTTACAAAGTTGCTCCTAATACAGTTGTTTCAAGTATACAATGTTCCAACACCAATACCACCAGTGTGACCTCCACTGATGTCCCCTATTTCCCTCCCACCCTTCCAGCCTGCCCCCTTAAGTGAGTTCAAAACAAATGCACTGCAGATTGCTTACTCCAACACAACTTAGAGGAATGGCAAAAGGAACTGTCACAAAATAAATCAATTACAGTTAAATGTGATGCTTGGTTGCTATAAGATTTTAATCTATATAAATAAAGGATCGTCGATTTGCTCGAGCAGGCCCAGTAACGTCTCCATTGGAGACTTTGTTGTTACTGTGTCTGGCATATCGAATACTCTCGGTAGCTTGCCGGGCTCTCCGAGAGGGCGGAGGAATCGAAATAAAGGAATTCAAACCATTTAATATAATATACTAGAATGCCTATTCTCATTAATAAAAGTAAGTTTTCAGAGGTATAGCAACAGTGCAGCAAGTTGGGCGTTTGCCTTGCACGGGGCCGACCCGGGTTCAATCCCTTGGAAGCGACCTCAAAGCACTGACAGGTCTGGCCCAGAAAACCAACCAACCAGTGAAGTGCTAAGATCACCAGCACTCAGCGTGAGGGCATCTGCATCTGTGGCTCCCCTTGGACAGAATGAACAGCTCTAGGGGCCAGGACCCAGGGAGAGGAGGGAACTGACACGGTTTCCCAGGGATTTTCACTGACTTGCTTTCTTTTTCTTCTCCAGTGATAGTCTAGATGTGTATCTTAAGGAGCGCCAGCATAAATTGGACCATCAGGTAAGCAGTCCGCTCTTTTGGAACTGGTTCCCTGATCAGCTGACCGGACGCTGAAGACTGAGGCTCTGCTGGGGTTAGAAAAAGATGCTGGGACAAAATCGGCCTGTCTGGAGTCAGTAGGTCGAATCCAGGCGCTGGGATCTGATAGGGTCAGTGGACTGGGAGGGCATCAAGTGATGAAGTCACGCAAGTTCTCAGAATATTTCAGAAGAATTCAAAGGATGTTAATGTTGTGTTCCTATTATAGCACTGTCTTCCCATTGTCTGTCGATTTTCTCAAGTGGGCACCAGTAATGTCTCCACTGTGAGACTTGTTACTCTTTTTTGGCATGTCGAATACATCACAGGTAGCTTGCTAGGCTTTACTCTAGGTAACTTGCTGGGTTCTCTGAGAGGGGCAGAGGAATCGAACCCAGGTTGGCCCCATGCAAGGCAAACACCTTACCCGCTATGATATCGTTCTGGCCCATGTTCCTATTATAATCAGAAGAATTCAAAACATGTTAATATTGTGTTCCTATTATAATAATTACTGCAAATACTAAAAAAAAAATTGGGGCCACACCCAATGGTGCTCAGGAATCAAACCCGGGTCGGCCACGTGCAAGGTAAGTGCCCTCCTCGTTGGACTATTGTTCTGGCCCACTGATATTTTTTTTCACATGGGTTACACTCCATTAGAATTTGGGACTGCCAGGGCTAAAACTGATGGTTCTTTGGGGCCCATGCAAGTGTGGGAGATGGAACTCAGGGCCTCAGATGAGCGAGGCATCTATTCTACCACTTGAGAAATTTCCCTGACCCAGATAAACTGTGTATTTTGAGTGAAAACATGAAAATGACCTGAGTCACAAGTGATTTGCACCATCTTTGTACTTATCACCACCATGATCACAACCATCCTGTTGTTCGTCGATTGCCTCGAGCAGGCCCCAGTAACGCCTCCTTCGTCCTAGCCCTGAGATTTTTAAAAATGTGCCATATTCAAGGCTCTTTCAGGGTTAGGAAAATGAGACCCATCATTGTTACTGATATTTGGCATATTGGGTATGCCACGGGGAGTTTGCCAGACTCTGCCATGTGGGCAGGTTACATTCGGTAGCCTGCCAGTTTGTCAAAAGTAAGGATGAGATAAGAAGATGTTGCATTCATGGCTGCGCACTTCCGGGAGCTGGTTTTTATAGTCTCTGGGTCTTGGCCGTTGATGGGATTACACGGCGCCAGGGGTCCAGTTGGTGGGTGTGACCCCTGCCTACTGGAATATGGAGGATCTGGGTGGAGGATGCTCAGCCCCGATCCGAGCAGGCTTGGAGATCTCAGCCCTGGAACCCGCATGCCTTTTTTCCTCTGTCGGTACCTTCATGCGTGTGGAGAGTGGTCTCAGCATGGTGGTGGCTGGTTCTGGAGGTCTTCGGCTGCCGAAACCCTGGTTGGGGCAGGGAGGGAAACTCAACCCGTTCCCCTCCAAGGGGCCCTGGGCGAGGACAGCCAGGCGCAGGGGCAGGAGACTCTGCGCTGTTCTCTTCCAGGATCTGGGTTTTATATAGCTTTGTACCTATAGCCCAGTGAAAAATAGAAACATTTCATACACCACGAAGGCAAAGCTCAAAAACATGATTTTTAATGCCAATATTTCTATATATCATTAGTTATAACAATGTTACCACCATGTGCTGCTGGAGTACCACATGTTAAGCGTCATGGTGTTCTTTTGCAGATCAGCAGGTAATTTTAGTGAAGAGTGCTAGTCCACAAAAATACCACTGAGAGGATAGAATGTTTTCCCCCTTCTTATTTCAAAAGGAAGAAATAAAGACAACTAGAAAAAGAATAAGAAATGTTCATATTGGGGGCTAGAGCGATAGTACAGTGGGTAGGGCATTTGCCTTGCACACGTCTGACCCGAGTTCAATTCCCGGCATCTTCTACCATCCCCCAAGCACCACCAGGAGTAATTCGTGAGTACAGAGCTAGGAGTAACCCCTGAGCATTGCTGGGTGTGACCCAAAAAGAAAAAAAAACAAAAAGAGGAAGAAAGAAATATTGTTATCATGCTAAGTGAAATGAGTCAGGAAGAGAGGCACGGGCATAGAATGACCACACTCATTTGTGGAATATAAACATGAGACTGACACCCAAGGACAGTAGACACAAGGACCAGGAATATTATTCCATGGTTGGTAGCCTGCCTCATGAGCTGGGGAAAAAGGCAGTTGGAATAGAGAAGAGATCACTAAGTCAATGATGGTTGGAGGGATCACTCGGGATGGGAGATGTGTGCTGAAAGTAGATAACGGACCAAACGTGATAGCCCCTCAGTATCTGTATTGCAAACCATAATGCCCCAAAGTAGAGCATATGGGGGAGATTATCTGATCTGCCAAAAATGTGAGAGGGATACTCAGGACATTGGTGATGGAAAATGGAGGGATGGGTGTTCGTTCATTGTATGACTGAAACTCAAACATGAGCTTTCTAGCTATATCTCACAGTGATTCAATAAAAAAAAAAAAGTCACAGTCACTGTCCTCCTGCTGTTCATCGATTTGCTCGAGCGGGCCCAGTAATATTGTGAGACTTGTTACTTGATATTTGTTACTTGTTATTCGATATGTGTTTGGCATATCGAATACGTCATGGGTAGCTTGTCAGGCTTTGCCGTGCGGGCGAGATAGTCTTGGTAGCTTGCTGGGCTGAAATGTTCATATTATATCTGCTTAAGACCATAGTGTGCCTTTCTTTTTCCCTTTACTAATGTGTTTATATTTCTACTTAAGTAATTAATTTGATGGTGCAAGGTTTGCCCCTATTACAAGGCACATCCCTGACCAATATATTTAAATTTGAAATTTGTGAGCCTGATTTGATGATAATGATCAAATTATTTTTGATCAATAATGATAATAATTGATAATAATGATCAAATCTTTTCAGCAGACTTAAGCCACGGTCATAGATTGTCAAGAAATGCATTTTATCAGACTTAAAAATAGATTTTTACAGATAATCCATGAACATCCAGGCCTGGACTTCCCCAGGCCTTGCTTATCCCTGGGCTGAAAGGAGGAACGATCATTTAGAAGGTGTTTTGTGATTATCGAGAAACTCCTGGTTTGAAGTAGCAGTTCTCCACCTCGCTTTCCTGCGTATAATATCACATTTTCTCCACCCTCCAGAGAGACCTATTGGAGAAAAGGCAGAGGCGCAAGCGCCTGGATCCAATGGTGGTGCGGCCAAATCCTGTTACTGGACTTCCTCTTGCAAAGCCGAGAAGTGGGGAGAGTCGTTTCTATCTGAGGTCATCTTGTCCTCCCGGCAACAATTTCATCCTGCCTGGTGTGTGTTCACCACAGCTCTTCCTGCTTAGGGGCAGTTTCTGCAGCCATAAGAGAAGGTGGGAAGAGGGACCAAGGGACCCGTGTTAGCATCGTTCAAAACCACATGTGAGCTAGAATAAAGAAGTAGACTCATCAGTGGGAGATTTTTTCTTTTTCTTTCCTCCTCCCCCGCTTTCTTTAAAAATTTTTTAGCTTTTTCTTCAGTCACACCTTACAATGACTCAGGGGATACTCCTGGCTCTGTGCTCAGGAATCACTCCTGGCAGTGCTCAGGGGATCCTATGAGATGTTGGGAATTGAACCTGGGTTGGCTGCTGGCAAGGCAAGCACCTTACCCTCTGTACTATAGCTCCAGCCCCCATCTACTGAGTGTTCTTGGTGTTAGGCTTCTAGAGTACCACATCCTGTTTATTTGCATTAGTAAAATGTAGTACAGTGAACACCACTCCTGTGAAACCATGACAGGTAGAAGAGAAGCGAGATGGTTTGGTGGTTCTTAGTTCTCAGGCGCATCCAAACCACCCATGGCAGAAAAGCTCATTCTTGCTTTGGGTTTCCTTTCCTTTGGCTTCTAGGAGCTGTTGACCCAGTTGCCACCACGAGGCCCAGCAATCAGGATTCAGTTCCAGAACTTCTTACCATCCCTCTAAACTCTTCTTCCAGCAAAGAGGAAACAGAGGGACAGGCCGCTGGGACAAGCACTGCGGTGGCTGCTTCTCAAATTGGTGAGGACAGGGAAGACTTTCAGATAGACGTGGTCACATGTCACCTTCTCCTTGACATCTTGGCAGGGGTAGAATGTGGGTGTTGGGTTTTTTGAGACACACTTGACTGTTCTCAGGGACCTCCCGTGGCGGTGTGGGGGAGGATATGCTGACCCAAGTTTGTTGGGTGCAAGGCCTAACCCATGATCCAGTCCTTGACTTTTATCCATTGGGATAAAATTAATGAAAAAGAAAATATCTCTGGGCAGGTGAAAATTGCGTGTAATGCAGCTTAGGGCCTAACAGGTGACAGCATCAGGCATTTTGGCCTCTGTGGGGTAACTTGTACACTGCCAACAATACTAGTATTTTTCTATTACCCAAGACAAATGAGGAAATTAAACTAAATCGAAAATATCAGCAGCATTAGCTATGGCACTTGACTCTTTTTTTGTTTTTGTTTAGAGCCATACAGTGCTAATGTTCTTGTATGTGTGTGTGTGTGGGGGGGGGGGGTCCGTCAGGTTTTGGCACTCAGCTATGCTCAGGGCTTACTCTTGGTGCAGTGCTTGGGAGTCACCCTCAGTGACACTCTCTGGGGACCTTGTGATACGAGAGATGAAATCTGGCTCTCCCCGGTATATTACAGCCCATTGAGCTCTTTCTCCGACCTGCTGTGTGGGATTCTCATCTGAGAAAGGATAGCAGAGTCGGATTGTAGAAAAACTGCCCTGCAGCATCAAGGCTGAGTTTGGAGGAGTGAATCTGGATGCAGAATAAGTACTCCAGGGATGGGTTAGGTGAACACCTGCATTCTACAGGTCTACAGTGTGTGGGAGGATCTGAGGGAGGAAGTAGAAGTCCACAGCCAGGCAGGGAGAAAGGACAAAGAAAGATGTTAGAAGAAGCTAGGGATTCTCCTGAGCCTGGATGAATGCACGGAGCCACCTCCTGTGGAATCTGAGGAGTTTGACAGTGAACAGCAGCTCCTCGATCTCTACAACACAGTAGATTTTACACACGTAACAATCAGGAGTTCCTATACCTTGGAGTTTCTTACTTACACATAGGACACTCCGTTCTAAAAGATGATGACTCCAAAATTAGAGAGTAAAGACGGACGGTACCTGCTACAGAGGCAGGGAATGGGATGGAGTGGGGTGGGGGTGGTGGGTGGGACACTGGGAACAATGGTGGTAGAAAATGGGCACTGATTAAGGCATAGATGCTCGAGCATTGAGTGACTGAAACATAATTATGCAGGTTTGTGACTGTATCTCAGGGTGATCCAATAAAACTTCTTAAAAGAAAAAAAAATAAATAAATAAAAGATGCTAACTAATATGTCCTAGATCCTGATGCTAATGAGTCATTTAGCCTGGGCCAAAGAATATCATTGCAGGACAAGAGGGATATTACAGCAGGCAGGGAGTTTGCTGTGCACGTGGCCAACCCGGGTTTGTACACTCCAGATGTTGCCCTGAGCACAACCAAGAATAATCTCTGAGTGCGGAGCCAGGAGTAAGCCCCGAACATTGCAGGTTGTGGTTCTCTCCCTCTCCTATGCCCCTAAATCTTTACAAAAGCATTGGATGTTGAACCGTATGTTCTTGGCAGATTGGTAGGGACCATCAGACTGCAGTGTGGCAGGGGGCAGACATGCAGATGCCCAAGCTCTGGAAACAACATGGAGGATATGAACTCTGGAGTAACAACTTTATTTTCTTGGGGTTAAGTTTCTAAAGTACAACACCAAATATGGATTTTCAATTTTAGCTGTACCCAGCAACGCTCAGGGATTCCTCCTGACTCTGCCCTCAGGAATTCCTCCTAGTGGTGCTTGGGGGACCCTATGGGATGCCAAGGAATGAAGCTAGGTTGGCCACGTGCAAGGTCACAACAGCCTTACCTACGTATTATATCACTCTGGCCCAACATCAAGAATGCTTTATGTTAGCAAATTTTCTTTCAGTGAACACCATTCCTCTGTTTCTATTACAGGAAGATAAATGAAATGATTTGGTGGTTCTTAATTCGCACATACATCTGAATTGCCGAGCGACTTACCAACTCATTGTTCCCTGGGTTTTCTTTTCATTTTTTTTTTTTGGCTCATAGATGCTGTTGATGCAGACCTGGAACTTCCAGAAGAGTCTCAAGATTCTTTTGTCACCATAGAGGACATTGATGAATGTAATGAGGAATGTCGCTTGACGAAACTTGCTTCTAAGAAGTTTTTTAACATACATGGTAGGAACCGGAAAGAGATCGAACCTGGGTCTCCCACATACATTGAAGCCCTTGATCTTTCTCTCTGGCCTCCAACTTGGGGTTTTCAGATGAGAAAGGCTATCAGAAGTGGACCGTAGACAAATGACCCTGTATCCTAAAGAATGAATTTGAAGGAGGGGCCGGAGCAATAGCATACAGTAGGTTGGGTGCTTGCTTGGTATGCAGCGGACCTGGGGTTGTTCTCTTGCACCACATAAGGTTCCCCAGTCCCTTCAGGGGATGATCCCTGAGTTCAGAGCTAAGAGGGAGCCCTGATCACTTCTAGGATGCCGGGGAATGAAGTTGGGTTGGCCGTGTGCAAGGTAACAGCAGCCTTACCTGCTGTATTATCACAGCAGGTAAGTATGTCCCAGAAAGGAAAAAAATAAAAATAAAAACAAGAATGAATTGAGAGGAGCAAGTCTGGAAGCAAAACTAACCCAGAGATGATTTGGCTCCTAACCTGTGTGCTCTGTTCCAGTGTGGTGTGTAAGAAAAAAATATACAGAGAAAAAGTAGAATTACACTGCCAGGTGGTGGGAGGGCCAGGAGGGAGGAAATAGAATTCCACTTCCGGGCAGGGGAAAGGGCAAAGAAAGATGTTGGAAGAAGCTGGGGATTCAGCCGAGCCTGGAAGGATGCACAGAGGCCTCTGCTGTGGAAGAAACTAGAGTTACATTGAACGGCAGCTCCTGATGTCTCTCAACCAATGCATTTTATGATTGTAACAATCAAGAGTTCCTGTACTTTGGAGTTTCTTACTTTACAGATAGGACACTGAGTTCTAAAAGATTCTAAAGAATATGTCCTCGATCCTATTGCTCATGAACCGGTTAGCCTGGGCCAAAGAATGTCATTGCAGGGCTGGAGGGATATTACAGCAGGTGGGGAGCTTGCCGTTCATGTGACCAGTCCGGGATTGATATCCCCAGCACACTCCAGGTGATGCCCTGAGCACCGCCAAGAATCATCCTTGGGAGAAGAGCCAGGAGTAAGCCCTGAACACTGCTGGTTGTGGGTCCTGTCCCTCACCCCCACCCCCTCAGCCCAAATGTTTACAAAGCAGATGTCCAACAATATGTGCTTGACAGATTGGTAGGACACACCAGACTGCGGTGTGGCCATAGATGGACTACACCAAATATGGATTTTTTTTATTTTAGCCAAACCCAGCAATGCTCAAGTGTTCTTCCTGGCTCTGCCCTCAGGAATTCCTCCTCGTGGTGCTTGGGGAACCCTATACAATGCAGAGGAATGAACCTGGGTTGGCCCCATACAACAGCCTTACCTTCCGTATTATCACTCTGACCCAACATCAAGAATGTTTAATGTTAGCAAAATTTCTTTCAGTGAACACCATTCCTCTGTTTCTGTTACAGGAAGGTAATTGAAATGGTCTGGTGGTTCCAAATTCTCACATATATCTGAATCGCACAGCGACATACCAACTCACTATACCCTGGGTTTTCTTTTTCTTTTGGCTCCTAGATGTCATTGGCGCAGACAATAAGGATTTGGATTTGAAACTTCCTGTCTCATCTCAGGGCTCTCCTACCTCCATAGAGAAAATTGAGGCTACGGGAAAGAAGCCACGCTCTCCAAAGCTTGCTTCTAAGAAGTTTTATGACAAAGATGGTAAGGACAGGAAAGAGATCAAACCTGGGTCTCCCACATGGGTTGTAGCCCATTGAGCTTTCTCTCTGGTCTCCAACTTGGGGTTTCCAGATAAGAAAGGCTATCAGATGTGGACCATAGACAAATGACCTTGTATCGTAAAGAATGAACTTGAAGGAGAGGCCAGAGCAATAGTATACAGTAAGTTGGGTGCTTGCTTGGTATGCAGCCAATCTGGGGTTGATCCCTCGCACCACATAAGATTACCCAGTTCTGTCAGTGGATTATCCCTGAGTGCAGAACTAAGAGAGAGCCCTGAACCCTTCAAGGGGTGTCCCAGAAAAGGAAAAAAGAAATAAGAATTAATTGAGAGGAGCAAGTCTGGAAGCAGAATTAACCCAGAGATGGTTTGACTCCTAACCTGAGCTGTGTTCCAGTGTGATGTGTGAGAAAAAATAAGCAAAGAAAAAGTAGAATTACACTGCCACGCAGTGGGACAGGGGTGAGCCAGCAGTGCGTCTCTGAGTATGACTGTGACAATAGTTGTCACCATTTGGAAAGATGCTGAGAAGGCCAGAAAGATTTTAATGATGTCTTTAGTTAGGAACAGATGCCATTGGGCTACACTAGCACGCGACAGATGCCATTGGGCTACACTAGCACGCGACAGGGACAAATGGAGACGTTACTGGCGCCCGCTCGAGCAAATCGACGACTAACGGGAAGTTAAGTGATTAAGTGATTAGTTAGGAGAATTTCATTTTTCTACAGACTTAGCAGATGTTGGTGTATTTTTCTCTGACAGATATTTTAGCCCATATGATCCTGGAGAGAGAGGAGAAAGCCAAGAAAAGTCAAGAATCTGCAGAAGCAATTCTAAAACATCATTTACCATTATTCCCAGTGGGCACCACTGAGGATGAAGACAGCTTTCAGTCAGCCATGGTTCGTAGATCTGAAATGTTTCTAGTTAAGTGAGAACTTCAATTCTACAGTCACTGGGAACCAAGGGGACTGTCTCCCAGATCTAGCTTCAGTGTTTCAAGGCCATTAGTCACTCTGGTCCACCTTCCTAAGACTTGAGCTCAAATTTCGGCTCCAGAGTCACAATCCCTCTTCTTTCTTTTGTCTCCAACGAACATGAATCCCTTTCTCATCTCTCATCACTCTCTCTTCACCACTTTCTCACGCCTTTCAGTATTTCCTTTTACCATGCCTGCAAAATTAAAGCATGGAAGCAACCCAGTCCATTATTTTGTGGATGAAGTGTTTCTTGAAGAGTTTGAGGTTTTCTTTTCAGTGCCCCAAATGCTCATGGATGGTGCTTCCCTCAGGATACAATTGAGTCCTTTGAGACAGCCGTTCCGGAAATGACTGAGTTTATGACATCTCTGAGTAATCTGAAGGACTTTGCTTACCATCAAGCTCCTCAGGATACCGCTGTGAGATGTATGATAATCAAAGACATTAAGGGTATCTTCCCCGGCTACTATATGTTTGTGGAAGTTAAAGAGAATAAGGAGGTATGACACTGGGTTTTCCTGTTAAATTGGGGGTCAAAGGGAAGAGTTTGGGGAACTTCACCTGGGCATTAGACCAGGTCAACTGGTGGGAAGAAGGAACTATCTGTTCCTGGGTGCTGTGTTCCTGGAGTTCCTGGCTACTAGGCACAATTTTCTATTCCTATGCAGCCAAAGGAAAAGAATTTTAGGGGCTGCAGCGATAGCACAATGGGTAGGGTGTTTGCTTTGCACGTGGCCGACCTGGGTTTGAATCTCAGCATCCCACACGGTCCCCCAAGCATCACCAGGAGTAATTCCTGAGTGCAGAGTCAGGAGTAACCCCTGTGTATCGCTGGGTGTGACCCAAAAAGCAAAAAAAAAAAAAAAAAAAAAGAATTTGAAGGTCCAGAGCAATAGTACAAAGGGAAAGGCATTTGCCTGGCAAAGGGCCAAACCAGGTTCAATCCCCAGAACCCCAGCTTATTCTCTGAGCACTGCCAGAATTAATTCCCGAGTGCAGAGCCATGAGGAACCACTGAGCATCACTGGGTGTGGCCCAGCGTGCCTCCCCAACCCCCAAAGAAAGTAATACAGTGGGAAGGAATATTTAAAGAAATCATCTTCCCTGGTTTGGGTGGGTGGAGGGTTACTGTGGCCTCTCTGGCTATTTTCCTTAAATAGGTGAGAAAGATAAATGCATACTCGGGACCAGCCGTTTGAAATATGGAACATGGTGGCACATTTCATTGTTGACCAGAGCTTTCTTCTTTTTTCCAGCTCTTCGTCCTTGCAGCTAGAAAGTACAAGAAGTTTATGAGATCAGAATACATTATCTCCACTGACTTTATGGATTTATGTCGTGGAGGGACGAATTACATTGGCAGACTTCGGTGAGATTCGCCTTGTATCAATGTCTTTTCTTTTGACAAAAAAAATTGTGGGGGGTGTGGGGTAGCACACGAAGCCCAACCTGTCACATGTTAGTGTTCTCTTCTACAAGGCCTTAATATCTCCAGGCTGAGCTACAACAATCTCCACTCCCTTTCCTCTAAGAAAGCCTTTCGGGATCACTGTTAGCAGAGTATTCATAACAAGCAATGCAAATAAATTAGTATCTGCCTTTGGGGCAGGCATGTGTGGTGTTGAGAAGATTCGAAATAATGGTGGTGGGACGGGGGAATGGTGGTGGAATTAGTGTTGAAATATTGAGTGCCATAAGTTATAGTGAACAACTTTCCAAAAATAAAATTTAAAGAAAAATTGGGGATGGGAGCCACCTGATAAGACAGTCTGCATGCTACCAGACTGGATTCGAATCCTGGCACCCCTTAAGTTACCCGAGCAACACCTGAGGTTCCTCGTGAACATAGAGGTAGAAATAAACCCTGAGCGCCCCCGAGTGTGGCTTGACCCTGCTCCTCCAAACTTCTTTCTAATGAAGTGGGCAACTCCTGGTGCGAGGTGGGGGGAGCAGCAAGGCCGCTGAGAAGTAGCCGTCAGGGAAGTAACCCTCGCTTGCTTCCAGGAGAGATCTCTGAAGAGGTGATGGTGAGTGTTTGGCTACTTGGCAACGAGCGAGGCAGAGAGACTCCCATTCTGTTCCAACGTCAGCAGGTTTGCTTCCGCAGGGGAAACCCAGAAGCCATCCCGCTGACTCTGTGTCCTGCTTCTAGGGCCAACCTCATGAAGACCAAGTACACGCTTTACAGCAGGATGGATCCAAACCAGTGCAGGGACTTGACTGAAAAGTGCTCCACACAGCAGAAGCTCGGGACCATCACTTACGTAAGTGTGTCCTTGGGTGCCGCCTCTGTCCCCAGGCTGTCGTGCTGTGCTTCCTCTCTGCTGGGTGGATTTCCCTCAAACAGGTCGCTGCCTTTTTCTTTCCTTCCTCTTTCCTCTTCCTCTGTAGCCAACCGTTCATTTTTTTTTCTTTTTAGATTTTATTTTATTTTTATAAAGCCGTTCACAATAACTTACTACGTTGAATATTCCAACACCAAACCCACCACCATTCTACCTTCCCCCCGCCGTATTTCGAATGTTTCCACCCTGGCCCCCAAAGCAGGACCTCAATATTGTAGTATGGATTGCTCGTTAGGGATCACTGTCACTGTCACTGTCCTCCCGTTGTTCATCGATTTATTCGAGCAGGCTCAGTAACGTCTCCACTTTGAGACTTGTTGTTACTGTGTTTGGCATATTGAATACGCCACGGGGAGCTTGCCAGGCTTTGCCGTGCAGGTGAGATACTCTCGGTAGCTTTCCAGGCTCTCTGAGAGGGTGGAGGAATCAAACCCGGCTTGGCTGGGCTGGCTGCACGCAAGACAAACGACCTACTGCTGGAGTGATAACACCGTGGAGAAGGCATTTGCCTTGCACACGACCGACCCAGTCGCCCCAGGTTCAATGCCTCCACCCCTCTCGAAGAGCCCGGCAAGTTACCGAGAGTATCTCGCCCGCATGGCAAAGCCTAGCAAGGTCCCCGTGGCATATTCAATATGCCAAACACAGTAACAACAAGTCTCACAATGAAGACATTACTGGGCCTTCTCATTATGGATATCCGCTAAAAATGATCCCAAAAAGTTTCCTTAGAGGAAAGTGTGTGAAGATTGCTGACCCTTAATTTGTTCTGAATGCCTGTTACACTCTCTCTCTCCCCAGAGGGGCTCCTTTCGTTTGTTTAAATAGTCACATGGTTTTAATTCTACATGACCAAGATTTTAATTTTACATGAACAACACCTTGTGTTAAGAAAAGAGTCTTGGGCTGGGGTGATAGCACAGCGGGTAGGGCGTTTGCCGTGCACACAGCCAACCCAGGTTCGATTCTCAGCATCCCATATGGTCCCCTGAGCACTGGCAGGGGTAATTCCTGAGTGCAGAGCCAGGAGTAACCCCTGTGCATTGCAGGGTGTGACCCAAAAAGCAGAAAAAAAAGAGAAAAGACATTAGTCTTTCCCTGCCTTTAATGACAGTAAAAAAAAGTTCTGCCTTATTTTTCTGTCTAGAAAAATAAAGCGCTTCGATTTCAAAGGCCTAAGAGTATAACTGTGATCATTCCAATTTCGACTGAGAGTGAAGAGCAGGTGCCAGTTGAATCAAAGAGGGTAAGTAGGAGCAGAGGTGCTCAGCAAAGGCGATAGAAGAAAAAGCATGTGTGTGTGTGTGTGTGTGTGTGTGTGTGTAGACATTAAAATTGTATAATTATAGTTAAGGTAATTTGTTTGCACCAGTGTTGACATTCCTGATGCTAGTATACACCACTATTTCAGCTCACCACAAAAAAAAATCCAACTTTGTTTGCTTTGACTTTGTGCAGGGGTCAGGACATGTGCCAGAAATCCAATCTGGGGCTCCAACATGCAGGGCACGTGTGTTCCAGCCCACGGAGCCATCCCCTGGCCCTAAACAAAGAACAAAGAGTTCTTACTCTGTCATTCAGGGCCGTTGTGAAAGTGGTTGAATCGAAACCATTGAGTCTGGAGGGAGAAATTCCAGATAATCTAGAATCATTTTTTAAATGGCTTAATTTCTTCCCCCTACCCCCAGCTTTCTGGGTCAACCTCAGTGATGCTCAGGGCTTCCTCCTGTCTCTACACTCAGGAATTAACTCCTGGCAGTGCTTGGAAGACCCTACCGGCTGCTGGGGATCAAATCCTGGGCCAGCTGCATGCAAGGCAAACACCCTGTCCGCTGCCCTATTGCTCTAGCCCCCAAATGCCTTCATTTTTGACACTGTTCTGTTTGATGAGCTCTTGATAGAAGAGACCATTCCCCTGCACTACTCTGTATCTGGAGCGATAGCACAGCGGGTAGGGCGTTCGCCTTACAAGCGGCCAACATGGCCGACCCGAGTTCGATTCCTCCGCCCCTCTCGGAGAGCCCGGCAAGCTACCGAGAGTATTCGATATGCCAGACACAGTAACAACAAAGTCTCCAATGGAGACGTTACTGGGCCCGCTCGAGCAAATCGACGATCAACGGGAGGGCCTTTACCTTTACCTTACCTTACTCTGTACCTGAGAGCGTGGAAATGATTTCTTGTGGTTCCTTGTGCAAAGTCACATACTTTTCCCCTTCACACAGACCCTCAAGGATTTTTTCTCTAAATGGAGAAAGAAAACCAAGGACAATGTCGTTGAATTCAAAAATAAGTACCCTATTGGGAACCTCAAGACGCAGAGCTATTGCTTGCCCCAGTGGATGAAGGACAAGTCGCAGAAGACCTTCCAGCTCATTCAAGGAAGTGAGAGTAAGTCCAGTGCCAGGGTTGGATGGAGCAGAAGGAAAGAGCATCTTCCAGATGGGGGAGGCCTTGTCGCTCATGGATCCTTCTACTCAGGAGGGAAATGGTTTAGAAAGACGTGACTGCTTTCAAATGAGAACATTTCACAGTACACTTTGAGTTAATTTCTGTCTGCCTTCCTTCCTTCCTTCCTTCCTTCCTTCCTTCCTTCCTTCCTTCCTTCCTTCCTTCCTTCCTCTTCCTTCCTTTCTCTTCCTTCCTTTCTCTTCCTTCCTTCCTTTCTTCCTCCCTCCCTCCCTTCCTTCCTTCCTTCCTTCCTTCCTTCCTCTTCTTCCTTTCCCTTCCTTCCTTTCCCTTCCTTCCTTCCTTTCCCTTCCTTCCTTCCTTCCTTTTCCTTCCTTCCTTCCTTCCTTCCTTCCTTCCTTCCTTCCTTCCTTCCTTTTCCTTCCTTCCTTCCTTCCTTCCTTCCTTCCTTCCTTTCCCTTCCTTCCTTCCTTCCTTCCTTCCTTCCTTCCTTCCTTCCTTCCTCTTCCTTCCTTTCTCTTCCTTCCTTTCTCTTCCTTCCTTCCTTTCTTCCTCCCTCCCTTCCTTCCTTCCTTCCTTCCTTCCTTCCTCTTCTTCCTTTCTCTTCCTTCCTTTCCCTTCCTTCCTTCCTTCCTTCCTTCCTTCCTTTCCCTTCCTTCCTTCCTTCCCCTTCCTTCCTTCCTTCCTTCCTTCCTTCCTTCCTTCCTTCCTTCCTTTTCCTTCCTTCCTTCCTTCCTTCCTTCCTTCCTTTCCCTTCCTTCCTTCCTTCCTCCCTTCCTTCCTTCCTACCTTCCTTCCTTCCTTCCTTCCTTCCTTTTCCTTCCTCCCTTCCTTCCTTCCTTCCTTCCTTCCTTCCTTCCTTCCTTCCTTCCTTTCCCTTCCTTCCTTCTTTTCCTTCTTCCTTCCTTTCCCTTCCTTCCTTCCTTCCTTCCTTCCTTCCTTCCTTCCTTCCTTCCTTCCTTTCCCTTCCTTCCTTCCTTCCTTCCTTCCTTCCTTCCTTCCTTCCTTCCTTCCTTTTCCTTCCTTCCTTCCTTCCTTCCTTCCTTCCTTCCTTTCTCTTCCTCCCTCCCTCCCTCCCTCCCTCCCACCCTCCTTCCCTCCCATCCTTCCTTCCTTCCTTCCTTCCTTCCTTCCTTCCTTCCTTCCTTTCTCTTTCTTTCTTCCTTCCTTCCTTTCTCTTTCTTTCTTCCTTCCTTCCCTTCCTTCCTTCCTTTCTTTCTTTCTTTCTTTCTTTCTTTCTTTCTTTCTTTTTGGGCCACACCTGGCAATTCTCAGGGGTTCCTCCTGGCTCTACAACCAGGAGTCACTCCTGGTAGTGCTCAGTGGACCCTATGGGATGCCAGGGATCGAACCCAAGTCATCTGCCTACAAGGCAAATGCTCTCCCTGCTGGGCAGTCCCCGAGTTTGAGTTTCTGAATCTTTGTGCTGAGGCATTCAGAGATTTAGAGATTCTCTGGGTCCATCTTTCAGGTTTCCCGTTTCAGAGAAACCTGCTGATGAATAAACTTGTAGAGGAGAATTTGTTTTCCTTCTTATTTGATTTTGGGGCCACATTTGACCACGCCCGGGGGTTACACCTTCTTTGTCCTCAGGAATCTCTCCTGGTGGGCCTCAAGGGACCCTATGGCATGCTGGGGATCCAAACCAGGTCTGCCCCGTGCAAGGCAAAATGCCCTACCTGCTGTCCTAAGGCTCCAACCTGAGATTTTGTTTCTGTCCCTTCAATACAGGCTTTTCTCCAGTCCACCTACACCGTGTCCTAATGACCTCATGTCTTTCCTTCCCAGCTTCCCGTGTGGTCATGCAGCTTGAGCACGTGATCAAGCAACAATTCTTCATGGAGTACAGCCACCCTCTATCGACAGTGCAGGCATTTGCCATTGCTCTGTCAAGGCTTGACAGAGGCTGATGGGCTTGTGAGGGCCAAGCCTGCCCTGGGTGTGACTGGGATGGTGTGAGTGGAATGACAGGGGGAAGTGGGCCGGTGCCAGGTCACTTCATTCCTTTAAGGAGTCATTTTCAACCTGGCCCGCCGAAAATAAATTAGGTACTAGTAGATCTTGGGCAGTGAGCGGGTGGGTGACATATGGCAGCTGGTGACAGGCAGCCCCCAAGTCGGCCATCCTTCCCTGCTCCTGCAGGACTAGCAAATGTCCTCCCCCAATGCCTGTGGCTGGTACAAAGCCATAGGGACTGGGAACTCCAGAGACAGATTCGGTACAGTAAGGCCACCAAGGGTACACAGAGGACAAGACTGCAGCTGCACATGCCAGAGCAGGAACAAGAGAGGCTGAATTGACAGCCTGGAGAAACCTGGAAATCAGGGAAGGACCTGAATTATTTATTTATTTTTTGAATTGTTCATTTATGTTTTTAATTTTTTTTTGTGATTTGGATCTCTTCTTTTGATTTTTTTTCCTTTTAATTAAATCACTGTGAGGTAGAACCTTTCAAAACTGCATGATTAGGTTTCCATCATCCAGGGTTCCAACGCCCATCACTCCAGGATCCGGAGCGTTTCAGGGAATTGCAATGTGGTCTCGCACTGCTTTAGCGTATTTAATTCTGTCTGCAGTTCTTTCATGCAGTCCTCAGGCACCACATGCTGAGGGACTTACCCACTATTGTGGGACCACGTCTTGATATTCAGAGCTGACCATTCCTCAGGGACTTGGATGCAGGACCAGAGAGACAGTGGATTTGTACATAGTGACCTGTGTTATCACCACAGAAAAAAGTCACCAGAGGACTTTCAAGGTAGCATTTTCCCTGCCCTCTTTAAACCGAGTTCTGGGCAAAGATAAACTTGGACTCTGTCAGTTCTGCACAGCCTGAATTGGCCAACATGGAAGACAAACAACCCCCAGATGAGCAGAGATATGGTCACCTTTGCAAAACAGCCAGTATACCCAACTATCTTGTGTATTCTCCTCCTCCTCTTCAGCGGGTGCCATGAGCCCAGCCTCAGCCCCATCTCAGTTTTCGTTCCCACATCGGACAGCCCAGTGCAAAACCTGGAACGTGATAACACCACAAGTTTGAGCTCTCTAGACAGATGGAAAATGGAGTCATGGGTCTCAGAATGAATGCCCTCAGGGGGAAAACCCACTTCAGTGCGCCAGAAGCCTGTGAGAAAGTTGTCTGGGACAAGGATCACGATTTTGCTATTTAGTTCTGTGTTTTTTCAAAGTTTGGTTTCTGGGCTGTACACCCAGTGGTGCTCAGGGCTGACTCTTCCCTCTGCACTCAGGGATCACTCCCGGCTGGCCCAGGGTCCCCTATGGCTGCTGGGGATGGAACTCGGGTCAGCTATGTTCCAGACAAGTGCCTAGCAGCTCTCTGATCTTTCTATGGTTTCGTGAAATCCTTGGAGTGGGGAAGAACTGCACTGGATTTAGGATGTGAAAAAAGTCCTTGTTCAAGGAAGGCAGTATATTGACAACCAAGCTGTTGGCGTGAGGGGATGTATCTAGAAAATATTTGAAACATGGCAGCAGCTCCAGACCTCACCAACAAGAAGTTGGAGGAATGGGAAATGAGGTTATAAAGATGTTTACTTCTTTTTTTTTTTATGTCCCTGACAAGAATACTGGCTCCTTTGGTTCTAACCTTTGCAAAAGGAGTGACTTTCTTCCTGCATCAATGCAAAGGTGGTCATTTGGGCCTCGGTTCTAACAGAAAAAGTGGTTGATGTGGGTTTTGCTGTTTTCATCAATGTCTTAGATTTTTACCTTTCTGTTAACTAGGGAATGCATAAGATAGTAACGTAGGGCTTTGCTGTTTCAAAGAAAACACGGAAGGGTGCTTACATCTATACAAAGGAAACGTTGATCTGGGTCTCTGCCCTTGGAAAGAGAATGGTTAATTTAGGTTTTGCCTTTTCTGATCAAGTGGTAAAGGTTTTTTCCTTAGAGAAAAACAAGAAGTATCAGATCTGTGCCCGAAACGAAAGAATTGGCTTTTTTGGTTCTGCTCTTGTCTGACGCAAAAGAAACTGGAGCTTCTATATAACCCTTCTCAAACGGGTGGAGGGTCACCACGGACCCTGAGAAAGAGCCAGACAGTCTTTCAGTTGCCCTGAGCAAGGTCCTGGGACAGGATATTGGAATTCAGTGGGAAATTGAGCCCCCAAGACTTTGCGCCCTGACTCAGTGCTCTTAGGGTCCTGGGGCCCCGTGCCGGCTGGGCAGCCACGCTCTGGGTTCTGGGACCAGTGTGCCTGTTGAAAGAGCACTTTGGTGCCCTGAAATCTTCACTCCTGTCCTGGCTCAAAACCTGGTGGCTCTGAGGACCGCCTTCAGCTCCCTGACCCCTGCAAAGAATTTCTGTTTTCTCTGGACCCCCATTGTTTGCCTCTGCACCCCTAGACTCTGTCCCTGAGGGATGGGGGGAGCATCAAGGACCCCGGAAGCCGTCTTTGCCTCCTTGTCTGTGAAACCTGCAGGCAATTATGCAAAGCTGGGGTTCTGCTTGTGAGCTGTGTCTAAGCCAGATCCCTTTTCTTCTAGGGGTTCTGATATTGGCTGTTTGGTGAATTTTTATTTTTTGAGACATGACTATGAACCTTTATTGATTAATTGAATGTTTATTGGTTAATTGGTGAAGACTGGATGGGGGGACTTACCAGTCCTCTTCAGTTTCAGAGTAAGAGGGATCTTGTTCAGACTCCCCGTCATCTGGATTGTTTTCTTGGTAAGAGTATTCGGAGTCGGATTGGTTGTTCCATGAACCATTTGCTTTATTGGTTCACCCGCTGTTCCAGAAGAAGACCTTTGATTTCTGTAGTAATCGTCCCTTAAATGGTAGGCTTCTTTGAGGCTTTGAGGCAGGATGTAATATTTCAAAAGGGCTGGTGTTCTTCTGCGCTGAGGTTATTCCAAAGATCACTATTCACTATTCGGGGTGAGGGTGTTGGGATCCTTCACCCTGTGTTTGTGGATGGGATCTGTGTGGGGAGGGATAGACCTGGTGCCGGCTCTGCACCGGCAGCGTGGTGAATACAGAGCACTGTGGAGAGCTTTCTGGGGGGAGCTGCAGGCGAGGGTGGGGGCACCCATCACTCATGCACCCCTGGGGTGATACAGAGTGGGGGGGAGCGCAGGAAGTGGACCTCAGGCCAGCTCCACTCAGCAGCTCAGGGGGTTCACAGAGCAGGGGAAGGTGGAGATTGGAACTGATGGTGATGGAGGGTCCACCCACCAGCACTGGAAAGGCCACAGGCGAGAAAAGGCTGCCTCAGGAGCCCACCCATGTGACAGGAGGGGCCCAGCACCATGGTCACAGACACTGCCTTTTCCCCGACTCATGAGACAGGCTTCCAACCATGGAACAATCTTCCTGGCCCTTGTGTCTCCTGTCCTTGGGTGTTAGTTGAGATCATTTTTAAATGATTGGTGAGCGCACTGGGGTCTTTGAACCCCCCTGAATATAATGCGGCGGGGTGTGATGCTGGGGACAGAACTCAGACAGCACCTGTGCATCAACTGGCGGGGGTGGGGGGGTGTGGATCGGAAGTGCCTCTGCAAAGGGGTTTTGTTCTTTCACTTGCACACACCTGACGGGATAGAGTTGGAGGGTGGGGCAGGGACCTGCTCCGCCTGGCGGTTCGCCCCACCCTACACACGGATGCTCAGATGGCATCCTTAGCAGCCCTGGGAGGGCATGGGGAAGTTTCCCTCACATGTGTCTGGCTGTGGTGGGCACAGGTGAGGGTTGGGTAGCACCGTCTCTGCTCAGGCAGCCCTTGTGTGCTCAGATCACCTGGCGCAGGGCGGGGGGGGGGGGGTGGGGGGAATCTTTCCAACATGGCTCTGCGAGGGCTTTGGGGTGCTTCAGTCACCCACACCTGGACTGCAGAGTTGTGGGGTGCCCAGCCCAGGTTGTCTCAATTCTGGCTGCTTCAGCACCTGGAGCGCGGGTGAGATGGGGGTGCTGGGGTCCTCCCTGCCATCCTCAGTGGGAGGAATCTGGTGACTCAGACTGGACTGGCTCTGCCCCACTCTCCCACGCTTACTACATGCTGGTGTGTCTGAAAGCCACCAGTGAGGGCCCTGGGGTCCTCTTCCTGATGGGCATATGGCTGGGTCTGGGTGGGGCAGGCAGGAGTGGTGCCAGTCAGGCTAGAACGGTTCCGGTGCATCACAATTTTGTTCTGAATTGCCTCTGTCCTCGGTATCAGGGTCCTTCTCTCAGTGTCTGGGATACCTTTGGGCTGTCAGACTATGGCCAGTTCCATTCAGACACCCTGGTGCACTCAGCATTCTGAAAGGGGACCTTGGGAGGGTTCTGGGGGCCTTACTGAGCTCACTGGGATGGAGTGTGGTTGCAGGGGGCGGGGGGTGGGCAGGCTGTGGCTGCTGGGCTGAGCCAGTCCAGCCAACCACAGAGCATGGGCGGAGTAGAGAGTTCGGACATGGTTATGGAGAGGGAGAGCAATGGTACAGTGGGGAGAACTCTGGCCTTGCACACAGCCAACCCGAGTTCGATCCCCAGCATCCCACAGGGTCCTCTGAGCACCGTCAGGTGTGATTCCTGAGTGTGGGGCCAGGAGTCAGCTCTGAGCATCGATAGTTGTGGCAGTAACTGCCCAACAATATAATAAATGAACAAAATAGATGACTGGTCATGGCTCGAAACTTACCAGTGCAAAGGAAGAAAGAGGGCAATTCAGAATAAAATTCTGCATGCACTTACGGAATGGGAGGCAGCTGTGGCTGGGCTCTGCTCAGCAGCCCAGAGCACACAGCGCAGGGGAAGAGGAGCATTTTGAAATATTGTCAGATCAGTTGCAGTTCACTTGCAGGATGGGGCCCGGATGGGGATGGTATGTGGGCGGGGCTGGACTGTCTGTGCCTGAGCTGCCCCCAGTTCTTGGGAGGGGGGTTTGCCTCCTTCCCACAGGGGGTGCAACTGGATTACTCTGCTCTGCTGGTTCAGCTCAGGCAACCCCGGCAGCCAGAGTGTGTGGGGGAATAGGGTGTCAGTGTTAAGGGGTGCCAGGTGAGGTGCTGGGGTCCTCTTCCTGCAGGCAGGACTTCATTTGCGTGGGATGGAGTTAGGGAGTATGGGTGGGTCCGGCACTGTGCTCACAGAACACTGGGGAGGAAATGGTTTCCCAATATGGCTCTGGCGAAGGAGTTGGGGTCCTTCCCTCATGCGCACCCGAATTGCACACGAGTGGGCTGCGGAGCTGGGCATGGCTCAGACCAGACCAGACCAGCACAGAGCACAGCAGAAATAGGGTGTTAGGTAAAGGCTGTAGCAGAGGCATTGGGGTCCCCTCTTGCATGCACCTGGATGGGATACATTTGGGACTGGAGGTGGAACTGCTCTGTCCTGGTACCACCTGTGCATGAAAGGTTCCTTTTTCAGTTTCTTTTTTTTTCTTTTTGAGTGTTTGTTTTTCTTTTGGGCCATATCCAGCAATGCTCAGGGCTGGCTCTACACTCCGGGATCACTCCTGGTGGGCTCTGGGGACCACCTTGAGTGCCCGAGCTCACATGGGCTAGCCACGTGTAATGCCCTAACCAATGGACTATGTCTCCGGCCCTGTTTTTTTGTTTTATTGACAACACGGGGGCAGTTGGAGGCCCGAGAGAGAGCATGGTGGGTAAGACGCTTGCCTGGCACGTGACCAGCTGGGATTCAGTTCCTGGCATCCCATTTTATCTCGAGCAAGAGTCCTGACTGATTGCAGAGCCAGGAGTCAGGCTTGAGCATCGCCGGGTGTGGCCCCCCCAAACAAACAAGAAAGGGCTCTGGTGAGTGTGTGGGTCTTTTTCTCATGGGCATGTGGGTTGTTGTTGGTTCTGCCAGTTCCGCTCAAGGGTGTGGCCCCCCCCAAACAAACAAGAAAGGGCTCTGGTGAGTGTGTGGGTCTTTTTCTCACGGGCATGTGGGTTGTTGTTGGTTCTGCCAGTTCCGCTCAAGGGTGTGGCCCCCCCCAAACAAGAAAGGGCTCTGGTGAGTGTGTGGGTCTTTTTCTCACGGGCATGTGGGTTGTTGTTGGTTCTGCCAGTTCCATCATGGGATGTATCTCTTAGGGTTCTGTCCTTGCACCCGATACGTGAGACAGGAGAGAGGTGGGCCGGGACTGCCCATTGTGGTGTCTGGTGAATGCAGGGCAGCGGGGAGAAGAATTTTCCAAAACAGCTTGCAATGGGGAGGTGGGAGACGGGGAAATGACACAGAGACCCTTCACTCAAGCGCTCTTGGGAGGCATTGGGGTGGGATGTCAGTCTCTTTCAGGCTCCAGGCCGGTACCCGTGGATGCTCACAGGGCACTGGGAAATTTGTGGCTTCTCTTCCGAATGACAGTGTGGCAGTCTCACTGTATCACTGTATCACTGTATCACTGTCATCCCCTTAATCACCGATGTGCTAGAACGGGCGCCAGTAAAGTCTCTATTCATCTATTCATCCCAGTCCTGATATTTTAGTAGCTTCTCCTTAACGTACTTCCCTACACTTCCCTATTGGAGGCTCTTTCAGGGTCAGGGGAATGAGACCCTTTATTGTTACTGTTTTGGCATATTGAATACGTCACGAGTAGCTTGCCATGCAAAGTGTGGCAGTGATAAGAATATATACTTATACAAGGACAATCCCCCTGGGTGTGGCTCTCAGCTCCTTAAGACAGCGCAAAGCTTTTTGCGGCGACCCCCAAAGGGTGGCCGTCACATCCTGGGATGTTAGGAAACAAGAGGGCAGGTCAGGGAGCACAAAGGTCGATCCAAAGGTCACAAGCAGCAGACGCAGTCATAGGCCTTACACACTAAAGCATATACTGGAGGTACCTGCCCCATCCAAAGTGGGAGGAAATGTCATGGGCATTAGCCCAAGGGTATGGAGAAAGGGAAGGGTGACTTTGCCTGTACCCCAATCTCACCAGGAGGCTATCAGTGGCTTCCAGTCCCTGTCGCATGCTAGTGTAGCCCAAAGGTATCTGTTCATTCTAGGAACAGGAAGAGCCTCAAACCGATTGTTTAGGGTCTTGACGAATAAGTCTGACCATAGTGTAGGTGGGTGGCCATGCAGTCTTTTGACATCCCATGGAATCCAGTCGGTAATGGCTCTAGTCCAGCAGTCGTCTCCAAATCTCATTACGTGTCCAGCCCATCTGATTTTCGACGCCTTGTCAAACGAGACAGCGTCCCTGATTCTTGACCGTCCACAGAGGTCAGAACTCCGGATTCTTTCTCTCATTTGAGTGAAACGTGATACTCCAAGCATAGCTCTTTCGCTTCCTCTTTGGGAGACCCAAATAGTGTTCTCATCCTGTTTTCGTAGGACCCAGGTCTCTGAAGTGGAAAAAGAATACGGGTTTACTGATCTGTTTGTTTGGGGGCCACATGATTCGTGCTCTGAGATAACTCCTGGCTCTGAGCTGGAGGATTATTCCCAGGATAATCGAAGGTGATCCAACTCAGGTTGACTGTGTGCAAGGCTACTGCCTTACCTGCTGTATTGTCACTCTTTTCACAGGGACTAAGGTTTGGGGTGCATATGTCAGAGTTGAAAAATCTGTGCTCCCCAAAACCCCCCAGGGCCGATTTCCGATCTCCCAGTGTTCTCTTGCCGGTCATAAATTATTTTACTTACCTCAGGTCTCTTTCTCATTCCTGTCACCCTGAGTCCTGCAACTCCAGAGAGCATCTAATCCACTGTCAGATAAACTGGCTCAGCTGCTGTAAATAGGGTCAACTTCTTGGTCCCACCATAGTCAAGGAACGCAGGGGCCCCAGGAAAACTCAGCACCCCCCTTTGTCTGCAGGAAGTCCATTCCGAAGATGGAACTTTGCTCTTGATCCTGAAAGGATTTGTGGGTACCAGCTGCCAGGGGTAGGGAGTGTGAGCGTGTGTGTGTGTGTGTGTGTGTGTGTGTGTGTGTGTGTGTGTGTGCTCATGGAGAGCTGGGAGTGGGAGGCAAGTTAGCAAATAACAGGAACACCCCCCAAAACACTCTCTTTGCCCTTCACCCTTGGCCACAGAGAGAGCAGGGTATCAAAGAACGTGACCACGTGTTCGTGACTGTGAATAGTAACAATGGGAAGCTCAGAAGCCAGGGAGCTTATAAGGGACAGTCCCATATAGACCCAGCAAGAGATGCAGCAGGGCCCAACAGGGGGGACACAGGGGACAGATTTCAGACCAGGACAGAGAAGGGCGCAGAGACAAGACCAGGTCATCACGCACTGGAGAAGAGCAGATAGTGATGGACAGGACTAGGCCATCGTACACTGGAGGCGAGCAGACGGTGAGGGACAGGACAAGGACATCGTACTCAGGACCAGCCATCGCAGGACAGGACGAGTGACGTCATACACGGGGAGAAGGAGATGCTTGGACTTTGTGGCGGGCAATGTACACTTTTCTTTTCCTTGATTGACTTGAATGTATAGTAAACTCACTTCTTAAGCCTTTGAATTTTGTGTGGAAATGGTTCATTCAGTTGTCCTAGAGACTCAGGAATGCGTCCACTCTCGGGGTAACTGGACTCCCTAAGGTACAGACCTCTCCAGAAAGTGCCGCCTCTGTAGAGGTGTGACAACACAGTCCTGAGAGCGTCCCCCCGTCCTTTAGTCTCCCTTGTCCCGTGCTTCCGCTAGAGTTCATCAACTCCAGATCTGTTTCCTGGGTTTCTTCATGCAAATGTAAGCGTGCATTTGTCATTCCCTGTCTTTGTGTTCGAGAGATTGTATACTCTCTACAGAGTGTGGGTGCAGGGCTGCCTTCCTCCCTCACTCTATTCTGGAGATGTTCCAGCGAAGGAAAAGTCCTTCAGCCCTGTGCATGCTCCCATGCTTCACTGGGCAGTCCCACCAGTTTGCATGTTAAATTAGATAAGAGCCAAGTGAGTGCTCTGGGTGCCAGAAACCCAGGTTCGATCCTGGCACTGCCTGGTCCCCCACACACTGTCAGGAATGACAGGGCTGAAAGCCTTGAATGCCACTGGATGTGGCCAGAAAATAAAGGGTTAAAAAAGAAATTGGACTAACCCATTTTTGTTTTTTTTTTAAATTTTTGTTTTTTTTAAAAAATTATGTTTTAACAAATTATTTCGCAATGCCTTTTCAGCAGGTCTGATTTTGGGGTGTAAACTCTAAACAATAACAGTGCATCTTTTGTTAAAACAAACAATCTAATCAAAGTAGATAGAGTGCTAATTAGAATTCATCTGCCTCACAGGCTTTGGGAGGGGTGGGAAGGGGGTATATTGGGGTTCTTGGAGGTGAAAAATAAATACTGGTGAAGGGAAATGTGTTTGATCATTGCATGACCGAGACGTAAACCTGAAAGCTTTGTAACTTTTCTCACAGTGATTCAATTTTTTAAAAAATTATGTTTTAATAGAATCGCAGTGAAATACACAGTTACAAAGTTGTTTATGATTGGATTTCAGTCATATAATGTCCCAACACCTTCCCAAGTGTACTTCCCACCAGCAGTGTCCCCAGTTTCCTGCCCCCTAACCCCTTTCTCTATGGCAGGAACTTTTCTTCTCTCTGTCTCTGTCTCTCTCTGTCACTTTCTGTCTCTGTCTCCATCTCCGTCTCTGTCTCTGTCTCTGTCTCTCACCTTTTGGGCCAAGCTGTTTGGATTCCAGACCATGTTTCAGGAATTCCTGTGACTTTATTATTTTTTTTAAAAAACTTTCTGATTTGCCTTTAGACCATGACCAGAGATTCTGAGGGGTGACTCCTGCCTCTGCATTCAGGAATGCTTGGGAGACCATATGGGCTGCTGGGGTCCGAATCCAGGTCAGCCAAATGCAAGGCCAATGCCCAACTCTCAGTACTATCACTCCGGCCCAATTCCTGTGAATTTAACCCTCCCTTCTCTTCATCCTCAACTCCCACCACTTTATACCTTTACACCTGATACCCACTGATCCTGAATTTTCTTTTGAACTCAGTGAATATTCCTAAACTGCACATTGGTTAGGGTCGAGACGCTCGCTGCCCGTGAAGGAAGACTCCAAGAGACTTTCTCATGCAACACGCACAGGGTTTATTGTCCAAGCATGCTGGGGCTCCCTACATGTCCAGAAAACAGGACAGAGGCAGAGAGCCCCGAGCCAAAGTACAGTGGGTTTTTATAACCAAGAATAAACAAAGGAATCTTACAGTACAGCAATCTGCAGCTTTACCAAGAACAGCAGGACACTTGCACAAGATTAACTTCTTCGGAGTATCTGTGCACATGTCCCCATATCTGGCCCAACCACAAGGTCATAGCAGGGGGTAGGTGGGAGCTACATTATAACTCTTTTGAGCCAGCTTTTGCAACTCTAGCTTTCACAGCTTTTACAGTTTTCTGGTTAACTCTTTCCTACCACTTAACTATTTCATGACTATTAGCTCTTACACATTGAACACTTCCATTTGCACTATCTTCAGCGATACCATCCAACACAATAGCCTCTCGTACCATGCTATATTGTATATATATATATATTTTTTGCAGGTTTTTCTTTTTCTTTTTTCTTTGGGTCATGGTGAGATACAGTTACAAAGCTTTCATGATTGAGATTCAGTCATACAATGATCGAATACCCATCTCTCCACCAGTGCGAAATTTCCACCAATGTCCCCAGTATCCCTCCTGAAACCCCCACCGCATCCCATCCCTGCCTCTGTGGCAGGCACCTTCCTTCTCTCTCTACTTTTTGCCATCATGGTTTACAATACAGATACGGAGAGGCCATCATGTTTGGTCCTTAGTATACATTCAGCACACATCTCCCATCCCAAGCGATCCCTCCAACCATCATTGACTTAGTGGTCCCTTCTCCATCCCAGCTGCCTTTTCCCCCAGCACGTGATGCCGGCTTCCAGTGGAGCAATCCTCCTGACCCATGTCCTCGTTTGTTAGAGCACAGCGGGTAGGGCGTCTGCCTTGCACGCAGCCAACATGGCCGACCCGAGTTCGATTCCTCCGCCCCTCTCGGAGAGCCCGGCAAGCTACCGAGAGTATTCGATATGCCAGACACAGTAACAACAAAGTCTCCAATGGAGACGTTACTGGGCCCGCTCGAGCAAATCGATGATCAACGGGAGGGCCTTTACTTTTACTTCGAGCAAATATTATGTTATTTTATATAACACAAATGAGTGCAGTCATCCTATGTCTGTCCCTCTTTTTCTGACTCATTTCACCTAGTCCCATGCTATTTTTAATCCTGGTCATTTAATATCCTGTCAAGTGGCCAGAGAGATGATATAGTGGGTAAGGCCCTTGCTTACACTGGGCTGACCCTGTTCTGATCCCAGGCACCTCATATGGTTCCCGACACAGGAGTAAGCCCTGAGCATAGGCCAGTGGAACCCCTCCTATACACACACACACACACACACGTACACGTACACACACATACACAAACAAACACAAAATCCAGGTGAACTACCTACATTTCAGAGCTGAAATGCCTCGATGTGGCCAGTGAGCACTGTTAGACAGAGAAGCAAAAGGGATGGGCTGGGGTGTGTGGCCAGTGTGCAGGACACACAGGCCGGAGTTCGGATGGCCTGAGCACCACTGGATGTGTCTCCCCCAAACTTCAAGAAATCTCCTGACTAGGGGGAGGAAAGGAAGAGGAAGACAAAGGAAGAGAGGGAGGGAGGGAGGGAGGGAGGGAGGGAGGGAGGGAGGGAGGGAGGGAGGGAAGGAGAAGAAAAACATCTGCTCTAGAGGCAGGCTGGGGAGCGTGGGGGTCATGGGAGGGAACCTGGGACCCTGTGCTGGGAAATGTACATTGGTGGAGGGATGGGTGTTGGAACTCTGTATGACTAAAAATATGATAATGAACAGCTTTGTAAGAGTCTATATCACAAGGATTCAAT
Source organism: Sorex fumeus (assembly GCF_029834395.1). Lineage (NCBI taxonomy): Eukaryota > Metazoa > Chordata > Mammalia > Eulipotyphla > Soricidae > Sorex > Sorex fumeus. The sequence goes on from NW_026606076.1 coordinate 39,749,365, forward strand.
TATAAAATCTTAAAAATAAATAAATAAATAAATAAATAAGTAAAATCTCCAGCCAAATTGTCTATAGTTCCAGCATCCGTCTTTACCTGCAGAGTTCTCGGCTCAGGTATCTAAATCTGTAGTCTTCGTTCTCTTACCAATTCTCTTTTAGATAGAGGTCGTTTGTCCAGCTGATGCGGGTCAGACTATGAGCTTATTTTTGTTTTGGGGGAGTTGGGGTAGGGGCATCACTGGTAGTGCTGTGGGGATACTCCCAGTCCAGTGCTCAGTGGTAACTGGGAAAACACTGGTGCTGGAGATCAAATCAGAGCCTCCCATTTGCCACGTGTGCATTTGGCCTTTGAGCCACCTCCCTGGCCAGACTGTTCAGCCCAATGGGCAGGGATGTGATTTTTGTGTGTGTCTTTCTGAACCACCTACCTGGCATAGAGCCAAGCACATCATACATGCTTAATAAAAGGGGAATAAAATAAGAAAGATGAGGGAACAGGCCCATCATAGAAGAAACCCAAGGTCAAAATCTGTAAGCAAGCTCTTCGAAAGTCACAGTACCTCCCTGGGAGGAGATTATCCTTAACTTCTGTTCACTTTCATTTGTATTATTATACAAATAATTACTATACAATATTTTGTTTCTGTTACTGAGAACAAAATGTTTCACTCAACATGCAGGAACCAGCCCTTCCTTCGTTTGGCTTCAACCTGGACTCAGAGAAGTTACTGGGCATCTGCTGCTAAGAACACCCAGAACCAGGTCTGGAGTGATAGCACAGTGGGGAGGGTGTTGGCCTTGCAGAAGTATGGCCCAACCCTTTGCCAAATCCACAGAAATGACGTTATGGGCTTTGATTTTGTACAAAAGTAAAAATGACACAGTTATTTTGATAAAAGTCTTTTAAATCAGGGTCAGAGGGATAAGCAGCTGCCTTTCATGCATTCAACCTGGCTTCGACCCCCTGGCCTCCCATAGGGTCCTCTGAGCACTTCCAGGAGTTAATCACTAAAAAAAAGATACCCAGAGCTTTGGAGAAACTCTCACATGAAAATTGTGTGGAGAAAGTTCTGGAAACCAAGTATTCTGTTTCCATCGAAATCTACTGCATCCGTTTTACGGGGTTGCCATAACAAAATGTTCTTCCTTTGTCTTCACACAGTTCTTCCTCTGTATCTATGCTTCCATCACCTTTTCTAAGGCCACCAGGAATATTGGATTAAGGCCCACCTCAAACACCTCTTTGAATCTCACCCCCTTCAAAGTCATTCTGATGTCGATCAATGGGCCCCATGGGTAGCTTATGTGAAGTGGGGAGGAGAGAGACGGTCACTTTCTCCCCATCCACCTCTGCCACCTGGGACCCAGGGTTACCTGGGGTCTTGTCTCGCCTCACAGAAATGAATTTCAGGAGTAGACAAGCAGTGAAGTCAAACAGATTTTACTTGAAGGTTTTGAAGGAAAGGAGGGAGAGAAAGTGAGAGAAAGTGGAGAGTAATGCACTCAAGAGAGAACCCGGGCTTCTCCAGGGCGGAGAGAGCCCTACACAAACTCTAGCATTAGACAGGAAACCGTAAAATTCCACATCTCAAGAGGGGAGATGCAGGCACCCCATGTGCTCAGCCACAAAGGCACAAGCAAGAAACACGTGGTCTCCAGCAGCATATGCAAGACCTTCCTTTGCTCAAGGTGGCCTTTATAGGGTTTCTCCAACCTGCCCTCAAGTGGGGCTTCTACTTAGGTCAAAGTCCATTGCTAAGGAGGTTGCCCAGGGGGATTGGGAGTGGTGATGGTCTTCTTTGAAATTCCTTTGCTGGCCTTTTGTTTCTGCAGGAGCTTCTCTGGGTCTGTTGCTATAGATTAGGTGAGGGTCTTCCAGGCCTTAGTTCCTGTTTTCTGCGGAGGTTGGCCTTCACAAATTCAGTGCTATTCTCAGAAAATGTATTGTCATTGCCTTGGGAGAAGGCCTTCCCTATCTGCCTGCCTGTCTACATCAATTCCCTCCAAATCTTTAGGAGGTGCTGGACATTAGGACTTCAACATAGGAAGTGTTGGAAGGGGAGAAGGGGCAGATAATTCAGCCCTGGCAATACTGTTACAAAGCCTCTCTGCAATTTTATATATATATACACACATATATATATATAATTTCATTTAATATATATATGTGTCATGGTCACAGTCCTCCTGTTGTTCATCGATTTGCTCGAGCAGGCCCAGTAATGTCTCCATCATGAGACTTGTTGTTACTGTGTTTGGCATATCGAATACGTCACGGGTAGCTTGCCAGGCTCTGCCATGCGGACGAGATACTCTTGGTAGCTTGCCGGGCTCTCCGAGAGGGGCAGAGGAATCGAACTCGGGTCGGCCATGTTGGCCGCTTGTAAGGCAAACGCCCTACCGCTGTGCTATCGCTCCAGCCCATATATATGTGTATATATATAAATGAAAAGCTAGTACGGTGGTTTCCTGGCATACCGTGGGCCCTGGTTCAAATCCCCATCACCACATATGGTGCTCTGAGCAGCCTCAGGAGCGAACCCTGAACACTGCTGAGCGTGGCCCAACGCCTCGCCAAATCCACAGAAATAACGTTATGCTTAGTAAAACATGGGCTTTGATTTTGTACAAGGATAAATATGACACAGTTATTTTGATCAAAGTCTTTTAAATCAGGGTCAGAGGGATAAGCAGCTGCCTTGCATGCAGTCAACCTGGCTTCAACCCTTGGCATCCCTTATGATCACCCAAATATTGCCAGGAGTGATTCCTGAATGTAAAAAAGACTTATATTTAAGTCATATGCAGCTTAAATTGATTCAATTTATTTATTTTTATTATTTATTTATTTATTTATTGGCTTTTTGGATCACACCTGGCAATGCACAGGGGTGGCTCTTGGCTTTGCACTCAGGAATTACTGCTGGCGGTGCTCAGGGGACCATATGGGATGCTGGGAATCGAATCCAAGTTGGTTGCATGCAAGGCAAATGTCCTACTCACTGTCCTATCTCTCCAGCCCCAAATTAATTCTATTTAACTTGGCAGCTTTTATGCATTTCCATAATATGTCCCTGAAATTGAAAATCACTCATCTTTTTTTCCCCCCCACTTTGGCATTTTGGGTCACACCCGGCGATCCACAGGGATTACTTCTGGATCTGCACTAAGGAATTACTTCTGGCGGTGCTCAGGGGACCCTATGGGGTGCCAAGGATCGAACCCTGGTCCACCACATGCAAGGCAAATGCCCTACCCGATCTACCTTTGCTCTAGCCCCGTTCAAGTTGTTTGAATCATAGTATTAATGCCCATTTTACAGTAAATGATTCTGGCCTCTCCCCAGATCCTGTCGTAGAGTATCACAGAGTATCGGATTCTGTCGATTTCTCTTCTGAATGTTTTCTGTCATTACCTCCAGTGCTCCAAAAGTATTCTATTTGAGAGTCCTGATCAGTGAGATCAATCGCAAAGAATCCATCAGGAGTGTCCAAGCTTTAGGATCACCCAAACAGGGAGTGCACAGAGCGGAGATTTATTCATCCATATCCCACCAACTGCCGTGTAACCCCAACAACAGCCAGGATCCAGAGATTATCACACTCATCATCTCATTCCTACTTTGGACAAACTGGCAGGCTGCCGAATGTAACCTGCCCACACGGCAGAGTCTGGCAAACTCCCCGTGGCGTACCCTATATGCCAAATACCAGTAACAATGATGGGTCTCATTCTCCTAACCCTGAAAGAGCCTTGAATATGGCACTTTTTAAAAAAAATCTCAGGGCTAGGAAGAAGGAGATGTTACTGGGGCCTGCTCGAGGCAATTGACAAACAACAGGATGGTCGTGATCGTGATCACTCCAGGATCCTAATTCCTGTCATGTGAGCTGCTGTGGAAGTTGACAAACACATTCAGCACTGTGAGTAGACATGGCACAATTAAGGGGTACATGAAGACAGAAACCTGGATATTTCACACGGCCAATCAGCAGCCCTCTTAAAGGATACAGTCAAGTGATAATTTGCTATTCTATTCTGGCCTGAACATGCCTGTTTTCTTTCCTCTGGCCTAAACTTGTTTTCCTTGGGGGACTATCCCGAACTTGGAGTTCCTGTTAGGGGGTGAATTTCCCACAACTTAGTATTCATTACCAAAGTCTCTTGCAGTGTCCATGAATTCATAGGTATTTTGCTTAAGGTCTCAGAATCTTTCCTGGACATTGCACAACATTTCCAACGTAGGACATTTATGAGTGAAACATAGTAAAACGATTAATTTGAAGAAGAATTTGTTTCAATTCACTTAATGAGATACCAAAATATGTGTGTAATAATTAACAGATTTTTCAAAATAGCATAAGAAAAGACCGGAGCAATAGCACAGTGGAGAAGACACTTGCCTTGCATGCGTCTCTCCTGGGTTCAATCCCTGGTACCTCATCTCCCCTGATCCCCAGCTGGAGTGCTGAGCGTAACCACAGTAATTCCTGCTTTCCTTGCATGCAGCTGATCAGCTACCATTCCATAGGGTCCCCCAGTGGATCAGCTACCATTCTATAGGGTCCCCCAGGGTCCCCCAGAGTACCACCAGGAGTAATTCCTGCATGCAGGGGCTGGAATAACCCTCCAACATCACTTGGTGTGACTCAAAAGCAAAAGAAAAAAAAACAAAGAAGAAAAAAAATCTCAGAATATCATGAGTATAAAGGAATGTGAGTATGGGAATTTAGGTGAGTTTAGCATGAGAAAGCATGTCCCAGAAAAACAGGATCAAGAAAAATAAATTCTTCTTCTTTTTTTTATTTTATCATTTTGGGTCACGCCTGGTGACACTCAGGTTACTAAGTTCTTCATCCAAGAAATACTCCTGGTAGTGCTCGAGGGACCCTATGTAATGTCGGGATGTTGGAACCCCGGTCAGCCATGTCCCAGGCAAACTCCCTAGCCCTGTACTAACTCTCCAGCCCCAGGGAAATGAAATTTTCTAAAGAAAAATCCCTGTCTCTTCTTTCAAGCAGGAGCAGAGACAGGAGGTACTTACTGAGTCTGAGGCTGGCGAAGTTGATGGGACCTTCTGCCAGGCTGCGGATGAATGCCTGTGTTAATCCAGGGCTATAAAAACACACCAGTGACTTGTCCCCAGACTCCCTGTCACTTTGAGCTCAGGAAACTTTTGGATGTGCCCATGGACTCATAAATTACTGTCCTAGTTGCAAAAGGATCAATTCAGAAAAGTTTTTTATGAAATTCCACTCAGGTGTTCACTTCAGAAACTTTCCCATTACATCAGCCTGAGTCTGCAGAGTTCCACAGGAGCAGAGCAGAAAATAAACGTGGGGATAATTGGCTACTCGCAGAGAAATCAAAAGTTCTCATAGCTAATGAAATTGCTCTGACAGCCTTTCAGAGAGTAATCACTTTTCATTAAGACTTCTCTCAATTTGGGATTTATTGTAGAACAATCAAGTCTGAATTAAAAATCAGCCTGAATATTAATGGAATCTGGATATTAATTAATCGATCCATTAATTAGATATTAACTATCTAACTAATATTAATATATACATATCCTTTTTTGGGCTGACGATTAGCCATGTTTAGGAATTACATCTGGCTTTGTACTCAGGAATTCTCAGGAATTGCTAACATTGGGCTGGGGTACCGTATAGGTTGCCTGGGATTGAACCTGTTTCAGTTGTGTGCAAGGTAAACACCTTACCTGCTGTACTATCAATTCAGCCCTGCTTACTTATTTCTATATGTCAGAAATAACTGTCTACAATTCAAAATAGTTGATGAGCATGAAAAGTGTAACTCAGATTCTAGAATATAGGAAGATTTGAATGACTCTTTTTTTTCCTGTTTGGGTCACCCCAGGCAGCTCTCAGGTTTACTCCTGCCTCTGCTCTCAGAAATTACTCCTGACAGTGCTCGGAGGACCATATGGGATGCTGGGGATTGAACCCGGCTCGACCGCATGCAAGTCAAATGCCCTACCCGCTATACTATAGCTCCAGCCCATTTGAATGATTTTAATCCTCATTTTGATCCAGCTTGTGGTTTTTGTTGCTAATCAAGTCACACCACGCAGTGATGGCCAGGGCTTTCTCTGGCTCTACACTCAGAAATTACTCCTGGTGGTACTTGGGGACCTAGATGTAGTGCTGGGGATTAAACTCTGGTCACCTGGTGCAAGGCAAGTGTATCATTGTTTGCTGGGTTCCTGCGGGCAGTTTCCGTGTCAACTGGATGGTGCCATTTTGTTGATTGAAGATCCCGGGATTCTCCTGGAGGTGACAGGGCTTCAGAGATACCACTCCAGAGATGGTATAAGACAGTTCCAGAAGGGGCACTGTCCCCCCCCCCTCCGATAATTTGCAGTTACTGTGTGTAATCATTGCCCCTCTATTATGAGCAGTTCGGCTTGGCTGTGGGTCTTTTTTTACTTCTTTAAACGGTACACAACGGTACAACGGCACAACGGTAGGGTGTCTGCCTTGCACGCAGCCAACAAGGCCAACCCGAGTTCGATTCCTCCGCCCCTCTCGGAGAGTCCGGCAAGCTGCCGAGAGTATCTCACCCGCAGGGCAGAGCCTGGCAAGTCACCCGGGATGTATTCGATATGCCAAACACAGTAACAACAAAATCTCCAATGGAGAGGTTACTGGGCCCGCTCGAGCAAATCGATGAACAACGGGAGGGCCTTTACCTTTACCTTAATTTTCTATAAAGGTTGTTGTCCGGCAATCAGTCTGCAATCTGTACTTCCATCCATCACCTGAGAATGAGTGTCAGTCCTGAACGCACCAGGGAATATGGAAACTGCAGGTTGTGGGGAGTTTGGGATTGCTCCAGCCCTCAGACTTACGTTTTTCAAATGTTCTTTTTATTGTGTAATCCAATTGTATATAACACCAAATTAGAGGATGTTGCACTTAAGTGTTACTTAGAACATCCAATAACCTTTCTTACATAATTCCATGTCTTGTTTAATTAGAGAAACAGTATACTTAGGGGTTATATGATGGAATGACATCACTATTCATTACTTTTCCCTGCAACCTGTCAAAAGATGAGTGATCACAGTCAGATCGATAGTGAAGTGTGGGTATGACCCCAAAAGGCACAAAGGAAAAAAATGTGTTGTGTGTTGTGCTTTATTTCATCATTTTCCTCTGCTCATCCTTTTCATGACTAGTGGTATATCCTTATGGATGTTTCAATGTTCAATATTCAAAAATAGCATATTCAATATTCAATATTCAAAAATAGCATAATTACCACAAATGTAAGCTACTTCGAGATATGATTGCCTTGGAGTTTATTAAAAATTTATTTTTATTTTTTTTTTAGAGCAACACCTGTCAATATTCAGGGGTTTCTCCTAACTCTGCTCTCAGGAATCATCCCTGGTGGTGCTCAGAGAATATATGGGATTTGGAGGAGTTAAACCGGGGTCAGCTGTGTCCAAGGCAAACCTCCTCCCCCTTTATACTACTTCTATGGCCCATCTTAGTGTCCATTTTCTTTTTTTTTGTAGGAGTACTGCTATTTATTCAGCCACTGATTAGCTGATTGAATTGTGCATGAACTCCACCTTACTTTTTTTTCTTTTTCCATTTTTTATAATTTTATTTATTGAATCACCATGAGAGCAGTTACAAAGCTTTCGGGTCTAAGTCTCAGTCATACAATGAAACATCCGTACCTTCACCAGTGCCCATTCACCACCACCAAAAATCCCAGTATACCCCCATCCCACACCCTCCCCCTGCCTGTGGGGCAGATGATTTCTACATTACTCTTTCTCTACTTTGATCACATTCAGTATTTCGACACTAGACCCACCATTATTTAATATTTTACCCCAACACTCAGATCTGCTGAAAAGGCAACAATAGACAATTTGTGTTCTATTGCTGGTTATGAATAACATATGATGTCGTGTGGCTGCAGTAGGGCCATGTGGTTTTGAAGTTCTGAAATTTTAACACTTAAATCTGGAGGGATTTCTGCCAAAAGTCACTGGGTTTAGAGATCTGCTTCTGAGTCTTTGGGATCATGGCCGTTGAGCAGTTTGATGAGGAGCCAAAGAGGCTATTCGTGGGCGATGACTTGGGGTCTCATTGGGGTGGGGGAGACAGGCCCGGCTCCACCTCCCCCCCCCATCCCGTGAGACCCAACAACTGGTCACTGCGGGCCCAAGCCTGATTGTCCAATGGCCTCTGGAGGATGAGTGTCCATTTTCTTTAGGCAATTTACCTGTCTGCTCTTCAGGCCTTTTTTGATGTGGAACCACTTGCTAGTTTTTTCCCTAAATACATATCCACACAGTTAACCACAAACAGCAAAATGTTCTTTCTTGCTTTGCTTTTGTTATGGGACCACATTTGGTGATGCTAAAGGTTTATTTGTGGCTCTGCATTCAAAAATTACTCGTGGCCGTGCTCAGGGAACCCTCTCTGATGCTGAGGATTGACCTCTCTCTCTGGGCTGCATGCAAGGCGAGCTGCTCCCCACTGTACTATCATTTGGCCCCAGAGGGGTTAGTTTTTTATGGGTACCCTAAGAACCCACTGAGCAACCGTTTTCCTAGTTATCTGATCATGGTAAGATTCCCCCTAGAGCTGAACAGAACACCATTCTTTGGAGTTTGAAGTGAGTCGTGAAGCATTACTTCAGGATGTCAAAACATTTCACTTGTATTTGTTTTGGGGCCATAACCAGTGATGCTCGGGGGTTCTTCCTGGTTCTGCACTCAGGAATTACTTCTAGTGGTGCACGGGAGACCTTGTGGGATGCCACAGATTGATCCTGGGTCAGCTGCGTGGAAGACAAACTCCCTCCCCTCTGGACTAATGCTCCGATCCCAATGATGGGTTAATGTTGAATCAAACTTAATCACTTCACTTAATCACTTAACTTCCCGTTAGTCGTCGATTTGCTCGAGCGGGCGCCAGTAACGTCTCCATTTGTCCCTGTCGCGTGCTAGTGTAGCCCAATGGCATCTGTTCGCTCCGGGAACATGAAGGGCCTCAAACCGATCGTTCATGATCTTGACAAAGAAGTCTGACCATCTGGTAGGTGGGCGGCCACGCGGTCTTTTGACATCCCGTGGAATCCAATCAGTAACAGCTCTAGTCCAACGGTCGTCTTTAAATCTCATTACGTGACCAGCCCATCTGATTTTCGACACCTTGGCAAATGAGACAGCGTCCCTGATCCTTGATCGTCGACGGATGTCAGAACTCCGGATTCGTTCTCTCATTTGAGTGAAACATGATATTCCAAGCATAGCTCTTTCTATTCTTCTTTGGGAGACCTGAATAGCGTTCTCATCTTGTTTGCGTAGGGCCCAGGTCTCTGAGGCATATGTTAATGCAGGAAGAACAGTGGAATCAAAGAGATGTGCCCGGAGCCGGAGGTTCTTCGTCCTCTTAGCTATTTCTTCGACGTTCTTGAAGGCGTTCCAAGCCGCTCTCTTCCTCCTGCGCAGCTCAGGTGCCAGGTCATTTGTCATGTTGACCTCTCGACCTAGGTACACATAGCTGTTGCATTCGGAGATGGTCGTTCCATTGAGAGCGAATGGGGCGTCAGGAACAAGGCTGTTTCTCATAAACATTGTCTTCGTAAGATTCAGCTGTAGTCCTACCTTTCCACACTCACGGTCAAAGTCGGCCAGCATTTGTGCCGCTTGGCTGATGTTCGGTGTTATTAAAACAATGTCATCAGCAAAGCGGAGGTGGTGTAATTGCCGACCATCTATCTTCACTCCCATTCCTTCCCATTCCAGTCGTCGCATGATGTTCTCGAGGGTGGCACTGAAGAGTTTCGGTGAAATGGTATCACCCTGCCGCACCCCTCTCTTGACATCAACGATCACTTCTTTGTAGAATGGTGAGATCCTGGTAATGAATCCGCAATAGAGCTCACGGAGGATCCTGATGTATTGGGCTTGAATGCCCTGATTGGCTAGGGCTTCCATGACCGCTTCCGTCTCAACAGAATCAAAGGCCTTCTTTAAATCAATGAACGTTAAGCAGAGCGGCATCTTGAACTCCCGAGAAACCTCAATGAGCTTGGTTATCGTGTGGATATGGTCGATGGTGCTGAATCCTTTGCGGAACCCTGCTTGCTCGCATGGTTGTCCTTCATCTAATGTTCTGCCAATCCTATTCAGGATGACTCGAGTGAACAACTTGTAGATGACAGACAATAGGCAGATCGGGCGATAGTTGCCAATGTCATGGATGTCTCCCTTCTTGAACAGTAGTACGGTCCTGCTGGTTTTCCATTGGGACGGAACCTTGCATTCAGACAGGTAGCGAGTGAAGAGCCGAGCCAGTGTATTGATGAGTACTGACGGCAGGTTCTTCAGGTGTTCAGGTCTGACCTTGTCTGGGCCGGGTGCTGTTTGTTTCTTTACCAACGAAATGGCGTGTCGGATTTTGGAGGGAAGAACGTTGGGAACAACATACCCATCCTGTGGAATTTGGTATGTTGGCAAGTGGACATGGCTATCAAAGAGATTTGAGTAGAAGTCATGGATAATCTTCTCCATTGCCGTTCTGGAGGATGTGATGGATCCATCAGGACGTCGGAGGGCAGTCATCTTGGTCTTATAGTTGGCGAAAGACAGGCGGGCCTTACGAATACTTTTCCCGGCTTCTGCCGCATCTACCAGTACTTCTGCTCTTCTCTCTTTGAGGTCTTCCTTGATCGCATCTCTGCACTGCTTTGCAAGCTCGGACGTTAGCTTGCGGTTGCTTGATGCATGCGCCAAACCACGCTGGCGAATTAGCTCAAGAGTTTTCGAAGATAGGCAACTTTTTGTGGCTATCTCTCTCTTGGCGTTCCTCGCACATTCATGGAGGTGCTGAACCAGTCGATCGTATTCCTCGTCAATGTTGTCAACAATGGCATCTTCCCATGTTGCCGCAATAGTACCAAAGAGTTGCCAGTTGGTGGTCATTCTGGGAGTTCTCTTTTTGAACTTTGCAGCCCTTTCTCCCCGCTCTGTGAAGTAGAATTTTGCACGAAGGAGACGGTGGTCCGATCCCGTTCGAAATTTTGGGACAACAGCGACATCAGTCAGGCAAAACTGTCGATTGAATATGATGTGGTCTATTTCGTTGTGGAATCGTCCACCGGGAGACTCCCATGTCCATCGTTTAGATTCTGCCTTCTGGAACTGTGAGTTGAATCAAACGTCACCCACAATGACTCATCCTGCTCTCTGCCCATACCTCACACCACCGCCGGCCCCATTTCCCAATGTTTGTAGATTATCTAGAATATATGGTTCTTCACTTGATGTTTACTCACATTACTTCACAAAACCATCATTTTTCAAGAATAATTGAGACCCATGTCACTGGTGATGATGGAAATCTTCTGCGTCCCACACAGCCAACTTGAACCTTGGCTGCAGTGAAGGAATGAGAGCTAACCAGGGCTAAGGAGGACTGCAAGCAATATGCAGCATACAGCAAGTTTCTTTTAATACAATTTAATTTATATCGTCTTATTTTAGCAATGATCAGCAGGTTACGTAAGCTTCATTAACAATATTAATCATGCTGTGAAAGCAACTTGATTTTTGCCAATATAGCTGATTGTTCGGTTCCTTCTTGTTTTTCGGTTCCTTATCTCAGCCCTGAGAAACAAGGAATGGAGATGTGGCCTCGGGCCTAGCCAAGGTGGATATGAGTCAATCCTCCCTTCAGCATCCTCTCAAGTCCAGCTGCCAGAGCATGGTGGCCCTTCAACTTTTCTCTCGAGGCAGGTCACCAGAGCACGGTGGCCCTTCGGCCACCTGTCAAGTTCTGCTGTCAGAATATGGCTCACCCTCACGCCAAGTTTCTCCCCACACATCCCTGTTTACAGAGACTGAGGCAGTGGGTGCCTAGGCCCGTCCCCAACAGAAATCAAGCTGCTCAATGTGTGTTTTTTTAATGTAGGAGTATATATATATTTGGCCACTGATTAAACTGATTGAATTTGACATGAACTCCACATTACTTAAAAAATATTTTTTCAAATTGGATATCCACGAGATAGACCATTCCATGCTGTTCATAACTGGGTTTCAGTCATACAATGATCACGCATCCGTCCCTCCACCAGTGTACATTTTTCACCACGAAGGTCTTCTGTTTCCCTGTCACCATCTCCCAGTTCCCCAGCCACAACCACCAGCATCCCTCTAGGGGAGGCCCTTTCCTTCTTGCTGTCGCTCTCCTTTTTCTTATGTGCTTTAGGTACACAATGTATTGAGCCAGACATTTATTATACTGCTGAGAGATTGCTTCTTACCTTTATTTGAGCTCATTTATAGAACTTGAAATTCGTGCTTTATGCACTCAGGGAAACTATTTGGATCTCAGTGAATAATGTCTCCATTGCTTTGTTCCCCACCCCACATTTCTTTTTAAAAAATATTTTGCTTATTTTATTGTCTTTTGGCGTCACACCCGGCGATACCCAGGGGTTCCTCCTGGCTCTGCACTTAGAAATTGCTCCGGCCATTGCTCAGGAGACCATATGGGATGCCAGGGACTGAACCCAGGTCAAGGAAACATCTTACCCGCTATGCTATCTATCGTTCAAGCCTCACCACACCTCACTATTATTCTATTGGAGGACTTTTCCAGGGCTGGAAAGATACACCGTGGGATAGAACACTTGCCTTGCACATGGACGACCCAGTTTTGGCCTCCAGCACCCCATTAACTGAGGAATGGGTCATATTAAGTTAATTTTACCCACAGAGTCACTTCACTATTCTCCAAGGTGAATATCTGAAATCATTTTATAAATGAAATAAAATAGGGGATAGAACAATAGTAAGAGTGGAATGTGCTTGCTCTGCAAGCAGCTAAAACCGGTTGAAGCCCCAACCCCCTTTCCCAAGAAAGATTGGCAATAAAGTCCCTCTTATAGGTGCAGCTTTCACAACTGTGTTTTATTCAGTTCAAAGTTCATTGATCTCAGTCTGTACAGTAAGCTATGGAATTGAGAATGTTCATATAGGATATGTTCATATATAGTCTTCTGCCCCCATGCCTGGCTGTTCCTCTCCGGGGCCCCTTGGAGAGGAGCGGGTTGAGCTTTCCTTCCCGCCCCGACCAGGGTTCCGGCAGCCGAAGACTTCCAGGACCAGCCACCACCATGCTGAGACCACTCTCCGCACACATGAAGGTACTGGCAGAGGGACAAAGCCACGCGGGTTCCGGGGCCGAGATCTCCAAGCCTACTCGGATTGGAGTCGAACATCTTCCACCCAGATCCTCCAAATTCCAGTAGGCGGGGGTCACACCCACCACCTGGCCCCCTGGCGCCGTGTAATCCCATCAACGGCCAAGACTCAGAGACTATAAAATATAGCTCCCGGAACCGCGCGGCCGCAAATGTGGCCGCGTGACATCTTATCAAGACATCTTTTTATGACATCTTATTATCTCATTCCTACTTTGGACAAACTTGCAGGCTATCGAATGTAGCCTGCCCACAGGTCAGAGTCTGGCAAACTCCCCGTGGCATACCAAATATGCCAAATACCAGTAACAATGATGGGTCTCATTCTCCTAAAGAGCCTTGAATATAATCTCAGGGCTAGGATGAAAGAGACATTACTGGGGCCTGCTCGAGGCAATCGACGAATAACAGGATGATGAAATGAAACAATAGGATATTATTTTTTTATTTTACAACACAAAACCCTCACACCTCCTCCTTATTTTCCTGGTCCTACCTGCTGATGCTCAGGACTCACTCCTGGCTCAGTCCCCAGAAACCACTCCTGGAAAGCTGCATATCATGTACCAGGCAAGTGCCCTACCCACTGGGCTATCTCTCCAGCCTGACATCACTTAACCTTTGCAGTGGGTTTTTTACTGTTCTAAGCACTTCGTGTCAGAGATGGTGTGAGAATTATTCAAGTCTCTGACAGCAGGGGTTTGTGGAAAAGATTTTCCTCATCTTTATAAAGGTACAGTTGAGAAAGGGGCCTGAATGGTGTTTTATCAGCAAAAAAGGACAGATCACAGGATAGCAGGAAGAGACAAAATTAGTGATACTTTCAAACCCTTGTACCTTTTGACTGTAGACTACATAAATGGTCAGGCAGCAGTTGGTCCAGTAAAAAAACACAAAGCAGCTGACTTGGACCAGGATGGTGTGGGTGGCCTTGATCTCCAGGGAGGATTGTGGGCAGAGACTGTGACTAAGGATGTGCTGGACATTCTTGTGATGGTTGAAAGGGAACTTTACCATGTGCATGCTGGTCCAGATCATGAGGGACACACAGAGGAAGTCTCTTATAACCATTCCTCCCACAAATGCAGACACTTCCATCCTCTCAGAGTCACGTGTCATACAGTACTTTTGGTTATAAACTTCTTTAACTCCGGTAATGTTGAATGGGGCCTTCACTACCAAGAGGACCTGGATATAGATCAGCATGTTGAGTACCCAGAAAAAGAGGAAGGCAGAAGAAATGCACGTGTAGATGTTTGATTTGAGCCACGTCCACTGACCATGGTTGTTGGTGATCACGATGGCTTGGAACACACTGAGAAAAGATGTGGTGCAGAGGGAAAGACCCCGGCCCACTCTGTACAAGAACAAAACTGCCTGACAACCAGTGTCGTTCAGAAAGTTTCTTATTCCAAAGAAATACATCGATTCTGGAATTCCAGAGAATAAAATTGTTATCACGTTGGCTAAAGTTAAGTGGGTAATTATCCAATCTAGTGACTTTGTTCTTTGCAGAAAGGTTTTGATATATAGCATGAGCAACAATAAATTTCCAGTGAAACCAATCATGAATTGGAAGAAAAATAATACTCTCCAAACCATATCTTGCAGAACTATTGTGTCCATCGCTTTCTTGTTTGTTGGGTAAAGACCTGCCCTCCCGTTGATCGTCGATTTGCTCGAGCGGGCCCAGTAACGTCTCCATTGGAGACTTTGTTGTTACTGTGTCTGGCATATCGAATACTCTCGGTAGCTTGCCGGGCTCTCCGAGAGGGGCGGAGGAATCGAACTCGGGTCGGCCATGTTGGCTGCGTGTAAGGCGAACGCCCTACCCGCTGTGCTATCGCTCCAGCCCTGGGTAAAGACCTGCAGAAAGAATAAATCACAGATTTGTTGGTGAACTTGAGAGCAATGTCACGATGTGCTGGTATGAATGTGACTTACACATTATCTCAGTAGAATGTGCAAAAGTGCTGTCAGTTATTTAAAAATGAATAACTAGGGCAAAATGAATTTTAGGGGGTTATCGATATCACTGATATTGCTTCCGTTTTTTTGTTTTTTATTTTAGAGTAACAGTCAGCGATGCTTATCAGATCTTCCTAGCTCTGAACTCCTGGAATGCTTGAAGGGCCCTATGGAATGATGGGGATTGAATCCAGGTCGGCCCTGTGCCGGGCAAGCACCCTCCACAGGGTACTATCTCTCTGGACCCTGTTGTTTTCTTTCTTGTAAAATTCTGGCTGGAGCGATAGCACAGCGGGTAGGGTGTTCGCCTTACAAGCGGCCAACATGGCCGACCCGAGTTCGATTCCTCCGCCCCTCTCGGAGAGCCCGGCAAGCTACCGAGAGTATTCGATATGCCAGACACAGTAACAACAAAGTCTCCAATGGAGACGTTACTGGGCCTGCTTGAGCAAATCGACGATCAACAGGAGGGCCTTTACCTTTACCTTAAAATTCTCCCAGTTTACTATTTTCAGAGAAGTAAATTTAGTATCTTGTTGAGCAATTTTAAATCTATTATATATTTTATATCATGGAATTATATTTAAGTAATATGCAGCTTAAACTGATTCTATTAAATTTGACAGTTTTAATGCACTTCTATAGTATGTCTCCAAAATCGAAAATCATTCAAGTCTTTTTTTTCCCTTTAGCTTTTTGGGTCACACCAGTGATCCTCAGGGATTAATTCTGGTCTGCACTCAATAATTAGCTCTGACTGTTCTTTGGAGACCATATAGGGTGCCGGGAATCGAACCCTGGTTGACCACATGCAAGGCAAAAGTTCTACCCAATGTATTATCGCTCTGACCCCATTCAAGTCTTTTCAACCATAGTATTGGATCACCATTTTACATAAAATCAGTCTGGTCTCTCCCCAGATCATTTCTCAGAGAATCACAGAACTATCTGCAGTTCTCCAGAAACGTTTGATTTGAGTGCCCTGACCATTTGGAGCAGTCACAGAGAATGTGACAAATCCAAATCCATCAGGAATATCCAAGCTGTAGGGACACCCAAACAGGGATCACACAGAGTATCCATGTATTCATCCATATCACTCCAGTATCTTGGTTCCCATCATGTGAGGCCCTCTTCAAGTTGACAAAAACATTTAGTACTGTGACAAGAAATGGCACAATTAAGAGGTACATGAAGAGACCCTTGGGCTGGAGCGATAGCACAGCGGTAGGGTGTTTGCCTTGCACGCAGCCAACATGGCCAACCCGAGTTCGATTCCTCCGCCACTCTCTGAGAGCCTGGCAAGCTACCAAGAGTATCTCACCCGCACGGCAGAGCCTGGCAAGCTCCCCGTGACGTATTCGATATGCCAGACACAGTAACAACAAAGTCTCTACTGGGCCCGCTCGAGCAAATCGACGAACAACGGGAGGGCCTTTTTATTTATGAAGAGACCCAGATATTTCACACAGCCAATCAGCGCCTCCTTAAAGGATAGAGTCAAGTGACAATTCGCTATTCCATCCCTGCCCTTACATGCCTGTCTGCGTCCCTCTGGTCTAAACTTGTTTTCCTTAGGGGACTATGCCAACCTTGGGGTTCCTGTTAGGGGGTGAATTTCCCACATCTCGCTCTTACTTTCCCAAGTCTCTTGCACTATCCATGAATTCATAGGCGTTTTGATTCAGTGAAGGTCTCAATATCTTTCCTGTACATTATCTTCATGTACTTCTCTACCATGAGTCACAGCTTCTCAAGAACCCTTTCGTGGGGTAGTGCATTTGCCTTGCATGTGGGCAACTGGCGTTTGATTCCCTGCATCCCAGATGGTGCTGCAAGCATTTCTGGGAGCGATTTCTGAGTGCAGAGCCAGGAGTAATCCTTGAGCATTGTCTGTGGGCTCCCAAAACAAACACAAGATAGTCAATTCTGGGAAAATACACTGAGGATCCAATTTTCATTTGTTTGAGGGCTGGACTTCAGGCTGGAGGAGGTAGAGGAGCCCACTGCAGTCCACACACTATGCAGCTGTTAGAAAAATGAAGTTATGAGATTTGCTTATAACTACATGGATGTGGAGCGTATCATGCGGAGTGCAATAAGTCACATGGACAGGGACAGAATGACTGTGACTCTTTTGTGGTGTATTAAAACATAGTATACATCTAACAACCATAGACAGTAGAAGCAAGTACCAGGAGGATAGTTCCTGGTTGGAAGCCTGTCTCAGGTTTGGTGGGATAGGGCAGTTAGTTAGAGAAGGGACCAGTATGACAATGGTGGCTGAAAGGGATCGCTCTGAACGGGGGATGTGTGCTGAAAATGGGTAAAAGTCTGAGTGTGGCTGCATCTCATTATCTGTATTGAAAGCCATAAAGTCCCCACTATTGGGGTCAAGTTTACAAGAAATTTAATGACCAAAAGGTGGGTATGTGGGAGCCATGCCCACAAACCACCTCTGGCTCAGGTAGACAAATTCATTTATTGGCCTTAATTCAGAAACCCATACCCAAACGGTATTCATTTCTTGGCCTTAATTCAGAAACCCATACCCAAACGGGGAGCCTGGCAAGCTCCCCGTGACGTATTCGATATGCCAGACACAGTAACAACAAAGTCTCCAATGGAGACGTTACTGGGCCCGCTCGAGCAAATCGGTGATCAACGGGAGGGCCATTACAGAAAACCATAAGTAAATCTTGAGATTAAAAGCTGCAGTTAGTCTCGAACTCATGCACGGCTGAAAGACTGGGGTCAATCGCAGGGGTGTGGGTTAGTCTGGTGCCCACCCAACTAGAGCCCCAGTACCTACTTGCTTCCACAATCCAAAGTCACCACCGTATCTCCACTCTGATTCCAACTTCTCAGGATGGAACTCATCAAGATATAATCTGCTGAAAATTCTGGTATGCCGGTTTTGTGACTGAAGTCTCCAGGCTTTCTCGGAGTTGGGATGGGCTAGCTCCTCCCATTTCCCTATATTCCTGGAAGCACTGGCAGTCACTTCCATGAACCAACTCCAGTGCCACCATGTAAGCTCTACTACAGACCTTTCTTCAGAGACCCATCAATTAATCTGGCAAGAGATCAGCATCCACAGTTAATCTTAGACCTGCAGAAGGCTGAACAGACTGGGGTAAATTGGAGAAGTCTGGGCCAGTCTGGTGCCCACCCAAGCTGGACTCCAGCTGCTGTTTTCTCACAAAATCCAAAATCACCACCATGCCCTGGTCTTACTCCACCGTCTCATGATGGACCTCACCAAGACATGATCTGCTGAAAATTCTGGTATGCGGGTTTTGTGGCTGAAATCTCCAGGCTTTCTCAGGATTGGGATGGGCTATCACCCCCCCACCTCCCTGTACTTCTAAAAGTCTTGACAGTCACATCCACACTCCAAAGCAGCCAACCAATAGGAAAGCTACTCCACCTTACAGTCCTGATAAAAATACCAAATGCCCTGAACAAACAGTATGATGTCTTAGTACCTGTATTTCAAACCATAATGCCCCAAAGGAAAGGAGAGAGAGAGAGAGCAAGAAGGAAAATGGCTCCCGTAGAAGTAGACTGGGAATGGGGGCTGGGTGTTTGGGGATGGTGGTAGGGAAACAGGAGACCTTGGTGGTGGGAAATGTGCACCAATGGAGGGATAGGTGCTGGATCATTGCATGACTGAAACCCTTATGAACAGCTTTGTAATGATCTATCTCATGGATAGGGCTGGAATGATAGCACAGCGGTAGGGCGTTTGCCTTGCATGCAGCCAACATGGCCGACCCAAGTTCGATTCCTCCGCCCCTCTCGGAGAGCCCAGCAAGCTACCGAGAATATCTCGCCCGCACGGCAGAGCCTGGCAAGCTACTCCTGACTTATTCGATATGCCAAACACAGTAACAACAAAGTCTCCAATGGAGACGTTACTGGGCCCGCTCAAGCAAATCGATGAACAACGGGAGGACAGTGAAACAGTGATAACAATGATATCTCATGGATATTCAATTTAAAAAATTATAAAAATGTAATGTGGAGAAAATGTTTAATTCAATCACTTGACTCAGTGATTAAATAAATAGCAGTACTCTTACATTAAAAAATCAGAATAAACTAATGTTGTTTTCTTTGGGAGATATAATTTTTCAGCTAGATCGGAGAAAAGGTTTGCACAACATATTCAATGTAGAGACAGTGGTGAGTGAAACACAGTAAAAGGATTAATTTGAAGAAGAACTTGTTTCAATCAACTTCCTTAATGAAGTACCGAAATATGTATGTTATAATAAACATTGTTTTCAAAAGCGCATCGGAAAAGGCCTATAGCAATAGCACAGCTGGGAGGATACTTGCTTTGCACATGGCTGTACTGGGTTCGATCCCTGCTACCACATATCCCCTGAGCCCCAGAAGCATTGATCCCCGAGCACAGAGCCAGGAGTGAACCCTGAGCACAGCCGATTACAGCTTAAAAGCAAACCCATAAAGCAGCATAAGGAAAAATAGCAAAAACAATGAGGGAATTCACAAAAAGCCAAAATTTCATAACTTTAGGAGACATTAACACAATTGACTTCACATTGGCAAAATAAGTGAGATTACCGTATCACAAATGAGACAGGCAGCTCTCTCCTTGAAAATTCTCATTCATAGGTCTAGATTGAGAGTTTAGTGGGCAGGATGTTTACCTTGAACGAGGCCAACCCGTTTGTTCATGGCATTTTCCCCCAGCACCACCAGGAGTAATTTCTGAGTGCAGAGCCAAGAGTAACCCCTGAACAATGCCGGTTGTGACCCTAAAAACGAAACCAATAAAACAAAGAACCAAAAGTCTTGTATAGGTCTGGAGCGATAACACAGTGTGGAGGGCTCTTGCCTGGCATGCAGTTGATAGGCTTTAATCCTTGGCATTCCTTATCGTCCCCTGAACGCCCCCTGGAGTGATTCCTGAGTTCAAAGTCAGGAGGAACCCTGAGCACCACAGGGTATGGCCTGAAACAAAAACAAAACAATTTTGTACTATAAAATATTATGAATATAAGAGAAAACGTATTGATTCAAGGTGATTATAACAAAACATACAATTTGCCAAGCTCATTATTTTAGGCCATGGGTATGAATATCACAGCTCACTTTATCCCATGATATCTTCAATAATACGATAACAAAATAAAGAAGCTGAATATTGAAAATGATAAATTGTTAGATTTCTTTATTCAATATTAATGAATGATCTACATTGGTTAATATTGAGCCCTTCAACAAAAATATCATTATCACAGCTTAATCACTTAATCACTTAACTTCCCGTTAGTCGTCGATTTGCTCGAGCGGGCGCCAGTAACATCTCCATTTGTCCCTGTCACGTGCTAGTGTAGCCCAATGGCATCTGTTCGCTCTGGGAACATGAAGAGCCTCAAACCGATCGTTCATGATCTTGATGAAGAAGTCTGACCATCTGGTAGGTGGGCGGCCACGCGGTCTTTTGACATCCCGTGGAATCCAGTCGGTAACAGCTCTAGTCCAGCGGTCGTCTTTAAATCTCATTACGTGACCAGTGCATCTGATTTTCGACACCTTGGCAAACAAGACAGCGTCCCTGATTCTTGATCACAGTGCAATTCATAAAATAGTTACAAAGTTATAGGATTAGCAACATAAAAACCACTATCAAATAAGAAGAATTGGTGCAAGAAATTGTTGGCCAAAACTTTTTAAACACGTAGGAAGATTTTTTTTTGGATGACAGAAAAAACATTTGAATGCATAAAATATGAATCAAAATATCTGGCATTATAATAAAAAATTCTCCCCAAAATTAAACACTCTAAAATTTAGAAAACAAATCCCCAAACAACCCTCAAATCATTTAACTAAGTGGAACTAGATAAGATAGTTCTAATTTTCTTTTGTTTGTTTTTTTGGGGCACTCTTGTCAGTACTTACTTACTCCTGGCCCTGCACTCAGGGACCACTCGTGGTGGGCTCAGGGACCCTATGGGATGTCGGGAATCAAACCTGCATCATGGCAAGAGCCCTTCCCGCTGCACTGTGGCTGCTGCCTCCAACAGTTCTGACATTTAGGTTATTAGATCATAGGATCTAAGAAAACTACCTGAAGCAAAAGCATTTGGGAGGAAAAGCTCAAAATCAATGAGAATTACATGAAGAGGTGGGAAGAGGAGAAATACAAGAAAAGTGAACTCAGAAAACAAAGTTTAATCAGAGTGGAATGGTGAACAGAGTTGCTATAAAGTGATGAGTAAAAGGTAAGGTAAAGGTAAAGGCCCTCCCGTTGATCGTCGATTTGCTCGAGCGGGCCCAGTAATGTCTCCATTGGAGACTTTGTTGTTACTGTGTCTGGCATATCGAATACGTCACTCTCGGTAGCTTGCCGGGCTCTCCGAGAGGGGCGGAGGAATCGAACTCGGGTCGACCATGTTGGCCGCTTGTAAGGCAGACGCCCTACCCACTGTGCTATCGCTCCAGCCCTAAAGGAAAGCCTGCCCTCCCGTTGATCGTCGATTTTGCTCGAGAGGTCCCAGTAACATCTCCATTGGAGACTATGTTGTTACTGTGTCTGGCATATCGAATACTCTCGGTAGCTTGCCGGGCTCTCCGAGAGGGGCGGAGGAATCGAACTCGGGTCGGCCATGTTGGCCACTTGTAAGGCGAACGCCCTACCACTGTGCTATGAGTGAGGATGTAAATGTTCTAAGGAGGTTGGTATATGCGTTACTCTAAGAACTAGATATGGCCACCATAAAGTTAAAAAAAAACTCTTTAGAACAGAGGGGAATGCCCTGCCACAGAGACAGGGTGGGATGGGGGGGGGGATGGGGGGTGGGAGGGATACTGGGATCCGTGGTGGTGGGAAATGGGCACTGGTGGAGGGATGGGTGTTTGATCATTGTATAAGAGAAACCCAAGCACAAAAATGTGTAAGTCTGCAACTGTACCTCATGATGTCTCACTATTAAAAAATTTTATAATAAAAAAAAAGAAAGAAACATCAAGAAAAGTAGAATAAATAAAGGGAATTACTACACATCAAAAAAAACACTCTTTAAAATGAAAATGAAAACTAAGAGCAATAAAAAAGGGGGGGCTGGAGCGAAAATCCAGCACAGAGGGCACTTGCCTTGCTCATGGTGGGTTTGGGATTAATCCCTGGCATCACATTGCAGGTCCCGGAAACCTGTCAGGAGTGATGCCTGAGCACAGAGCCAGGAGTAAGTCCTGAGCACCGCTAGAGTGGCCCCTAAACAACTAAAGTTAAATAAAAGGATAAGTACAATAGAATACAAAACGCAGCAAAAAATGTATGGTTGAAACAGCAGAG
The DNA here is from genome assembly GCF_029834395.1 of Sorex fumeus. Taxonomy (NCBI): domain Eukaryota; kingdom Metazoa; phylum Chordata; class Mammalia; order Eulipotyphla; family Soricidae; genus Sorex; species Sorex fumeus. The sequence goes on from NW_026606076.1 coordinate 39,771,918, forward strand.
AAGAAAATCCTTAATTGATAGTGCAGTGGGTAGGGCACTTGCCTTTCAGGATTCCATCCCCAGCATCCTCTGAGCGTGGCCACAGTAATTCCTTCTTACCTTGCAAACAACTGACCAGCTACCATCCCATAGGTTTCCCCAAGCAGAGGAAGGAGTAACCCTTCCTGCATGCAGAGGAAGAAGTAACCCCTCAGCATCACTTGAGGTTATGACTCAAAAGCATAAAACAAAACAAAGAAGAAAAAAAACAGAATATCATGAGTATAAAGGAATGTGAGAAGAGGAACTCAGGTGAGCTTAGCATTTGACAAAAGCCTGTCCCACAAAAACAGCATCAGGAAAAAAAATTCTCAGAAACCAATTTCTTAACTATCTGACTTTCAGTAGAAATACTTCCAGGGTCAATAAGTAAAATAGCAGAAATCCAAAACCAACATTTAATTCTTGAACCCAGCTGTAGAAAGCAAATCACTTCACAATGCTTTTTCAGCATGTCTGATTTGGGGGGGGGGGTAAACTCTGAATAATAGTGGTGAATCTTTTATTGAAACAATGAATCTAATCAAAGCAGATAGAGTGTTAACTAGAATTCATCTGCCTCACAGGGACTGGGAGGGGTGGGGGGTGGGGTCTTATTGGGGTTCTTCATGGTAAAAAATAAGTATTGGTAAAGGGAAATGTGTTTTGATATTTGCATGACTGAGACCTAAACCTGAAAGCTTTGTAACTTTTCCCACAGTGATTCAATAAATAAATAAATTTAAAAAAAAAAAAGGAAAAAAATTTCTGTTTTTTTTTTCTTTTGGCTTTTTTGGATCACACTTTGTTGGATACAAACTCTAAGTGTTTTAGGCTTCATAGGTGAATCGACTCTTTTCCCCCGTCCCAGAGAAGCTTCCCATGCCCTTGCTAACATCCCTAATTTATCAAAGTGTATCTTCAACTTTTCCTTTGTGTTGGATATTAACCCTAAGTGCTTTAGGCTTCATCAGTGAATTGCCCCCTTTATTCCTCCTACAGAAGCTTAACATGCTCTTGCTGGAAAACCTAATTTGGTTAAAGTTCATCCTTTACTTTTCCCTTATATTTTACCTCTCATTGTCACAATTCCCCAGGTCAGTCTTAATTACTTAGAAGCGAAAACTTTCTGGTTAATTCTGAACTTTGTATTTGTATTGCTTTGTATTTGAAGTGCTGTAGATTTACACCTGTTTTAATAAAAATTAAATAAATAAATAGGAAACAGGTATACATCTTTTCATTTATTTATTTATTTATTTTTATTAAAACAGGTGTAAATCTACAGCACTTCTCCCCTGTAGCCTTTTTTTTCCTTTTTGGGTCATACCCGGCGATGCTCAGGAGTTACTCCTGGTTCATGCACTCAGGAACTACTCCTGGCGGTGCTCGGGGGACTATATGGGATGCTGGGAATCGAACTTAGGTTGGCTGCATGCAAGGCAAACACCCTACCCGCTGTGCTATTGCTCCAGCCAATCCCCCCCCTCCACCCCATCCTTTTTATAAGAGCAATATTCTTTGGTTAAACACAGAAAGACCATTAATGCTATGCTCCTAATATTTGGGAGTTGATTGACTCTGAGATGTATCTGCTCCTGCGTATAATTACTTGGTCATAATTACTTGACTCAGGCTTCAGTTGTAGTTCCTAACACCCCAAAAAGGAGGTCCCACCATGGGACTGGGATGGACCCGTGGGGAATGGCAAAACCACCTGGCATAGAAATGGGACAATCTAAACGGCATAAATGCATGGTCTTGATGTAAGTTGTTACAAACTAAGAGACAGGGCCCCCATGGGGAAGGACAAGCTGAACTGGCCTGAGGACTTAGTCTGGGATTTACGGTAAAAGCCTTGCTTGGTCTCAGAGCCAGAGAACTAAGTGTTGGGATCTTTGTCTCTTGTTGTGTTCATCCAAACAATTGGAAGAATTGATAATTTATACAACTAGGGGGAAAGATAAGAGCAAAGTAGATATCCCTGGGAGACAGAGTGTCTTTTTGAGTTGATCTACCAAGAGAATTTCCTCTGCCAATGTTTATTTATGTAAATGAGCAATCACACCTATGTCCTTACCTCAATCCCCCATCAGATGTTCTAGAAGAATGCTAGCAACTCTGCATTAAAAGGGCCATTTTCACCCTCAGACTGTGGTCCTCCATCTCCCCATCTCTCTGCTCTATGCTGGGGAGCCCTGGGGAGGCAGGGAGTCAGCTCTGGTCCACAGAACACAAACACATCACAGTAGCAGTTTGTGAACTCACACACATGGTGATGCTCAGGTCTCTACCTGCTCTGCATTCAGGAAATATTCCTGGCGGTGCTCAGGGGACCCTATGGAATGCCAGGGATGTTGGAACTAGGGTCAGCTGTGAGCAAGGGAACTGCCCTCCTCCAGCCCCAGGGAAAGAAAATTTTTCTAAAGAAAAATCTCTGTCTCTTCCTTTCAGCAGGAGCAGAGACAGGAAGTAATTACTGAGTCTGAGGCTGATGAAGTTGACAGCACCCTCTGCCAGGCTGTGGGTGAATGCCTGTGTATTAATCCAGGCTTATAAAAACACACCAGTGACTTGTCCCCAGACTCCCTGTCACTTTGAGCTCAGGGAACTTTCTGATATGCCCATGGACTCCCAAATTACTGTCTGAGTTGCAAAAGGATCAATTTAGAAGTTTTTAGTGAAAGTCCCCCTCAGGTGTTCACTTCAGAAACTTTCCCATTATGTCATCCTGAGTCCGCCTAGATCTGCAGGAGCAAATGAGAAAACAAACTTGGGATAATTGGCTACTCGCAGAGGTATCAAAAGTTCTCATTGCTCTGATCAAATAGCTCTGACAGCCTTTTGGAGAGGAATCGCTTTTCTCTCAGGATTTATTGTGGGAACAACCAGATCTCCACTGAGTTAAGAAAAAAAGAATTATAAATGAGATTTCCTTTTTTATTAAATCACCAAGAGATACAGTCACAAAACTTTCATGTTTAAGTTTCAGTCCTACAATGATAGAACTCCCATCTCTCCACCAGGGCACATTTTCCACCACCAATGTTCCCAGTAACCCACCCAACCCTCCCAACTGCTTCTTTTCCCAATACTCTTTCTCTACTTTAGGGCATTATGATTTTGCAATATAGATACTGAGGGGCTAACACGTTTGGCTCTTGATTGACTTTCAGCACACATGTCTCATCCTGAGTGATCCCTCCAACCATCATTAACTCAGAGATCCCCAGTCTATCCCAGCAAATTTTCTTCCAATTCATACGGAAGGCTTCCAATATGGAGCAATATTCCTGACCCTTATCTCTACTGTCCTTGAGTGTCAGTCTCATAATATTTTATTTTGTATTCCACAAGTGAATGCAGCCGTTCTACATCTGTCCCTCTCTTTCTGACTCATTCCACTTAGCATGATACTCTCCATGACTATCCACTTATAAGGAAATGTCATGATTTCATCTTTCCTAACAGCTGCATAGTATTCCATTGTGTAGACGTACCAAAGTTTCTTTAACCAGTTGCTTGTTTTTGTGTTGTTTCTAACTTCTGGCTATTGTGAACAGTGTACGGATCAGTTCCTGATCATGCATTCTACTTGTCTTTGAAAGCTCACCTTTTTCCTGAGGTCCACCTTTTCTCCAGTCCATACAGATGATTTAGTCTATCACACTACCTTCCAATCTGTCGCAAGCTCTCTCTGCATGCTAAGGTTTCATATCTATTTCACTGCTGGAGCAGTGCGAAGGTCACCAGACACGCAGTGGAGAAGCTGAATGCAGGAATGTCAGCACGGTGCTGTTCTACTTTCTTGATCAACCGAGGCCAAGTGTTTCTCACCACGGATAAATTAAGAACAACCTTTGAGCATTGCTTTGTCTTCACTTGACATAAAATCTTTCGGTTCCATTACATTGCTGAAAAAGGCATGATAGTATCATTACTTGCTACTAAAGACAAAATCGGATTTGCTTTGTACATAACATCTTTGTGGATCCTTGTTTGTTTGTTTTTTTACCCTGAGCTCTTTATCCGGCATTTCTTGGGGCCTGATGGCATCATTTTCCTGTAAATGTTAATTCTTAAGGATTAAAAAAAACAGCCTGAATATTAATGGAATCTCTAAACCATATTATATTTATTTAATTTTCAGTCACAATTAGTGATGCTTAGTGGTTCCACCTAACTCTGCACACCTTTGGGTGGGGGTACCATATGGGATGCCAGGTATTAAACCTGCTATACTATGTTTTTCAGAGCTGCTTACTTATTTATATATCATAAATTATTGTGTACATCTATGACTATTTGATGAGCATGAAAAGTGAAACTCTCAAATTCTAGATATATAAGAGCATTTAAATGACTCATACTCTGTTTTGATCAGTTTTATGGTTTTTGTAGCTATTTGGGTCACACCCAGTGATGGTCAGGGCTGTCTGTTGGCTCTACACTCAGGAATTACTCCTGGCAGTTCCTGGTGACCCATATGTGATGCTGGGGATTAAACTCTGGTCAGCCGGTGCAAAGCAAGTGTATCCTCATGTGTTGGTTCCTGCAGACACTATTTCTGAGTCATCTGAGGGTGCCACCCTGTTGAAGAAAGATCCGGAGCTTCTCCTGCAGGTGGGAGGGCTTCAGAGACCCTGCTCCAGAGATGACATAGGGCATTCCCAGGAGGGACGCTCTCCCCCCATAATTTGTAATTGCTATGTGTAATTGCCCCTCTATTACAAGCAGTTAGGCTTTGCTATGAGTCTACTTTTCTGCCTTGCAGAAGGTTATGTTTTTTGAGTTACTTGTCACCCATGCAGTGCATCCATGGCTCATCACTCCCCAGGGACACTCGCAAGTTTCCCATGTGTGTTAAATTCCGGCTAGTGTTCAACTCCTCCTTTGCTCTTCCCCTGCAATGTTTCCCATCCTATCCCCGTACCCCTCTCTTTAGTAGCTCTTTTTCCCCACATTAGCCCTGTTTATTGTTCAATAAGGTTTTTTTTTTTCTGGCGAACTGTTGGAAACCTGTTCTTCTGTCCATCACCGGGGAGCGCCTGGCGGTCTCAAGTGCACCAGGGCACAGGGACACCGCAGGTTGGGGATTGCTCCAGACTTATGTTTTTTGAAATGTTCTTTTCCATGTGTAATCCAATTGTAGTAAATAATACCAAATTATAATGTGTTGTAATTATCATGGGTAAAGCAAAAAAATAATGTGGGGAGGGATGGGGTATGAGGATGACCATGATGGGAAACCTTTAAAATAAAACGGTCCGGAAAAGGAGAGAGAACTGTTGGAAGGTTCGTACCTTGCCATTGCCAACCTGGGTTGATCCCCCGCACCAGCAAACACCTTGCACCCTCACACCTTTAGTTCTGCTTGGCCACCCCAAACTAAAGCCAGAGCACTCGTGTGGCAGTGTGGGGGGCTGCAGAGGTGAGCGAGGATCGGGGGTCCCTCTGCTGAGAGCTCAGAGGGTCCGGGGAGCTTCAGCAGGTTCTGGAAGGAGGTCAGGACCAAGGGTGGACATTCCTAAGAGAAAGGACATTGGGCAGGGACGGACACGCTCCACAGCGCCGTCTTGTGGTGATGGAGAGGAAGTGACGCGTCCCGGTTTTACTGGGTAGATTTCCAAGGAAGGGTTTTGCTTCAATGATTAAGGATCAAGCCTCAGGCAATAGAGCAGGAGAAAACTGGGTAGAAAAACGGACCCCCCTTGTATCTGTTAAACTGGATGGGATCTCAGGCACATCATTAGTTCCCTGAGCACCTACAGGAATAATTAAGGAAAGACTTGTTACTGTGTTTGGCATATTGAATACCTCACGGGTAGCTTGCCAGGCTTTGGCGTGCTAGCAAGATACTATCAGTACCTTGCCAGGCTTTCCGAGAGGGTCTGAGGAATCCAGCCGAGGTCCACCGGGTCAGCCACGTGCAAGGCAAACATCCTATCAGCTGTGCTATAGCTCCAGCCCCCAAACTGGAAATCTTAAGGGTGGTCAACTCGAGCATTGGCAGTTCCGCCTAATCGCCACGAGATGGCAGTGTGGGGCGTTTCCGTCCCTCCCTAGGCCCATTTCTCTAAGAAATTTCCACCCTTGGGTTTGCTTCGATGTTAGCTATGGGGTAATTAAGGATTAAGCATGCAGCCTGGGGCGTGCAGCAGTAGCAGAGCCCTTAGGGCCCTTGCCTTGCGTTCTGCACACCTTGGTACCTTCGCCAGTATCCCATATGGCCCCCCAATTATGCCAAGATTGATTCCTGAGTACAGAGCCAGTAGTCACCCCGGAGCATCGTCAATTGTCACCCCCAAAACATAAAAAAAAGAAAAGAAATCAGAGCAGCGTCATCCGATGCCGGCAGATTCCTTCGGATGCAACCTTAGTGGGGTACGGAGATGAATCTTGCTTTCACACCCCTCATTCTCAAAGAACAGGAGAACACCCTCAGAATTATGGGGTGTCAGGCTGTGGGGTGCACAATAACTTCAAACTTTTATGAAGCAGTTCAGCCAAAGAATTAGCAGAGCCCGTTTAGAACTTGCCTTGCTCAGAGAGAAAGAACATAACATTTTTATTTAAAAATTTTTTTAAATGAAACTTGCCTTCCTTGGGGCAGGTGAGGTTCAAACCCAGGCATTTCTAATAGTCCCCAGAACCCCGCGGTCCCACACCAAACCCCCATATAAAATTAAAAATCCTCATCAGTGGGGCTGGAGCGATAGCACAGCAGTTAAAGGAGTTTGCCTTGCACGCAGGTGACCTGGGATCGATTCCCAGCATCCCATATGGTTCCTTGAGCACCACCAGAAGGAATTCAGAGCCAGCAGTAAACCCTGTACCTCGCTGGGTGTGACCCAAAAAGAAAAAAAAATCCTCAGCAGAACAGGTATATAAGAATTTTCAGGGAAGGAGATTGGCTGCTGAGGCTCAGTATTACCATTTTCATAAAGTTCTTCCCATCTCACCCCAAGTTCCTCTGATGGCAGCTACCTTCACCCAAACTTCTGGAGATGTTGGAATTGAATCTGGCCTGTGACATCCTCCTTACGGAGAACAGACCCCTTGGGACGTCTGATTTGTATGCAAACCCCAAAGTTCTCTTAGGGAAGGAGGAAGATACAGGGTCAGAAATGTGGGGTGCTGGCGCATGGGATGACAGTGCTGGAGACTTGTAAGAACGGGTCGTTTTGAAGAGATCGTACTGCGGGAGGCACAATCGTCTTCTGTGCTCACCCTGGTTCTGTCTCAGGCACCAATAAGGCCACCTGAACTGCCCTAAAAAAATGCTACCACCATCCAGAGCCCAAACCCCAAAATCAAGAAGCCAGAGCCACTAGCTTGGCCAGTCAGCTCTGGGGGCTATGGAGCGGATCAAGGATTTGGCTCCATTGCACAGAAATCATTTATTTTTCCTGCAGAGATTCTGAGGGTTCTGGGGAGCTATAGAGGGGCTCTGAAGGCAGGTCAGGACTAGGAATGAACGTTTCTTAGAGGAACGTCCCAGGGGAGGGATGGAGACGTCCCACAGCGCCCCTCTCGCGGTGCATTGGGGGAAGAGCCACGGCCTGACTTTCTTGCCTAAAGATTTGCAGCCCTTGGGTTCGCTTCCATGTTACCCTGCAGTCACTAGGATCCAGCAGGCCACCTCAGGCCATGCAGCTGTACCGAGCATCCAGGGCACTTGCCTCGCATGGGGCGACCCGGGTGTCGGGATTGAACCCAGCAGCTTGGCACATGCTTTGCCCGCAGTAGAATCTCTCCCTCTAAGCCCCTTTCGCAAACGGTCCCTGTCCCGGTCATCCGCACATCTTCGTGGTCTTCCGTGGAGGAAGGTGGTGGACGCAAGACTCAGCTCGGCATCCCCAAGTTCAGCGTGAAGGAATCCTCCGTGAAAGGTTTGTTTGTGTTTCGGGGACCACACCTGGCGATTTTCGGGGGTCACCACTGCCCCTGCACTCATGAATCATTCCTGACAGTCTCCGGGGGAACGTATGGGGTGCAGGGATAGAGCCCGGATCGCCCCATACAAGGCAAGGGTCCTCCCGGCTCAGTTTTCGATCCATGACACTAGGCTGCGTGCTTGATCCTTAATGAACCTGTAACATTGAAGCAAAGAAAAGGGCTGGAAATCTTAAGCGTGGGAAAGTCGGGCCGCAGCAGTTCCGCCGAAAGGCCACGAGATGGCGATGTGGAGAGTTTCTGCCCCTTCCCAGGCCCGTTTCTCTAAGAATTTTCCACTCTTAAAAAATTTGGAAAACAGTATGGACGATTCTCAAAAAATTAGAATTTGATCTCCCATTTGACCCAGCTATAGCACTCCTGGGAATATATCCCAGAGAGGCAGAAAGGTATAGTCGAAGTGACATCTGCAATTGTTTGTTCATTGCAGCACTCTTTACAATAGCCAGAATCTGGAAAAAACCTGAGTGCCCGAGAACAGATGACTGGTTAAAGAAACTTTGGTACATCTACACAATGGAGTACTATGTAGCTGTTAGAAAAGATGAAGTCATGAAATTCACATACAAGTGGTAGGTAAAGGTAAGGTAAAGGCCCTCCCGTTGATCATCGATTTGCTCGAGCGGGCCCAGTAACGTCTCCATTGGAGACTTTGTTGTTACTGTGTCTGGCATATCGAATACTCTCGGTAGCTTGCCGGGCTCTCCGAGAGGGGCGGAGGAATCGAACTCGGGTCGGCTATGTTGGCCGCTTGTAAGGCGGACGCCCTACCCGCTGTGCTATCGCTCCAGCAAGTGGTACTACATGGAAAGTATCATGTTAAGCGAAATGAGTCAGAAAGAGCGAGATAGACACAGAAAGACTGCATTCATCTGGGGAACATAAAGCAACAAAACGGGAGATTAACACCCAGGAAGGGGTCAGATTAGTACCAGGAATTTTGCTCCATGACTTGAAGGCCAGCCACATGCGCTAGGTGAAAAGGAAGCTCACATAGAGAAGAGAGCACCAAATAAAGGGTGTTGTGAAGACCCTCCCAGGGTGGGAGAGACATGCTAAAAGTAGTCTATAGACCAAACATGATTGCCACTCAATGCCTCTCTGGCAAAACACAGTACCCAAAAGAAGAGAGAGAGAACAATGGGGAATGCCCTGCCACAGCGGCAGGGTGGGGGGTGGGGGTGGGAGGGATGCTAGGACCCGTGGTGGGGGAGGATGGGCACTGGTGGAGGGATGGGTACTTGAACATTGTATAACTGAAACCCAAGCACAAAAATTTATAAGTCTATAAATGTACTTCATGGTGTTTCACTAATAAAAAAATGATTAAATAAAAAAAAAGGAAAAAAAATTTGGGTTGCCCATAATAACCCAAATTTGGGTTTCGGTTGTTTGGGTTACCCATAACAGGAAACATTCAAATCTCTCTATCACAGACATCGCACATTGGATTCAGAACTTTTCTTGCTCAGAGCAAAGAGAACAAAAAATGTAAGAAAATAACCTTTCCTTGCTCATTCCAGGCCCGGTTCAATCCTCTGTACCCCTCGAGGTCCAGAGACAAATATAGGGCAACCCACTCAACCCCCGAGGTGATTCAGCTAAGCACCCAACAAAGATCTGAAGGCTGGAATCGAATTCAGGTTACTCAAGTGAAAGATAAGCATCCACAGACTCTCTTACCGCTGCACCTGTGGAAGTGGCTTGCTTGATCCTTAATGACCCGATACTTAACACTGAAGCAAACCTAAAGGTGGAAAATTCTTACAGAAATGGGCCTGGGGAGGGACGGAAACGCCCACAGCGCCATCTCGTGGCGTTTCGGCGGGACTCCCGCGGCCCGAATTTCCCACGCTTAAGACTTCCAGCCCTTTTCTTGGTTTCAATGTTTAGGTACAGGGTCATTAAGGATCAAGCAAGCCCCTTGGGTCGCTGCAGAGGGAGCAGAGCGGTTAGTGCTCTTGGCTTGCAATCACAGGCCCTGATTCTTTGTCTCTTCATAGAGTCTCACCCTCATGCTGTAGTGATTCCTGAGTGCAGAGCCAGGAGAACCTCTGAGCGTTGCTGGGTTTGTGGCCCCCAAACCATGAACAAACCAAATAAAACCGTAACAGCCTCAGACACTTAATGGAGGATTCCCTCACTCTATGTTGGTGGCTTCTAAGCTGTATCTTGCTACATCCCTGTATCTTCTTAGTAGAAGAGGGTTGGGGCACCCTCAGAACATGGGGTGATGGCACATGGGGTTAACTATAACTGGAGACCTTTCCAAAGAGTTGGGTCACAGACAGAGCAAAGCTGGCTCAGATCTTTTCTTGTTCAAAGCGAACAGAACAACGACAAGATAATCTCACCCTGCACATATCTGACCAGGTTCAATTCCAGGTACTCAATGGTCCCCAGCACCCTGTGGGCCCACACCAAAGAAGCCCCCCCCCCACCAATCCTCGGATCCAGAGCTATAGGACAGCGTGTAGGGCATTTCCCTGGCACACAACAGACCCTGTCACTTTGAGCTCAGGAAACTTTCTGATGTGCCCATGGACTCACAAATTACTGTCTGAGTTGCAAAAGGATCAATTTAGAAAAGATTTTAATGAAAGTCCCCCTCAGGTGTTCACTTCAGAAACTTTCCCATTTCATCAACCTCAGTCCACAGAGTTCTGCAATAGCAGAGCAGAAAATAAACTTGGGGATAATTGGCTACTTGCAGAGATATCAAAAGTTCTCATTGCTCTGATCAGATAGCTCTGACAGCCTTTTGGAGAGGAATCGCTTTTCTCTCAGGATTTATTGTGGGAACAACCAGATCTCCACTGAGTTAAGAAAAAAGAATTATAAATGATATTTCCTTTTTTATTAAATCACCATGAGATACAGTCACAAAACTTTCATGTTTAAGTTTCAGTCCTACAATGATAGAACTCCCATCCCTCCACCAGGGCACTTTTTCCACCACCAATGTCCCCAGTATCCGATCCCCACTCCTCCCACTGATTCTGTGGCAATTTCCCCAATACTCTTTCTCTACTTTAGGGCATTATGATTTTGCAATATAGATCCTGAGGGGCTATCACATTTGGTCCTTCACTGACTTTCAGCATACATGTCCCATCCTGAGATCCTTCCAACCATCATTAACTCAGGGATTCCCACTCTATCCCAGCAAATACTCCTCCAGCTCATAAGGAAGATTTCCAACTATGAAGCAATATTCCTGGCCCTTATCTCTACTGTCCTTGGGTATCAGTCTCATAACATGTTATTTTATAGTCCACAAATGAATGCAGTCATTCTATGTCTGTCCCTCGCATTCTGAATCATTTCACTTAACATGATACTCTTATGACCATCCACTTATGAGGAAATGTCATAATTTCATCTTTCCTAACAGCTGCGTAGTATTCCATTGTGTAAATGTACCAAAGTTTCTCTAACCAGTTGTTCGTTTGGCCACTCGAGTTGTTTCCCGCTTCTGGTTATTGTGAACAGTGTTAGGACCTGTTCTTGGTCATGCATTCAACTTGTCTTTGAAAACTCAATTTATTCAATTGTATTCTCAAGAGTATCATAAAGAAATAAAGAAGAAAAATGTTGAAAATTATAAATTGTTAGAGATCCACTATTAATGAATGATTCAAATTAGTTACTAATTGGAACCTCCAAAAGAAAACTATCATGATGACACAATCCACAAAATCATTGCAAAGTTAAAGGATTTTCAATACTATTACTCCTATAAAATCATTCCAATTGGTCTAAGAAATTCTTGGTCAAAACTTTTTAAACTCATAGAAAGATGTTTTTGGATGATAGAAAAGACACATGAATACATAAAATCTTCATGAATCAGAACATCTGGTATTATAATAGAAAATTCTCCCCAAAATTAAAAACTCTAAAATTTATAAGGCACATCCCCAAACAACCCTAAAATCATTTAACTGAGCATAACCAGATAAGATAGTTCGAATTTTCTTTCATTTATTTTTATTTTTGAACCACACTCAGCAGTACTCAGGGTTTAGTCCTGGCTCTGCACTCAAGGATCACTCCTGGCAAAAATGAAGATTCTTGAGGATTAAAAAAATCAGCCTGAATTTTAATGGAATCTCTAAACCATATATATATATATGGTTAAGAAAAGAAGGATTATAAATGATAATGTGTATATATATATGGTTTAGAGATTCCATTAAAATTAATGTGTATTCCATTAATATAAATATTAATATATATAATATATGATTTGTACGAGCGGGCCCAGTAACGTCTCCATTGGAGACTTTGTTGTTACTGTGTCTGGCATATCGAATACTCTCGGTAGCTTGCCGGGCTCTCCGAGAGGGGCGGAGGAATCGAACTCGGGTCGGCCATGTTGGCCGCTTGTAAGGCAAACGCCCTACCCGCTGTGCTATCGCTCCAGCCCATATGATTAATGTGTGTTCCATTAATATATATGTGTATTAAAATTTTAATACACTATATATATATACATATATCAATGCTCTGTCCTCCCATTGTTCATCGATTTGTTCAAGCAGGCCCAGTAACATCTCCATTGTGAGACTTGTTGTTACTGTGTTTGGCATACTGAATATGTCATGGGTAGCTTGCCAGGCTCTGCCATGCGGGTAAGACACTCTCGATAGCTTGCCAGGGGCAAATGCCCTACTGTTGTGCTACTAAATACATTATAAAGAAAAGTGCCCTATCTCTCTGAGAAAATTTTTAAAAACTGAACATTGATAATAACGTTTAAGGATCTTGGCTAATGTTTGTTGTTATTAGAACGATGTCATCAACGAAGCAGAGGTGGAGTAGTTGCCAACCGTCTATCTTCACTCCCATTTCTTCCAATTCCAGTCGTCAAATGACATTCTCCAGGGTGGCAGTGAAGAGTTTCGGTGAACTGGTATTGCCCCTGCGAACCTCTCCCTTTACGTCGATGATCACTTCCTTGAAGAATGGTGAACTCCACATCACTTAAAAATGTTTTTCTTTTTCGAATGGCAAAAAGGCACATGAGAAAATGCTCTACATCACTAATCATCAGAGAGATGCAGATCAAAACCACAATGAGATATCATTTCACACCACAGAGACTGGCCCACATCCACAAGAACAAAAGCAACCGGTGCTGGCGCGGATGTGGCGAGAAAGGGACCCTCCTTCACTGCTGGTGGGAATGCCGGCTGGTCCAACCCTTTTGGAAAACAGTATGGATGACTCTCAAAAAATTAGAATTTGATCTGCCATTTGACCCAGCTATAGCACTCCTGGGAATATATCCCGGAGAGGCAAAAAGGTATAGTCGAAGTGACATCTGCAATTGTTTGTTCATTGCAGCACTCTTTACAATAGCCAGAATCTGGAAAAAACCTGAGTGCCCAAGAACAGATGACTGGTTAAAGAAACTTTGGTACATTTACACAATGGAGTACTATGTAGCTGTTAGAAAAGATGAAGTTATGAAATTTACATACAAGTGGTACTACATGAAAAGTATCATGTTAAGCGAAATGAGTCAGAAAGAGCGGGATAGACACAGAAAGATTGCATTCATCTGGGGAACATAAAGCAACAAAAAGGGAGAGTGACACCCAGGAATGGCTGAGATTAGTACCAGGAATTTTGCTCCATGAATGGAAGGCCAGCCACAGGCTCTAGGTGAAAAGGAAGCTCAGATAGAGAAGAGAGTACCAAATGAAGGGTGTTGTGAGGGCCCTCCCAGGGTGGGAGAAGCATGCTAAAAGTAGTCGATAGACCAAACATGATTGCCACTCAAAGCCTCTCTTGCAAAACACAGTACCCAAAAGAAGAGAGAGAGAACAAGGGGGAATACCCTGCCACAGAGGCAGGATGGGACGGGGGGGGGGGGATGAGGGTGGGGGGGGATGCTGGGACCCATGGGGATGGATGACGGGCACTGGTGGAGGGATGGGCACTTGATCATTGTATAACTGAAACCCAAGCACAAAATTTGTAAGCCTATAACTGTACCTCATGGTTTTTCACTAATAAAAAAAGAAAAAAGAAAAAAAATGTTTTTCTTTAAATTGGATATCCATGAGAAAGATCATTCCAGGCTGTTCATAATTGGGGTTCAGTCGTGCAATGATTGAGCACCCATTCCTCCTCCAGTGTACATTTCCCACCATGAAGATCTTCTGTTTCCCTACCACCATGCCCCGTCCCCCAGTCCCAAACCCCAGGCACTTTCCTTCTTGCTCTCTCTTTCCTTTTCCTTTTGTCTGGAGTGAGACATTTCTTATACTGCTGACAAATTGATTCTTACCTTCATTTGAGCTCTTTTATAGATTTCCATAAACTCCTGTTTTATGCGTTCAGTAAAATTATTTGGAACTCAGTGAATAATGTCTCCATTGCTTTGTTGTCACTATCTCACTTTTGTTTTAAACCTTTTATCTATTTATTGACTTTTGAGGTCACACCTGGCGGTTCTCAGGGGTTCCTCCTGGCTCTGCACTCAGAAGTTATTTCTGGTATTGCTTGGGAGACCCTATGGGATGCCGGGATTGAACCAGGGTCAGCTTGTGCAAGGAAACTACCTTACCAGCTGTACTATTGCTGAAGCCCAAACCCTACTGCACTATGATTCTATCGGAGGACTTTTCCAGGGTTGGAGAGATAAACAATGGGATAGAACACTTGCCTTGCATATGGGTAACCAGGTTTGATCTCCAGCACCCAATTACCTGAGGAATGGGTCACAGTACGTCCATTGTTTCCACAGAGCCACTTCAGTACTCTCAAAGGTGAATATTTGAAATCATATTATAAATGAAATAAAGGAGGCATGGAGCAATAGTATCGAGGGTAATGTGCTTGTCTTGAGAGCAGCCAACCCCGGTTGGAGACCCAAGCATAGCCAGATGAGCTTCCCATTCTCGTTTCCCAAGAAATAATGGAAATAACATTTCACTTACAGGTGCAACTTTCTACGATGTGTTTTATTTAACTCACAGTTCATTTATCTCAGTCTGAACGGTAAGCTGTGGACTTGGATATGTCGTCCGAATAAGATATTATTTTCTTTTTTTCTACAACAAAATATCTTTACACACCCTCCATTTTTCTCCTGGTCACACCTGCTGATGCTCAGGACCCATTCCTGGCTCAGAACTCAGAAATAACTCCTGGCCCTGCACATGTGCAAGGCAAGTGCCCTACCTACTGTGCTATCTCTCCAGCCTCACAAAATGGAAACTTTGCAGTGGGATTTTTCTATCCTGAGCACTTTGTGTCAAAGATGCTGTGAGAGTTCATTCAGCTCAGATGGCAGTGGTTTCTGGAGATTTCCTCATCTTTACAAAGGTGCAGATCAGAAAGGGGCCTCTATGATTTTTAAGCAGCAAAAAAGGACAGACCATTGGATAGCAGGAAGAGACAAAAACAGCGATGATTTCTAACCCTTGTACCTCATGATTGAATGATACATAAACGGTAATACAGCAGTTGATCCAGTAAAAAAAGACAAAACAGCTGACTTGGACCAGGATGGTGTGAGTGGCCTTGATCTCCAGAGAGGATTGTGGGCAGAGACTGTGCCTATGGATGTGCTGGACATTCTTGCGATGGTTCAAGAGGAACTTTACCATGTGCACGCTCGTCCAGATCATGAGGAGCACACACAGGAAATCACTAAAAATCATTCCTCCGTGAAATACAGATGCTTCCAGAGCCTCTGAGACATGGGCCTTCGGTGCCATACAGTATTTTAGGCTAATAACTCCTTCAACTCCAGTAGTGTTGAAAGGGGCCTTCACTCCAGTGATGACCCGGCTATAGATCAGCATGTTGAGTACCCAGAAACAGAGGAAGGCAGACGAAATGCACGTGTAGATGTTTGATTTGAGCCATGCCCACGGGATGTGCTTGTTGGTGATCACGATGGCTTGGAACACACTGAGGAAAGAGGTGGTACAGTGGGAAAGACCCCGGCCCACTCTGTGCAGGAACAAAACTGCCTGACAACCAGTGTCATTTAAAAAATTTCTTATTCTAAAGAAAAATATTAATTCTGGAACCCCTGAGAATAAAACTGTCATCATGTTCGCAAGTGTTAAGTGGGTAAATATCCAATCTATTGGCTTCTTTCTTTGCAGAAGTCTGTTGACATACAGCAAGAGCAGCAGTGAATTTCCAATAAAACCAATCATGAATTGGAAAAAAAATAATACTCCCCAAACCGTTTCCTGTAGAACTATTGTGTCCATCAATTCCTTGTTCGTTCGGTAAAGACCTGCAGAAAGTATAAATAACAGATTTGTTGGTGAACTTGAGGGAAATGTCATGACACACTGGCATCAATATGTCTTGCTCAGTAAAACGTGAAAAATGCTGTCATTTTTCAAACTATGAAGCATTATTCCAAAAAGAATTTAAAGAGGGTTATTGACATCACTAAGGAATAGTTATTGCTTTCATGTATTTTGGTTTTGATTTTCGGGTCTAGCCAGCAACGGCTGTCAGTTACTCCTAGCTTGGAATTTAGGAATCATTCCTGGCATGCTTGGAGGACAGTATGGGATGCCTGGGATCAAATGGCAAGCCCTCTCCACACTGTACTATGTCTCTTGCCTTTTTTTTCCATTTTTGTAAAATTATTCTAGTTGAATATTTTCAGTGAAGTAAATTTGGTATTTTTTTGAAAAATTTTTAAATCAGTTGTATATTTCATGTCATAGAGATATATTTAAGTCTTATACAACTGAAATGGATTCTATTTAACTTGACACCTTTAATACATTTACATAATATGTCTATGAAATTGAAAATCATTCAAGTTTTTTTTTTCTTCTTTGGGTTTTTGGGTCTTGTCGGGCGATCCTTAAGATTACTTCTGGCTCTCGGGGGGTGTGGGGGCGACTAAAACCTCATGGGAAAGGGGGCGTTCCGGTCCGTCCTTCACGCCGTAACGAGGTCACCAGTTGCCCCCCGCGAGCGGCTCTCCAGCACGGCCACGGCCCCAGAAGCACAAGGACTTAATGCAGAATCCAGCAGCTTGGAGCAGAAAAGTGAAAGGACTATGCGTTAATCCAGGCCATCATGTCTGCCCGGAGGGGAAAGGGTGTTGGTCCCTTCCACCCTCCTCCCTCTGGAAAGAAAGATGGCGGCCACATGGGAGCCTTGTGGCCACAGGTATGAGCCGGAGGTGTGGGGGCAACTAAAACCTCATGGGAAGGGGGGCGTTCCGGTCCGTCCTTCACGCCCTACCGAGGTCACCAGTTGCCCCCCACGAGCGGCTCTCCAGCACGGCCACGGCCCCAGAAGCACAAGGACTTAATGCAGAACCCGGCAGCTTGGAGCAGAAAAGTGAACGGACCATGCGTTAATCCAGGCCATCAAGTCTGCCAGAGGAGAAAGGGTGTTGCCCCATTCGCCCTCTCTTCTCTGGAAAGAAGGATGGTGGCTGCATGGGAGCCTTGTGGACAGCAGGTATGAGCCGGGGGAGCGGGGCGACTAAAACCTCATGGGAAAGGGGGGGCGTTCTGGTCCGTCCTTCATGCCCTACCGAGGTCGCCAGTTGCCCCCCACGAGCGGCTCTCCAGCACGGCCACGGCCCCAGAAGCACAAGGACTTAATGCAGAACCCGACAGCTTGGAGCAGAAAAGTGAAAGGACTATGCGTTAATCCAGGCCATCAGGTCTGTCCGGAGGGGAAAGGGTGTTGCCCCAGTCGCCTTCTCCTCTCTGGAAAGAAAGATGGCGGCCACATGGGAGCCTTGTGGACAGCAGGTATGAGCGGGGGATGTGGGGGCGACTAAAACCTCATGGGAAAGGGGGCGTTCCGGTCCGTCCTTCATGCCCTACCGAGGTCACCAGTTGCCCCCCACGAGAGGCTCTCCAGCACGGCCACAGCCCCAGAAGCACAAGGACTTAATGCAGAACCCGGCAGCTTGGAGCAGAAAAGTGAACGGACTATGCGTTAATCCAGGCCATCAGGTCTGTCCGGAGGGGAAAGGGTGTTGCCCCAGTCGCCTTCTCCTCTCTGGAAAGAAAGATGGCGGCCACATGGGAGCCTTGTGGACAGCAGGTATGAGCCGGGGGTCTGGGGCCAACTAAAACCTCATGGGAAGGGGGGCGTTTCGGTCCGCCCTTCACGCCCTACCGAGGCCACCAGTTGCCCCCCACTAGCGGCTCTCCAGCACGGCCACGACTCCAGAGCACAGAAACCAATTTCTTAACTACCTGACTTTCAGTAGAAATACTTCCAGGGTCAATAAGTAAAATAGCAGAAATCCAAAACCAACATATAATTCTTGAACCCAGCTGTAGACAGCAAATCACTTCACAATGCTTTGTCAGCATGTCTGACTTGGGGGGGTTGGTAAACTCTAAATAATAGTGGTGAATCTTTTATTGAAACAATGAATCTAATCAAAGCAGATAGAGTGTTAACTAGAATTCATCTGCCCCACAGGGACTGGGAGGGGTGAGGGGTGGGGTTTTATTGGGGTTCTTCATGGTAAAAAATAAGTTTTGGTGAAGGGAAATGTGCTTGATATTTGCATGACTGAGACGTAAACCTGAAAGCTTTGTAACCTTTCCCATGGTGATTCAATAAATAAATTAATTAATTAAAAAAAAAAAGATTACTTCTGGCTCTGCACTGAGGAATTACCTCTGGAAGTGCTCAGGGCACCGTATGGGGTAATGGGGATTGAACCCTTTCCCATCACATGCACGGCAAATGCCCTAACCAAAGTACCTTCAATCTGGCCCCCTTCAAGTAGTTTGAATCATAGTATTGGATGCCCATTTGACATGAAATCATTCTGGCCTCTCCGCAGAGCCTGTCTTAGAGTATCACAGACTATCTGATTCTGTCAATTTCTCTTCTGAATCATTTCTCTCATTCCCTCCAGTGCCCCAAAATGGTTTGATTTGAGAGCCCTGACCAGTGAGACTGGTCACTCGAATGCGACAAATACATCAGGAGTGCCCAAGCTTTAGGGTCACCCAAACAGTTAGTGTAAAGAGGGGCCTTTTGTTCATCCATATTGTTCCAGATTCCTGGTTCCTGTCATCTGAGCCGCAATTGAAGCAGACAAACACGTTCAGCACGGTGAGTAGACACGGCACAATTAACAGATGCATGAAGACAGAGACCTGATATTTCACATAGACAATCAGTGACAGCCTTAAAGGATAGATTCTGTGACGATTTGCTATTGTATTCTGGCCAGGAATGGCTGTCTGCTTCCCTCTGGTCTAAACTTGTTTTCCTTAGGGGACTACCCCGACATTGAGGTTTCTGTTAGGGAGTCAATTTCCCACAACTTAGTATTATTACCAAAGTGTCCTGCCGTGCCCATGAATTCATAGGTTTTTTGGTTAAGGTCTCAGTATCTATCCTGGACATTATCTTCATGGACTTCTCGACGATGAGTCACAACTTCTCAAGAAACTTTCATGGGGTAGGGCATTTCCTTGTAAGCGGCCAACGTGGGTTCGATCCCTCACATCCCAATTAGTGCCCCAAGCACTGCCAGGAGTTATTTCTGTGTGCAGAGCCAGGAGGAAGGCTAGAGCATTGTCTGGTGTGGCCCCGAAAATGAACACGAGAGATACAATTCTGGGGAAAAACACTGAGGAAAAACAAAGCAAACAACTTTGTGTTGGAGCCTTCTTTGGTCCACACGCCATACAGCTGTTAGAAAAATGAAGTTCTGAAATTGCTTATAAATATGTGGATATGGAGAGTATCATGCTGAGTGAAATATTCAAAAGGACAGGGACAGAATGACTGCACTCTTGTGGGATATAAAAGCATGGTATAAGTCTAAAGGCAATGACAGTAGATCCAAGGGCCAGGAGGATGGTTGCTGATTGGAAGCCTGTCTCTGGGCTGGAGAGGGCAGTTGGTTAGAGAAGGGACCACTATGACAATGAGGTCTGGAAGGGATCACTGTGGGTGGGAGATGTGTGCTGAGAGTGGGTAAAGGGACAAGCTTGATGGCTTCTCAGTTAGCTCCAGGCGCCAGAGCAGATGGCTTGTTGCAGAAGGCCCAATAAAAAAGAAAGGGTTAAAAATCCAACTAGAGGGGCCGGAGAGAGAGCACTGCATGTAGGGCACTTGCCTTGCATGTGGCCAGTTCTTCTTGGTACTGGGATAAATTTCTTAGCTCCGTGGGGGGTGTGCGTGGGCACTAAAACCTCCAGATAGAAAGTCAGAGTCCACGGAAATAAATCCTGTGTGAATCAGCAATGGGCTGGAGTGATAGCACAGAGGGTAGGGCGTGTAACTTGCACGCAGGCCGACCTGGGTTCGATTCCTCCATCCCTCTCCGAGAGCCCGGCAAGCTACCAAGAGTATCCCACCCGCACAGCAGAGCCTGACAAGCTCCCCAGGTGCTTTTGATATGCCAAAAACAGTAACAAGTTTCAGAATGAAAATGTTACTGGTGCCCGCTCAAGCAAATCGATGGACAATGGGAGGACAGTGCTACCGTGCTAAGTATTAATATCAACAATCACAGCTCAATTTATTCCATGATATCTTCAATAATATGACAAAGAAATAAATAAGCTTAATATTGATAATGATAAATTGTTAGATTTCTTCATTCAGTATTAATGATCTGCATTGGTTACTGTCGAAACCTTAAAAAAAAATATCCTTATGACAGCCCAATTAATACAATAGGTAAAAGTTAAAGGATTAGCAGCATAAAAACTACTATAAAACAATAGCAATTGGTGCAAG
This sequence comes from Sorex fumeus, assembly GCF_029834395.1. Taxonomy (NCBI): domain Eukaryota; kingdom Metazoa; phylum Chordata; class Mammalia; order Eulipotyphla; family Soricidae; genus Sorex; species Sorex fumeus. Next base: position 39,792,624 of record NW_026606076.1, read on the forward strand.
AAATTGTTGGTCAAAACTTTTTAAACTCATAGAAACATTTTGTTGGATGACAGAAAAAGACATCTGAATGCATAAAATATTTATGAACAGAGCCTCTGGTATTGTGATAGAAACTTCTTACCAAAATGAAAAACTCTAAAAATTATGAAACAAATTCCCAAACAACCCTAAAATCACTTAATTAAGCTGAAGTAGATAGGATATTTCTAATTTTCTTTAGTTCAGTTTTTGGACCACACTCAGCAGTACTCAGGGATTACTCCTGGCTCTGTGCTCAGTGGGCTGGTGGGATCAGGGACCCTGTGAGCTGTCAGGGATTGAACCTGTGTCAGCTGCATGCATGGCACAAACCTTCCCTGCTGCACTGTGGCTGACGACCCCAATAATCCTAATGACTTGTTTATTAGATCATAGGATCTAAGGAAAATACATAACTTTGGTTGTTTGGGGGCCACACACATGAGAGAATACTTAAATGTTAATGAGAAATACATGAAAAGGTGGGTAGAAGAGAAATAACAGAAGAGTTAACTCAGAAAACAATGTTTAATCAGAGTGGAAAGGTGAACAGAATTGCTGTAAAAGTGATGAATGAGGATGTAAATATTATTAGGAAATTGGTATATGTGTTACTAATAGTTTTGGCCACCATAAAGTTTTCAAAAATACTTTGAAATGAAAACGCAGATTAAGAGCAACAAAAGGGGTCAGAGAGATAACCCAGTGCATAGGGCACTTGCCTTGCTCGTGGTGGGTTTGGGATTAATTCACGGCATCGTAAAGGGTCCCCAGAACCCACCCGGAGTGATCCCTGAGTACAGAGCCAGGAGTAAGTCCTAAGCACCGCTGGTGTGGCCCCCAAACAACCGAAGTTAAATAAAAGGGAAAGTACAGAAGAATACAAGCATAACAATATATATGGTTGAAACTGCAGGAAAAAAATCATAATTTGATGGCGCTTGTGTTTCACGCAGCCAACCAGGATTCCATCCCCAGTATCCCCTGAGCACAACCACAGTAATTTTTCCTTGCTTTGCATGCAGCTGACCAGTTACCATCCCATAGGATCCCCCAAGTGCCGCCAGGAGTAATTCCTGCATGCAGAGGAAGGAGTAACCCCTCAGCATTGCTTGGTGTGACTCAAAAGCAAAAAACAAAATATAGAAGAAAAAAAACCCAGAACATCATAGTATAAAGGAATGTGAGTATAGCAACTCAGGTGAGCTTAGCATTACAATGTATTTTCCAGAAAAGGGAGCACAAAATAAAGGGTGTTGGGAGGTTCCTCCCAGGATGGGAGATGCATGATGAGAGTAGACTATAGACCGAACATAACTGCCACTCAATGCCCCTTTTGCAAACCACAGCACTCAAAAGGAGAGAGGTAACGGAGGGGAATGCCCCGACACAGTGGTAGGGTGGGATGGGGGTATGGGGGGTGGGAGGGATACTGGGACTGGTGGTGGTGGAGGATGGGCGCTGGTGGAGGGATGGGTACTTGATCATTGTATAACTGAAACCCAAGCACAAAAATTTGTAAGTCTACAACTGTACCTCATGGTGTTTCAGTAATAAAAATTTAAAACAAAAGGAAAAAAAAAGAAAGCGTTTCCCAGAAAATCAGCATCAGGAATAACAAATTCTCCATTTATTTTTTTCTTTAACTTTTTGGGACACACTTGCTGGATATCAACCGTTAGTGTCTTAGGCTTCACTGGGGAACTGACAATTTCTGTGCAGTCTTTGAGGGTGGCCAGGGAAGGCCCCGGCGGCTCTCCCCCTCGCTGCTGAGTTCCTGGGGGTCTCAGTCCGCTCCCCCAGCCGGGTGGCCATGAGACGAAGGAGGAAACAAGGGCCATGCCAGTTGATTCCTGACTGCCCATCAGGCTCAAGGGCTGAAACACCACCTAGGGGTATCCACTTCTCCTTAATTTACATCTTAATGAACATCTTCATATTAGTTATTTTTGTATGGACACAGTAAGAGATGCACTGAGGCTTGTAGGGCAGCTCTCCTGGGAACATCTTGCCACAGACTCAGACTGCAGTGCTCAGGCCAGATTAATCATTCCTAACCCTAGCAGGGTCTGAATCTAGTTATTGCTTTTTGGATCATGACAGCATTTGTCCATGTCCGAGCTCTTAACTTATAGCTAAGAATTGTGGCATTTTGGCCAGGCCCATTTTGGTGCCAAGGTAGCACATAGCTCACTGCTTGCCCTGGGTCCATCCAGTCTCTTGTGGGGACCCTGCTTTTGGGGGAGCTATGTCGAAAGTGCAACTGAGGCTTAGGTTGAGAGAACACATGCCCAGGTGGTAAATATCACTGACAGTCAATTAACTCCCATATTACAAATATAGCATTTACTGTCTTCTTGTGCCCATATAAAAAGGACATTGCTCTGAATTAACTATGCAAAGGACTTAAGGAGGAGAGAAAAACAATATTTACAAGCTAACAGAGCACAAAGAAAGAAGTTATAAATAAACACAAAGGAATGGGAGCACTGTGATGGGAGCAACCCAAAAACTCTAGGGCCCAGAGGCAAGGGAGAAAGGACAAACCAATGCTATCCTACACCTTTCCCCCTCCCAGAGAAGCTTCCCATGCCCTTGCTAACATCCCTAATTTATCAAAGTGTATATTCAACTTTTCCTTTGTGTTGGAGATTAACCCTAAGTGTTTTAGGCTTCATCAGTGAATTGCCCCCTTTTCTCGGAGGAAGAAACTGCCAGAGAAGCTTAACATGCTCTTTTTGGCAAGTCTAATTTGGTTAAAGATTATCCTTAACTTTTCCCTTATAATTTACCTCTCCTTGTCACCAGGCCCCAAATCAGTCTTGATTACATATAAGTCAAAACTTTCAGTAATTCTGAACTTTGTATTTGTACTGCTTTGTATCTGAAGTGCTGTAGATTTCTGCCTGCTTTTCTATCTCCCCTATAGAGCAAAGTTCTTTGGTTAAACACAGAAAGACCGTTAATGCTATGCTTCTAATATTTGGGAGTTGACTGACTCTGAGATATATCTGCTCCAGGGCATAATTACTTGGTCCTAATTACCTGACTCAGGCTTCATTTGCTGTAGTTCCTAAGACCCCAAAAGGGAGGTCCCATCGTGGGACAGGGATGAACCCGTGGTGAATGGCAAAGCCACCCCCGGTATCGAACTGGGCCATCTAAAGGGCATAAATGCATGGTTCTGATGCAAGTTGTCACAGACTAAGAGACAGGACCCTCATGGGGAAGGACATGCTGAACTGGCCTGAGGACTTAGTCTGGGATTTACGGTAAAAGACTTCCTTGCTCTCAGAGCCCAGAGAACTAAGTGTTGGGATCTTTGTCTCCTGCTGTGTTCATCCAAACAATTGCAAGAATTGATAACTTATACAACTAGAGGGAAAGATAAGAGCAAAGTAGATGTCCCTGGGAGACAGAGTGTCTTTTTGAGTTGATCTACCAAGGGAATTTCCTCTGCCAAATGTTTATTTATGTAAATGAGCAATCACACCTATGTCCTTACCTCAATCCCCCATCAGATGTTCTATAAGAATGCTAGCAATTCTGCATTAAAAGGGCCATTTTCACCCTCAGACTGTGGTCCTCCATCTCCCCTTCTCTCTGTCTCTGTGCTGGGGAGCTCTGGGGAGGCAGGGAGGCAGCTCTGGTCCACGGAACACAAACACATCACAGTAGCAGTTTGTGAACTCACACACATGGTGATGCTCAGGTATCTACCTGCTCTGCATTCAGGAAATATTCCTGGCGGTGCTCAGGGGACCCTATGGAATGCCAGGAATGTTGGAAGGAGGGTCAGCTGTGAGCAAGGGAACCTTCCTAACCCCTGCTCCAGCCCCAGGGAAAGAAAATTTTTCTAAAGAAAAATCCCTGTATCTTCCTTCAAGTAGGAGCAGAGACAGGAGGTACTTACTGTGTCTGAGGCTGGCGAAGTTGACGGGACCCTCTGCCAGGCTGCAGTTGAATGCAAGTGTATTAATCCAGGGCTATAAAAACACACCAGTGACTTGTCCCCAGACACTCTGTCACTTTGAGCTTAGGAAAATTTCTGATGTGCCCATGGACTCATAAATTACTGTCTGAGTTGCAAATGGATCAATTTAGAAAAGTTTTTAATGACATTCCCCTCAGGTGTTCACTTCAGAAACTTTCCCATGACATCATCCTGAGTACACAGAGGTCTGCAGGAGCAGAACAGGAAACAAACTTGGTGATAATTGACTACTCACAGAGGTATCAAAAATTCTCATTTCTCTGATCAAATAGCTCTGACAGCCTTTTGGAGAGTAATCGCTTTTCTCTCAGGATTTATTGTGGGAACAACCAAATATCCTATGGGTTAAGAAAAGAAGGATTATAAATGATAATTCCTTTTTAATTGGATTACCGTGAGATACAGTCACAAAACTTTCATGTTTGAATTTCAGTCCTAGAAGGATAGAATTTCCATCCCTCCAACAGTGAACATTTTCCACCACCAGTGTCCCCAGTATCCGCACCCACACACCCTCCCACTGCTTCTTTGGCAATTTTCCCCATAATCTTTCTCTACTTTTGGGCATTATGATTTTGCAATATACATACTGATGGGATATCATGTTTGGTCCTTTATAGACTTTCCGCACACATGTCTCATCCTGAGTGATCCATCCAACCATCATTAACTCAGGGATCCTCACTCCATCCCAGCTGGGACCCACATAGCAAAAAAGCCATAAACTTGATCAAAATGAAGATTAGAGTCACACAAAGACAGTAATTTGTGAGTCCTTGGGCACATCAGAAAGTTTCCTGAGCTCAAAGTGACAGAGTCTGCAGGGACCAAGTCACTGGTGTGTTTTCATGGCCCTGGATTAATACACAGGCATTCACCCGCAGCTGGCAGAGGGTCCCGTCAACTTCGCCAGCGTCAGACTCAGTCTATAACCCCTGTCTCTGCTACTGCTGGAAGGAAGAGACAGGGAGTTTTCTTTGGAAAAATTTTCTTTCCCTGGGGCTGAAAAGATAGAGCAGGGGGGAAGGAGTTTGCCTTGGACGTGGCTGACCAGGATCCAAGATCCATAGGTTCCTCCGAACACTGCCAGGAGTATTTTCTGAATGCAGAGCCAGGAATAATCCGAGCATCACTAGTTATGACCCAAAATGACAAAAAAAAAGAAAAAGAATTTAATTTTCCTGATCCCATATTTGTGGGACACACTTTCTAATACTGAGCACACCTGAGTTCCTTATACTCACATTCCTTTATAGTCATAATAATATGTTTTTTTCCTTCTTAGGTTTGTTTTTTGCTTTTAAGTCACACTAAGTGATGCACTCCTGACACTGCATGCAGGAACTACTCCTGGTGGTGCTTGGGGGACCCCCTGGGATGATAGGTACTCAGCTGCGTGCAAGGCAAGCAGGAATTACTCAGTCGTGCTCAAGGAATACTGGGGATGGCACCCAGGTCGACGGTGTCAATGGCAAGCACCCTACCCACTATCACTCTAACCCCATCAATTTATGGTTTTCTTCTCTGCAGTTTTAACCATATATTTTATTACAATTTTTTATTCTACTGTACTTTCCCTTTTATTTAACTTTGGTATTTTGGGGGCCCCACTAGCAGTGCTCGGGACTTACTCCTGATTCTGTGCTCAGGAATCACTCCTGGTGGGGTCTGGGGACCCTTTACGATGCCAGCGATTACTCCCAAACCCACCACGAGCAAGGCAAGCTCCCAATCCATTAGTCTAGGAATCTGGCCCCTTTTATTGCTCTTATTCTGCATTTTCATTTAAACGTATTTTTTAAAAATTTTGGGGGCATAACTAGTTCTTATAGTAACACATACAACAAGTTACTTAGAATGTTTACATCAGCCTCACTCATCCACTGACACCGCAACACTGTTCACATTTCCACTCTGATTGAACTTTGTTTTCTGAGTTCACTTTTCTGTTATTTCTCTTCCCCATCTCTTTATGCATTTCTCATTGATTTTTAACTTTACTCCCAAATGCCCTTTTTGATGTATTTTTCTTAGATCCTTTGGTCTAATAACCCAAGTATCAGAACTATTGGGGCAGCAGCAACAGTGCAGTGGGGAGGGCTCTTACCGTGGATGCAGCAGATGCAGGTTCCATTCATGACAGCCCAGAGGGTCCCTGACCCCACCAGGAATGACACCTGAGAGCAGAGCCAGGAGTAAGCCCTGAGTACTGCTCAGTCTGGTAAAAAAAAATTAACAAAAGAAAATTAGAACTATCTTATCTAGTTCAGCTAAGTTAAATGATTTTAGGGTTGTTTTGGGGATTTGTTTTATAAATTTTAGAGTTTTTAATGTGGTAAGAATTTTTTATCACAATACCAGATGTTCTGATTCATAAATATTTTATGTTTTCAAATGTCTTTTTCTGTCATCCAAAAATGGAACCCGGGTCGGCTGCGTGCAAGACAAATGCCCTGCCCGCTGTGCTATCGCTCTGGATCCAAGGAATTTTTGGAGGGGGCTGCTTTTGCGTGGGCCCGCAGGGTTCTGGGGACCATTGAGTATCTGGGATTGAACCTGGTCAGCTACAAGCAGGGTGAGATTATTCTGCCTTCGTTCTGTTCAGTTTGAACAAGAAAAGTGCTGAGCCCCCTTTGCTCTGTCTGTGGCCCAGCTCTTTGGAAAGGTCTCCAGTTATAGTCAACCCCACGTGCCATCACTCCACCTTCTGATGGTGCCCCAATCCTACTCTACCAAAAAGATACAGGGATACAGCAAGATACAGCTCAGAACCCAGCAATAAGGGACTGGTGCTGTTATGGTTTTATTTGGTTTGTTCATGGTTTGGGAGCCACACCCCCAGCAACGCGCAGAGGTTCTCATGGCTCTGCACTCAGGCATGACTCCGGCATGATGGTGGGACTATATGGAGAGCCAGAGAAAGAACCAGGGCCTGCGATTGCAAGCCCAGAGCACTAACCGCTCTGCTCCAGAAGCATAGACCCAAGCTGCTTGCTTGATCCTTAAAGGTAAAGGCCCTCCCGTTGATCATCGATTTGCTCGAGCGGGCCCAGTAACGTCTCCATTGGAGACTTTGTTGTTACTGTGTCTGGCATATCCAATACTCTCGGTAGCTTGCCTGGCTCTCCGAGAGGGGCGGAGGAATCGAACTCGGGTCGGCCATGTTGGCCGCGTGTAAGGCGAACGCCCTACCCGCTGTGCTATCGCTCCAGCCCTAATGACCCTTAATGACCTAACTTTGAAGCCAAGAAAAGGGCTGGACTTAAGCGTGGGAAAGCCGGGTCGCGGTAGTTGCGCCGAAACGCCACGAGATGGCGCTCTGGGCGTTTCCGTCCCTCCCCAGGCAACTTTTTCTAAGATTTTTCACCCTTGGGTTTGCTTCAATGTTAAATACAGGGTCGTTAAGGATCAAACAAGTCGCTTCCACAGGTGCAGTGGTAGGAGAGCATGCGAGTGCTTTCTTTCACTTGAGTAAATTGGGTTCGATTCCAGCCTTCAGATCTTTGTGGGGTGCTTAGCTGAATCACTTTGGGGGTCAAGTGGGTTGCCCTAGCTTTGTCTCTGGACCTCAAGGGGTGCAGAATATTGAACCTTGCCTGGAAAGAGTAAGGCAAGGTTATTGTCTTACATTTCTCGTTCTCCCAGGGGAGGGACGGAGACGTCCCCACAGCGTCCTCTGGCGGTGCATTGGCGGAAGAGCTGCGGCCCGACTTTGCCTAAAGATTTGCAGCCCTTGGGTTCTCTTCGATGTTACCCTGCGGGTCACTAGGCACAAGCAGTCCGCCTCGGTCGGGCAGCGGTACCAAGCATTGAGGGCGCTTGCCTTGCATGGGGCTACCCGGGTGTCGGGATTGAACCAAGCAGCGTGGCACGACTTTCCCTCTATGCCCCTTTCGCAAACGGGCATCCCGGGCATCCCCACACCTTCGCGGTCTTCCCTGGTGGAAGGTGGTGGAAGCAAGACTCAGCTCGGCATCCCCAAGTTTGGCGTGAAGAAATCCTCCGTGAAAGGCTTTTCTTTGTTTGTGTTTCGGGAACCACACCCGGCGATTTTGGGGGGTCAGCCTGGCCCTGCACTCAGGAATCACTCCCTATGGTGCTCTGGGGAACGTATGGGGTGCAGGGATAGAGCCTGGATCGCCCCGTACAAGGCAAGTGCCCTCCCAGCTCAGTTTTCGATCCAGGGCACTAGGCTGTGTGTTTGATCCTTAATGACCCCATACTTAACATTGAAGCAAAGAAAAGGGCTGGAAATCTTAAGCACGGGAAAGTCGGGCCGTGGCAGTTTCACCGAAAGGCCACGAGATGGAGATGTGGAGAGTTTCTGTCCCTTCCCAGGCCCTTTTCCTTAAGAATTTTCCACTCTTAGAAAATTTGGGTTGCCAAATTTGGGTCTGGGTTGTTTGGGTTGCTCATAACAGGAAACATTCAAAGTGCCAGATCACAGACATCACGAGGTAGGTTCAGAACTTTTCTTGCTCAGAGCGAGGAGAACAAAAAATGTAAGAAAATAACCTTGCCTTGCTCCTTCCAAGCCAGGTTTAATCCTTTGCACCCCTCGAGGTCCAGAGACAAAGCTAGGGCAACCCTCTCGACCCCCCGCGGAGATTCAGCTAAGCACCCAACAAAGATCTGAAGGCAGGAGTAGAACCCAGGTTACTCAAGTGAAAGAAAGCACTCGCACAGCTCTCCTACCACTGCACCTGTGGAAGCGGCTGGCTTGATCCTTAATGACCCCATCCTTAACACCGAAGCAAACCCAAGGGTGGAAAATTCTTATAGAGAAAAGGGCCTGGGGAGGGACGGAAACGCCCCGAGCGCCATCTCGTGGCGTTTCCACGCAACTACTGCGGCCGGACTGTCCCACACTTAAGCTTTCCAGCCCTTTTCTTGGCTTCAAAGTTAGGTATAGGGTCATTAAGGATCAAGCAAGCCGCTTGGGTTGCTGCACTGGGAGAACAGCGGGTAGTGCTCTGGTCTTGCGTCACAGGCCCCTGGTTCTTTCTCTGGCTCTCCTTACAGCCCCACCATCATGCCGGAGTCAGTCCTGAGTGCAGAGCCAGGAGAACCTCTGCGTGTTGCTGAGTTTGTGGCCCCCAAATCATGAACAAACCAAATACAACCAAAACAGCACCAGTCCCTTATTGGAGGATTCCCTTACCCCCACTTGGGGGTTTCTGAGCAGTATCTTGGTGTATCCCTGTATCTCTTTGGTAGGAGAGGGTTGGGGCACCCTCAGAACGTGGGGTGATGGCACGTGGGGTTGATTCTAACTGGAAACCTTTCCAAAGAGCCGAGTCACAGATAGAGGAAAGTGGGCTCAGAACTTTTCTTGTCAAAGCGAACAGAAAAAAGACAAAATAATCTCACCCTGCTTATAGCTGACTAGGTTCAATCCCCAGATCCTTATGGACCCACACCAAGCAGCCCGTCCCCCCCAAAAAAATCCTCGGATCCAGAGCGGTTAGGGTGTTTGTCTTGGACTCAGCTAACCTGGGTCCAATCCCGGACATCCCAGATGGTCTCCCAAGCACCGCCAGGAGTAATTCCTGAGTGCAGAGGCTGAAGTTACCCCTGAGCCTCACTGGGTGTGTCCTGAAAAGATAAACATAAATAAGTAAATAAATAAATTCCTTGGCAGAAGAGATGTGTTTAGAATTTTCAGGGAAGGAGATTGCCCGGTCTTAGCCTATTATTCCTGTGTGAATTAAAATTCTTCTTTTTATTTTATTTATTTTATTTTTATTTTTTATTAGTGAAACACCATGAGGTACAGTTGTAGACTTACAAGTTGTTGTGCTTGGGTTTCAGTTATACAATGAGCGAATACCCATCCCTCCACCAGTGCCCATTCTCCACCCTTACCAATCCCAGTATCCCTCCCACCCTTCCCAGCCCCCATCCCACCCTTTTGTTCTATCTCTCCTTTTGACTGCTGTGGTCTGCAGAAGAGACATTGGGTGGCAATCATGTTCTGTCTATAGTCTACTTTCAGCATGCATCTCCCATCCTGGGCGGATCTTTCCAGCACCCTTTATTTGGTGTTCCCTTCTCTATCTGAGCTGCCTTTGCCCCTACAGTGTGCGGCTGGTTTCTGAGCCATGGAGTGAACAACCTGGTATTTATCACACCTGCTCTTGGGTGTTAGTCTCTTATTTTGTTACTTTATGTTATCTAGATGAATGCTATCTTTCTATGTCTGTCCATCTCTTTCTGACTCATTTTGCTTAGCAAGATATTTTCCATGTAGTATCACTTGTATGTAAATTTCATGACTTCATTTTTTCTAACTGCTACATAGTACTCCATTGTGTAGCTGTACCAAAGTTTCTTTAACCAGTCATGTATTCTCGGGCACTCAGGTTATTTCCATATTCTAGCTATTGTAAAAAGTGCTGCAATGAACAAACAAGTGCAGATGTCACTTTGACTATACTTTTTAGACTCTCCGGGATATATTCCCAGGAGTGGTATTGCTGGGTCAAATGGGAGCTCAATTTCTAATGTTTTGAGAGTCGTCCATACTGTTTTCCAAAAGGGGTTAACCAGTCGGCATTCCCACCAGCAGTGAAGGAGAGTCCCTTTCTCACAACACCCGCACCAACACAGGTTGCTTTTGTTCTTTTGAATGTGGGCCAGTCTCTGTGGTATGATATGATATCTCATTGTTGTTTTCATCTGCATCTCCCTGATCATTAATGATGTAGAGCATTTTCTCATGTGCCTTTTAGCCATTCGGATTTCTTCTTTGAGAAAGTCTCTGTTCATTTTATTGCCCCACTTTCTGATGAGGTTGGATGTTTTCTTCTTGTGGAGTTCACCCAGCACTTTGTATATCCTTGATATCAACCCCTTGTCGGATGTGTATTTGGAGAATATCCTTTCCCATTCTGTAGACTGTCTTTGTATTTTGGTCACTGTTTCTTTGGAGGTGCAGAAGCTTCTTAGTTTAAGATAGTCCCATTTGTCTATCTCTGTTTTCACTTGCTTGGCCAGTGGCGTGACATCTTTGAAGATACCATTAGCTTCAATGTCATGGAGGGTTTGGCCAACTTTGTCTTCAATGTACCTTATGCATTCCGGTCTGATGTTGAGGTCTTTAATCCATTTTGATCTTACTTTTGTACATGGCGTTAGGCAGAGATCTAAGCCCAGTTTTTTGCTATATAGTCGTCCAGTTTTGCCAGCACCACTTGATAAAAAGGCTTTCCTTTCTCCACTTCGCATTTCTTGCCCCTTTATCAAAGATGAGATGATCATATGTTTGAGGGGAGGTGTCAGTATATTCAACCCTGTTCCATAGGTCTGCAGCTCTGCCTTTGTTCCAGTACCATGCTATTTTAATTATTACTGCTTTGTAGTAGAGTTTGAGATTCAGGAGGTTAATTCCTCCCATTTTCTTTTTCCCAAGAACTGCTTTAGCTATTCGAGCGGGCTTACTGTTCCATATAAATTTCAGGAGTGTTTGCTCCATTTCTTTGAAGAATGTTATAGGTATCCTAATAGGGATCGCATTGAATTTGTACAGTGCTTTGGGAAGTATTGCCATTTCGACAACATTAATTCTCCCGATCCATGAACAGGGGATATTTTTCCATTTCCTCGCGTCCTCTTTTATTTCAATAAGCAGCGTTTTGTAGTTTTCATTGTACAGGTCCTTTACTTCCTTAGTTAAGTAAAATTCTTCTTAACCCACCCCCAGTTCCTCTGATGTCTGTTACCTTCACCCCAGACATTGGGAGATGCTGGAATTGAATCTGGCGTCTGCCACCCTCCTCCACTCAGAACAGAAGACTTGGGACTTCTCATGTGTCTAGGAACCCCAAAACTCTCAGGATGGAAGATGGCACCCTCAGCAATTTTGGGTGCTATGCTGTGGGGACGTCGGACATGGAGACCTTTAGAACCGAGTTGGTGGGTGACGTCGTAATGCGGGAAGGCAAGCCTCTCCTGTGTCACCCTGTTCGCTCTCGGGAAGCTGGCTCTGGAGCACTGTGCACTGGGTGTCCTTCCATGGAGAGAGTAAGTGGGGCGAGCCCCAGCAGCACGGACACCCGGACACAGTTCATTGTCTGACCCGAGTCCCACCAGGGCACTGCAGGGACAGAAGGACAGAAGATGCTGGACTCTCTCATCCCCTCCAGCCCTTGGCGGGTGTAAGCGAGTCGAATGAACCAGAGGCAGCCTCCTCTTGGCACATGGATTTCTGGAGAATGAAGGTAGCACCATTGGGGTCCGGGTCAACCCCCAACCCCGACTCCACCCCACCCAGTCCACACCTCCTGATCTGGCCCTATGACTGGGGGAGGGGGTCGGGGGCAGGGGTGGAGAAGTGACAGGAGTTGGGCTGAGGGGGACGCACAGAGCTCCGCCAGGAGGGCAGTTCCTTCTGGAATCAGACTTCGGTTTGTACACTCGTGGACTCCACACACGCCAGCTCCCCCAAATGTCAGGGTAAGCCAATGAGCAGTCTCTGTCGGACAGGAGGGAATCCAGTGGTCAACAAGGAGGTCCAGAAGCAGCAGAGTTTTGGGGGGACAGGGCGAAGTCAGGTTTTGGGGGGCTTTATCAGCTCTGAGCTCTAAGTCCTTAATATGGGGTGCAGGGGTGCTAAAATTCCAGCTAAACTTCCTCTCTGCCCCCCAAGAGCAGAGGGGAGACATTTGGGGTCCTCCTGGGAGCTGAAGAAGGAAGGAGATTCCTCTTGTCTGACCGTAAGGCAGTTGCAGGAGAAGATAACTAGGGAGGCTCGAGGCCTCAGCATCATTAGTGCCCCCATGGGGGTGTCCCATCTGTCCCCCCTCCCCAACCCCCGAGACTCAACTGCTGAAGCAGATGGGTCCCAGCTGGGAGCAGAACTTCTGGTAGGGCTGTCTGAAGCCAGCGGCCGCAGGTTCACCTGGGGGACACAGGGGGTCAGTGGAACACAGCCTCTGTGTGCCTCCCACCAGCACCTTTTTTGGGGCGTCAACTTCCTAAGCAGTGCTCAGGGATTTAGAGGGCCGCCAGGGCCATACCTGTATGTGGGAAACACGTGGTGCCATGGATCAAAACTCGGTCTTCGCACATGCCAGGCATCTGCCCCCCCCCCCCATGCTGCCTCCCCAGTCCCTGCCCTGGCCCTTATGGCCTTGTCATCCCAGGCTGGAAACTGGAGGCATCTGGGTCTGCCAGAGTGTTTGTGGTTTCCAGGAAAGTTTCGATCCAGCACACACTCTTCAATCAAGCAATGATGAACGGATGGAGCTGGTTGGCAAATGCCCCTGGTTCTCGGCTCCCTCTCAGCCTGTGTGGGGCAATTCCCAAGTGCTGCCTGCCTCACATTCTTCCAGATGTCCCCAGTGAAGCTGAGCACACCCAAGGATGACAATGTAAGCGAGCTCCCTTGGGGCCACTTCTCCCAGCTTGTCACCACCCACCATCCTCCTCTCTTGCCCTCAGGGTGGCTAGGTACTTCTGGAAACTCCTGCCTCACACACAGTCGACACAGGTTCCATCCCTGGTATCTCAGAGGGTTCCCAGAGCCCTGCCAGGGGTGATCCCTGAGCATTGCTACGTGTGACCCAAAGACAAACAATTATTATTATTAATTTTGCTTGCAGACTATACCTGGCAGTGCTCAGGGCTGATTCCTGGTGGGTTGGTGGGAGCCTACAGGCTACCGGGGATCAAACCTGGACCAGCTGCTTGCAAGACAAGTGCCTCCCCACTGAACTATCTCTCCGGGCCTCCGGCCTCACATAACTTCGTTCTTTTTAAGTTAGAACAGGGTCTTTTTGATGCTCTGAGGAAGGAGAAAGACAGAGACAGAGACAGAGAAACAGAGACACAGAGACACAGAGAGAGAACCTGTTGGTCCCAAGTAGAGCAGACCCCAGATTCAAATGCAGCTATTCGGGTAGAAGGGCTTTTCTCAGCAGCCGGGGGGGGGGGGGCAGTTTGATGGCACAGAGGGGAGGCCGCTGGCCATATATGCCATTGACCTGGGTTCCATCCCCAGCATCCCACAGGGTTCCCACAGGGTCCCCCAAGCACTGCCAGGAGTGAGCCTTGACGCAGTGCCAAGGTGCTTGTAACTGTGATTCAATTAAAACACACAGACACACACACACACACCCACAAACACTTGTTGAATGTGTGAGTCTCTCTCCTTCATTTCATTTCATTTCATCATCCTGTTATTCGTCGATTGCCTCGAGCAGGCCCCAGTAACGTCTCTTTCATCCTAGCCCTGAGATTATATTCAAGGCTCTTTAGGAGAAAGAGACCCATCATTGTTACTGGTATTTGGCATATTTGGTACGCCACGGGGAGTTTGCCAGACTCTGCCCTGTGGGCAGGCTACATTCGATAGCCTACAAGTTTGTCCAAAGTAGGAATGAGATAATAAGATGTCATAAAAAGATGTTTTGATAAGATGCTGCGCGGCCGCAAATGCGGCCGCTCAGTTCCGGAGCTGGATTTTATAGCCTCTGAGTCTTGGCCGTTGATGGGATTACACGGCGCCAGGGGGCCAGGTGGTGGGTGTGACCCCCGCCTACTGGAATTTGGAGGATCTGGGTGGAGGATGCTCGACTCCAATCCGAGTAGGCTTGGAGATCTCGGCCCCGGAACCCGCGTGGCTTTGTCCCTCTGCCAGTACCTTCATGTGTGCGGAGAGTGGTCTCAGCATGGTGGTGGCTGGTCCTGGAGGTCTTCGGCTGTGGGAGCCCTGGTCGGGGCGGGGGGAGGAAAGCTCAACCCGCTCCCCTCCAAGGGGCTCCGGCGAGGAACAGCCAGGCGCGGGGGCAGAAGACTGCTTCCTGCCCCTTAAATATACCTCCAAGGATTGGAATGTTCCCTTTGACTCAAGCCTACTTCCAGTTGATTCCCAGTCACTCAGTTTTGAAACACTACGCATCCACCTACAACCTCTGTCAGTTTCCCTGCACAAAATTTCTTTGAGCTCAAATCACTGTCTTTTGTCCATAGCTTCTGATCTCTGTGGCACTGACTAACCCACCCCCTGCTCCATTTTGGTGGTGTGATTCTCAGGTAAGTCATTTTCAGTACCCATCCCCCTCACCCTATGACATTCACTTGTCGTCACTTCTCACTCTGGTTTTGGCCTTCCTCACACCTTCTGACTCTGCTCGCAATAGAGAAATTTGACATCCAGGTTGAAGCCATAGTACAGCAGCTAGATATTTGCTTTGCACGAGGCCAGCTTGGGTACAATCTCTAGCATCCCATATGGTTCCCTGGGCACTGCAAGGAGTAATTCAGGAGTAATACAGTAATACAGCACCAGGAGAAGCCCCTGAGTATCACATGTGGCAAAGAAAGAAAAAAATTGTCATTAGAAATAGGAATAAACTCACTTTTCCCCTTTGCATTTATGTAATTTTTCAGCTACATAGAAGCAAAGCTTGTGCAACATTTCCAAAGTAGGGACAGTCATGAGTGAAACGAGCACAGGATTATTTAAAGAAGAATTTGTTTCTGTCAATTATTAAATGAAGTACAAAATATGCATGTAAGTAATTAAGAATGTATTCAAAATACCATAGGAAAAGGCCTGCAGCAATAACACAGTGGGAGGATACTTGCGTTGCATGCAGCTGTCCTGAGTCCGATCCCTGGACCACATATCCCCTGAGACCCAGCAAAAGTAATCCCTGAGTATGAAGATAAGTATGCACATATCAACTATCATAAGCTCACTTTATTCCATTGTATCTTCAATAGTATGATAAAGCAAGAAAGAAGATAAACGTTGAAAATTATAAACAGAAGTCTTGATTCACTGTTAGTGAATGACCTACATTGGTTAATAATTGAAACTTCCAAGGAAAACTATGATAACACAAGTGATCAAAGAGTTGCAGAGCTAGAGCATTTTCAACAGTCTTCCTCAGATAAAATAATTCTAATTGGTTCAAGAAATTCTTGGTAAAAAACATTTAAAATGGAAGAAAGAGTTTTTTTGCTTTTTGGGGTTACACCCGGCAATGCACAGGGTTACTCCTTCCTCTGCACTCAGGAATTACTCCTGGTGGTGCTCAGGGCACCATATGGGATGCTGGGAATGGAACCCGAGTCAGCTGCATGAAGGCAGATGCCCTACCTGCCATGCGATCCCTTCCAGCCCATCTATGGATAACAGTAAAAGACATTTGAAGACATAAAATATTTATGAATCAGAACATCTGGTATTGTGATAGAAAATTCTTACCAACATTCAAAACTCTAAAATTTATAAAACAAATCCCCAAACAACCCTAAAATATTTTAATTAAGCTGAACTAGAGAAGATAGTTCTAATTTTCTTTTGTTTATTTTTTGGACCACACTCAGCAGTGCTCAGGACATACTCCTGGCTCTGCACTCAGGGGTCACTTCTGGTGGGCTCAGGGAGCTTACGTGTTGTCGGGGATCGAACCTACATCAGCTGTATGCACACAAGATCCCTCCCCACTGCACTGCACCTGCCGCCCCCAGCAGTTACATTGGTCATTAGGTCATAGGCTCTATCAAAAATACAGAAAAAAAAGCCTTTTGGTAGTTCCTGAGTGGGGCGCTGCCCCCCCGTAATTTGTCAGTGCTGTGTGTAATCATTGCCTCTCTACTATGAGCAGTTGGGCTTGCTATGGGTCTACGTATTTGGAGAGATACACAGTGGGTTAGAACACTTGCCCTGCACATGTGCGACCCAGCTTTGGTCGCTTTATTAACTGAGGAATGTGCCACATTACATAAATCAGTTCAATATTCTCAGGGATGAATACTTAAAATTATTATATAAATGAAATAAAGGGGACCATAGAGCGATCG
Source organism: Sorex fumeus (assembly GCF_029834395.1). NCBI lineage: Eukaryota > Metazoa > Chordata > Mammalia > Eulipotyphla > Soricidae > Sorex > Sorex fumeus. Next base: position 39,809,449 of record NW_026606076.1, read on the forward strand.
TAATAGAGGGTAATGTGCTTGTCTGGCATGCAGCCAACCTGGTTGGAAGGCACAGTCAGATGTGAACCTTCTATAGGTGAGTCATTCCATGATGTTTTTGATTGCATCTCGCTGTTCATTGATCTAGTATGTACAGTCAGCTGTGGAGGTGGAGACATGTCCATTTAAGAGGTTATTTTCTTTCATTTTACATCTCTCAGTCTCAGCTTTCCACTTTCCTTTTCCATCCTGGTCATACCTGGTGACGCTCAGGGCGCACTCCTGGCTCTGTGCTCAGAAATCCCTCCTAGCAAGCTGCAGATCCTGTGCAAGGCAAGTGCCTTACACAAGTGCTCCAGCCTGTCTCTCCAGCCCCACATCACTTAACGTTTCCTGTCCTGAGCACTTTGTGTCAGAGATGGTGTGAGAGTATTCAAGTCTCTGAAGGCAGTGGTTTGTGGAGAAGATTTCCTCCTTTTTAAGAAGGTGCAGTTCAGAAAGGGGCCTCTGTGGTTTCTTATCAGCAAGAAAGGACAGATCACTGAATAGCAGGAAGAGAGAAAAACAGTGATGTTTCCTAACACTTGTACCTCACGTTTGTATACTATATAAATGGTAAGGCAGCAGTTGAACCCGTAAAAAAAGCCAAAACAGCTCACTTGGACCAAGATGGTGTGGGTGGCCTTGATCTATGGAGAGGATGGTGGGCAGAGACTGTGCCTAAGGATGTGCTGGACATTCTTGCGATGGTTGAACAGGAACTTTACCATGTGCACGCTGGTCCAGATCATGAGGGACACACACAGGAAGTCTCTTAAAATCATTCCTCCAAGAATTCCAGACACCACCAGAGTCCCTGTGTCATGTGCCATACAGTATTTTTGGTTATAAACTAGTCCCACTCCAGTAGTGTTGAATGGGGCTTTCATGGAAATGATGACCTGGCTACAGATGAGCATGTTGAGTATCCAGAAGAAGAGGAAGGCAGAAGAAATGCACGTGTGGATGTTTGATTTGAGCCACGCCCACTGAGCATGGTTGTTGGTGATCACGATGGCTTGGAACACACTGAGGAAAGATGTGGTACAGAGGGAAAGACCCCGGCCCACTCTGGACAAGAACAAAACGGCCTTACAACCAGTGTCGTTCAGAAAATTTCTGATTCCAAAGAAAAATATTAATTCCGGAATCCCGACAAATAAAACTGTCATCAGGTTGGCTAAAGTTAAGTGGGTAAATATCCAATCTATTGGCTTTGCTCTTTGCAGAAAGATGTTCACGTATATCGAGAGCAATAGCGAATTTCCAGTAAAACCAAATATGAATTGGAAGAAAAATAATACTCCCAAAATCATATCTTGTAGAACTATTGTGTCCATCGCTTCGTGGTACATTGAATAAAGACCTGCATAAAGTACAAATAACAGATTTGTTGTCACGTGAACCCGAGAGAAATGTCACGACATGCTGGTGTGAATGTGACTTACACTTGACGTCAATGGACTCTGCAAATGCACTGTCATTTTTTCAGAAAATGAAGAATTAGTTCATAGAGATTTTTTGAGGGTTCTCGATATCACCAAGCAGGATTTATTGATACCATATTTTTGGTTTTTGATTTTGGGGTCACGCCCAGCGATGCTCAGGGCTTACTCCTGGCTCTGCCCTCAGGAATTATTCTAGGTGGTGCTTGAGGGACCTTATGGAATGTCGGGGATCAGCCATGTGTAAAACAAGTGCCTTCCCTCCTCTACTGTCTCTACACACCTATTTTTTCCATTTTTATTGGATGATTTCAGTTGACTGTTTTCAGAGAAGTTCGCTTTGTATCCTGTTGAACATTTTGAAACGATAACATATTATATGTTTTAGTCATACGAGACTTAAATTGATTATTTTTAACTTGACAACGTTAATGCATTTCCGTAATTGGGAATATGGTCCAGAAACTTAAAATCATTTAAGTCATCTGTTTTGCCTTTGAGTTTATTAGTCATGGTGCTGGGTCAGGAGTGACTTCTGGCTCTGCACTCAGGAATTACTCCAGGAGGTTCTCTGGGGACACTATACGGTGCTGGAGATTGAATCCTGGTGTGCCATGAGCACGGAAAATGCCCTCCCATATATACTATCGCTCCAGCCCCCGTACAATCTTTTCAATCCTATTATTGGATCAACATTTTACATCTCATCATTCTGGTCTCTCTCCTGATCCTGGCTTAGAGTATCCCAGGATTATCCGATTCTTTAGATTTCTCTTCTGAAAATGTCATCTGCAAATCTGGTCACAGATAATGTGCCAAATAACTCAGGACTATCCAAGTTTTAGGGTCACTCAAACAGGGATCACACAGACACGCCATTTTCCACCCATATTGCTCCTGCCTGATGGTTCCCCTCAAGTGAGCCACCATTGAATTTGACAGACATGTTCATCACTGTGAGTAGACACGGCACGATAAGGGGTGCATGAAGACAGAGACCCAGATATTGCAAATGGCCAATCAGCAGCATCCTTACAAGATAGATTCAGTGACAATTTGCTAATCTATTATGTCCTAGACATGTCTGTCTGCTTCCCTCTGGTCTAAACTTGTTTTTCTTAATATCCCGATCATAGGGTTCCTTTAGGGGGTGAATTTCACACATCTCACCATTCTGACCTGGGTCTCTTGGAGTTTCCATGAATTCATACGTAGATTGTTTCAGTGAAGGTCTTAATATTTGTCCTGGATATTACCTTCATCGTTTTCTCTACCATTAGTCACAGCTTCCCAAGAACGCTTTCCTGGGGTAGATCATTTGCCTTGCATGTGGGCAACGTGGGTTCATTCCCCGCATCCCATATGGTGCCCCATGCACTGCTGGGAATGATTTCTGAGTGCAGAACAAGAGTAAGCACTGAGCTTTGCCTGGTGTGGTGCCTCAAAAAAAATAACCCAAAGGAGGAAATCTCAGGCCAATTCTGCGGGTCCAATTTTCCCTTTGTGTGACAGCCGGAATTCAGGCTAGAGAAGGATCATGAGCCTGAAGTGGCCTACATTTCATAAAGCTGTTAGAACAAAGGATACTATGAAATTTGCTTATAAATGGATCGACATGGAGAGTATCATGCAGAATGAAAAAAGTCAAAGGGAAAGGGACACACGTAGGACAACTGCACTCATTTGTGGGATTAAAAAAAAAAACACAGTGTAAGTTTAACAACCACGGACAGTAGAAACAAGGGCCAGGACGTTTGGTCCATGGTTAGAAGCCTGTTTCCGGGCTGGAGGAGAAGGCAATTGGGGTAGAGAAGGAAGAATTATGACAATGATGGTTGGAACAGATTGCTCTGGGTGGGAGATGTGTGCTGAAAGTGGGTAAAGGGCCGAACAGGATGAACTCTCAGTATGTGAATTGAAAATTGTAATGCTCAAAAGGAGAGAGACAGAGAGAGTGAGAGAAAGACATAGAAAGAGACAGAGGCAGAGACAGAGACAGAGACAGAGGAGTAAGACTAGGGATATCAGTGGTGGGAAATGCACACTGTTTCAGGAATGTGTGTATTGAATGACTGTAATTCCATCTAGAAAGCTTGTGACTTTATCTCACAGTGATTCAATTAAAAACCCACATGCAACACACACACAAACCTGTTGTATGTGTGATTCTCTCTCCTTTCTGCCCCTTAAATATACCCCTGAGGATTGAAATGTTCCTTTTGATCCCAAGCCTACTTCCAGTTGATACTCAGTCACTCATTTTGAAACACAACTCATCCACCCCCAACCTCTGTCGCTTTCCCTACAGACAAGTTAACTGAACCTGAATCACTGTCATCCCTCCATAGATCCTGACTCTCTGTGGCACTGCCTAACCCAACTCCCGCTCCATTTTGGTGGTGTGATGCTCAGGAAAGCCATCTTCAGTACCCACCCCCGTCACCCTCTGACATTCATTTATTGTCACTTCTAACTCTGGTTCTGACTTGCTTCACCACATTCATATTCTGCTCACAATGTTGATATTTCTTATCGGGATTAAAGCCATAGTTCAGTGACTAGGCATTTGCTTTGCACGAGGCCAGCTTGGGTATAATCTCCGGGATCCCACATGGTTCCCTGGGCACTGCAAGGAGTAAATCCTGAGTGCAGCACCAGGAGAAACCCCTGAGCATCAACACAAGTGGCAAAGAAAGAAAAAAATTGTCATTAGGAATGGGAATAAACTCATCTTTTTCCTTTGGGTTGATGTAATTTTTCAGCGGGCTAGAAGCAAAGCTTGTACAAGATTTCCAAAGTAGGGACAGTCATGAGTGAAATGAGCACAGAATTATTTAAAGAAGAATTTGTTTCAGTCAATTATTAGATGAAGTAAAAAATATGCATGTAAGTAATTAACAGTGTTTTCCAAAAAGCATACGAAAGGCTTGGAGCAATAGCACAGCGTGAGGATACTTGCCTTGCTGTCCTGGATTCTATCCCAGGTACCACATGTCCCCTGAGCCCCAGCAGGACGGATCTCTGAGAACAGAGCCAGGAGTAAGTCTTGAGCACAGTCCTGTGGCCTAAAAGCAAAAAGGAACATAAGGCAAAAAGTGTAAGCCTTTAGGGAATTCACAAACAAGCTAAAATTTTTTCACTTTAGGAATCAAATGAACATATTGACTTAAGATTGGGCAAAACAAGTCAGATTACCAAATGACAAATGAGCACAGGTTGATTGAAACATCTCATACATAGGACTGGAGTGAGAGTGGAGCGGGGAGGCAGTTTACCTTGCACGTGCTCGACCCATTTGATCCCGGCATTTCATATAGTCCCCACAGCACTCCCAGGAGTAATTTCTGAGTGCAGAGCAAGAGTCTCCCCTGAATAGTGCTAGGTGTGATCCAGAATGTAAATCCAGCCAACCAATCATACAACCCAGACAAGGCTAGAGTGATAACACAGAGGGATGGCGCTTGCCTGGCAACTGCTGATAGGGTTTGGCTCTTGGCATCCCTTATGGTGCCGGACCCCACCCTGAGTAATTCCTGAGCTCAAAGCTGGAGTAAACCCTGAGCATCACCGAGTTTGGCCGCAAGAGGAACAAAAAAATCTTGTAGTACAAAAATATTGTAAGATTAAGGGAGAAACAATTGGTCCAAGATATTATAACAAAATCTACAAGATGCCAAACTCACTACTGTAGGTCATAAGTATGAACATATCAAGAATGAATAAGCCCACTTTATTCTATTATATCTTCAATAGTATGATAAAGCAATAAAGAAGATAAATGTTGAAAGTTATAAATTGTTAGATGTCTTGATTCAATGTTAATGAATGATCGACATTGGTTAAGAATTGAAACCTCCAAGGAAAACTATCATTCTGAGGACACAATTCATAAAACAGTTGCAAAGTTAAAGGATTTTCAGCAGTCTTACTACTCATATAAAATATTCTAATGGGTCCAAGAAATTCTCGGCCAAAGCATTTTAAATAATAGAAAGATAGTTTTGGATGACAGAAAAAGACATTTGAAGACATAAAATATTTATGAATCAGAACATCTGGTATTGTGATAGAAAATTCTTACCAAAATTAAAAACTCTAAAATTTATAAAACAATTCCCCAAACAACCCTAAAATCATAAATTAAGCAGAACTAGATAAGATAGTTCTAATGTTCTTTTGTTTATTTTTGGGACCAAACTTAGCAGTACTCAGGGATTACTCCTGTCTCTGCAATCAGGGATCACTCCTGGTTGCCTCAGGGACCCTAGGAGCTGTCGGGGATCAGACTTGAATCAGCTACATTCATGGCAAGACCCCCTCCTGCACTGTCGCCCCCAATAGTTCCAATACTGTGGGTATTAGATCATAATCTCTAAGAAAAATAAACGAAAAGCGGAGTTAGGGAAAAAAATTAAAAATCAATGAGGGGGCTGGAGCTATAGCACAGTGGGTAGGGCGTTTCTCTTGCACGAGGCTGACCCGGGTTTGATTCCCAGCATCCCATATGGTCTTCGAGCACCGCCAGGAGTTATTCCTGATTGCATGAGCCAGAGTAACATCTGTGCATCATCGTTGTGACCCAAAAAGCAAAAAAAATCATAGAGAAATGCATAGATGGGGGGAAGAGAAACCAAAGAAAATTGAACTCAGAAAAAAAAAGTTTAATCAGAGTGGAAAGGTGAACACAGTTGCTGTGTCAGTGAATGAGTGAGGATATAACATTCTAAGTAACTTGTTGTATCTGTTGCTTATAGAACGAGTTATGACACCAAAAGTTTAAAAATACCTTTAAATGAAAATTCAGTTTAAGAGCCAAAAAAGGGGCCAGAGTGATAGTCTAGTGCAGAGGATGCTTTTCTTGCTCATGGTGGGTTTGGGATTAATCCCTGGCATTGTGTAGGGTCCCTGCAACCCACCAGGAGTCATCCCTGAGCACAGAACCAGGAGTAAGTCCTGAGCACCATCAGTGTGGCCCTTTCAAACAACCAAAGTGAAATAAAAGAGAAATTGCAGTAGAATAAAAATTATGACAAAGTATATGGTTCAAACTGTAAAGAAGAAAATCATAAATTGATGGGCATAGAGTGATAGTACAGTGGGTAGGGCCTTGCCTTTCACACGGCCAACCAGGATTCCATTCCCAGTATCCCCTGAACACGACCAGAGTAATTCCTGCTTGTCTTGCACACAGCTGACCAGTTACCATCCCATAAGGTCCCCCATGCACCAGCAGGAGTAATTCCTGCTAGCAGAGACAGGAGTAACCCCTCAGCATCACTTGGTGTCACTCAAGGCATAAAACAAAACAAAGAAGAAATCAACCCCAACCCCTGGATATCATGAGTATAGGAACTCAGGTGAGCTTAGCATTAGAAAGCGTGTCCACAAAAACAGAATCAGAAAAATAAATTCTTCTCCTTTTCTTGTCATTTTGGGTCACACCTAGTGATGCTCAGGTTACTCCTGGTTCTGCGTTCAGAAAACAATCCTGGCAGTGCTAGAGGAACCCTATGGAAAATTGAGAATGTTGGAACCCGCAGCTGGTACGGGCCAGGCAAACTCTCTATTCCCTGCTCTACCTCTCCAATCCAAGGAAAAGAAAATTTTCTAAAGAAAAATCCCTGTCTCTTCCTTCAAGCAGGAGCAGAGACAGGAGGTACTTACTGAGTCTGAGGCTGGCGAAGTTGACGGGACCCTCTGCCAGGCTGCGGGTGAATGCCTGTGTGTTAATCCAGGGCTATAAAAACACACCAGTGACTTGGTCCCCAGACACCCTGTCACTTTGAGCTCAGGAAACTTTCCGATGTGCCCATGGACACACAAATTACTGTCTGAGTTGCAAATGGATCAATTTAGAAAAGTTTTTTAAATGAAATTCCCCTCAGGTGTTCACTTCCGAAACTTTCCCATTACATCAGCCTGAGTCCGCAGACTTCTGCAGGAGCAGAGCAGAAAACAAAGTTGGGATAATTGACTACTCTCAGAGTATCAAAAGTTCTCATTTCTCTGATCAAATAGCTCTGACAGCCTTTTGGAGAGTAATCGCTTTTCTCTCAGGATTTATTGTGAGAACAACCAAATCTCCACTGAGTTGAGAAAAGAGGGATTATAAATGATAATTCTTTTTTATTGAATCACCATGAGACACAGTTACAAAACTTTCATGTTTAAGTTCCAGTCCTTCAATGATAGAACTCCCATCTCTCCACCAGTGCACATTTTCCACCATCAATGTCCCCATTATCCCCACCCACCCGCCCTTCCCGCTGCTTCTGTGTCAATTTTCCCCATAATGTTTCTCTACTATGGGGCATTATGATTTTGCAATATAGATACTGAGGGGCTCTCACGTTTGGTCCTTTATCGACTTTCAGCACACCTGTCTCATCCTGAGTGATCCCTCCACGGATTATGAAATCAGGAATCCCCACTGTATGCCATGAAATTCTCCTCCAGTTCATAAGAAAGGTTTCCAACTGGAGCAATTTTCCTGGCCCTTGCCTCTACTGTCCTTGGGTATCAACCTCATAACATGTTATTTTATAGTCCACAAATGAATGCAATCATTCTAAGTCTGTCCCTCGCATTCTGAATCATTTCACTTAACATGATACTCTTATGACCATCCACTTATGAGGAAATGTCATAATTTCATCTTTCCTAACAGTTGCATAGTATTCCATTTTGTGAATGTACCAAAGTTTCTTTATCCAGTTGTTTGTTTGGCCACTCGAGTTGTTTCTCGCTTCTGGTTATTGTCAACAGTGTAGAGATCTGTTCTTGGTCATGCATTCAACTTGTCTTTGAAAACTCAATTTATTCAATTGTATCCTCAAGAGTATGATAAAGAAATAAAGAAGATAAATGTTGAAAATTATAAATTGTTAGAGATCCACTATTAATGAATGATTCAAATTAGTTACTAATTGGAACCTCCAAAAGAAAACTATCATGATGACACAATCCACAAAATCATTGCAAAGTTAAAGGATTTTCAATACTATTACTCCTATAAAATCATTCCAATTGGTCTAAGAAATTCTTGGTCAAAACTTTTTAAACTCATAGAAAGATGTTTTTGGATGATAGAAAAGACACATGAATACATAAAATCTTCATGAATCAGAACATCTGGTATTATAATAGAAAATTCTCACCAAAATTAAAAACTCTAAAATTTATAAGGCACATCCCCAAACAAACCTAAAATCATTTAACTGAGCATAACCAGATAAGATAGTTCGAATTTTCTTTCATTTATTTTTATTTTTGAACCACACTCAGCAGTACTCAGGGTTTAGTCCTGGCTCTGCACTCAAGGATCACTCCTGGCAAAAATGAAAATTCTTGAGGGTTAAAAAAATCAGCCTGAATTTTAATGGAATCTCTAAACCATATATATATACACATATATATGGTTTAGAGATTCCATTAAAATTAATGTGTATTCCATTAATATATATATAAATATATAATATATGATTAATGTGTGTTCCATTAATATATATGTGTATTAAAATTTTAATACACATATATACATATATATATCAATGCTCTGTCCTCCCATTGTTCATCGATTTGTTCAAGCAGGCCCAGTAACATCTCCATTGTGAGACTTGTTGTTACTGTGTTTCGCATACTGAATATCTCACGGGTAGCTTGCCATGCTCTGCCATGCGGGTAAGACACTCTCGATAGCTTGCCAGGGGCAAATGCCCTACTGTTGTGCTACTAAATATATTATAAAGAAAAGTGCCCTATCTCTCTGAGAAAATTTTTAAAAACTGAACATTGATAATAACGTTTAAGGATCTGGGCTAATGTTTGGTGTTACTAGAACGATGTCATCAACGAAGCAGAGGTGGTGTAGTTGCCAACCGTCTATCTTCACTCCCATTTCTTCCAATTCCAGTCGTCAAATGACGTTCTCCAGGCTGGCAGTGAAGAGTTTCGGTGAACTGGTATTGCCCCTGCGAACCTCTCCCTTTACGTCGATGATCACTTCCTTGAAGAATGGTGAACTCCACATCACTTAAAAACGTTTTTCTTTAAATTGGATATCCATGAGAAAGATCATTCCAAGGCTGTTCATAATTGGGGTTCAGTCGTACAATGATTGAGCACCCATTCCTCCTCCAGTGTACATTTCCCACCATGAAGATCTTCTGTTTCCCTACCACCATGCCCCGTCCCCCAGTCCCAAACCCCAGGCACTTTCCTTCTTGCTCTCTCTTTCCTTTTCCTTTTGTCTGGAGTGAGACATTTCTTATACTGCTGACAAATTGATTCTTACCTTCATTTGAGCTCTTTTATAGATTTCCATAAACTCCTGTTTTATGCGTTCAGTAAAATTATTTGGAACTCAGTGAATAATGTCTCCATTGCTTTGTTGTCACTATCTCACTTTTGTTTTAAACCTTTTATCTATTTATTGACTTTTGAGGTCACACCTGGCGTTTCTCAGGGGTTCCTCCTGGTTCTGCACTCAGAAGTTGTTCCTGGTATTGCTTGGGAGACCCTATGGGATGCCGGGATTGAACCAGGGTCAGCTTGTGCAAGGAAACTACCTTACCAGCTGTACTATTGCTGAAGACCAAACCCTACTGCACTATGATTCTATCGGAGGACTTTTCCAGGGTTGGAGAGATAAACAGTGGGATAGAACACTTGCCTTGCATATGGGTAACCAGGTTTGATCTCCAGTTGACTATTTTCAGTGAAGTAAATTTGGTATTTTTTTGAAAAATTTTTAAATCAGTTGTATATTTCATGTCATAGAGATATATTTAAGTCTTATACAACTTAAATGGATTCTATTTAACTTGACACCTTTAATACATTTACATAATATGTCTATGAAATTGAAAACCATTCAAGTTTTTTTTTCTTCTTTGGGTTTTCGGGTCTCATCGGGCGATCCTTAAGATGACTTCTGGCTCCGCACTGAGGAATGACCTCTGGAGGTGCTCAGGGCACCGTATGGGGTATTGGGGATCGAACCCTTTCTCATCACAAGCACGGCAAATGCCCTAACCAATGTACCTTCACTCTGGCCCCTTTCAAGTTGTTTGAATCACAGTATTGGATGCCCATTTTACATGAAATCATTCTGGCCTCTCCCCCGATCCTGTCTTAGAGTATCACAGAGTATCTGATTCTGTTGATTTCTTTTCTGAGTCTTTTCAATCATTCCGTCCAGTGCTCCAAAATAGTTTGATTTGAAAGCCCTGACCAGTGAGACTGGTCACATCGAATGCGACAAATACATTAGGAGTGCCCAAGCTTTAGAGTCACCGAAACCAGTAGTGTAAAGGGCGTCCTTTTGTTCATCCAAATCGCTCCAGCATCCTGGTTCCTGTCATGTGAGCCGCTGACAAACACGTTCAGCACTACGAGTAGACACGGCACAATTAAGGGGTGCATGAAGACAGACCTGATATTTCACATAGACAATCAGTGACAGCCTTAAAGGATAGATTCTGTGACAATTTGCTATTCTATTCTGGCCAGGAATGGCTGTCTGCTTCCTTCTGGTCTAAACTTGTTTTTCTTAGGGGACTACCCCGACATTGAGGTTTCTGTTAGGGGGTAAATTTCCCACAACTTAGTATTCATTACCTGTGTGAATTCAAAAAAGACAGCAGCAGCGGCGGCTCTATCTCACCTGCCACCCGGGTTGGGTGGTCTCACACCTCTTCCCCCACCCCAGGAGGTCGATGGCGATGGGTAGGTAAAGGAAGGAAGGAGAGTCAGGCTGGTTGGTCTTAGTTGCAGTTTATTCCAATTCTTTCTCCATTCATTCCTGTCTCTCTCTCCTCTGCCTCCCCTTGCCCATTCTTTCTATAGTTTCATTATATCCCCCACATGAAGAATTGGGGTAACAATTACACATAGGTGCAGTCACAATCAATAGGGGTAGAATTCTTTCCCTCAGGGAGAGCCGCTTCTAGGACAGATTCTCATTATCAGATCAACCCACCCTAGAGCGGAATCCCCTGGTTGTGTTTCTCCTCTCCTTGTCCAACAAACATATAAGCATATATAATATAAATCATTTTGTATGGATACAGTAAGAAATACCTTAAACTTAAGGAATTGCTCTCCTAGGGCCATCTCAGTCTCAGACTACAGTGCTCAGGCCAGAAAGACTTTCCTATCCCTAGCAGGGTCCTAGTCTCATTGTTACTTTTGGATTATGACAGCATTTGTCTATGACCAAGCTCTTAACTTATAGTTAAGAATTGTGGCGCTTTGGCCCGGCTCATTTCGATGCCAGGGTACCTCACTGCTTGCCCTGGATCCATTCAGTCCCTCATCGGGACCTTGCTTCTGGGATGTCAGGAACTAAGGGTAACTGAGGCTTAAGTCAAGAAAGCAGATGCCTGGGAGTGAATAATATTCAAAGCCAATTAAATCCTAAGTTACAAAGCATAATGTTAATGTTCTTCCTGCATCTATGCAAAAAAGGGCATTGCTCTACAGTAAACTATTCAAAAGACATAGGAGAGGAGAAAGATAATATTAACTTACAATACAATTCCAGTGTCCTAGAAGGATCTGACCTTAAAAATAATTAACAGATTCTGATTAGAGGAAGAGCTGATTAACTGGTTGAGGAGGAGAGCATAGGGAAGAGTTTACAGATAAACACAATGGAATGGAAGTGCCTCAGGAGCACTGTAATAAACTTGAGTTTCTCCTGGCAAGGGGAAAAAGGCAAACCAATATTAAAGCCTAAAATATTTGGAGCTATATTCCAACATTACCAAAGTCTCCTGCCATGTCCATGAATTCATACGGATTTTGGTTAAGGTCTCAGTATCTTTCCTGGACATTATCTTCATGTAGTTCTCTATGATGAGTCACAACTTCTCGAGCAACTTTCATGGGGTAGAGCATTTCCTTGTATGCAGCCAACGTGGGTTCGATCCCCCACATCCCAATTGGTGCCTCACGCACTGCCAGGAGTGATTCCTGTGTGCAGAGCCGGGAGTAAGACTAGAGCATTTTCTGGGGTGGCCCCCAAAACAAACATGAGGGAGACAATTCTGGGGAAAAACACTGAGGAAAAACACAAAGCAAACAACTACAACTTTGTGTTGCGGCCGGACTTCTGCTGAAGGAGGCAGAGGAGCCTTCTTTGGGCCACAAACCATACAGCTGTTAGAAAAATGAAGTTCTGAAATTGCTTATAAATATGTGGATATGGAGAGTATCATGCTGAGTGAAATATGCAAAAGGACAGGGACAGAATAACTGCACTCTTGTGGGATATAACAACATGGTATAAGTCTAACAGCCAAGGACAGTAGATCCAAGGGCCAGGAGGATGGTTGCTGATTGGAAGCCTGTCTCGGGGCTGGGGAGACGGTAGTTGGTTAGAGAAGGGACCAGTATGACAATGATGGCTGGAAGGGATCACTGTGGGTGGGAGATGTGTGCTGAGAGTGGGTAAAGGGACACGCACAATGGCTTCTCAGTTAGCTCCAGGCACCGGAGCAGAAGGCTTGTTGCAGAAGGCCCAATAAAAGAGAAAGGGGGGGAATCCAACTAGAGGGGCCAGAGAGAGAGAACTGCGTGTAGGGCACTTGCCTGGCATGTGGCCAGTTCTTCTTGGTACTGGGATAAATTTCTTAGCTCGTTGGGGGGTGTGGGTGGGCACTAAAACTTCCAGATAGAAAGTCGGAGTCCAGAGAAATAAATCCTTTTTGAATCAGCAACAGGCTGGAGTGATAGCACAGAGGGTAGGGCGTTTGCCTTGCATGCAGGCCGACCTGGGTTCGATTCCTCCATCCCTCTTTTTTTTTATTTTTTTATTTTTAGTGAAACACCATGAGGTACAGTTGTAGATTTACAATTTTTGTGCTTTGGTTTCGATTATACAATGATCAAATACCAATCCCTCCACCAGTGCCCATTTTCCACCACCATGGATAATATCCCTCCCACCCCCATCCCTCCCTCCTCCATCCCTCTTGGAGAGCCCGGCAAGCTACCAAGAGTATCCTGCCCTCATGGCAGAGCCTGACAAGCTCCCCAGGTGTTTTTGATATGCCAAAACCAGTAACAAGTTTCAGAATGGAAATGTTACTGGTGGCCGCTCAAGCAAATCGATGGACAATGGGAGGACAGTGCTACCGTGCTAAGTATTAATATCAACAATCACAGCTCAATTTATTCCATGATATCTTCAATAATATGACAAAGAAATAAATAAGCTTAATATTGATAATGATAAATTGTTAGATTTCTTCATTCAGTATTAATGATCTACATTGGTTACTGTCGAATCCTTGAAACAAAAATATCATTATGACAGCACAATTAATACAATAGGTAAAAGTTAAAGGAATAGCAGCATAAAAACTAGTATAAAACAATAGCAATTGGTGCAAGAAATTGTTGGTCAAAACTTTTTAAACTCGTAGAAACAATTTGTTGCATGACAGAAAAAGACATCTGAATGCATAAAATATTTATGAACAGAGCCTCTGGTATTGTGATAAAAACTTCTTACCAAAATGAAAAACTCTAAAATGTATAAAACAAATCCCAAAACAACACTAAAATCATTTAATTAAGCTGAAGTAGATAGGATATTTCTAATTTTCTTTTGTTCGGTTTTTGGACCACACTCAGCAGTACTCAGGGATTACTCCTGGCTCTGTGCTCAGAGGGTAGGTGGGATCAGGGACCCTTTGTGCTGTCGGGGATTGAACCTGCATCAGCTGCATGCACGGCAAGAGCCCTCCGTGCTGCACTGTGGCTGACGACCCCAATAATCCTAATTACTAGTTTATTAGATCATAGGATCTAAGGAAAATACATGAAAAAAAAGCATTTGAGAGAATAGTTAAGTGTCAATGAGAAATATATGAAGAGTCGGGTAGAAGAGCAATAACAAAAAGGAGAACATCAGAAAACAAAGTTTAATCAGAGTGGAAAGGTGAACAGAGTTTCTGTAAAAGTGATGAATGAGGATGTAAATATTCTTAGTAAATTGGTATATGAGTTACTATTAGGACTAGTTTTGGTCACCATAAAGTTTTCAAAAATACTTTTAAATGAAGATGCAGATTAAGAACAATAAAAGGGGTCAGAGAGATAGTCCAGTGCATAGGGCACTTGCCTTGCTCGTGGTGGGTTTGGGATTAATTCACGGCATCGTAAAGGGTCCCCAGAACCCACCCGGAGTGATCCCTGAGTACAGAGCCAGGAGTAAGTCCTCAGCACCGCTGGTGTGGCCTCCAAACAACCGAAGTTAAATGAAAGGGAAAGTACAGAAGAATACAAAGCATAACAATTTATATGGTTGAAACTGCAGGGAAAAAATCATAATTTGATGGCGCTTGTGTTTCACGCAGCCAACCAGGATTCCATCCCCAGTATCCCCTGAGCACAACCACAGTAATTTTTCCTTGCTTTGCATGCAGCTGACCAGTTACCATCCCATAGGATCCCCCAAGCGCCGCCAGGAGTAATTCCTGCATGCAGAGGAAGGAGTAACCCCTCAGCATTGCTTGGTGTGACTCAAAAGCAAAAAACAAAATATAGAAGAAAAAAAACCCAGAACATCATAGTATAAAGGAATGTGATTATAGGAACTCAGGTGAGCTTAGCATTACAATGTATTTTCCAGAGAAGGGAGCACAAAATAAAGGGTGTTGGGAGGTTCCTCCCAGGATGGGAGATGCATGATGAGAGTAGACTATAGACCGAACATAACTGCCACTCAATGCCCCTTTTGCAAACCACAGCACTCAAAAGGAGAGAGGTAACGGAGGGGAATGCCCCGACACAGTGGTAGGGTGGGATGGGGGTATGGGGGGTGGGAGGGATACTGGGACTGGTGGTGGTGGAGGATGGGCGCTGGTGGAGGGATGGGTACTTGATCATTGTATAACTGAAACCCAAGCACAAAAATTTGTAAGTCTACAACTGTACCTCATGGTGTTTCAGTAATAAAAATTTAAAACAAAAGGAAACAAAAAAGAAAGCGTTTCCCAGAAAATCAGCATCAGGAATAACAAATTCTCCATTTATTTTTTCTTTAACTTTTTGGGACACACTTGCTGGATATCAACCGTTAGTGTCTTAGGCTTCACTGGGGAACTGACCCTTTCTGTGCAGTCTTTGAGGGTGGCCAGGGAAGGCCCCGGCGGCTCTCCCCCTCGCTGCCGAGTTCCTGGGGGTCTCAGTCCGCTCCCCCAGCTGGGTGGCCATGAGACGAAGGAGGAAACAAGGGCCATGCCGGTTGATTCCTGACTGCCCATCAGGCCCAAGGGCTGAAACACCACCTAGGGGTATCCTCTTCTCCTTAATTTACATCTTAATGAACATCTTCATATTAGATATTTTTGTATGGACACAGTAAGCGATGCACTGAGGCTTGTAGGGCAGCTCTCCTGGGAACATCTTGCCAGACTCAGACTACAGTGCTTAGGCCAGATTAATCATTCCTAACCCTAGCAGGGTCTGAATGTAGTTATTGCTTTTTGGATCATGACACCATTTGTCCATGTGTGAGCTCTTAACTTATAGCTAAGTATTGTGGCACTTTGGCCAGGCCCATTTTGGTGCCAAGGTAGCAAGCACATAGCTCACTGCTTGCCCTGGGTCCATCCAGTCTCTTGTGGGGACCCTGCTTTTGGGGGTGCTAGGTCGAAAGTGCAACTGAGGCTTAGGTTGAGAAAACACATGCCCAGGTGGTAAATATCATTGAGAGTCAATTAACTCCCACATTACAAATAGAGCATTTACTGTCTTCTTGTACCATTGTGAAAAGGACATTGCTCTGAATTAACTATGCAAAGGACTTAAGGAGAAGAGATAAACAATATTTACAAGGTAACAGAGCACAAAGAAAGAAGTTACAAATAAACACAAGGAAATGGGAGCACTGTGATGGGAGCAACCCAAAAACTCTAGGGCCCAGGGGCAAGGCAGAAAGGACAAACCAATGCTATCCTACACCTTTCCCCCAGCCAGAGAAGCTTCCCATGCCCTTGCTAACATCCCTAATTTATCAAAGTGTATCTTCAACTTTTCCTTTGTGTTGGAGATTAACCCTAAGTGCTTTAGGCTTCATCAGTGAATTGCCCCCTTTTCTGGGAGGAAGAAACTGCCAGAGAAGCTTCACATGCTCTTTTTGGCAAGTCTAATTTGGTTAAAGATTATCCTTAACTTTTCCCTTAAAATTTACCTCTCCTTGTCACCAGGCCCCAAGTCAGTCTTGATTACATATAAGTCAAAACTTTCTGGTAATTCTGAACTTTGTATTTGTACTGCTTTGTATCTGAAGTGCTGTAGATTTCTGCCTGCTTTTCTATCTCCCCTATAGAGCAAAGTTCTTTGGTTAAACACAGAAAGACCGTTAATGCTTATGCTTCTAATATTTGGGAGTTGATTGACTCTGAGATATATCTGCTCCAGGGCATAATTACTTGGTCCTAATTACCTGACTCAGGCTTCATTTGCTGTAGTTCCTAACACCCCAAAAGGGAGGTCCCGCCGTGGGACTGGGATGGACCCGTGGTGAATGGCAAAGCCACCCGGTATCGAACTGGGCCATCTAAAAGGCATAAATGCATGGTCCTGATGCAAGTTGTTACAAGCTAAGAGACAGGACCCTCATGGGGAAGGACATGCTGAACTGGTCTGAGGACTTAGTCTGGGATTTACGGTAAAAGCCTTGCTTGCTCTCAGAACCCAGAGAACTAAGTGTTGGTATCTTTGTCTCCTGCTGTGTTCATCCAAACAATTGCAAGAATTGATAACTTATACAACTAGAAGGAAAGATAAGAGCAAAGTAGATGTCCCTGGGAGACAGAGTGTCTTTTTGAGTTGAGCTACCAAGAGAATTTCCTCTGCCAAATGTTTATTTATGTAAATGAACAATCACACCTATGTCCTTACCTCAATTCCCCATCAGATGTTCTATAAGAATGCTAGCAATTCTGCATTAAAAGGGCCATTTTCACCCTCAGACTGTGGTCCTCCATCTCCCCTTCTCTCTGTCTCTGTGCTGGGGAGCTCTGGGGAGGCAGGGAGGCAGCTCTGGTCCACGGAACACAAACACATCACAATAGCAGTTTGTGAACTCACACACATGGTGATGCTCAAGTATCTACCTGCTCTGCATTCAGGAAATATTCCTGGCGGTGCTCAGGGGACCTTATGGAATGCTGAGGATGTTGGAACGAGGGTCAGCTGTGAGCAAGAGAACCTTCCGGACCCCTGCTCCAGCCCCAGGGAAAGAAAATTTTTCTAAAGAAAAATCCCTGTCTCTTCCTTCAAGCAGAAGCAGAGACAGGAGGTACTTACTGTGTCTGAGGCTGGCGAAGTTGACGGGACCCTCTGCCAGGCTGCAGTCGAATGCCTGTGTATTAATCCAGGGCTATAAAAACACACCAGTGACTTGTCCCCAGACACTCTGTCACTTTGAGCTCAGGAAACTTTCTGATGTGCCCATGGACTCACAAATTACTGTCTGAGTTGCAAATGGATCAATTTAGAAAAGTTTTTAATGAAATTCCCCTCAGGTGTTCACTTCAGAAACTTTCCCATGACATCATCCTGAGTACACAGAGGTCTGCAGGAGCATAGCAGGAAACAAACTTGGGGATAATTGACTACTCACAGAGGTATCAAAAGTTCTCATTTCTCTGATCAAATAGCTCTGACAGCCTTTTGGAGAGTAATCGCTTTTCTCACAGGATTTATTGTGGGAACAACCAAATATCCAATGGGTTAAGAAAAGAAGGATTATAAATGATAATTCCTTTTTTATTGAATCACCACGAGATACAGTCACAAAACTTTCATGTTTGAATTTCACTCCTACAATGATAGAACTCCCATCCCTCCAACAGTGAACATTTTCCACCACCAGTGTCCCCAGTATCCGCACCCACCCACCCCTCCCACTGCTTCTTTGGCAATTTTCCCCATAATCTTTCTCTACTTTTGGGCATTATGATTTTGCAATATACATACCGATGGGATATCACGTTTGGTCCTTTATTGACTTTCCGCACACATGTCTCATCCTGAGTGATCCATCCAACCATCATTAACTCAGGGATCCTCACTCCATCCCAGCTGGGACCCACATAGCAAAAAAGCCATAAACTTGATCAAAATGAAGAGTAGAGTCACACAAAGACAGTAATTTGTGAGTCCTTGGGCACATCAGAAAGTTTCCTGAGCTCAAAGTGACAGAGTCTGCAGGGACCAAGTCACTGGTGTGTTTTCATGGCCCTGGATTAATACACAGGCATTCACCCGCAGCTGGCAGAGGGTCCCGTCAACTTCGCCAGCGTCAGACTCAGTCTATAACCCCTGTCTCTGCTACTGCTGGAAGGAAGATACAGGGAGTTTTCTTTGGAAAAATTTTCTTTCCCTGGGGCTGAAAAGATAGAGCAGGGGGTAAGGAGTTTGCCTTGGACGTGGCTGACCAGGATCCAAGATCCATCGGTTCCTCCGAGCACTGCCAGGAGTATTTTCTGAATGCAGAGCCAGGAATAATCCGAGCATCACTAGGTATGACCCAAAATGACAAAAAAACAAGAAAAAGAATTTAATTTTCCTGATCCCATATTTGTGGGACACACTTTCTAATACTGAGCACACCTGAGTTCCTTATACTCACATTCCTTTATAGTCATAATAATATGTTTTTTTTTCTTCTTAGGTTTGTTTTTTGCTTTTGAGTCACACTAAGTGATGCACATTTTTTTTATTCTACTGTACTTTCCCTTTTATTTAACTTTGGTTGTTTGGGGGCCCCACTAGCAGTGCTCGGGACTTACACCTG
Organism: Sorex fumeus; assembly: GCF_029834395.1. Taxonomy (NCBI): domain Eukaryota; kingdom Metazoa; phylum Chordata; class Mammalia; order Eulipotyphla; family Soricidae; genus Sorex; species Sorex fumeus. The sequence continues at coordinate 39,828,727 of NW_026606076.1, forward strand.
ATTCTGTGCTCAGGAATCACTCCTGGTGGGGGCTGGGGACCCTTTACGATGCCAGCGATTACTCCCAAACCCACCACGAGCAAGGCAAGCTCCCAATCCATTAATCTAGAAATCTGGCCCCTTTTATTGCTCTTATTCTGCATTTTCATTTAAACGTATTTTAAAAAAAATTTTGGTGGCATAACTAGTTCTTATAGTAACACATACAACAAGTTACTTAGAATGTTTACATCAGCCTCACTCATTCACTGACACCGCTACACTATTCAGATTTCCACTCAGATTAAACTTTGTTTTCTGAGTTCACTTTTCTGTTATTTCTCTTCCCCATCTTTTTATGCATTTCTCATTGATTTTTAACTTTACTCCCAAATGCCCTTTTTGATGTATTTTTCTTAGATACTTTGATCTAATAACCCAAGTATTAGAACTATTGGGGCAGCAGCCACAGTGCAGTGGGGAGGTCTCTTACCGTGGATGCAGCAGATGCAGGTTCCATTCATGACAGCCCAGAGGGTCCCTGACACCACCAGGAATGATACCTGAGAGCAGAGCCAGGAGTAAGCCCTGAGTACTGCTCAGTCTGGTAAAAAAATTTAACAAAAGAAAATTAGAACTATCTTATCTAGTTCAGCTAAGTTAAATGATTTTAGGGTTGTTTTGGGGATTTGTTTTATAAATTTTAGAGTTTTTAATGTGGTAAGAATTTTTTATCACAATACCAGATGTTCTGATTCATAAATATTTTTTGTTTTCAAATGTCTTTTTCTGTCATCCAAAAATGGAACCCGGGTCGGCTGCGTGCAAGACAAATGCCCTGCCCGCTGTGCTATCGCTCTGGATCCAAGGAATTTTTTGGAGGGGGCTGCTTTTGCATGGGCCCGCAGGGTTCTGGGGACCATTGAGTATCTGGGATTGAACCTGGTCAGCTACAAGAAGGGTGAGATTATTTTGTCTTTGTTCTGTTCCGTTTGAACAAGAAAAGCGCTGAGCCCCCTTTGTCTGTGGCCCAGCTCTTTGGAAAGGTCTCCAGTTATAGTTAACCCCATGTGCCATCACCCCATGTTCTGAGGGTGCCCCAACCCTCTTCTACAAAGAAAAGGGGTCAGGGATACAGCAAGATACAGCTCAGAACACACCAAGTTGGGGTGAGAAAACCCGCATTCACAGCACTGAGGCTGTTATGGTTTTATTTGGTTTGTTCATGGTTTGGGAGCCACACCCCCAGCAACGCGCAGAGGTTCTCATGGCTCTGCACTCAGGAATGACTCCGGCATGATGGTGGGACTGTATGGAGAGCCAGAGAAAGAACCAGGGCCTGCGATTGCAAGCCCAGAGCACTAACCGCTCTGCACCCGCTGCAGCGACCCAAGGGGCTTGCTTGATCCTTAATGACCCTTAATGACCTAACTTTGAAGCCAAGAAAAGGGCTGGACTTAAGCGTGGGAAAGCCGGGTCGCGGTAGTTGCGTCGAAACGCCACGGGATGGCGCTCTGGGCGTTTCTGTCCCTCCCCAGGCAACTTTTTCTAAGATTTTTCACCCTTGGCTTTCCTTCAATGTTAAGTACAAGGTCATTAAGGATCAAACAAGTCGCTTCCACAGGTGCAGTGGTAGGAGAGCATGCGAGTGCTTTCTTTCACTTGAGTAAATTGGGTTCGATTCCAGCCTTCAGATCTTTGTGGGGTGCTTAGCTGAATCACTTTGGGGGTCAAGTGGGTTGCCCTAGCTTTGTCTCTGGACCTCAAGGGGTGCAGAATATTGAACCTTGCCTGGAAAGAGTAAGGCAAGGTTATTGTCTTACATTTCTCGTTCTCCCAGGGGAGGGACTGAGACGTCCCCACAGCGCCCTCTGGCGGTGCATTGGCGAAGAGCTGCGGCCCGACTTTGCCTAAAGATTTGCAGCCCTTGGTTTCTCTTCCATGTTACCCTGCGGGTCACTAGGATGCAGCAGTCCGCCTCGGTCGGGCAGCAATACCAAGCATTGAGGGCGCTTGCCTTGCATGGGGCTGCCCGGGTGTCGGGATTGAACCAAGCAGCGTGGCACGACTCTCCCTCTACGCCCCTTTCACAAACGGGCATCCCGGGCGGCCCCCCACCTTCGCGGTCTTCCCTGGTGGAAGGTGGTGGAAGCAAGACTCAGCTCGGCATCCCCAAGTTTGGCGTGAAGAAACCCTCCATGAAAGGCTTTTGTTTCTTTGTGTTTTGGGAACCACACCCGGCGATTTTGGGGGGTCACCCTGCCCCTGCATATGGTGCTCTGGGGAACGTATGGGGTGCAGGGATAGAGCCTGGATCGCCCCGTACAAGGCAAGTGCCCTCCCAGCTCAGTTTTCGATCCAGGGCACTAGGCTGTGTGTTTGATCCTTAATGACCCCATACTTAACATTGAAGCAAAGAAAAGGGCTGGAAATCTTAAGCACGGGAAAGTCGGGCCGTGGCAGTTTCACCGAAAGGCCACGAGATGGAGATGTGGAGAGTTTCTGTCCCTTCCCAGGCCCTTTTCCTTAAGAATTTTCCACTCTTAGAAAATTTGGGTTGCCAAATTTGGGTCTGGGTTGTTTGGGTTGCTCATAACAGGAAACATTCAAAGTGCCAGATCACAGACATCACGAGGTAGGTTCAGAACTTTTCTTGCTCAGAGCGAGGAGAACAAAAAATGTAAGAAAATAACCTTGCCTTGCTCCTTCCAAGCCAGGTTTAATCCTTTGCACCCCTCGAGGTCCAGAGACAAAGCTAGGGCAACCCTCTCGACCCCCCGCGGAGATTCAGCTAAGCACCCAACAAAGATCTGAAGGCAGGAGTAGAACCCAGGTTACTCAAGTGAAAGAAAGCACTCGCACAGCTCTCCTACCACTGCACCTGTGGAAGCGGCTGGCTTGATCCTTAATGACCCCATCCTTAACACCGAAGCAAACCCAAGGGTGGAAAATTCTTATAGAGAAAAGGGCCTGGGGAGGGACGGAAACGCCCCGAGCGCCATCTCGTGGCGTTTCCACGCAACTACTGCGGCCGGACTGTCCCACACTTAAGCTTTCCAGCCCTTTTCTTGGCTTCAAAGTTAGGTATAGGGTCATTAAGGATCAAGCAAGCCGCTTGGGTTGCTGCACTGGGAGAACAGCGGGTAGTGCTCTGGTCTTGCGTCACAGGCCCCTGGTTCTTTCTCTGGCTCTCCTTACAGCCCCACCATCATGCCGGAGTCAGTCCTGAGTGCAGAGCCAGGAGAACCTCTGCGTGTTGCTGAGTTTGTGGCCCCCAAATCATGAACAAACCAAATACAACCAAAACAGCACCAGTCCCTTATTGGAGGATTCCCTTACCCCCACTTGGGGGTTTCTGAGCAGTATCTTGGTGTATCCCTGTATCTCTTTGGTAGGAGAGGGTTGGGGCACCCTCAGAACGTGGGGTGATGGCACGTGGGGTTGATTCTAACTGGAAACCTTTCCAAAGAGCCGAGTCACAGATAGAGGAAAGTGGGCTCAGAACTTTTCTTGTCAAAGCGAACAGAAAAAAGACAAAATAATCTCACCCTGCTTATAGCTGACTAGGTTCAATCCCCAGATCCTTATGGACCCACACCAAGCAGCCCGTCCCCCCCAAAAAAATCCTCGGATCCAGAGCGGTTAGGGTGTTTGTCTTGGACTCAGCTAACCTGGGTCCAATCCCGGACATCCCAGATGGTCTCCCAAGCACCGCCAGGAGTAATTCCTGAGTGCAGAGGCTGAAGTTACCCCTGAGCCTCACTGGGTGTGTCCTGAAAAGATAAACATAAATAAGTAAATAAATAAATTCCTTGGCAGAAGAGATGTGTTTAGAATTTTCAGGGAAGGAGATTGCCCGGTCTTAGCCTATTATTCCTGTGTGAATTAAAATTCTTCTTTTTATTTTATTTATTTTATTTTTATTTTTTATTAGTGAAACACCATGAGGTACAGTTGTAGACTTACAAGTTGTTGTGCTTGGGTTTCAGTTATACAATGAGCGAATACCCATCCCTCCACCAGTGCCCATTCTCCACCCTTACCAATCCCAGTATCCCTCCCACCCTTCCCAGCCCCCATCCCACCCTTTTGTTCTATCTCTCCTTTTGACTGCTGTGGTCTGCAGAAGAGACATTGGGTGGCAATCATGTTCTGTCTATAGTCTACTTTCAGCATGCATCTCCCATCCTGGGCGGATCTTTCCAGCACCCTTTATTTGGTGTTCCCTTCTCTATCTGAGCTGCCTTTGCCCCTACAGTGTGCGGCTGGTTTCTGAGCCATGGAGTGAACAACCTGGTATTTATCACACCTGCTCTTGGGTGTTAGTCTCTTATTTTGTTACTTTATGTTATCTAGATGAATGCTATCTTTCTATGTCTGTCCATCTCTTTCTGACTCATTTTGCTTAGCAAGATATTTTCCATGTAGTATCACTTGTATGTAAATTTCATGACTTCATTTTTTCTAACTGCTACATAGTACTCCATTGTGTAGCTGTACCAAAGTTTCTTTAACCAGTCATGTATTCTCGGGCACTCAGGTTATTTCCATATTCTAGCTATTGTAAAAAGTGCTGCAATGAACAAACAAGTGCAGATGTCACTTTGACTATACTTTTTAGACTCTCCGGGATATATTCCCAGGAGTGGTATTGCTGGGTCAAATGGGAGCTCAATTTCTAATGTTTTGAGAGTCGTCCATACTGTTTTCCAAAAGGGGTTAACCAGTCGGCATTCCCACCAGCAGTGAAGGAGAGTCCCTTTCTCACAACACCCGCACCAACACAGGTTGCTTTTGTTCTTTTGAATGTGGGCCAGTCTCTGTGGTATGATATGATATCTCATTGTTGTTTTCATCTGCATCTCCCTGATCATTAATGATGTAGAGCATTTTCTCATGTGCCTTTTAGCCATTCGGATTTCTTCTTTGAGAAAGTCTCTGTTCATTTTATTGCCCCACTTTCTGATGAGGTTGGATGTTTTCTTCTTGTGGAGTTCACCCAGCACTTTGTATATCCTTGATATCAACCCCTTGTCGGATGTGTATTTGGAGAATATCCTTTCCCATTCTGTAGACTGTCTTTGTATTTTGGTCACTGTTTCTTTGGAGGTGCAGAAGCTTCTTAGTTTAAGATAGTCCCATTTGTCTATCTCTGTTTTCACTTGCTTGGCCAGTGGCGTGACATCTTTGAAGATACCATTAGCTTCAATGTCATGGAGGGTTTGGCCAACTTTGTCTTCAATGTACCTTATGCATTCCGGTCTGATGTTGAGGTCTTTAATCCATTTTGATCTTACTTTTGTACATGGCGTTAGGCAGAGATCTAAGCCCAGTTTTTTGCTATATAGTCGTCCAGTTTTGCCAGCACCACTTGATAAAAAGGCTTTCCTTTCTCCACTTCGCATTTCTTGCCCCTTTATCAAAGATGAGATGATCATATGTTTGAGGGGAGGTGTCAGTATATTCAACCCTGTTCCATAGGTCTGCAGCTCTGCCTTTGTTCCAGTACCATGCTATTTTAATTATTACTGCTTTGTAGTAGAGTTTGAGATTCAGGAGGTTAATTCCTCCCATTTTCTTTTTCCCAAGAACTGCTTTAGCTATTCGAGCGGGCTTACTGTTCCATATAAATTTCAGGAGTGTTTGCTCCATTTCTTTGAAGAATGTTATAGGTATCCTAATAGGGATCGCATTGAATTTGTACAGTGCTTTGGGAAGTATTGCCATTTCGACAACATTAATTCTCCCGATCCATGAACAGGGGATATTTTTCCATTTCCTCGCGTCCTCTTTTATTTCAATAAGCAGCGTTTTGTAGTTTTCATTGTACAGGTCCTTTACTTCCTTAGTTAAGTAAAATTCTTCTTAACCCACCCCCAGTTCCTCTGATGTCTGTTACCTTCACCCCAGACATTGGGAGATGCTGGAATTGAATCTGGCGTCTGCCACCCTCCTCCACTCAGAACAGAAGACTTGGGACTTCTCATGTGTCTAGGAACCCCAAAACTCTCAGGATGGAAGATGGCACCCTCAGCAATTTTGGGTGCTATGCTGTGGGGACGTCGGACATGGAGACCTTTAGAACCGAGTTGGTGGGTGACGTCGTAATGCGGGAAGGCAAGCCTCTCCTGTGTCACCCTGTTCGCTCTCGGGAAGCTGGCTCTGGAGCACTGTGCACTGGGTGTCCTTCCATGGAGAGAGTAAGTGGGGCGAGCCCCAGCAGCACGGACACCCGGACACAGTTCATTGTCTGACCCGAGTCCCACCAGGGCACTGCAGGGACAGAAGGACAGAAGATGCTGGACTCTCTCATCCCCTCCAGCCCTTGGCGGGTGTAAGCGAGTCGAATGAACCAGAGGCAGCCTCCTCTTGGCACATGGATTTCTGGAGAATGAAGGTAGCACCATTGGGGTCCGGGTCAACCCCCAACCCCGACTCCACCCCACCCAGTCCACACCTCCTGATCTGGCCCTATGACTGGGGGAGGGGGTCGGGGGCAGGGGTGGAGAAGTGACAGGAGTTGGGCTGAGGGGGACGCACAGAGCTCCGCCAGGAGGGCAGTTCCTTCTGGAATCAGACTTCGGTTTGTACACTCGTGGACTCCACACACGCCAGCTCCCCCAAATGTCAGGGTAAGCCAATGAGCAGTCTCTGTCGGACAGGAGGGAATCCAGTGGTCAACAAGGAGGTCCAGAAGCAGCAGAGTTTTGGGGGGACAGGGCGAAGTCAGGTTTTGGGGGGCTTTATCAGCTCTGAGCTCTAAGTCCTTAATATGGGGTGCAGGGGTGCTAAAATTCCAGCTAAACTTCCTCTCTGCCCCCCAAGAGCAGAGGGGAGACATTTGGGGTCCTCCTGGGAGCTGAAGAAGGAAGGAGATTCCTCTTGTCTGACCGTAAGGCAGTTGCAGGAGAAGATAACTAGGGAGGCTCGAGGCCTCAGCATCATTAGTGCCCCCATGGGGGTGTCCCATCTGTCCCCCCTCCCCAACCCCCGAGACTCAACTGCTGAAGCAGATGGGTCCCAGCTGGGAGCAGAACTTCTGGTAGGGCTGTCTGAAGCCAGCGGCCGCAGGTTCACCTGGGGGACACAGGGGGTCAGTGGAACACAGCCTCTGTGTGCCTCCCACCAGCACCTTTTTTGGGGCGTCAACTTCCTAAGCAGTGCTCAGGGATTTAGAGGGCCGCCAGGGCCATACCTGTATGTGGGAAACACGTGGTGCCATGGATCAAAACTCGGTCTTCGCACATGCCAGGCATCTGCCCCCCCCCCCCATGCTGCCTCCCCAGTCCCTGCCCTGGCCCTTATGGCCTTGTCATCCCAGGCTGGAAACTGGAGGCATCTGGGTCTGCCAGAGTGTTTGTGGTTTCCAGGAAAGTTTCGATCCAGCACACACTCTTCAATCAAGCAATGATGAACGGATGGAGCTGGTTGGCAAATGCCCCTGGTTCTCGGCTCCCTCTCAGCCTGTGTGGGGCAATTCCCAAGTGCTGCCTGCCTCACATTCTTCCAGATGTCCCCAGTGAAGCTGAGCACACCCAAGGATGACAATGTAAGCGAGCTCCCTTGGGGCCACTTCTCCCAGCTTGTCACCACCCACCATCCTCCTCTCTTGCCCTCAGGGTGGCTAGGTACTTCTGGAAACTCCTGCCTCACACACAGTCGACACAGGTTCCATCCCTGGTATCTCAGAGGGTTCCCAGAGCCCTGCCAGGGGTGATCCCTGAGCATTGCTACGTGTGACCCAAAGACAAACAATTATTATTATTAATTTTGCTTGCAGACTATACCTGGCAGTGCTCAGGGCTGATTCCTGGTGGGTTGGTGGGAGCCTACAGGCTACCGGGGATCAAACCTGGACCAGCTGCTTGCAAGACAAGTGCCTCCCCACTGAACTATCTCTCCGGGCCTCCGGCCTCACATAACTTCGTTCTTTTTAAGTTAGAACAGGGTCTTTTTGATGCTCTGAGGAAGGAGAAAGACAGAGACAGAGACAGAGAAACAGAGACACAGAGACACAGAGAGAGAACCTGTTGGTCCCAAGTAGAGCAGACCCCAGATTCAAATGCAGCTATTCGGGTAGAAGGGCTTTTCTCAGCAGCCGGGGGGGGGGGCAGTTTGATGGCACAGAGGGGAGGCCGCTGGCCATATATGCCATTGACCTGGGTTCCATCCCCAGCATCCCACAGGGTTCCCACAGGGTCCCCCAAGCACTGCCAGGAGTGAGCCTTGACGCAGTGCCAAGGTGCTTGTAACTGTGATTCAATTAAAACACACAGACACACACACACACACACACCCACAAACACTTGTTGAATGTGTGAGTCTCTCTCTTTCATTTCATTTCATTTCATCATCCTGTTATTCGTCGATTGCCTCGAGCAGGCCCCAGTAACGTCTCTTTCATCCTAGCCCTGAGATTATATTCAAGGCTCTTTAGGAGAAAGAGACCCATCATTGTTACTGGTATTTGGCATATTTGGTACGCCACGGGGAGTTTGCCAGACTCTGCCCTGTGGGCAGGCTACATTCGATAGCCTACAAGTTTGTCCAAAGTAGGAATGAGATAATAAGATGTCATAAAAAGATGTTTTGATAAGATGCTGCGCGGCCGCAAATGCGGCCGCTCAGTTCCGGAGCTGGATTTTATAGCCTCTGAGTCTTGGCCGTTGATGGGATTACACGGCGCCAGGGGGCCAGGTGGTGGGTGTGACCCCCGCCTACTGGAATTTGGAGGATCTGGGTGGAGGATGCTCGACTCCAATCCGAGTAGGCTTGGAGATCTCGGCCCCGGAACCCGTGTGGCTTTGTCCCTCTGCCAGTACCTTCATGTGTGCGGAGAGTGGTCTCAGCATGGTGGTGGCTGGTCCTGGAGGTCTTCGGCTGTGGGAGCCCTGGTCGGGGCGGGGGGAGGAAAGCTCAACCCGCTCCCCTCCAAGGGGCTCCGGCGAGGAACAGCCAGGCGCGGGGGCAGAAGACTGCTTCCTGCCCCTTAAATATACCTCCAAGGATTGGAATGTTCCCTTTGACTCAAGCCTACTTCCAGTTGATTCCCAGTCACTCAGTTTTGAAACACTACGCATCCACCTACAACCTCTGTCAGTTTCCCTGCACAAAATTTCTTTGAGCTCAAATCACTGTCTTTTGTCCATAGCTTCTGATCTCTGTGGCACTGACTAACCCACCCCCTGCTCCATTTTGGTGGTGTGATTCTCAGGTAAGTCATTTTCAGTACCCATCCCCCTCACCCTATGACATTCACTTGTCGTCACTTCTCACTCTGGTTTTGGCCTTCCTCACACCTTCTGACTCTGCTCGCAATAGAGAAATTTGACATCCAGGTTGAAGCCATAGTACAGCAGCTAGATAATTGCTTTGCACGAGACCAGCTTGGGTACAATCTCTAGCATCCCATATGGTTCCCTGGGCACTGCAAGGAGCAATTCAGGAGTAATACAGTAATACAGCACCAGGAGAAGCCCCTGAGTATCACATGTGGCAAAGAAAGAAAAAAATTGTCATTAGAAATAGGAATAAACTCACTTTTTCCCTTTGCATTTATGTAATTTTTCACATACATAGAAGCAAAGCTTGTGCAACATTTCCAAAGTAGGGACAGTCATGAGTGAAACGAGCACAGGATTACTTAAAGAAGAATTTGTTTCTGTCAATTATTAAATGAAGTACAAAATATGCATGTAAGTAATTAACAATGTATTCAAAATAGCATAGGAAAAGGCCTGCAGCAATAACACAGTGGGAGGATACTTGCGTTGCATGCAGCTGTCCTGGGTCCGATCCGTGGACCACATATCCCCTGAGACCCAGCAAAAGTAATCCCTGAGTATGAAGATAAGTATGAAAATATCAACTATCATAAAGGTAAAAAGTAAAGGCCCTCCCGTTGATCATCGATTTGCTCGAGCGGGCCCAGTAATGTCTCCATTGGAGAGTTTGTTGTTACTGTGTCTGGCATATCGAATACTCTCGGTAGCTTGCGGGGCTCTCCGAGAGGGGATCAACTATCATAAGCTCACTTTATTCCATTGTATCTTCAATAGTATGATAAAGCAAGAAAGAAGATAAACGTTGAAAATTATAAACAGAAGTCTTGATTCACTGTTAGTGAATGACCTACATTGGTTAATAATCGAAACCTCCAATGAAAACTATGATAACACAAGTGATCAAAGAGTTGCAGAGCTAGAGCATTTTCAACAGTCTTCCTCAGATAAAATAATTCTAATTGGTTCAAGAAATTCTTGGTAAAAAAACATTTAAAATGGTAGAAAGATTTTTTTTTTTGCTTTTTGGGGTTACACCCGGCAATGCACAGGGGTTACTCCTTCCTCTGCTCTCAGGAATTACTCCTGGTGGTGCTCAGGGCACCATATGGGATGCTGGGAATGGAACCCGAGTCAGCTGCATGCAAGGCAGATGCCCGACCTGCCGTGCTATCGCTTCAGCCCCATCTATGGAGAACAGTAAAAGACATTTGAAGACATAAAATATTTATGAATCAGAACATCTGGTATTGTGATAGAAAATTCTTACCAACATTCAAAACTCTAAAATTTATAAAACAAATCTCCAAACAACCCTAAAATATTTTAGTTAAGCTGAACTAGAGAAGATAGTTCTAATTTTCTTTTGTTTATTTTTTGGACCACACTCAGCAGTGCTCAGGACATATTCCTGGCTATGCTCTCAGGGGTCACTTCTGGTGGGCTCAGGAAACCTATGTGTTGTCGGGGATCGAACCTGCATCAGCTGCATGCACACAAGATCCCTCCCCACTGCACTGCACCTGCCGCCCCCAGCAGTTACTTTGGTCATTAGGTCATAGGCTCTATCAAAAGTACAGGAAAAAAGCCTTTTGGTAGTTCCAGAATGGGGCGCTGTCCCCCGTAATTTGTCGGTGCTGTGTGTAATCATTGCCTCTCTACTATGAGCAGTTGGGCTTGCTATGGGTCTATGTATTGGGAGAGATACACAGTGGGTTAGAACACTTGCCCTGCACATGTGCGACCCAGCTTTGGTCTCTTTATTAACTGAGGAATGTGCCACATTACATAAATCAGTTCAATATTCTCCGGGATGAATATTTAAAATTATTATATAAATGAAATAAAGGGGACCATAGAGTGATAGTAATAGAGGGTAATGTGCTTGTCTGGCATGCAGCCAACCTGGTTGGAAGGCACAGTCAGATGTGAACCTTCTATAGGTGAGTCATTCCATGATGTTTTTGATTGCATCTCGCTGTTCATTGATCTAGTATGTACAGTCAGCTGTGGAGGTGGAGACATGTCCATTTAAGAGGTTATTTTCTTTCATTTTACATCTCTCAGTCTCAGCTTTCCACTTTCCTTTTCCATCCTGGTCATACCTGGTGACGCTCAGGGCGCACTCCTGGCTCTGTGCTCAGAAATCACTCCTAGCAAGCTGCAGATCCTGTGCAAGGCAAGTGCCTTACACAAGTGCTCCAGCCTATCTCTCCAGCCTGACATCACTTAACGTTTCCTGTCCTGAGCACTTTGTGTCAGAGATGGTGTGAGAGTATTCAAGTCTCTGAAGGTAGTGGTTTGTGGAGAAGATTTCCTTCTCTTTAAGAAGGTGCAGTTCGCAAAGGGGCCTCTGTGGTTTCTTATCAGCAAGAAAGGACAGATCACTGGATAGCAGGAAGAGACAAAAACAGTGATGTTTCCTAACACTTGTACCTCACGTTTGTATACTATAGAAATGGTAAGGCAGCAGTTGAACCCGTAAAAAAAGCCAAAACAGCTCACTTGGACCAAGATGGTGTGGGTGGCCTTGATCTCTGGAGAGGATGGTGGGCAGAGACTGTGCCTAAGGATGTGCTGGACATTCTTGCGATGGTTGAACAGGAACTTTACCATGTGCACGCTGGTCCAGATCATGAGGGACACACACAGGAAGTCTCTTAAAATCATTCCTCCAAGAATTCCAGACACCACCAGAGTCCCTGTGTCATGTGCCATACAGTATTTTTGGTTATAAACTAGTCCCATTCCAGTAGTGTTGAATGGGGCTTTCATGGAAATGATGACCTGGCTATGGATGAGCATGTTGAGTATCCAGAAGAAGAGGAAGGCAGAAGAAATGCCCGTGGGGATGTTTGATTTGAGCCACGCCCACTGAGCATGGTTGTTGGTGATCACGATGGCTTGGAACACACTGAGGAAAGATGTGGTACAGAGGGAAAGACCCCGGCCCACTCTGGACAAGAACAAAACGGCCTTACAACCAGTGTCGTTCAGAAAATTTCTTATTCCAAAGAAAAATATTAATTCCGGAATCCCGGCAAATAAAACGTCATCAGGTTGTCTAAAGTTAAGTGGGTAAATATCCAATCTATTGGCTTTGCTCTTTGCAGAAAGGTGTTTATGTGTATCATGAGCAACAGCGAATTTCCAGTAAAACCAAATATGAATTGGAAGAAAAATAATACTCCCAAAATCATATCTTGTAGAACTATTGTGTCCATCGCTTCGTGGTACATTGAATAAAGACCTGCATAAAGTACAAATAACAGATTTGTTGGTGAACCTGAGAGAAATGTCATGACATGCTGGTGTGAATGTGACTTACACTTGACATCAATAGACTCTGCAAAAGCACTATCATTTTTCAGAAAATAAAGAATTAGTCCAAAAAAGTATTTTTAGAGGGTTATCAAAATCCCCTAGCAGGATTTGTTGATACCATATTTTTGGTTTTTGATTTTGGGGTCACACCCAGCGATGTTCAGGGTTTACTCCTGGCTCTGCATTCAGGAATTATTCTAGGTGGCGCTTGAGGGACATTATGGGATTCCGGGGATCAGCCCGTGTAAAACAAGTGCCCTCCGTGCTCTACTGTCTCTACGCACCGATTTTTTTTAAATTTTTAAATTTTTTTTTATTAGTGAAACACCATGAGGTACAGTTGTAGATTTACAATTTTTTGTGCTTGGGTTTCGATTATACAATGATCAGATACCCATCCATCCAACAGTGCCCATATTCCACCACCATGGATAATATCCCACCCACCCCCATCCCCCCATCCCCCCTGCCTCTGTGGCAGGGCAATCCCCTGTGTTCTCTCTCTCCTTTTGGGTGTTGTGGTCTGCAAAGGAGGAATTGAGTGGCAAACATGTTCAGTCCATAGTCTACTTTCGACATGCATCTCCCCTCCTGGGAGGATCCTCCAAACACCCTTTATATGGTGTCCCCTTCTCTATCTGAGCTGCCCTTTCCTCTAGAATGCCCGGCTGGCCACTAAGCTATGGAGTAATCCTCCTGGTGCTGATCTCAGCTATTCTTGGGTATTAATCTCATATTATGTTACTTTATATCCCTCAGGTGAATGCAATCTTTCTATGTCTATCCCTCTCTTTCTGACTCATTTCGCTTAGCATGATACTTTCCATGTTGTACCACTTGTATGTAAATTTCATGACTTCATCTTTTCTAACAGCTACATAGTACTCCATTGTGTAGATGTACCAAAGTTTCTTTAACCAGTCATCTGTTCTTGGGCATTCAGGTTTCTTCCAGTTTCTGGCTATTGTAAAGAGTGCTGCAATGAACAAACAAGTGCAGATGTCACTTCGACTATACATTTTTGCCTCTCTGGGATATATTCCCAGGAGTGGTATTGCTGGGTCAAATGGGAGCTCAATTTCTAATTTTTTAAGAATCATCCGTACTGTTTTCCAGAAGGGCTGAACCAGTCAACATTCCCACCAACAGTGAAGGAGTGTCCCTTTCTCGCCACATCCGCGCCAGCATCGTTTGCTTTTGTTCTTTTGAATGTGGGCCAGTCTCTGAGGTGTGAGATGGTATCTCATTGTGGTTTTGATCTGCATCTCCCTGATGATTAATGATGTAGAGCATTTTCTCATGTGCTTTTTTGCCATTCGGATTTCTTCTTTGAGAAAGTTTCTGTTCATTTCATTGCCCCATTTTTGGATGGGGTTGGATGTTTTCTTCTTGTGGAGTTTAACCAGTATTTTGTATATCCTGGATATCAACCCCTTGTCAGATGTGTATTTGGAGAATATCCTTTCCCATTCTGTAGACTGTCTTTGTATTTTGGTCACTGTTTCTTTGGAGTTGCAGAAGCTTCTTAGTTTAAGATAGTCCCATTTATCTATCTCTGTTTTCACTTGCTCAGTCAGTGGCGTGGCATCTTTGAAGATACCATTAGCTTCAATGTCATGGAGGGTTTTGCCAACTTCGTCTTCAATGTACCTTATGGTTTCTGGTTTGATGTTGATGTCTTTAATCCATTTTGATCTTACTTTTGTACATGGTGTTAGGCAGAGTTCTGAGCCCATTTTTTTGCACGTAGCCGTCCAGTGGTGCCAGCACAATTTGTTAAAGAGGCTTTCCTTACTCCACTTCACATTACTTGCACCTTTATCAAAGATTAGATGATCATATGTTTGAGGGGAGATGTCAGTGTACTCAACCCTGTTCCATTGGTCTGCAGTTCTGCCTTTGTTCCAGTACCATGCTGTTTTAATTATTACTGTTTTGTAGTACAGTTTGAAGTTCGGGAGGTTGATTCCTCCCATTTTCTTTTTCCCAAGAATTGCTTTAGCTCTTCATGGGGGCTTATTACGCACCGATTTTTTTCATTTTTCTTGAATTATTTCAGTTGACTATTTTCAGAGAAGTAAATTTAGTATCTTGTTGAATATTTTGAATTGATTATATATTTTATATCAGAGAAGTTATATTCATATGAGACTTAAATTGATTACTTTTAACTTGACAACTTGAATGCATTTGTGTAATTTGGAATATGTTCCAGAAACTTAAAATCATTTAAGTCATTTGTTTTGCCTTTGAGTTTTTTAGTCATGGTGATGTTCAGGGGTAACTTCTGGCTCTGCACTCTGGAAGTACGCCAGGAGGCTCTCTGGGGACTCTATGGGGTGCTGGAGATTGAATCCTAGTGTGCCATGAGCAAGGATAATGCCATCACATATATGAGTGTATATATATGGCCCCCATTCAATCTTTTCAAAATTATTGTATCACCATTTTATATCACATCATTCTGGTCTCTCTACAGATCCTGTTCTTAGAGTATCATAGGACTATCTGATTTCTCTTCTGGAAATCTCTTCTGAAAATCTGGTTGCAGGTAATGTTACAAATAACTCAGGACTATTCAAGTTTTAGGGTCACCCAGACTGGGATCACACAGACAGATCATAATCCTACCCATATTGCTCCAGCCTCCTGGTGCCCCTATGTGAGCCACCATTGAATTAGACAGACATGTTCATCACTGTGAGTAGACACAGCACAATTAAGGGCTGCATGAAGACAGAGGGGCTGGATTGATAGCACAGTGGTAAGGTGTTTGTTTACGAGCCGGGTTTGATTCCTCCTCCACTCTTGGAGAGCCCGGCAAGCTACTGAGAATAACTCACCCTCATAGCAACGCCTGGCAAGTTACCTGTGACGTATTCAGATATGCCAAACACAGTAAGAACATATCTCACAATGAAGACGTTACTGGGCCACTCGAGCCAATCGATGAACAATGGAAGGAGAGTGCTACTGGACAGTGGATGAACACAGAGACCCGGATATTGCAAACGGCCAATCGGCAGCATCCTTAAAGGATAGATTCAGTGACAATTTGCTATTCTATTATGGCCTGGACGTGACTGTCTGCTCCCCTCTGGTCCAAACTTGTTTTTCTTAGGGGACTATCCTGATCATGGGGTTCCTTTAGAGGATGAATTTCACACATCTCACTATTCCTATCCTGTCTCTTGGAGTTTCCATGAATTCATAGATAGATTGTTTCAGTGAAGGTCTCAATATTTTTCCTGGATATTGTCCTCATCTCCTTCTCTACCATGACTCACAATTCCCAAGAACTCTTTCTTAGGGTAGAGCATTTGCCTTGCATGTGGGCACTGTGGGTTCGTTCCCTGCATCCCATATGGTGTCCCAAGCACTGCTGGGATTGATTTCTGAGTGGAGACCAAGAGTATACCCTGAGTATTGCCTGGGGTGTGAGGAAAAGAAAAATGAATAATCCAAGGGAGGAAATCTCAGGCCAATTCTGTGGCTTCAATTTTCCCTTTGTGTGAGGCCGGATTCAGCCGGAATTCAGGCTGGAGCAGGGTCATGAGCCTGAAGTGGTCTACATTCCATACAGCTATTAGAAAAAAGGATGCTATGAAATTTGCTTATAAATGGATAAACATGGAGAGTATCACACAGAGTGAAAAAAGTCAGAGGGAAAGGGACACACAGAGAACGACAGCACTCATTTTTGGGATTCAAAAAAAAAACCACACAGTGTAAGTGTAACAATCATGGACAGTAGAAGCAAGGGCTGGGACGATTGGTCCATGGCTAGAAACCTGTCTTAGGGCTGGAGGAGAAGGCAATTGGGATAGAGAAGGAAGAATTATGACAATGATGGTTGGAACAGATTGCTCTGGGTGGGAGATGTGTGCTGAAAGTGGGTAATGGGCCAAAAAGGATGAACTCTCAGTATGTGTATTGCAAATCATAATGCTCAAAAGGAGACAGACAGAGAGAGTGAGAGAGAGAGAGAGTTAGACAGAGGCAGAGACAGAGACAGAGGAAAAAGACTAAGGATATTGGTGGTGGAAAAAGCACACCAGTTGAGGAATGGGTGTATTGAATGACTAATTCCTTCAGAAAGCTTCTAACTTTATCTCACAGAGATTCAATTAAAACACATACGCATACACACACAAACATGTTGCTGTGTGAGTCTCTCTGTTTTCGCCTCTTAAATACACCCAGGAGGATTGAAATCTTTTCTCTGAATCCAAAGCTACTTCCAGTTGATTCTCGGTCACTCATTTTGAAACACTACTCAGTCACCCACAACCTCTGTCGCTTTCCCTGCAGACAAGTAAATTGAACCTGAATCACTGCCTTCCCTCCAGAGATCCTGACACGATGTGGCACTGCCTAACCCAACTCCTGCTCCATTTTGGTGGTGTGATGCTCAGGAAAGCCATCTTCAGTACCCACCCCCGTCACCCTCTGACATTCATTTATTGTCACTTCTAACTCTGGTTCTGACTTGCTTCACCACATTCTTATTCTGCTCACAATATTGTTATTTCTTATCTGGATTAAAGCCATAGTTCAGTGGCTAGGCATTTGCTTTGCACGAGGCCAGCTTGGGTACAATCTCCGGCATCCCACATGGTTCCCTGAGCACTGCAAGGAGTAAATCCTGAGTGCAGCACCAGGAGAAGCCCCTGAGCATCACCACAAGTGGCAAAGAAAGAAAAAAATTGTCATTAGGAATGGGAATAAACTCATCTTTTTCCTTTGGGTTGATGTAATTTTTCAGTGGGATAGAAGCAAAGCTTGTACAAGATTTCCAAAGTAGGGACAGTCATGAGTGAAATGAGCACAGGATTATTTAAAGAAGAATTTGTTTCAGTCAATTATTAGATGAAGTAAAAAATATGCATGTAAGTAATTAACAGTGTTTTCCAAAAAGCATACGAAAGGCTTGGAGCAATAGCACAGCGGGAGGATACTTGCCTTGCTGTCCTGGGTTCGATCCCTGGTACCATATGTCCCCTGAGCCCCAGCAGGACTGATCCCTGAGCAGAGAGCCAGGAGTAAGTCTTGAGCAAAGTCCTGTGGCCTAAAAGCAAAAAGGAACATAAGGCAAAAAGTGTAAGCCTTTAGGGAATTCACAAACAAGCTAAAATTTTTTCACTTTAGGAATCAAATGAACATATTGACTTAAGATTGGGCAAAATAAGTCAGATTACCAAATGACAAATGAGCACAGGTTTATTGAAACATCTCATACATAGGACTGGAGTGAGAGTGAAGCGGGGAGTCCGTTTACCTTGCACGTGCTCGACCCATTTG
This sequence comes from Sorex fumeus, assembly GCF_029834395.1. Taxonomy (NCBI): domain Eukaryota; kingdom Metazoa; phylum Chordata; class Mammalia; order Eulipotyphla; family Soricidae; genus Sorex; species Sorex fumeus. The sequence continues at coordinate 39,846,612 of NW_026606076.1, forward strand.
ATCCCGGCATTTCATATACTCCCCACAGCACTCCCAGGAGTAATTTCTGAGTGCAGAGCAAGAGTCTCCCCTGAATAGTGCTAGGTGTGACCCAGAATGTAAATCCAGCCAACCAATCATACAACCCATACAAGGCTAGAGTGATAGCACAGAGGGAGGGCGTTTGCCTGGCAACAGCTGATAGGGTATGGCTCTTGGCATCCCTTATGGTCCCGGACCCCACCCTGAGTAATTCCTGAGCTCAAAGCTGGAGTAAACCCTGAGCATCACCGAGTTTGGCCGCAAGAGGAACAAAAAAAATCTTGTAGTACAAAAATATTGTAAGATTAAGGGAGAAACAATTGGTCCAAGATATTATAACAAAATCTACAAGATGCCAAACTCACTACTGTAGGTCATAAGTATGAACATATCAAGAATGAATAAGCCCACTTTATTCCATTATATCTTCAATAGTATGATAAAGCAATAAAGAAGATAAATGTTGAAAGTTATAAATTGTTAGATGTCTTGATTCAATGTTAATGAATGATTGACATTGGTTAAGAATTGAAACCTCCAAGGAAAACTATCATTCTGAAGACACAAGTCATAAAACAGTTGCAAAGTTAAAGGATTTTCAGCAGTCTTACTCATATAAAATATTCTAATGGGTCCAAGAAATTCTCGGTCAAAGCATTTTAAATAATAGAAAGATAGTTTTGGATGACAGAAAAAGACATTTGAAGACATAAAATATTTATGAATCAGAACATCTGGTATTGTGATAGAAAATTCTTACCAAAATTAAAAACTCTAAAATTTATAAAACAATTCCCCAAACAACCCTAAAATCATAAATTAAGCAGAACTAGATAAGATAGTTCTAATGTTCTTTTGTTTATTTTTGGGACCAAACTTAGCAGTACTCAGGGCTTACTCCTGTCTCTGCAATCAGGGATCACTCCTGGTTGCCTCAGGGACCGTAGGAGCTGTCGGGGATCAGACTTGAATCAGCTACATTCATGGCAAGACCCCCCCCTGCACTGTCGCCCCCAATAGTTCCAATACTGTGGTTATTAGATCATAATCTCTAAGAAAAATAAACGAAAAGTGGAGTTAGGGAGAAAAGTTAAAAATCAATGAGGGGGCTGGAACTATAGCACAGTGGGTAGGGCGTTTCTCTTGCACGAGGCTGACCCGGGTTTGATTCCCAGCATCCCATATGGTCTTCAAGCACCGCCAGGAGTTATTCCTGATTGCATGAGCCAGAGTAACATCTGTGCATCATCGTTGTGACCCAAAAAGCAAAAAAAAAATCTTTGAGAAATGCATAGATGGGGGGAAGAGAAACAAAAGAAAAGTGAACTCAGAAAAAAAAAGTTTAATCAGAGTGGAAAGGTGAACACAGTTGCTGTGTCAGTGAATGAGTGAGGATATAACATTCTAAGTAACTTGTTGTATCTGTTGCTAATAGAACGAGTTATGCCACCAAAAGTTTAAAAATACCTTTAAATGAAAATGCAGTTTAAGAGCCAAAAAGGGGGCCAGAGTGATAGTCTAGTGCAGAGGATGCTTTCCTTGCTCATGGTGGGTTTGGGATTAATCCCTGGCATTGTGTCGGGTCCCTGCAACCCACCAGGAGTGATCCCTGAGCACAGAACCAGGAGTAAGTCCTGAGCACCGTCAGTGTGGCCCCCAAACAACCAAAGTGAAATAAAAGAGAAATTACAGTAGAATAAAAATTATAACAAAGTATATGGTTCAAACTGTAAAGAAGAAAATCATAAATTGATGGGCAAATAGTGATAGTACAGTGGGTAGGGCCTTGCCTTTCACACAGCCAACCAGGATTCCATTCCCAGTATCCCCTGAACACGACCAGAGTAATTCCTGCTTGTCTTGCACACAGCTGACGAGTTACCATCCCAGAAGGTCCTCCATGCACCAGCAGGAGTAATTCCTGCTAGCAGAGACAGGAGTAACCCCTCAGCATCACTTGGTGTGACTCAAGGCATAAAACAAAACAAAGAAGAAATCAACCCCAACCCCTGGATATCATGAGTATAGGAACTCAGGTGAGCTTAGCGTTAGAAAGCGTGTCCACAAAAACAGAATCAGAAAAATAAATTCTTCTCCTTTTTTTGTCATTTTGGGTCACACCTAGTGATGCTCAGGTTACTCCTGGCTCTGCATTCAGGAAATAATCCTGGCAGTGCTAGTGGGACCCTGTGGAAAATTGAGAATGTTGGAACCCGTGGCTGGTACGGGCCAGGCAAACTCTCTATTCCCTGCTCTACCTCTCCAATCCAAGGGAAAGAACATTTTCTAAAGAAAAATCCCTGTCTCTTCCTTCAAGCAGTAGCAGAGACAGGATGTACTTACTGAGTCTGAGGCTGGCGAAGTTGACGGGACCCTCTGCCAGGCTGCGGGTGAATGCCTGTGTGTTAATCCAGGGCTATAAAAACACACTAGTGACTTGGTCCCCAGAGATCCTGTCACTTTGAGCTCAGGAAACTTTCCAATGTGCCCATGGACACACAAATTACTGTCTGAGTTGCAAATGGATCAATTTAGGAAAGTTTTTTAAATGAAATTCCCCTCAGGTGTTCACTTCAGAAACTTTCCCATTACATCAGCCTGAGTTCGCAGAGTTCTGCAGGAGCAGAGCAGAAAACAAAGTTGGGATAATTGACTACTCGCAGAGGTATCAAAAGTTCTCATTTCTCTGACAGCCTTTTGGAGAGTAATCGCTTTTCTCTCAGGATTTATTGTGAGAACAACCAAATCTCCACTGAGGTGAGAAAAGAAGGATTATAAATGATAATTCTTTTTTATTGAATCACCATGAGACGCAGTCACAAAACTTTCATGTTTCAGTTCCAGTCCTTCAATGATAGAACTCCCATCTTTCCACCAGTGCACATTTTCCACCATCAATGTCCCGAGTATCCCCACCCACCCACCCTTCCCACTGCTTCTGTGGAAATTTTCCCCATAATGTTTCTCTACTATGGGGCATTATGATTTTGCAATATAGATACTGAGGGGCTATCACGTTTGGTCCTTTATTGACTTTCAGCACACCTGTCTCATCCTGAGTGATCCCTCCACTTATTATGAAATAAGGAATCCCCACTGATCCCATCAAATTCTCCTCCAGTTCATAAGAAAGGTTTCCAACTGGAGCAATTTTCCTGGCCCTTGCCTCTACTGTCCTTGGGTATCAACCTCATAATATGTTATTTTATAGTCCACAAATGAATGTAGTCATTCTATGTCTGTCCCTCGCATTCTGAATCATTTCACTTAACATGATACTCTTATGACCATCCACTTATGAGGAAATGTCATAATTTCATTTTTCCTAACAGCTGCGTAGTATTCCATTTTATAAATGTACCAAAGTTTCTTTATCCAGTTGTTTGTTTGGCCACTCGAATTGTTTCTCGCTTCTGGTTATTGTGAACAGTGTACAGACCTGTTCTTGGTCATGCATTCAACTTGTCTTTGAAAACTCAATTTATTCAATTGTATCCTCAAGAGTATGATAAAGAAATAAAGAAGATAAATGTTGAAAATTATAAATTGTTAGAGATCCACTATTAATGAATGATTCAAATTAGTTACTAATTGGAACCTCCAAAAGAAAACTCTCATGATGACACAATCCACAAAATCATTGCAACGTTAAAGGATTTTCAATACTATTACTCCTATAAAATCATTCCAATTGGTCTAAGAAATTCTTGGTCAAAACTTTTTAAACTCATAGAAAGATGTTTTTGGATGATAGAAAAGACACATGAATACATAAAATCTTCATGAATCAGAACATCTGGTATTATAATAGAAAATTCTCACCAAAATTAAAAACTCTAAAATTTATAAGGCACATCCCCAAACAACCCTAAAATCATTTAACTGAGCATAACCAGATAAGATAGTTCGAAATTTCTTTCATTTATTTTTATTTTTGAACCACACTCAGCAGTACTCAGGGTTTAGTCCTGGCTCTGCACTCAAGGATCACTCCTGGCAAAAATGAAAATTCTTGAGGATTAAAAAAATCAGCCTGAATTTTAATGGAATCTCTAGACCATATATATATATATACACATATATATGGTCTAGAGATTCCATTAAAATTAATGTGTATTCCATTAATAGGTAAAGGTAAAGGCCCTCCCGTTGATCGTCGATTTGCTCGAGCGGGCCCAGTAACGTCTCCATTGGAGACTTTGTTGTTACTGTGTCTGGCATATCGAATACTCTCTGTAGCTTGCCGGGCTCTCCGAGAGGGGCGGAGGAATCGAACTCGGGTCGGCCATGTTGGCCGCTTGTAAGGCGAACGCCCTACCCGCTGTGCTGGAATGACTATATATTAATATATATAATATATAATTAATGTGTGTTCCATTAATATATATGTGTATTAAAATTTTAAAACACATATATATACATATATATTAATGCACTGTCCTCCCATTGTTCATCGATTTGTTCAAGCAGGCCCAGTAACATCTCCATTGCGAGACTTGTTGTTACTGTGTTTGGCATACTGAATATGTCACAGGTAGCTCGCCATGCTCTGCCATGCGGGTAAGACACTCTCGATAGCTTGCCAGGGGCAAATGCCCTACTGTTGTGCTACTAAATACATTATAAAGAAAAGTGCCCTATCTCTCTGAGAAAATTTTTAAAAACTGAACATTGATAATAACGTTTAAGGATCTTGGCTAATGTTTGGTGTTATTAGAACGATGTCATCAACGAAGCAGAGGTGGTGTAGTTGCCAACCGTCTATCTTCACTCCCATTTCTTCCAATTCCAGTCGTCAAATGACGTTCTCCAGGCTGGCAGTGAAGAGTTTCGGTGAACTGGTATTGCCCCTGCGAACCTCTCCCTTTACGTCGATGATCACTTCCTTGAAGAATGGTCAACTCCACGTCACTTAAAAACGTTTTTCTTTAAATTGGATATCCATGAGAAAGATCATTCCAAGGCTGTTCATAATTGGGGTTCAGTCGTACAATGATTTAGCACCCATTCCTCCCCCAGTGTACATTTCCCACCATGAAGATCTTCTGTTTCCCAACCACCATGCCCTGTCCCCCAGTCCCAAACCCCAGGCACTTTCCTTCTTGCTCTCTCTTTCCTTTTCCTTTTGTCTTGAGTGAGACATTTATTATACTGCTGACAAATTGATTCTTACCTTCATTTGAGCTCTTTTATAGATTTCCATAAACTCCTGTTTTATGCGTTCAGTAAAATTATTTGGAACTCAGTGAATAATGTCTCCATTGCTTTGTTGTCACTATCTCACTTTTGTTTTAAACCTTTTATCTATTTATTGACTTTTGAGGTCACACCTGGCGGTTCTCAGGGGTTCCTCCTGGCTCTGCACTCAGAAGTTGTTCCTGGTATTGCTTGGGAGACCCCATGGGATGCCGGAGTTGAACCAGGGTCAGCTTGTGCAAGGAAACTACCTTACCAGGTGTACTACTGCTGAAGCCCAAACCCTACTGAACTATGATTCTATCGGAGGACTTTTCCAGGGTTGGAGAGATAAACAGTGGGATAGAACACTTGCCTTGCATATGGGTAACCAGGTTTGATCTCCAGCACCCAATTACCTGAGGAATGGGTCACACTACGTCCATTGTTTCCAGGGAGCCACTTCAGTACTCTCAAAGGTGAATATTTGAAATCATATTATAAATGAAATAAAGGAGGCATGGAGCAATAGTATCGAGGGTAATGTGCTTGTCTTGAGAGCAGCCAACCCCGGTTAGAGGCCCAAGCATAGCCAGATGAGCTTCCCATTCTCGTTTCCCCAGAAATAATGGAAATAACATTTCACTTACAGGTGCAACTTTCTACAATGTGTTTTATTTAACTCACAGTTCATTTATCTCAGTCTGTACGGTAAGCTGTGGACTTGGATATGTCATCCGAATAAGATATTATTTTCTTTTTTTCTACAACAAAATATCTTTACACACCCTCCATTTTTCTCCTGGTCACACCTGCTGATGCTCAGGACCCATTCCTGGCTCAGAAGTCAGAAATAACTCCTGGCCCTGCACATATGCAGATCATGTGCAAGGCAAGTGCCCTACCCACTGCGCAATCTCTCCAGCCTCACAAAACGGAAACTTTGCAGTGGGATTTTTCTATCCTGAGCACTTTGTGTCAAAGATGCTGTGAGAGTTATCCAGCTCAGATGGCATTGGTTTGTGGAGATTTCCTCATCTTTACAAAGGTGCAGATCAGAAAGGGGCCTCTATGATTTTTAAGCAGCAAAAAAGGACAGACCATTGGATAGCAGGAAGAGACAAAAACAGCGATGTTTTCTAACCCTTGTACCTCATGATTGAATGATACATAAACGGTAATACAGCAGTTGATCCAGTAAAAAAAGACAAAACAGCTGACTTGGACCAGGATGGTGTGGGTGGCCTTGATCTCCAGAGAGGATTGTGGGCAGAGTCTGTGCCTATGGATGTGCTGGACATTCTTGCGATGGTTCAAGAGGAACTTTACCATGTGCACGCTCGTCCAGATCATGAGGAGCACCCACAGGAAATCACTAAAAATCATTCCTCCGTGAAATAGAGATGCTTCCAGAACCTCTGAGACATGGGCCTTCAGTGCCATACAGTATTTTAGGCTAATAACTCCTTCAATTCCAGTAGTGTTGAAAGGGGCCTTCACTCCAGTGATGACCCGGCTATAGATCAGCATGTTGACTACCCAGGAACAGAGGAAGGCAGAAGAAATGCACGTGTAGATGTTTGACTTGAGCCACGCCCACTGAGCATGGTTGTTGGTGATCACGATGGCTTGGAACACACTGAGGAAAGAGGTGGTACAGTGGGAAAGACCCCGGCCCACTCTGTGCAGGAACAAAACTGCCTGACAACCAGTGTCATTTAAAAAATTTCTTATTCTAACGAAAAATATTAATTCTGGAACCCCTGAGAATAAAACTGTCATCATGTTCGCAAGTGTTAAGTGGGTAAATATCCAATCTATTGGCTTCTTTCTTTGCAGAAGTCTGTTGACATACAGCATGAGCAGCAGTGAATTTCCAATAAAACCAATCATGAATTGGAAAAAAAATAATACTCCCCAAACCGTTTCTTGTAGAACTATTGTGTCCATCAATTCCTTGTTTGTTCGGTAAAGACCTGCAGAGGGTATAAATAACAGATTTGTTGGTGAACTTGAGGGAAATGTCATGACACGCTGGCATCAATATGTCTAAGATATTCTTGCTCAGTAAAACGTGAAAAATGCTGTCATTTTTCAAAATATGAAGCATTATTCCAAAAAGAATTTAAAGAGGGTTATTGACATCACTGAGGAATAGTTGTTGCTTCCATGTATTTTGGTTTTGATTTTCGGGTCTAGCCAGCAATGACTGTCAGTTACTCCTAGCTTGGAATTTAGGAATCATTCCTGGCATGCTTGGAGGACAGTATGGGATGCCTGGGATTAAATGGCAAGCCCTCTCCACACTGTACTATGTCTCTTGCCCTTTTTTCCATTTTTGTAAAATTATTCCAGTTGACTATTTTCAGTGAAGTAAATTTGGTATTTTTTTGAAAAATTGTTAAATCAGTTGTATATTTCATGTCATAGAGATATATTTAAGTCTTATACAACTTAAATGGATTCTATTTAACTTGACACCTTTAATACATTTACATAATATGTCTATGAAATTGAAAACCATTCAAGTTTTTTTTTTCTTCTTTGGATTTTCGGGTCTCATTGGGCGATCCTGAAGATTACTTCTGGCTCTGCACTGGGGAATTACCTCTGGAGGTGCTCAGGACACCATATGGGGTAATGGGTATCGAACCCTTTCCCATCACAGGCACAGCAAATGCCCTACCCAATGTACCTTCGATCTGTCCCCTTTCAAGTTGTTTGAATCATAGTATTAGATGCCCATTTTACATGAAATCATTCTGGCCTCTCCGCAGAGCCTGTCTTAGAGTATCACAGACTATCTGATTCTGTAAAATTCTCTTCTGAACCATTTCTCTCATTCCCTCCAGTGCTCCAAAATGTTTTGATATGAGAACCCTGACCAGTGAGACTGGTCACATAGAATGCGACGAATACATCAAGAGTGCCCAAGCTTTAGGGTCCCCCAACCGGCAGTGTAAAGGGCGTCCTTTTGTTCATCCATATCACTCCAGCATCCTGGTTCCCGTCATGTGAGCTGCTGTTGACGCTGACAAACACGTTCAGCACTGTGAGTAGACACGGCACAATTAAGGGGTGCGTGAAGTCAGAGACCCGATATTTCACATGGACAATCAGTGACAGCCTTAAAGGATAGATTCTGTGACAATTTGCTATTCTATTCTGGCCAGGAATGCTTGTCTGCTTCCCTCTGGTCTAAACTTGTTTTCCTTAGTGGACTACCCCAACATTGAGGTTTCTGTTCACTTAATCACTTAATCACTTAACTTCCCGTTAGTCGTCGATTTGCTCGAGCGGGCGCCAGTAACGTCTCCATTTGTCCCTGTCGCGTGCTAGTGTAGCCCAATGGCATCTCTTCGCTCCGGGAACATGGAGGGCCTCAAACCGATCGTTCATGATCTTGACAAAGAAGTCTGACCATCTGGTAGGTGGGCGGCCATGCGGTCTCTTGACATCCCGTGGAATCCAATCAGTAACAGCTCTAGTCCAACGGTCGTCTTTAAATCTCATTACGTGACCAGCCCATCTGATTTTCGCACCTTGGCATATGAGACAGCGTCCCTGATCCTTGATCGTCGACGGATGTCAGAACTCCGGATTCGTTCTCTCATTTGAGTGAAACGTGATATTCCAAGCATAGCTCTTTCTATTCTTCTTTGGGAGACCTGAATAGCGTTCTCATCTTGTTTGCGTAGGGCCCAGGTCTCTGAGGCATATGTTAATGCAGGAAGAACAGTGGAATCAAAGAGATGTGCCCGGAGCCGGAGGTTCTTCGTCCTCTTAGCTATTTCTTCGACATTCTTGAAGGCGTTCCAAGCCGCTCTCTTCCTCCTGCGCAGCTCGGGTGCCAGGTCATTTCTCATGTTGACCTCTCGACCTAGGTACACATAGCTGTTGCATTCGGAGATGGTCGTTCCATTGAGAGCGAATGGGGCGTCAGGAACAAGGCTGTTTCTCATAAACATTGTCTTCGTAAGATTCAGCTGTAGTCCTACCTTTCCACACTCACGGTCAAAGTCGGCCAGCATTTGTGCCGCTTGGCTGATGTTTGGTGTTATTAAAACAATGTCATCAGCAAAGCGGAGGTGGTGTAGTTGCCGACCATCTATCTTCACTCCCATTCCTTCCCATTCCAGTCGTCGCATGATGTTCTCGAGGGTGGCACTGAAGAGTTTTGGTGAAATGGTATCACCCTGCCCCACCCCTCTCTTGACATCAACGATCACTTCTTTGTAGAATGGTGAGATCCTGGTAGTGAATCCACAATACAGCTCACGGAGGATCCTGATGTATTGGGCTTGAATGCCCTGATTGGCTAGGGCTTCAATGACCGCTTCCGTCTCAACAGAATCAAAGGCCTTCTTTAAATCAGCGTGGTTTGGCGCATGCCTCAGGCAACCGCAAGCTAACGTCTGAGCTTGCAAAGCAGTGCAGAGATGCGATCAAGGAAGACCTCAAAGAGAGAAGAGCAGAAGTACTGGTAGATGCGGCAGAAGCCGGGAAAAGTATTCGTAACGCCCGCCTGTCCTTCGCCAACTATAAGACCAAGATGACTGCCCTCCGACGTCCTGATGGATCCATCACATCCTCCAGAACGGCAATGGAGAAGATTATCCATGACTTCTACTCAAATCTCTTCAATAGCCATGTCCACTTGCCGACATACCAAATTCCACAGGATGGGTATGTCGTTCCTAACGTTCTCACTTCCGAAATCCGACACGCCATGTCGTTGGTAAAGAAGCAAACAGCACCCGGCCCAGACAAGGTCAGACCTGAACACCTGAAGAACCTGCCGTCAGTACTCATCAACACACTGGCTCGGCTCTTCACTCGCTACCTGTCTGAATGCAAGGTTCCGTCCCAATGGAAAACCAGCAGGACCGTACTACTGTTCAAGAAGGGAGACATCCATGACATTGGCAACTATCGCCCGATCTGCCTATTGTCTGTCATCTACAAGCTGTTCACTCGAGTCATCCTGAATAGGATTGGCAGAACACTAGATGAAGGACAACCATGCGAGCAAGCAGGGTTCCGCAAAGGATTCAGCACCACCGACCATATCCACACGGTAACCAAGCTCATTGAGGTTTCTCGGGAGTTCAAGTGGTTTCTGTTAGGGGGTCAATTTCCCACAACTTAGTATTCATTACCTATGTAAATTCAAAAAAGACAGCAGCAGCGGCGGCTCTATCTCACCTGCCACTGGGTTGGGTGGTCTCACACCTCTTCCCCCACCCCAGGAGGTCGATGGCGGTGGGCAGGCGAAGGAAGGAACGAGGGCCAGGCTGGTTGGTCTTAGTTGCAGTTTATTCCAATTCTTTCTCCATTCATTCCTGTCTCTCTCCTCTGCCTCCCCTTGCCCATTCTTTCTATAGCTTCATTATATCCCCCAGCATGAAGAATTGGGGTAACAATTACACATAGGTGCAGTCACAATCAATAGGGGTAGAATTCTTTCCCTCAGGGAGAGCCGCTTCTAGGACAGATTCTCATTATCAGATCAACCCACCCTAGAGCGGAATCCCCTGGTTGTGTTTCTCCTCTCCTTGTCCAACATATAAGCATATATAATATAAATCATTTTGTATGGATACAGTAAGAAATACCTTAAACTTAAGGAATTGCTCTCCTAGGGCCATCTCAGTCTCAGACTACAGTGCTCAGGCCAGAAAGACTTTCCTATCCCTAGCAGGGTCCTAGTCTCATTGTTACTTTTGGATTATGACAGCATTTGTCTATGACCAAGCTCTTAACTTATAGTTAAGAATTGTGGCACTTTGGCCCGGCTCATTTCGATGCCAGGGTACCTCACTGCTTGCCCTGGATCCATTCAGTCCCTCATCGGGACCTTGCTTCTGGGGTGTCAGGAACAAAGAGTAACTGAGGCTTAAGTCAAGAAAGCAGATGCCTGGGAGTGAATAATATTCAAAGCCAGTTAAATCCTAAGTTACAAAGCATAATGTTAATGTTCTTCCTGCATCTATGCAAAAAAGGGCATTGCTCTAAAGTAAACTATTCAAAAGACATAGGAGAGGAGAAAGATAATATTAACTTACTATACAATTCCAGTGTCCTAGAAGGATCTGATCTTAAAAATAATTAACAGATTCTGATTAGAGGAAGAGCTGATTAACTGGTTGAGGAGGAGAGCATAGGGAAGAGTTTACAGATAAACACAATGGAATGGAAGTGCCTCAGGAGCACTGTAATAAACTTGAGTTTCTCCTGGCAAGGGGAAAAAGGCAAACCAATATTAAAGCCTAAAATATTTGGAGCTATATTCCAACATTACCAAAGTCTCCTGCCATGTCCATGAATTCATACGGATTTTGGTTAAGGTCTCAGTATCTTTCCTGGACATTATCTTCATGTCGTTCTCTATGATGAGTCACAACTTCTCGAGCAACTTTCATGGGGTAGAGCATTTCCTTGTATGCAGCCAACGTGGGCTCGATCCCCCACATCCCAATTGGTGTCTCACGCACTGCCAAGAGTGATCCTGTGTGCGGAGCTGGGAGTAAGACTAGAGCATTTTCTGGGGTGGCCCCAAAAGCAAACACGAGGGAGACGATTCTGAGGAAAAACACAAAGCAAACAACTTTGTGTTGCGGCCGGACTTCTGCTGGAGGAGGCAGAGGAGGCTTCTTTGGTCCACAAACCATACAGCTGTTAGAAAAATGAAGTTCTGAAATTGTTTATGAATACATGTATATGGAGAGCATCATGCTGAGAGAAATATTCAAAAGGACAGGGACAAAATGACTGCACTCTTGTGGGATATAACAACATGGTGTAAGTCTAACAGCCAAGGACAGTAGATCCAAGGGCCAGGAGGATGGTTGCTGATTGGAAGCCTGTCTCGGGGCTGGGGAGATGGCAGTTGGTTAGAGAAGGGACCACTATGACAATGATGGCTGAAAGGGATCACTGTGGGTGGGAGATGTGTGCTGAGAGTGGGTAAAGGGACACGCATAATGGCTTCTCAGTTAGCTCCAGGCGCCGGAGCAGAAGGCTTGTTGCAGAAGGCCCAATAAAAGAGAAAGGGGGGGAATCCAACTAGAGGGGCCAGAGAGAGAGCACTGCGTGTAGGGCACTTGCCTTGCATGTGGCCAGTTCTTCTTGGTACTGGGATAAATTTCTTAGCTCGGTGGGGGGGTGTGCGTGGGCACTAAAACCTCCAGATAGAAAGTCAGAGTCCACGGAAATAACTCCTGTGTGAATCAGCAACGGGCTGGAGTGATAGCACAGAGGGTAGGGCGTGTGACTTGCACGCAGGCCGACCTGAGTTCGATTCCTCCATCCCTCTCTGAAAGCCCGGCAAGCTTCCAAGAGTATCCCACCCGCACAGCAGACTCTGACAAGCTCCCCAGGTGCTTTTGATATGCCAAAAACAGTAACAAGTTTCAGAATGGAAATGTTACTGGTGCCCGCTCAAGCAAATCGATGGACAATGGGAGGACAGTGCTACAGCGCTAAGTATTAATGTCAACAATCACAGCTCACTTTATTCCATGATATCTTCAATAATATGACAAAGAAATAAATAAGCTTAATATTGATAATGATAAATTGTTAGATTTCTTCATTCAGTATTAATGATCTGCATTGGTTACTGTCGAAACCTTCAAACAAAAATATCCTTATGACAGCCCAATTAATACAATAGGTAAAAGTTAAAGGATTAGCAGCATAAAAACTACTATAAAACAATAGCAATTGGTGCAAGAAATTATTCATCAAAACTTTTTAAACTCATAGAAACATTTTGTTGGATGACAGAAAAAGACATCTGAATGCATAAAATATTTATGAACAGAGCCTCTGGTATTGTGATAGAAACTTCTTACCAAAATGAAAAACTCTAAAATTTATGAAACAAATCCCCAAAGAACCCTAAAATCACTTAATTAAGCTGAAGTAGATAGGATATTTCTAATTTTCTTTAATTCAGTTTTTGGACCACACTCAGCAGTACTCAGGGATTACTCGTGGCTCTGTGCTCAGTGGGCTGGTGGGATCAGGGACCCTATGAGCTGTCAGGGATTGAACCTGTGTCAGCCGCATGCATGGCACGAACCCTCCCTGCTGCACTGTGGCTGACGACCCCAATGATCCTAATGACTTGTTTATTAGATCATAGGATCTAAGGAAAATACATAACTTTGGTTGTTTGGGGGCCACACACATGAGAGAATAGTTAAATGTTAATGAGAAATACATGAAAAGGTGGGTGGAAGAGAAAGAACAGAAGAGTGAACTCAGAAAACAATGTTTAATCAGAGTGGAAAGGTGAACAGAATTGCTGTAAAAGTGATGAATGAGGATTCAAATATTCTTAGTAAATTGGTATATGTGTTACTAATAGGACTAGTTTTGGCCACCATAAAGTTTTCAAAAATACTTTGAAATGAAAACGCAGATTAAGAGCAACAAAAGGGGTCAGAGAGATAACCCAGTGCATAGGGCACTTGCCTTTCTCGTGGTGGGTTTGGGATTAATTCACGGCATAAAGGGTCCCCAGAACCCACCCAGAGTGATCCCTGAGTACAGAGCCAGGAGTAAGTCCTCAGCACCGCTGGTGTGGTCCCCAAACAACCGAAGTTAAATAAAAGGAAAGTGCAGTAGAATACAATTTATATAACAATATAAATTATATTGTTATATAAATTATACATATAACAATTTATATGGTTGAAACTGCAGGAAAAAAATCATAATTTGATGGCGCTTGTGTTTCACGCAGCCAACCAGGATTCCATCCCCAGTATCCCCTGAGCACGACCGCAGTAATTCTTCCTTGCTTTGCATGCAGCTGGCCAGTTACCATCCCATAGGGTCTCCCAAGCACCGCCAGGAGTAATTCCTGCATGCAGAGGAAGGAGTAACCCCTCAGCATTGCTTGGTGTGACTCAAAAGCAAAAAACAAAATATAGAAGAAAAAAACCCAGAATATCATAGTATAAAGGAATGTGATTATAGGAACTCAGGTGAGCTTAGCATTACAATGTATTTTCTAGAGAAGGGAGCACAAAATAAAGGGTGTTGGGAGGTTCCTCCCAGGATGGGAGATGCATGATGAGAGTAGACTATAGACCGAACATAACTGCCACTCAATGCCCCTTTTGCAAACCACAGCACTCAAAAGGAGAGAGGTAATGCAAACCACAGCACTCAAAAGGAGGGGAATGCCCCAACACAGTGGTAGGGTGGGATGGGGGTGTGGGGGGTGGGAGGGATACTGGGACTGGTGGTGGTGGAGGATGGGCGCTGGTGGAGGGATGGGTACTTGATCATTGTATAACTGAAACCCAAGCACAAAAATTTGTAAGTCTACAACTGTACCTCATGGTGTTTCACTAATAAAAATTTAAAACAAAAGGAAAAAAAAAAGAAAGCGTTTCCCAGAAAATCAGCATCAGGAATAACAAATTCTCCATTTATTTTTTCTTTAACTTTTTGGGCACACTTGCTGGATATCAACCGTTAGTGTCTTAGGCTTCACTGGGGAACTGACCCTTTCTGTGCAGTCTTTGAGGGTGGCCAGAGAAGGCCCCGGCGGCTCTACCCCACGCTGCCGAGTTCCTGGGGGTCTCAGTCCGCTTCCCCAGCCGGGTGGCCATGAGACAAAGGAGGAAACAAGGGCCATACCGGTTGATTCCTGACTGCCCATCAGGCCCAAGGGCTGAAACACCACCTAGGGGTATCCTCTTCTCCTTAATTTACATCTTAATGAACATCTTCATATTAGGTATTTTTGTATGGACACAGTAAGCGATGCACTGAGGCTTGTAGGGCAGCTCTCCTGGGAACATCTTGCCACAGACTCAGACTACAGTGCTCAGGCCAGATTAATCATTCCTAACCCTAGCAGAGTCTGAATCTAGTTATTGCTTTTTGGATCATGACAGCATTTGTCCATGTCCGAGCTCTTAACTTATAGCTAAGCATTGTGGCATTTTGGCCAGAACCGTTTTGATGCCAAGGTAGCACATAGCTCAACGCTTGCCCTGAGTCCATCCAGTCCCTTGTGGCGACCCTGCTTTTGGGGGTGCTAGGTCGAAAGTGCAACTGAGGCTTAGGTTGAGAGAACACATGCCCAGGTAGTAAATATCATTGAGAGTCAATTAACTCCCACATTACAAATAGAGCATTTACTGTCTTCTTGTGCCCATATAAAAAGAACATTGCTCTGAATTAACTATGAAAAGGACTTATGGAGGAGAGAAAAACAATATTTACAAGGTAACAGAGCACAAAGAAAGAAGTTACAAATAAACACAAGGGAATGGGAGCACTGTGATGGGAGCAACCCAAAAACTCTAGGGCCCAGAGGCAAGGCAGAAAGGACAAACCAATGCTATCCTACACCTTTCCCCCTCCCAGAGAAACTTCCCATGCCCTTGCTAACATCCCTAATTTGTCAAAGTGTATCTTCAACTTTTCCTTTGTGTTGGATACTAACCCTAAGTTCTTTAGGCTTCATCAGTGAATTGCCCCCTTTTCTGGGAGGAAGAAACCACCAGAGAAGCTTAACATGCCCTTGCTGGCAACTCTAATTTGGTTAAAGATTATCCTTAACTTTTCCCTTATAATTTATCTCTCCTTGTCACCAGGCCCCAAATCAGTCTTGATTACATATAAGTCAAAACTTTCAGTAATTCTGAACTTTGTATTTGTACTGCTTTGTATCTGAAGTGCTGTAGATTTCTGCCTGCTTTTCTATCTCCCCTATAGAGCAAAGTTCTTTGGTTAAACACAGAAAGACCGTTAATGCGATGCTTCTAATATTTGGGAGTTGATTGACTCTGAGATATATCTGCTCCAGGGCATAATTACTTGGTCCTAATTACCTGACTCAGGCTTCATTTGCTGTAGTTCCTAACACCCCAAAAGGGAGGTCCTGCCGTGGGACTGGGATGGACCCGTGGTGAATGGCAAAGCCACCCGGTATCGAACTGAGCCATCTAAAAGGCATAAATGCATGGTCCTGATGCAAGTTGTCACAGACTAAGAGGCAGGAACCTCATGGGGAAGGACATGCTGAACTGGCCTGAGGACTTAGTCTGGGATTTATGGTAAAAGGCTTGCTTGCTCTCAGAACCCAGAGAACTAAGTGTTGGTATCTTTGTCTCCTGCTGTGTTCATCCAAACAATCGCAAGAATTGATAACTTATACAACTAGAGGGAAAGATAAGAGCAAAGTAGATATCCCTGGGAGACAGAGTGTCTTTTTGAGTTGATCTACCAAGAGAATTTTCTCTGCCAAATGTTTATTTATGTAAATGAACAATCACACCTATGTCCTTACCTCAATCCCCCATCAGATGTTCTAGAAGAATGCTAGCAACTCCGCATTAAAAGGGCCATTTTCACCATCAGACTGTGGTCCTCCATCTCCCCAACTCTCTTTCTCTGTGCTGGGGAGCTCTGGGGAGGCAGGGAGGCAGCTCTGGTCCACGGAACACAAACACATCACAGTAGTAGTTTGTGAACTCACATACATGGTGATGCTCAGGTATCTACCTGCTCTGCATTCAGGAAATATTCCGGCAATGCTCAGGGGACCCTATGGAATGCCGGGGATGTTGGAACGAGGGTCATCTGTGAGCAAGTGAACCTTCCTAACCCCTGCTCCAGCCATAGGAACAGAACATTTTTCTAAAGAAAAATCCCTGTCTCTTCCTTCAAGTAGGAGCAGAGACAGGAGGTACTTACTCTGAGGCTGGCGAAGTTGACGGGACCCTCTGCCAGGCTGCAGTCGAATGCCTGTGTATTAATCCAGGGCTATAAAAACACACCAGTGACTTGTCCCCAGACACTCTGTCACTTTGAGCTCAGGAAACTTTCTGATGTGCCCATGGACTCACAAATTACTGTCTGAGTTGCAAATGGATCAATTTGGAAAAGTTTTTAATGAAATTCCCCTCAGGTGTTCACTTCAGAAACTTTCCCATGACATCATCCTGAGTACACAGAGGTCTGCAGGAGCAGAACAGGAAACAAACTTGGGGATAATTGACTACTCGCAGAGGTATCAAAAGTTCTCATTTCTCTGATCAAATAGCTCTGACAGCCTTTTGGAGAGTAATCGCTTTTCTCTCAGGATTTATTGTGGGAACAACCAAATATCCAGTGGGTTAAGAGATGGATTATAAATGATAATTCCTTTTTAATTGGATTACCGTGAGTTACAGTCACAAAACTTTCATGTTTGAATTTCAGTCCTACAATGATAGAATTCCCATCCCTCCAACTGTGAACATTTTCCACCACCAGTGTCCCCAGTATCCGCACCCACACACCCCTCCCACTGCTTCTTTGGCAATTTTCCCCATAATCTTTCTCTACTTTTGGGCATTATGATTTTGCAATATACATACCGATGGGATATCATGTTTGGTCCTTTATTGACTTTCCGCACACATGTCTCATCCAGAGTGATCCATCCAACCATCATTAACTCAGGGATCCCCACTCCATCCCAGCTGTGACCCACATAGCAAAAAAGCCACAAACTTGATCAAAATGAAGATTAGAGTCACACAAAGACAGTAATTTGTGAGTCCTTGGGCACATCAGAAAGTTTCCTGAGCTCAAAGTGACAGAGTCTGCAGGGACCAAGTCACTGGTGTGTTTTCATGGCCCTGGATTAATACACAGGCATTCACCCGCAGCTGGCAGAGGGTCCCGTCAACTTCGCCAGCGTCAGACTCAGTCTATAACCCCTGTCTCTGCTACTGCTGGAAGGAAGAGACAGGGAGTTTTCTTTGGAAAAATTTTCTTTCCCTGGGGCTGAAAAGATAGAGCAGGGGGTAAGGAGTTTGCCTTGGACGTGGCTGACCAGGATCCAAGATCCATAGGTTCCTCCGAGCACTGCCAGGAGTATTTTCTGAATGCAGAGCCAGGAATAATCCGAGCATCACTAGTTATGACCCAAAATGACAAAAAAAAGAAAAAGAATTTAATTTTCCTGATCCCATATTTGTGGGACACACTTTCTAATACTGAGCACACCTGAGTTCCTTATACTCACATTCCTTTATAGTCATAATAATATGTTTTTTTTTCTTCTTAGGTTTGTTTTTTGCTTTTGAGTCACACTAAGTGATGCACTCCTGACACTGCATGCAGGAATTACTCCTGGTGGTGCTTGGGGGACCCTCTGGGATGATAGGTACTCAGCTGCGTGCAAAGCAAGCAGGAATTACTCAGTCATGCTCAAGGAATACTGGGGATGGCACCCAGGTCGCCTGTGTCAATGGCAAGCACCCTACCCACTATCACTCTAACCCCATCAATTTATGGTTTTATTCTCTGCAGTTTTAACCATATATTGTTACAATTTTTTATTCTGCTGTACTTTCCGTTTTATTTAACTTTGGTTGTTTGGGGGCCCCACTAGCAGTGCTCGGGACTTACACCTGATTCTGTGCTCAGGAATCACTCCTGGTGGGGGCTGGGGACCCTTTACGATGCCAGCGATTACTCCCAAACCCACCACGAGCAAGGCAAGCTCCCAATCCATTAGTCTATGAATCTGGCCCCTTTTATTGCTCTTATTCTGCATTTTCATTTAAACGTATTTTTAAAAAATTTTGGTGGCATAACTAGTTCTTATAGTAACACATACAACAAGTTACTTAGAATGTTTACATCAGCCTCACTCATTCACTGACACCACAACACTATTCACATTTCCACTCTGATTAAACTTTGTTTTCTGAGTTCACTTTTCTGTTATTTCTCTTCCCCATCTCTTTATGCATTTCTCATTGATTTTTAACTTTACTCCCAAATGCCCTTTTTGATGTATTTTTCTTAGATACTTTGATCTAATAACCCAAGTATCAGAACTATTGGGGCAGCAGCCACAGTGCGGTGGGGAGGGCTCTTAAAGTGGATGCAGCAGATGCAGGTTCCATTCATGACAGCCCAGAGGGTCCCTGACCCCACCAGGAATGATACCTGAGAGCAGAGCCAGGAGTAAGCCCTGAGTACTGCTCAGTCTGGTAAAAAAAATTAACAAAAGAAAATTAGAACTATCTTATCTAGTTCAGCTAAGTTAAATGATTTTAGGGTTGTTTTGGGGATTTATTTTATAAATTTTAGAGTTTTTAATGTGGTAAGAATTTTTTATCACAATACCAGATGTTCTGATTCATAAATATTTTATGTTTTCAAATGTCTTTTTCTGTCATCCAAAAATGGAACCCGGGTCGGCTGCGTGCAAGACAAATGCCCTGCCAGCTGTGCTATCGCTCTGGATCCAAGGAATTTTTTGGAGGGGGCTGCTTTTGCATGGGCCCGCAGGGTTCTGGGGACCATTGAGTATCTGGGATTGAACCTGGTCAGCTACAAGCAGGGTGAGATTATTTTGTCTTTGTTCTGTTCCGTTTGAACAAGAAAAGCGCTGAGCCCCCTTTGCTCTGTCTGTGGCCCAGCTCTTTGGAAAGGTCTCCAGTCAACCCCACGTGCCATCACTCCACCTTCTGATGGTGCCCCAACCCTCTTCTACAAAGAAAAGGGGTCAGGGATACAGCAAGATACAGCTCAGAACCCACCAAGTTGGGGTGAGAAAACCTGCATTCAAAGGACTGAGGCTGTTATGGTTTTATTTGGTTTGTTCATGGTTTGGGAGACACACCCCCAGCAACGCGCAGAGGGTCTCCTGGCTCTGCACTCAGGAATGACTCCGGCATGATGGTGGGACTATATGGAGAGCCAGAGAAAGAACCAGGGCCCGGGATTGCAAGCCCAGAGCACTAACCACTCTGCTCCCGCTGCAGCGACCCAAGCGGCTTGCTTGATCCTTAATGACCCTTAATGACCTAACTTTGAAGCCAAGAAAAGGGCTGGACTTAAGCTTGGGAAAGCTGGGTCGCGGTAGTTGCGCCGAAACGCCACGGGATGGCGCTCTGGGCGTTTCCGTCCCTCCCCAGGCAACTTTTTCTAAGATTTTTCACCCTTGGGTTTGCTTCAATGTTAAGTACAGGGTCGTTAAGGATCAAACAAGTCGCTTCCACAGGTGCAGTGGTAGGAGAGCATGCGAGTGCTTTCTTTCACTTGAGTAAATTGGGTTCGATTCCAGCCTTCAGATCTTTGTGGGGTGCTTAGCTGAATCACTTTGGGGGTCAAGTGGGTTGCCCTAGCTTTGTCTCTGGACCTCAAGGGGTGCAGAATATTGAACCTTGCCTGGAACGAGTAAGGCAAGGTTATTGTCTTACATTTCTCCTTCTCCCAGGGGAGGGACGGAGACGTCCCCGCGGAGTCCTCTGGCGGTGCATTGGCGGAAGAGCTGCGGCCCGACTTTGCCTAAAGATTTGCAGCCCTTGGGTTCTCTTCGATGTTACCCTGCGGGTCACTAGGCACAAGCAGTCCGCCTCGGTCGGGCAGCGGTACCAAGCATTGAGGGCGCTTGCCTTGCATGGGGCTACCCGGGTGTCGGGATTGAACCAAGCAGCGTGGCAGACTCTCCCTCTACACCCCTTTCGCAAACGGGCATCCCGGGCATCCCCACACCATCGCGGTCTTCCCTGGTGGAAGGTGGTGGAAGCAAGACTCAGCTCGGCATCCCCAAGTTTGGCGTGAAGAAATCCTCCGTGAAAGGCTTTTCTTTGTTTGTGTTTGGGGAACCACACCCGGCGATTTTGGGGGGTCACCCAGGCCCCTGCACTCAGGAATCACTCCCTATGGTGCTCTGGGGAACGTATGGGGTACAGGGATAGAGCCCGGATCGCCCGGTACAAGGCAAGTGCCCTCCCAGCTCAGTTTTCGATCCAGGGCACTAGGCTGTGTGTTAGATCCTTAATGACCCCATACTTAACATTGAAGCAAAGAAAAGGGCTGGAAATCTTAAGCGTGGGAAAGTCGGGCCGTGGCAGTTTCACCGAAAGGCCACGAGATGGCGGTGTGGAGAGTTTCTGTCCCTTCCCAGGCCCTTTTTCTTAAGAATTTTCCACTCTTAGAAAATTTGGGTTGCCAAATTTGGGTTTGGGTTGTTTGGGTTGCTCATAACAGGAAACATTCAAAGTGCCAGATCACAGACATCACGAGGTAGGTTCAGAACTTTTCTTGCTCAGAGCGAAGAGAACAAAAAATGTAAGAAAATAACCTTACTTTGCTCCTTCCAAGCCGGGTTTAATCCTTTGCACCCCTCCAGGTCCAGAGACAAAGCTAGGGCAACCCACTCGACTCCCCGCGGAGATTCAGCTAAGCACCCAACAAAGATCTGAAGGCAGGAGTAGAACCCAGGTTACTCAAGTGAAAGAAAGCACTCGCACAGCTCTCCTACCACTGCACCTGTGGAAGC